>NW_024066107.1:3294098-3937226 GCF_013036055.1 Alternaria burnsii | reverse complement strand
AATTATAATTATAATTACTACTAAGTAGCTATAAATACTTATAGCTTAATAGTAGTTTTATTATCTAAGATAACTATATAAGTTACGTACTTACTAAATTTATTTATTATTACTTTCTAAGCTATCTAAGTTACTTAAATAATTATCTACTATATTATACTTATTCTAGCTTATAGATAATAATATAAGTAAAGTTTAGCTAGTTTTTAAATTAACTCTTATAAATATTCTAAAGATATTTATTCTACTTATTAGTCTTTAGTTTTTAGCTAAAACTATATTATATAACTACTATAATTTTATATTTTAGGTATAAGTAAAGGCTTTATTTTCTAAACTTATATTTTTCTTAGCTAGTATAAAAATATTACTAATAAAAAAGAGTTTAATTCTAAATAATTCTTTATTAAACCTATTCTTAAGCTCTTCTGCGCTTAAGTTAAATAAACTAACTAGCTATATATAAGCTTATATCTAGTAGTTAAGAGTACTCTTAAGGTAGTCTATATTAAAAATAACTTAATTCTTACTATATTAATATGTAGCTATTAGCGTAGTATTTATAGTTATTATTATTATTATTAAGAAGACTATAAAACTTTTTATAACTAGGCGCTCTATATCTATAATATAGTTAAATATAGTTATATATAATAATTTATAGTAATATATTTAAAGTAGTAAGCCTAAGTATAATAATAAGGCTTAAGATATTAAAATATAGAACTTAAAAGTAGAATTTCTAAGTCTATATTTTAATATTTTTTAAAATTTAAATTCTATAGTTTAAAACTTTAGTTACTTACTATTAACTATAGTTCTCTTTAATAAGTTAAACTATACTCTTCTTTTAATATTAAGCTTTATAATAACTACTTAGAGCTAAGAGCTCTATAGTAGCTCTCTAAAACTATATTAAATTAATAGCTTTAGTAGTAATTAATAAAAGTTCTAAATAAAGATTAATATAGCTATATATAGTAAAGCTAAGTAAGTATTTAGGAATATACTTCTACTATAATATAATATTATATAACTTAATAGTATTATACCTGCGTCTTATTACTAGTACGTTAATTAAATTAATAAATATATAATAGTTATATTAAGTCTACTTATACCTAAGTAAGTATAATCTAAACTATCTTAGAATTCTTTAGTATTATAATTAATCTTAGCTACTTAAATTCTATTAGTTTATAACTATTAAAGCTTAATTCAAACCTCCTTAAATCTACTAAAGAATAGATCTTATAACTAATTAAAATACAATAACTAAATTCTTGTTATCTTTAGTTATATAGGCTTATACTTCTTTTATCTATCTTTATATAACTACTATAAGTACTAGTAGTTTAACTAATATAAAGACTAGTAAATTAAACTTTAAACTTAGATGTAATAAAAAGAACATAGTAGATAAAAATAAATCTAATATAAAAGTTCTAATAAAATATATATATAGGACTATATAGGTAAGCTAAGTAGGTTGCAAATAATATACTTATACTATTATATAATATAGTAAATTCTAATAGCGTAGTAACTATATTTTACTATTATTATTTTTATTATTATTATAATCTTTAAATCTAAGTATTTTAGTAAACTTAACTGTATTATCTTTTTAGCTTTTATCTATAAGCTATATAGTAAGTATCTATAGTTAGCTTTCTATTTAGAAGCTATACTATAAGTTTTATTTACTATACTATTTTAGTCTTTTTTTATATTATAATATAGTTTATATAGTATATTTTTCTATAATTATAAATTATATATATTTTAATCTTAATAGATATATTTTATAATATAAGGTAATAATGTTTATTATTCTTTAAACTATTTTTTATAATTCTAAGTTTAGAAATTAGTAATAGCTAAGCTATAAGAAGTTTATAAAGCTAATATATTATAGTAATATTATAAAAAAGTAGTATACTTCTATAAGTAGTAGCTTCTAAACTTATTATTTAAAAAACTACTATTTTTTTTTATATATTATATATTAGGAGCCTAAGTATAGGTAAGGTAATATACTTTATATAACTCTTACTAGTACAAGTATAAGTAACACTACTAGATCTAATACTAGACAGTATTAATTCGTCTATCTATACTAGATAATTTACTATTACGTTACACTTTTGTGTATCTTATATTAGTTAGTAGTATAGAGTCTAATATTATATATAATATTGTAGAGGTTAATAAGTTAAGTAGCTAGATATAAATATAGCTTAAGCTAAGCTTCTACTTCTTAGTTAGTCTATTTACTAACCTTTATAATTATTTTTATTATAGTAGTTATTATAGCTAATATATAATATATCTAGCCTAATAGCTATACTTTATACTTTTAGTCTATCTATTACTACCTTAGAGGCTCTGCAAGCAAGGTAACGATCTAAGAAATCAACGGGGTTCACACTAGTATCTTACGTTTCTACCTCGTAGTATCAAAGTTCTATTTTAGATTCCTTAGCTAAGTCGCCTTTCTTCGCTTTGTGAAAAGATGCAGGTTATAGATAACTCGTATACACTCTTATTCATAGTATGCAACAAATACCCTAGCTAAAACTATATGGTATCCCGCAACGCCGTACAATGCACAACTATTGGTAAACTCCTGAACGAGCTATTTGCTCAACGCTGACACAAATAATAAACTATACAAGCATCGTATATATCGTAAGGCACGTCGTAGCCCCGGCTTAGAGTCTTGGTTCAGCATGGTTAGACGTGGTGTTCGCCTCACTCCCGTCTGGTCCTGCCTGATGTGCCGGGCTTTCATCCCGCCTCTCTCTTCTCGTCCGACCGGTAAAGACATCGCTTAGCCTGACACTGATGCGTCTATTTCTCCTATCTCGCGAACTGGCAACGTCCTCAGCGCTGGCATTGACACTGCCTGCTGCAATATCACCGCTTTGATTCCTGCCTTGCTCTCTCAGACGCCGAAGAGCGCCAATCCGTTCTTCAGGTGATGCGTTGGGTCGATGACGAAGAGAGAGGATGTCGAAAAGCGCTGTACGGCGGCGATGTGATGAATCGGCTTCAGGATTGAGAGGAGGGGCAAGCTCATTCTGATCTTGTGAGGTGGAGGAATCATGAGAGGTCACAGGACGAAGGTCGACGCGGCTGATGGGGATTAGCATACCAAGCATTGTGCGTCAAAGAACAGCTTACCATAATGGGCATGTGCCAGACACGTTCAACAACCAAGGGTCTACGCATTCTGGGTGGAATTTGTGATTGCAAGGAAGCACACGGAGATCTTGGCCCTTTTCAAAATCCTCAGTACAGATCGAGCATCCTAGAGCTTCATCTGACGATGCATTGTCTGTGGCCGCCCCCACGCCTGTGGCAACGGGCTGTGCAGGTGCGATGCCCGACTGATGCTCCTCCGATAGTCTTGGTGTCGCAGCTTCTGTCGTCCTAATTGAGTCGGGCAACGTATCCGGGGTGTTGTCTTCGTGGTTCGTAGTTGTGGTTAGGCTGTTAGGTCCTTCAGTATCTACGTTTGCACGATTTACATCTGGCGTCTCTGGTGTTGATCCCAACTCAACGTCGGCAGGTTTCGCAGGCTCCTTCTCCCCAAATTTGACAATTGGTATTGTGTCCAGTATGGCTCGCCCTAACCCCCTCGCTCTGCTTTGCCTTGGTCGGCCAAGGACGTTTCGAGGACCATATCGCTCCGGATGCCGGTGCGCGCGCACAGCGCCAGTAATGATGATGACGAGGAATAAAGCTGTGATGATTCCTGTGATACTGTATAGGATGATCATGGCAACAGCAGTGGACGGCGAAGGACCGAGTGGGTTTTGCTGGTATTGGTTGCTACCACCGGCGCTATTGCTTGCCTCATCCCGGCCTTCAACTTGCACAAAGTACTTCATGTGGGCAGGCAGGTCGATGATGGCGCCGAGTATCTTGGCTGAATCTTCCTTGTTCGTCATTGAGTATACAGCAAACTCCTCGATCATGTTTTGCGCGCTGTCCTGCGTATAGTTGCAGTAGTTGGACGCCGTGCTGTACAGTATGACGGCCGATATGTTGGCTTGGGTATAAGCCCGTTCGAAGACACTCTGCGGAGTGTCGAAGCCGTTGTAGTCGTTGGTGTTACAGCTGATGTACGCGATTTCGTCATTGGAGATTCGAGCAGCGCTGGAGTAATTTGTATTGTATAGGTTGCCCTTCACCTGGTCCTAGTCAGCGCATGAAAAGCTGTGCGACACGCAGTGTTTGACGAACGGATTTAGCGGCTTCCTGGGTCAATGGGATCAACTCGGCAATCGTGTTTCCGTCGCCTTGCGCATCAGCAAGCGGTAATGTGCCATCGTAGAGATTTGGACGCGCGGTAGAAGTGTTGGTGGAGGAGATGGTAGCAGCGGAGACGGTTGCGAACAAGACACACGCCAACTGCCACGGCAGGCGGCAAGGTGGCACGAGCAGCATTTCGACAAGTAGCGTGGATGCGGCGCGAATCGTGTAAAAGGAATATTGCGCGCCCCAGGCACGAACGAGCTGGGGGTCCTTCTTATCGATGACCAGCACAGCAGGTCCGACGCCCCATGGAGAGTTGGTCGCGAGCGCGGGGGTGCCGCTTCACTGGTGTCGGCCTTGAGAAGCACCCGACGATCCAAAGCGATTGTACGAGGTGACAGATGTCGCGCTTTCTCACTATCATGTCGCGCGCGAAGGTCAAACAGCGACAAAGATATTCATATAGTAAAAGAGGGTCGATTGAAGCCTCGGCGGAGAGGCGCGGATTGCCATGGCGTATCGATTGATCTTCTCATACCTACCCGCTGACGCTGGCGACCCACTAAAACGTGCCACTCCGAGACTGCCGCACCACAGGCGCGCAACCTGCAACCGTCTCTCCAACCCACCCACGTTAAATCGCCGCATTGCCCCACTTGATCGGCTGCTACTTGCTGTTGTCGTCGCATCGTGACCTGTTAGACATATCCGCCCTGCTCCGCCCATCTTCACTGCTCACCTATGGTATGCTGCTGCGATGCAGTCGTCAGCCCCATGGCTGAGCGTCACCCCCCCCCCNCCCCTCCCCCCCGGGCCGGCGCCATGTATCGTGAGACTATAAGCATCAGCAGTATCTTACTCCAAACCTGACGTCCAAGGATATCCCATCTGACCGCCTTGTCCATCTTCGCAGTCGTGGTTTGATTAGGTGGGCTATGTGCGCTATCTCTTGTCGCACCTCAAATTGCATATGAAAGACACCCTCTAATATCACAGTCACGAACTTGATTCGGAGTGATATCTGTCAACCCTAGTGGGATCTTTCCATGCAAAGGTTTAGCATTTACGCCACACTATGTGCAATTCACTACTAGCTAGACCCAAAGTACCAATTTTTCCTTTACGCCTACGCTATGTACCGTGTGTAACCTTCTGTCAAATACAGACAGTCATTAGTGTTCTCTTAATCTTCCTCCAGCATATGTAGACACCGAAACACGATGCTCTAATATGCAACACCACTACGACCCCTTGAGGGCGTTCTGAACGTCATGGACTGCACCTGCTGCTCGACCAAACCCCCCAACGCTAAAGTGTCCATTGGATCAACTCCCATCTTCTGGAAATCGTTGAAGCCAGACAGATAGAATCCAGCAATGACCACAAGATACGACAAGATCAGTATAGAGCCTTTGAAGTAGTTGCTTTTGCCTTCACCGTACATGTACGACAAGAGAAACACACAGAGTATAACAGTTATCATATCCCACTGAGGGAAGATGAGAGTGAACGTCTGGCTCGCAGCGTCTTGGGCGGGGATGTAGCTCGTGTGTATGGCACTGTAAAAGACAAGGGCCGGAATCTGGAGGAGACAAACTTGCAAAGCGTATGCAGAACCAATCTCCATCGAGAGGGCGATGTTGCCGTTCATGGCAAAAGAGATGGCGTTAAGAAACTCCGTTGTGTTAGGTACCAGCGCGAACAGCGTGATGCCTAAGAACTTCTCATCGATATCTGAGCCCTCAAGCACGCCATCCACGGTGTTGACGAGTATTTCAGCAATGATGGCATATGCTAGAGTCGCCGTTAAAAGAATAGCTGCACTTTTCTGTCGGCTCCAATTCGGTGCATCGTGACCTCCAGAAGCGTGTCCAGTGGCTGTATCGACCTCTTCGGGCGCAGCCTCCGTGTTTGTTCTTGTGTGAATTGGGCGCTCAACGTGCGCTTTGGTCGATGTATGAGCAAGTTGGGCAGCTTTGCGTGGAGCCCTAGTAACATCGCGCGTTGCCAGAGCTGTTGTAGTTGCCGCGATTTCTGTGATCTGTCGCGCAAGTGACTGAGCAGCATCATCTGTAAGACCCTCAACGTGGAAAGAGTGATGTGAATGTGCATCACTGTCTTTAGGTGGTACCATGTGCGGGGTGTGGCTGTCCGATTTGGAGACCGGCCGCCTGTCGTCCGAAAAGTTTTGTTCTGGTCCAAGCCCAACCTCCTGCAAAGTCTGGCTTACCATACGCTTGTACAATTGGCTGTCGCGAATGTGCGCACGGGAGACGGACTGCCCAGTCGATTGTCTGACAAACGAGGAGTGAGGGTAATCCATATGACCGCCTTGGCTAAGGCTGCTTGCACTCATTTCAAGTATCTTCTTTTCCTGGGCATCTGGTTCAGTCCAGATGGTAGCAGCATGAGTTCGAAGAGTGAATAGAAGACCGATGATGTAGGAGAAGAAGAGCATAGTAGCCGCAAACCAAGTGTAAGGCTTGACAGCTTCATTATAGAAGCGATCGTTCAATGCAGGTGTCTGTGAATAATAGCATCTACGACAGTCTCGTTCGAGGGGCACACGTCGGCTAGGGTGCACACATTGGTGACAGTTGAGCTCATGCTGATAAGTTTTAGCGGGGCAATGGAGGACGTCGGGATAAGACTTACGCTTCCATAGATCTGGTAGAACAGTGTTGGACCAAAAGCGCCAATGACGGCGAACAGGAGCATAGTCGAGGTGACACCAGCAGAGCGGACATTGAACCTCTGTGTCTTACGCTTCAAAGCACCAAAGCACATGGATAAGCCTGGCAGGAACAGGATACCAGCAAAGATGCTACCAATGATACTTCCCTCGACAAGCTGGGCTTTGCCCTGTTTAAGCGCCACACAATAGAGGAATACTTCGACCACCGTAGAAAAGAAAGCATTGATAGTGGCGCCTACACCCATGGAGGATTGAGCTGAGATGGATGCTACGGCTTGACCAATGAAGTATGCGAGCGGGATGATGGACAACAAGGCAAGGGTGAACAGCAGGAACTGGTCTGTCAACCAAAACTTCATCTCCAGGGCCTCGGCTAGGACGAAGTAGTCGAAGATGGTAAAGGCCACCAAGCCAAGGAGATTGATGAGGAAGATGTTGGTTCCATCAATGGTGTACTTCCAGTATTTGATTCCAACTGCGCGGTAGGTGCAGAGAAGTATCGAGGAAGACTCTCCAGGACGGCGCACGTTGCCGTTATCAGAATGGAACGAGAGGGCTAGAGGGTGACGCCGCAGATGATCGAACAGCAGCAGTGTAGTCTTGCCCATAGGTATTGTAAAAACAAGGAACCAACACAGGGCTGAGACGAGGAACAGCGAAGGTGTAAGGAAACCGTAGAAGAATAGGAAGAAGACAACTCGTCCAAGGTTCCACTTGCCACGGCCAAACAGCCTTCTTTTGGTGTTGGCAGTATCGGTATGAAGAACATTGGCTCGTCCATCTCTGCCAAGCAAGCTTGTCGTTTCTCCGCCGGCAGAATCAACGCTGTTGCGTCTCCGGCCGATTAGAGAGCTCGTACCGGTTGTTGGACCAAAGAAAAGGCGCCCTTCTTCGATATCACCGCTCTGCCACTGCTCGTACTCGCTGATGCTACGACCCTCCCCTTCGTCCTCTTCTATGTAAGCCTCATCCTGCATGAGCTTGACGTACTTGCCGAAAGGATAGAATAGATAGCCGGCAAGGTGGAAAAGCAGGCGAGAGTATTCCTTGCAGCTCTCGTTGAAGCCTAGCAGAGCGCATAGCAAACCACCGGCCGTGGCGACGACAGCCAACCACCAACCAAAGATCAGGGTCCAGGCGATGTTGAAGAGCAGCAGCCATCTACTGACGTAGAGACCTGGCGATGAATGAATGTCTGCTTCAGCGTTCCGCTGCACCGAACGGCCCTTTTTATAGAGGGCGGGCTTCCAGATCCTGATACCGAAGGGATGCGTGACGTTGATAGCATCCTGGCGATCGCGGAGGGTAAAGCTCTCTGCATCGCTCAAGTCGTCTTCTTCATCGCCGCCTCCGCTTTCGTCTTCGTCGTCTTCGGCTTGTACCGTCTCCTCACTGGACGAGGGCGTGGCGTCAGCATCAGCGGCCGTTGGCGCAGCAGCAGTCTCCTGCCCGGCTTCATCGTCTTCGGTCGAGTCGATGGTGGCTAGGTTGGGCGGCGGTGCGGCGGTGCGGCGCCGGACAGTCGATGGCTTGCGACGCAGCGGCGTCTGTCGCTGCTTCTTGTGCTGGTCCTGCTGGGCCTGGTCCAGCTCCACTTCTTCTTCGGCGTCGTCGACACTGAACTCCTGGCCCTTCTGTGGCCACTTGGACGATGTCGCGCGACGGCTCATGGGCGGCTTCTTGGGTTTGGTCGAGCCTTCGGATGTCGTCGCGTTCTGCTGGCGGCGCTCGATTGCAGACGTGATGGAGCCTGTAGTCGCGTCAGCCTCGTCCACTCTGTTGTTCTCTGGCTGCCAGGACGCCGCTCTTACCATAGCCAGAGGGCTGCATGGCAGCTTGCGGGCGTCTGCGCGCCGGATCCGTGCCTGACGCGCTGTGCGTGGGCGTGTCGCTGCCTGTGCCATAGGTGCTGCTCCGGCGCGACGTCTCGGGCGACAGCTTCGCCTTGCCTCCGGTGGGCGTCCGATCGTCCATGGTGTTGTCGCTGTGCAAAGAGCTCCAGATGTTTCGACAAGTGCAAGGGCAGCCAGTCAGAACATGTGTAGCTCAACCTTGTTTCGGGTGAGCTCGTATGGTCACAGCTCAAACAGTCAACTGCGAGGCTATCTATCTGCCCACGTCACGAATCGACCGCCGTGCGATGGCGACTATCGAGTGCGAGCAAAGATGCATTACAATGCTGGACGTGCCCCTCTGATGTGTGCATGTGTGTGGGAGCAAGCTGCAGATGACCTCGCTGGACGTCCGATTTCCCGGCGATCAACTGCACCAGTCGGGCATTTAGCGCCGAACCTCTCACTTTCCTCAGATAAGATGCACCACCAGCAATCGCTGCACGTAATGCACGGCACCCGCGGCAACACCATATACGCGTCTAGGCGCTACTTGGGGCCAGTTCTGCTATGTGGTCAAGGTGCCACTATGGCGGTGCCCAGGTGATGTCATGCTGTGGCTAGAGTTCCCGTAGTCTCGCTCTTGCATGTCACATGCACTCACATCAGACGAGTCCTTGACTTATCCTGGACATTACATTCGCAAGGTCCCTTGCGCAATCAGTCGTTGAACGTCGTGAATCCTACACAGTAGAAGCGCGGCAACAACAATCGCTTGCAATATGATCCAATCGCCGCCCAGACAGAGCCTTAATTCGTAGAGCCTGTGATGAAAGCTCAAGCGGAATGAAGAATGCCGTTGTGTTGGTCAGTTACTCGGTGCTTATCGATAGCGGACGACACGTTCCAGATCAACCGCGCGCCGTACATGATCGTCACCCGTCCACCATGTGAAGCACGCGCCGACTGAACGCGTCGCGCAAAATATGTATCACCTTTTCAAGTCCATATATCTCCATGCCACGAGTAAGGAAGGTGTGCATTCGAGTCTCCGCAACCACCAAGACAAGTCTAACAGACCCCAGAGTACTCGGTTCTTCTCCTCGGTCTCGACAATGCCGGCAAGACAACGCTGCTTGAGCAGATAAAAGGCACCTACACGCCTTCCCACCCCAACCTCAAAACTGTCCCGACGGTCGGACAGAATGTTGCTACCATCGCGCTTCCTCCTCCAAATCCACCAATATACCTCAAGATATGGGATGTTGGTGGCCAACACAGCCTTCGTGGGCTGTGGCAATCTTACTACAGTAGCTGCCATGCTATCGTCTTCGTCATAGACAGCAGCGATGTCGGAAACGCTACTCTTGCTGATATGAGCGCGAAGAACGCAGCAAGCATAGAGGACATTGGGCGCCTGGACGAGTGCAAGCTGGTTCTAGAGAGCGTTTTGGCCAACGAAGATGCTAGCGGCGTTCCCATTTTAATACTCGCCAATAAACAAGATCGTGAAGATTGTGTCGAAGTAGTACGGATCAAAGAAGGCTTTGTGAGGAGAGTGTTCGAGGGAGAAAAGGGTGGCAATGTGAGGGACAGCAGAGTACTCCCGTGCAGTGCTCTCACAGGAACTGGCGTGCAGGAGGCGGTCGAATGGTTATGCAGCAGGATGGCTTTCAACAAGGAGGCAAGACCACCGGTTATGAGGTAGTTCCAGACGCAAAGCTCGCCACGATGTCATGAATATACCCGCATTTTTATCTACTCCTGCGTCAGAAGCATCTACTTCAGATTCTTGCTTTCCCTGCATACTGTTTGACAACTTCGTACTTTCCTGATGACTCCTTCAAATTGTTAGAAGTTCTACATCTACAACTTTTTCTCGACTAGAAATCTCCCTAATTAGACATATATTCACCCTTCTTGCTACTTGGCTTCGTTTATCGACTTTGCACTGAGCATCATATGATCAGATTTCATCAAGGACAACCTTGGATCAATGGGATTGTGTTGATGAGCAAGGTAATTGCGAGCTTCTCTGGGTGTTCGCAGCCCGAGCTTCCGCGATAGCTATCTTCCAGTCATTTTTACTCGAATCCAACTAATTGGATCCGGTCTGCACCCAATGAGAAGCATGTTAGCACGAACAGCTGGAATAACATAGCATGGTCTGATCATACCTCTCCACAGCTCATGGGCTCATACTTTGCTACCTCACGCTCCGCGATGCAACCGTCTAATACACCAACCTTTTCGTTGACATCGAGGCCAAAGATGAAAGGCATACTGATGCGATCTTCTTGAGCTCTCGAAAACACTCTATGCACGGTGCTCACAGATGGACCATTGCCTACGCGCTGAAGGAAGTATCCGATATTGACCACAATTGTGCCAGGAATTTGTGTCGCCCCAATCCACTGTCCTCTTCGAGTCAGCACTTGTAGGCCGCCAGTCAAGTCCTGCCACAGCAGAATAAAGCACCGAAGGTCAGTGTGAGAGCCCAGCCCAACAACCTTGGACACTGCAGCTTCAGCAGGGGGTTTTCCCGCGTAAAAATTACATACACCATCGTGTCCAGACTCGAATGCGGAGGCATGGAATCAGTTCATGTCACACATGCATCTTGTAAAGACACACTTACATGTGTGACCAGATCGTCGAAGTTGTCCTCATCGAGGTCGAGGGCCAGAGCAAAGACGCGAATGAGACGGGTGCGAGTGCAAGGCATTCTTGCCAGAATGCGGTTGACCCGTCTTTGAAGTTAGGAATGTGCTGCGTTCCTTCCCATACGAATTCCTCTCCCCTGGTACCTGCAAGGATCTCGTCCGGAAATGATGACAGCGACGCGGCAGGGGTATGTAAACGGGAAGTTGGGAGTGGGAAACGTCGTCATCGTTGTGATTGTTGGCATAGAATTGTTAGATAGAGGCATCAGCGGAAGGCAAAATGCATGAAGTGTCAAGATGGTTATACTGGTAGCCACATGCCTACAAAAGGTGAGAGTCAATCGGACTCCCAGTTCATTATCAAGACCCCACTGACGCTAACCATGATATGTACCAAATGCTTTATGCCTCATGTGCTCCACTCTACCGATATGGACGTTCTCGTCCGATCGACTAGTACATCAGCGGGTTTCCCCTACTCCTAATACATACCACGATACCTTGATAATCCATGGGACTGATAGCACTGATCCCGTACGTCGTTGTTTGCGGTTTGAAGCATGCAGACGCCACAACTCAATCATAGCCTACACATCTTCCTTCGCCTGAATCTCGTTTGTCTCAGCGCTGACTTCATTCGCCCTCAATCTCGCTCGCTCTTTCTCCTTCGCTCTTTCGCTCTCCTTGTCTTTCTCCTCTTCCATCTTCTTCTGCCTCAAATACTGACAGAATTTGCTTCGATCCCTCATGACACCACCCCACTGCAAAGTCAAAGACATGAGATCAGTACATGTCTCGAGTGAATGACGTACAACCGTGACTTACCTTTATAAACACAAATGGCACAATACAAAGCGCCAGACTAAAGAAGCCTAGTAGACTCGTCGCCCACGCCACACCCATAGCCCCATACATTGGCTTTGCAGCGAACGGCAGCACAGCACCGAAAGAAGACCGGGATAGTGAGGCGGCAGCCATTGCACTACATATGTGAAGACACGGCGTTAGTGAAGTCTCGTATATATTTGGTACAGTTACAACTTACCTTGCAGCAAAAATTTCGTATGCGTCAACGAGGTAATTGAGTAGCGCCATGAATAGACACAGGTAACCCATGCCAAACAAGATGCCCGCGAGAATGGGCACGATCCAGTGTATGCCTTCTCTACTTGTCCAGCCAAGCCAAAACGCACTGATGACGAAAAATGGGCCTGCTATACATGCTAGAGGTAGACGACGCATCTCTTCATCCTGTGACCAAGGCCGGTTAAGACGTTGAGAGCGTGCCAGGTACCCTAATGTTCAACGTGCAAAGTCAGTGAACGTTTCACACACAGTATGTGGAAGATACGTACAGTCCCAAGAAAGATAGATACCAGCAGAGATGACTGCACCGACGCCAATGGGGAGAAATGCAATGCCGGTCTCTCCAGCATTAAAGTGATAGATGCCTTGGAATATGATGGGATAGGACTGTAAAAATATGTAGAAAATGGCATCTGGAAGAGAGGTATCAGCACATCGCTACCGCCGCGTATCAGCGAACAAAATTGGCTTACAGGCATAACTCAGGTACAAGCAAGTGAACAATACCAGAGGCTCGAAGCAGATCATGCGCAATGGTCTAGTCAAGATGACAGTGACGATGTGGTTCAAATCTGTCTTCTCTAATTCCAGGGGTGCCGCGATCCTTTCATCCCCAGTCTCTATGCGTAACCGATGAGCCCGACGCTTCAAGATTGTTGGACCATATGTCTCATCAAAGAAGTAGAACAACGGCCATGTTGCGCCGGCGAATATAGCTCCAACCCAGAAGGCCCAGCTCCAAGAGACAGCTGCAATGTAGCCTGATACCAAGGGGCCTAGGATCGGGCCAAAGGTTGTCGCAGCCTGATGTAAAAGGTGAGTATAGGATATCCGTTGTTAGCAAAATCGTCTTACCATGAAGATAGCCATACTCCTACCACGATACTTGGGGTTGTGATATATGTCTGCGCATATACCACCAACAACACTGATGGCACAGCTACCTCCCACGCCAACCAGCAATCTGAAGATTACTAGCGCTGCAAAGTTCGGTGCAAGAGCTGAAGCGACCGAAAAGATTGTGAAAATGCCGAAAGAAATCACCATGGTTCCCTTGCGGCCGTACGATTCCGACAGTGGGCCCCAGAGCATAGGACCGCATGCATAGCCGACAAGGTACATTGAAGTCGGTAAAATGAGTTTATACTCATCGTACTCGTTGAAGTGAAGAGATATAGGGACTGCAGCACCGGCTGCTAGGCTCGAGGTCATGGTACTGTTCATGACTATGTACAGGTCAGCTCTCCTAGCTATAGAAGTCGGACGGGGTTACTTGCCGCTCATGATGGCCACGAAAAGGGCGTAGATCTTCTTCCACTTCGTTTCTCATCAGCCTTGTATCATTTTTGGTACCGCACATCAACTCACGCGACCCCAGTTGTTGGGGTTTTCGGGATCTCCGTCTTCAAAGCGAATAACACATCGGCCACTCGCATGGCTATCGTGAACGCTCGACATTACCGAAGAAGCATTTGATCTTCCGGGCGAACTAAGCGTTGATGGTGTTCGCGAAGCAACTTTCTCAATTGCGTCTTCCTTTTCGGCATGGGAAGAATCGTCGACATCTTTTCCAAGTTCCCTCAGTCGCGCAGCACGCGAACTTTCTACGCCGGCTATATTGACCCGTTAGTGGAAACTAGCTCCAACATCACACTAAGAATGAGCATGCGTACTGTGATTCCTCGAGCTCTGCCAACTTCTTGAGCTTTTCTGACTCTTCGACGTAAAACTCCGGACAAGAGCGACCGGCGATGTGATAGCCTCGTGCTCCGGTCCTAAGCCTTGCTGTTCCCGGGAATAACTTCTCTCTAGATCGGCACTGTCCATGGTAACCATACGAACGGTAGACTTGTCTATCAGCACTAAAGCCTCGGACGGACGACATGTACTTTTGTAGAAACGATGGGAATCGAGAAATCGATCAGATGGATTTAGGTCTAGAGTGGAAACGCTTGACCCCGCGCACTTAAATCAGCTATCCGAGGTGCTTTTGTATGTGCCACAATGCCCTTGATCGATAATGATGTGGCTGCATGTTTGGCTGTCGATCACAGCTTTACCCCATTTGGAGTAGGCGGGGCTTGACCTACGAATGGATGACGGGTACCGTTTAGCTACCCGTGCAAAACCAAGCACCATAGGGCGTTGCTGTGCATCGGCTGATTTACCGATGCGCGGCTCCCAGGGACACCGGAACATCGCTGCGAAGCTTGCCTGGAATGAGTCACGTACATGGGTCTTTCTGCGCATCTGTTTAATCCGACGGCATGCATTGGGAACACCGATTCCGAACTTGACCTTATCTCGGAAAGGAGCCATCAGATTGAACATTGGTTCAACTCTGGTACTGGATTTTCTATCGGTGAACACAAGCTGGAAGCCCATGACTTCTGCGTTGCTTATGTTTCAAGGTTGATGCTGCGTCCAAACCGGCCATAAAGGGCCTTCTTCAACTCCCCCATCTCTTCTTGAATGCTTTCTAGCTTGGCCTTTAGCGCTTCTACCTCACCATCAATGTTCTCTGTGGAAGAACTTAGGAGTTCGAGAACCTGCGGCTGTGGTAAGGAGACAAAACAGTCACCCACTTTGTACCTGTGGCTGTGATTAGCTTCATGATAGCTATACTACCTCTGACGAGGGCCCACCCTGTAGCGGATCACAAAAAACTTACGGTACTTTCTCCTCTTCATCGACGAGCTCCAATTCGCCCGAGATCTCCTCCAAATCTTCCTTCTCCTTCTACGGTTACGTTAGACTACATACCGACCAACGGCGGCGTTTCGCAGCATACAATCTTGGCCCTCAGCTCTTCCTCGAGGATCTCCTCTTTTTGATGCAGCGAACTGAACTTGTTGATCTTCTCTTGATCCTCACGGCGCACCTCCAGATCCTCGCTCTGAGCTGAGGCCTCTTCGTCCTTGGTGAGCTGCCACAGTTAGCGCCAAACTGCGGAACACGATGCAAAAATTGTCGACACTTACCATACGGCGCTGCATTGTGATGCTAAGCGATTGCGGATGGTTTTATGCAAATTGAGTTGAATTGAAGCTGAGATGAATCAAAGAGCGAAGTGAGCGGTGTTGGTGGCTACACTCCGGCGTTGCTCGTGACTTCGGGTACGAAAAATGCCAAGACTCCTACGAGGCAGGGGCGAGCGCCCAGCGCAGTGGACTTTCAAAATCGTTCAAGACAGCCACACTGAGGACCACAATGACTCAAATTCGATATATACACTTCAGCTCCATTTTTGCCGTAATGATATGAGCATGTATCCTACTAAGCTGCCCTCTCGAATGTGGCGCCATATTCGTCTCTCTTCTCTACCAATTTGCTGCTCGTCTGACTATTCTGCGCATCGCTAAGAGCCCTCACGATATCACTTTCTGCCTTATCTCTCACCAGCTTCCGCAACGTCTGTATCAAAAAACCAGAGAACACATCTACTGACCAATCGTCCGGCACGATTGCCAACACATCAGCTACATCAAGCCAGCCTCCAAAGCGTTCCAGAAGTTCACTTGTTCGCTCAACACGTTGTGAAAGGTCTTCTATAGTCAGGAACTCTTTTAGCAGGTGTCCGAACATGCGTGACTGCTCAGGACGAGTAGGTATCTGGCTATGCGAAACAGGGGGTGCGCCTGGCGTAGCACGTCGATGTATGGAGGCGTAACCATACAAACAGTAGCTTATAGCAGTGTTGTAGTCGCCGAGACCATGGGTGAGCAGTTTTAGCGCTTCTTCGTGTCGTTCTTGTCGACCATTCAAGATGATCATTTCGGAGACCAGCTCTTGCTCATACGGCTGTAGGCGCGACAGAACTGTGTTCACATCGTAAGAGGATGTCTCGCTAAGTAATTGGAGCAGACGTATACGCGCATGCCACCATTCTGCAGCAAGAGCATTGTCGTTTATGAAGGAGAAGTACGTTGGTTTGGGTGGCTCCAGGATACGGTACGTCTCGTAGCTTTGCGACAGCGTGGCCCGCGATCCAGCGTTGCTTTCGAGCTCATTGATGACGCTGTCGAGATAGAAAGCAATGAGCTCATTCACATACTGTGGGTGCTGTGAACCATGTTAGCGAGAGTCACCTAATTATACTTCTAGTCGTACCTTCTTCTGACCGAAAACCAGATATTCCAGGTAGTCTTTGACCGCGCCTGGCGCTTTGTCCCTGAGCAAAGCAACAGCTCGGGTAGGATCAAACTTGACTCTACTCTGATCATCGGCGAATACTTGAACACCGAGTTTGGGGTTCCGATTAGCTAGCCAAGCGCCGTATTCTTCCACAAGTCCCTGATCCCGGATCTTTCGTAGGTAGTCGCGCACCTTCTGCTCGCCATCTACAAGTTCCCCTCCCTTGTCTTCTTCGCCCTCTATGATTCGTTTCCAGGTCGCCAGCACGTGTGACGCCTTGACGGAAGCCTTACAGTTACCTTGGTACAAGCGACTGAGCAGAAAGAGACGCTTGAACTGCTCTAGCAATTGAACAGCACGGTCGAAACACTCTACTTCCTTATCTACTAGGTCATAGAGTTCTGCTCGTTGGGCGCCTGGACTGGAGGTACCTTTCGCGCTGCCTTGGTCCAACAGTAAAAGAATATGAAGCAGCGCCGCATCGACACTCTTAAACACTGATGGGTCGTTGGTCACACTGGCCATTCCCTTTCGCCGTCTCCAAAACTGAAGGTAACGCTTTACAAAGTGCAAAAGATTATCACCAAAGGGACCATTGATGTTTGTCGGCATTGCAGATACGTCGTTCTGTTGCAAAAAATGCTCTACTAGGGTCGTGATGCCGCCGTAAATTTGTATGCCATCAGATCCTTGAACGACCTCTCGATAGAGAATCGGCATCAGGCTCAAGACAACGCGCGGATCCATCTCGCCCTCGATGAGCGCTTGTTCTGTAATGCGCTTCTCGTTCTCGAATATGATGATGTCGGCCTTTGTACGTAGGACCACGTCCATGAAGAGCATGAGCGAGGCCTTTTGACGAATGTATATGAGACTGAGGTATTCAGACTCATTTTGCGGTTCTCGTCCTCGAATATCGCCTAGTACTTTTTCTATGGCCCCCCTGGCGGGCTGAATGCGTGCCACATCTCCCACCTGCGCATACTGCGCAGCTTCAATTCGAGAATCTAACTGGGTCACTAGTGGATTGCGTACCGTCCACCATATCTGATCACCAGCCCAGACCACAATTCGAGACTGCAGTTTGGATAGGCGCTCTGCAAACTCACGATCGGCGGTCGCTTGGCTCTTTGCAACCCGAGGGGCCTCTTCTGCTGTTTCTTCGGTCGGAGTAAGATGCAGTTTCCGAACGGTTAATTTTGCGCCTATTTCTGGTATCACGAGATCGAAAGGCTGCACTACGGTGCGCATACCTATAGGCGTCGATATGTAGGAGCCATTGGTGTGCACTGGCAATCCGAGAGGACTGAAGTTGAGCCAGTACTTATCCACTTCGCCAGCGCTCGGATCTACATCCCATCGCTGTACCTCGACACCATAGGTAGTGTTGCCTTGTGATTCTCGATGAACGACGGCTAGCACGTAGCCTTCTTCAGCGTTCATGTCCGGACTGATAGATGCTGAGAAGTCCATGCCCGAGCCGTCGACAGCGATGGCATCAGGGTAGCTACTGAATTGAATACTACCCCTGCACATGTCCCCGTCGAGATTCACAAACATGCCGACACCTTGATCAGAAGGTGTTGTGCCGACCGTTAGTAAGAACTCGTTCGGATTTGGTGATGCGACGTGAGGTTTCAATGGGATGAATGGTGGCGGTTGTGGCAGTGGTGGCTCTTCAGCTTGTGGCCTATCTTCCTCTGTCGGAGGTGGCGGTAGAGGTTTGTCGGGTGAGGTTGCGCCGCCACGAGAACGACTAGACGATCTCTCATATTGTTCACCCCCCATGGGCACTCGCGCAGGGGAACGGGCAGGGGCTGGTGACATGTCCCGGGACAGCGATTCTGGCACGTCGAACCCATATCGCTGCGCCGGAGGCTGTGGACTTGCTGTTCTAGAAGGACCGCCGAGACCAAGCACATTCAGGCTAGTACTTCGAGCATGACCACGCTGCTCCTCAGGACCTCGTAGATGTCGATCTGCAGAAGAGGCGCTTCTAGAGGGTGCACTAGGTACGGTCGCCAAGTGCTCAGCAGCTCCACCAACATCACCAGCATCGGGGTCCAAGGATGAGATGGGGAACAGGCCTATCTTTTGCTGATGTACGATGTCCAGGAGGGCATACGAGTGCGCATCGGCAGCGCATGAGAAAGTATCTCGGCGGACGGAAACTAAGCAGCCTCCGTACTCGATTGCTTTGATCGCTTTTGGAGGGGAGTTCTCGGATATCTGCACCAGTCGTAGTCGCTTCTTCAAGCCAATGACGACGACTACGCCATCCTCAGAAGACCTATCGACGTCCTCGTTCAAGTCGACCCCTCCAACCCAAAGACATCCGATTGGCTTGAAGGTCGAGTCTGGGCTCAGCTCGGGCAGCGAGTAGATGGAGAGGGTATTGTTGCACAGTACGCAGGCCTTGCTGATCTTGGGAAGCAACAGGATCTGCTGCACGCCAGGCCCGTTGTTGTCATTGTGCGGCGGCTCCAATCGGGAGGCGATGATGGCAGTGGGTTCTTCGCAAGGGTCGTCGGTCTCTGGTGGTAGGAGGACGAAGTGGATGATCTCGGAGGCAGATGTCCCCACGTAGAGATTGCCGTCTAAACGCGTCAGTACCTGGCGAGGCGCACGTGGACATGGGGGCGCGCATACTCGATACTTCTACACACGTGATGCGCACGTCTGCAGAGGGGCCGTCAGCGGACAGCGGTAGGTTTGCGACGAGCTTGCGGAGGATGTAGGGGCCATGGAGCGGAGGCGGTCGCTGCGATTGGAAAGATGCTTCTGCCATGATTGTCGACCATCACACGCGCCATGACCGGCTACGGCAGTGACGTGTAGGAGGCGCGCATGGTGGATGGTGGAATGCGCTCGTGTTGCCTGGCGAGCTATGAGTGCCGCAGCCCACCAATTAGGGCCGCCCAACGCCGCACCTTCCGCGGTTTCACGCGAAGCTGTATGCATACGTAACCAAGTCCAGCCCGTGATTCCCAGCGCGCCGTAAGACGACATTTGAGCACGCTTGACCACGGCCGTAGGAGCTGCCAATCCTTTCGCATTCCAGCTGCACATTGTTCTTGCACCACGGGCGGCCACCGAAGCGCACCAATGGAGGGCGGAGTCGACATGGACGAGAGGGTCGAGACTCGAACAGCCGCGGAGAGGCAAGAGTCTGGCGCAGAAGACGAGCACGAAGAGGAGAACAAGTTCCAAAAGGCTATTGGCGCGTGGCGCAGTACGAACATGCACGACCAGCATCATGGGCCAGGGCTAACGATGCGCCAGACATCGATCTCACCACGCTCATCCCGCAACTCGATACGGTAGCCTCGGATCTCGTCGCGCATCAAAGAGACACGCTCACGCAAAGAAAAGATCTCGCGCAGAAGACCAAAGACTTCCGGAAACTCGACGATGCCAGCAAGCTCAGCGACATCAAAGGCCTCTTGAAGTGTAAGTCTCGACTCGCGCCGCCCAGCGTGCTCTGCTAAGTCAGATTCACAGCATACCAAAACTTCATTGATCTTATTTCAAACCAGTCCAAGACGGTGCAGGCCGCCTTCTTCCAAGTCTACTCGCCGCTCTCTGAAGCACCTGACCCGTATCCGCTCCTCGAAGCCTCCGTCGACTCGCTTGTCACTTCGGAAGAGCTTGTGCCCAAACTCACGTCCGAAAACGAGCGCCTGCAGAAGACGGTGGCGAGTCTTACTACACAACTTGACGAGTCGGACAAGAACTTGGAGCAGGAGCGTGCAGCGAGGAAGGCCCTCGAGGACAGCCGGGACAGCAAGATCAAGGATGTGGAGGCATCATGGTCGGCTGTCCTGAATGAGAAGCAAGACAACTGGGAATCCAAGGAGAAGAGCCTAGAAGAGAAGGTCGAGAACCAGGATCGACTACTAAAGGAACTCAAGGCCAGTTACGAAGTCTCACAGCGACTTGGCCAGGGAGAGGCCACCGACGAACAAGGCAGCCGGGGCGCCACTGCTGCCGAGCTTGACATCGTCAGCTCAGAGCTCGAGCGAACAAGCCATCGATTGGCCGAAATCACGGCACGAAACGAGCAGTTACGCCTCGAACTGGCCCAGTCTGCGTCCGCACCAGCGCAGCAGCTTGCTGCTGAAGATGACCCTGCTTTCCTGCGACTCCGTTCCGAGAACTCTTCACTCAGGCGAAAGCTTGAGAATGCCCGGTTTGAAAAAGACTCCGACCGAACACGGCTCGAAACTGAGACGAGAAGCCTGGAACGTGAGATCAAGTCACTCAAGAGTGAGAAGGAAGCTCTTCGCGAGAAGGTACTCAAGTGGAGCGATTACGAGAATGTGAAGCAGGAACTAGAAGTGTTGAAGGTATGCTTGTCAAACTGCATTTTCAAGCCAAAGCTAACTTGTGCTAGTCGATTGAGTTCGCGACAGGCGATGATGACGACGAAGCCACCGAGGTCGCACTCTCACAAAACAATGCGTCTAGCAAAGGCAAAGGCGAAACACTCGAACAGCTGCTACTTGCTCGCAACAAGAAACTCAGCAACGAACTTACAGTAATGCGAGTCTCACACCAGGATCTGCAGACCAGACTTGAAGCTTTGCAAGAAGAACTCTCCAACACAAACATGGACTTGGAAAAGTCACGACAACTCAACGAAACACTGGAAGCCGATCTTGAGAAAGTCCAGCAAGAAGCGACCAATGCCTTTGACCCATCTGGCATGTCAGTCGCAGGAACTTACGTATCGCGTTATCCACAATCTTCCTTTGCTGGGGGCCGAAGAGGCCGCTCATCACCCACTTCGTCCATCATCTCTGGCTTCGACAACTCGTCGCAAGCCCCAACATTAGCGTCTCTGCGCGCTGGAGGCGGTGGTGTCGAGCCCATGGGAGGCGGTTCTGGTATCCTCCCGATGATTACCGCCCAACGCGACCGCTTCAAGAAGCGCAACTCTGAGCTCGAGGCTGAGCTTCAAAAGTCCTACCAAACAGTTTCATCATTGCGAAGTGAGATTGGCGCGCTACAGAAGGACAACCTGGACTTGTATGAGAAGACGAGGTATGTGAGCAGTTACAACGCGGTCAACCGAGGGCCAGCATCCAGCGCCTCGAGTTACGCTACCAACCCTAATCCCTCGGCCATCAACATGGGCGACGGTGGAGGTTCAACGGTCGATACCAAGTACCGATCAGCCTATGAATCTAACCTCAGTCCCTTCGCCGCGTTCCGAGGTCGCGAAAGCGCAAGGGCTATGAAGCGCATGCATCTCTTCGAACGCATGATCCTGCGGGTCACCAAGTTCGTACTCCAAACACGAACAAGTCGCAACATCTTTGCGGGGTACTTACTGGCGTTGCATTTCATGGTGTTCTATTTCTTGTTTAGTTACGAGGTGAGTACAGGCGCAGCGGTCGTTGTTGGACCAAGCGTACCTGGAGGGCCTGTTCCTGGGCCGGAAGATGCGGCGGCGTGGCATAACGAAGACGAAGGAACGTCGTAATGGGCTGAGAACTAGCGAAGGATCAACGTCTCCAGACGTCTGTACTATTATGTGGTCTTCAGCATGTGGGCGTTTCTATTCTGGACTGGCTGTAGCGTGCCGGCCATGTCGCACGCCCTGGTTTTTTCGATGAGTTTGAGAGACATGTTTAGTCTGCTTGACTTTCAACAAGACGTATCGTATCACAACAGACAGTCTGCTTGTTTTTGATCGGCCTCGTGATGATTCACGAAGCAGCTTCTTCATAGGCCCCAAGAGACCGAGACAAGTGCAAATACGCACCTGCAACAAGTAACACCAATAGCGAATGTCAATAACCTCGCCTTGAGTCTCCTACAGGCCCCAATTGCTTGCCGTATAACCATTTCTGATATTATGGTGCATGGGTTTCTTGACTATGTGGCGGCTGATAAACATGTCGCGTGGCGAATGATCACAGGGAAGACTTCGAATATGATACTTCGGTCTCCATACTGACGCGTACTTGACCGGAAAACGTAGGACGGAGAGACGGCAAAGAAACGAGCCACTCTTGACCCAAGACTGCCAAATCTTTCTACAAGCGCGAAGGACGTTCCACGGTTATGTATGGTGTCTTGCGATATCAGTATTTCTGTATGGGTAATTACCAGTTTGCAAGGCGACACGCCCATCCATGCCCCCCTTCCTAGTCTTTTCGCAGCCGATCAACCGCTCTCGACAATCGTCGACCAACGAACCCACTGTGGAAACAGAAATGCGGCATGCAAGTGCGGAACACAAAACAAGTTTAACATGCACGACATCGACATCCCTAGCCAGCCAGCGGCGGGTCGACAAGCTAAAGCAAGAACATCATCCTAGAAACCCGTTCTGCGGCCTCTGCTGCCAATAGCGAAGCGCTGGCATAAGAACGTTCGAGGCGCCCTTCCTGTCCACGTCTGCCATTGGTCGGCCATGGTGGGTACTTGAGTGGGAAATATTAGCTGTCATTTCTCCGCTCGATGCAGTCTGTATTAATAGTCATTATTGTGGATTTGTGGTCTTTTTCTGGTAGAGGTACCTTCTACTTTAGGCATAGTAGATGATACGGCTTGTTAGGTAGGTTCACCGGGTACATGGGTACTTTAGCAGCTGAGATTGTGTGTAGGACGGGCGGCTCTGCGGGTGGTGGGGATGCAGAACGAAGGGAAGGAAATTGGAAGGACTAGGTGTGGAGAGAGCGATTGCTGGACCCGGTGGTTGCGGAGGTTGCAAGGTCACGCACTGTAGTAGAGGATCTTGGAGGTGTGCTATTTTCAATACAAACTTATCGTTGAGGGGGAGATCGAGGAATTGAACGCGCAGTGCTTGGTGATGTGTACTCGCACAGGAGGGCGGCATCCGGCTGACTTAGTTGAAGAACCATCATCAAGTATCTATCTTCACGACCACATAGCCTCGATGACATATTCCCATCAGCAGCCTCGCATGTTCAGAATTTGTTCCGCATCAGCAGCTCAATACACATAATCTCGCTCCCGAACTCTTACCAACCTCCCCTCCGTCCAGCCCCCAAAATAGCCATCTCGCCAGCGATTCCCACGGGCGTCTACGCCAAAAACGAAAGTAGTATAGCGGCTGTCAAGCGCCTCGGTAGATGAGCGAACCACGGCGCACGAACCTTCTGTGCCCTTCCTCTCGATTCTTGTCAGCCAGTCGTACCCTGGCTGGCTATATTTGGGGTCTTTTTCTACTTTAGCGAGCGACACGGTCTGGTTGGGCAAGTGGAACTGGCGGTAACGGTTGATCGGCTTCGTGTACATGGACATGTAGGATCTGTGTGGAGCGGACTAGGCGCTGGGGAAAGAAAAGATGGCTGTCGTGTGCTTGCGACGTGTGGCTGCAGTTTCTATATAGGAACATGGCATAGACGGCCTTGTTCACGGTTTACTCACCCATCAACGCGCTCTCCTACGCTCGCCCCTCACCAAAACAACTGTTCCGCTTTCGTGCTTTCCTTGACCTTGGAGCTCTTTCCTTGAATAGGTTTTCGCTGTTTACGTTCCGTCTTACCACGTTTTCATCTCGCTTCGACGTGTTCCTTTCTTACATCACGGACCTCATTGCTTCCGACAAGGTCTTGTAATAGATCAGCACCCTGACCGATATTCTATTCCAAGAAAAGATTGCACGCATCCTAGCAACACCGGCAAGGTCAACATCCGCTTCACATTCGTGATATAACATCATCACCGTCTCGTCCACCGGATCGACATTACACAACATCCAACACCCGGCAATCAGTACCAAGCACTCGATCCATATTACCGCCAAGATAACACAAGTCGATAATCAAACATGATCTTCACTACCACTCTCGGCCTTGTCTTGGCTCTGGCCCCGACTACCCTCTTCGCTGCTCCAACTCAGACTGTCGACTCGATAGCAGCACTCGTCCCGAGACAGCATCTGGCGGAGCTGCCAGCGGCTGTGTACGACGAGTTGAGGAAGACAAACTCACTATGTGATCTGTCAAATGTTGCACTGCCTGCTGGTATGTATCTGGTTCCTTCCAATAACGCATGGCTCGTAGATGCTAATAACAAGTAGCACCCACACCCCTCGCTGCTCCAGCGCAAGGCACCACTCTCCGCCACATCGCTATTGGTCGCGGCACCCAGAACTACACCTGTGCTTCATCTTCGTCTTCCGATGTGCCCAAAGCTGTGGGCGCTGTAGCCACGCTCTTCAATGCAACCTGCGATGCTGCCCGTCTCAATGTCAACACACTCGCCCAGGTAACCACGCTCGCACTTGATTATGCCATTCCAAACTCCGCCGAAGCAGAGCAGCGGATATCAGGCCACCACCAGTTCACTGCCGCTGGTGTCCCTCTCTTCATGCTGGAAACCGACAAGGCTAACTACGGCCGCGTCGAGTGCAAGGTCGACAGCAAGAGCGCTGCACCCCAGGCCGCAGCCAAGGGTACCAACGGACTTGGAAGTGTGCCATGGCTGAAGCTGAACGCCACCGTCACTAGTGAAGGCGCTGACCCCTGGGCTTACAACGAGGTCTACCGGATACATACCGCTGGAGGCATGGCACCCAAAGACTGCAGTGGAATCGAGGGAAGCTTTACCGTCGAGTACAGCGCGCAGTACTGGTTTTATGCATAAGCAATGATGGCATAGCTGCAGTTGTCAATTTTCCTTCTTCTTCCCCTTGTACAGAGCATTTTCATCGGCGTTCAGGGCGCAGAGTACCGGTTCAGCGTTCCGGTAAAGCATACAAGCCTACGGGTTTTGGTAGATAGCACTCCTTTTCTCACGATGTCTGTCAAGCCTGTAGATGGGCGACAGCAATCGTAATATTCAATCGCAAAAACTTTTCCTGATTATCTTAACCATGCTCAGCTGAGGTCTTCCTTCAACTGTCTTCCAGCTGTTCTCTTTTCGACTTTCGATACCTGGAACTTCTCTTCCTGAGCAGTGTCCCTTTATCGGCGTCCATGTCAACCACAAGCCTTTTTCCCGACTCTTGTTTTGCCTGGGAGATCTTCTTAGGCCAATCCTTACAGATGTCAATCCGTGATCTGGGTGCAAACATTTCCAAGAGGAGGTAGATCAAGTAGTCGACGATGACACAAATACAAAAGAGCTTGCCCGCCCAAATCCCGCAGCCGAAATATCTCTTCAACCTCTCAATAAGAGCAAAGCTTTGCACGCCCGCGCGACCACGGGTGGCGCTCCAAGCGCCAGCTGCGCCTGCACCTTGATTAAAATCACTATGACTGATGACGCCACTGATGCCATCATACACCCTCTCCGTTCGTTGAGCTATATCGGTCCAGGAGTACATCTGCTTTACCTGGTTATGAAACAGTTCGGTCCGGACTTTACCGGCTCTCAGTTTGGCGATAGCACGACCAGTAGCTTCAACAAGCTCGTCCTCTTCAGGCGCCGCAAACTCTACCATGTGCGTAGGCAGCACCTCGGGAATGCCACCGACTCGAGTTGCCACAACATACAGACCGCAGGAAGCAGCTTCCACGATGACCGTACCAAACGCCTCCGTCAGTGAAGGGCATAGATAGATGTGGCCACGAACCATGACGTCTCGGACTTCCTCATGACGGACTGGGCCAATCATGAGAACCTTGTCTTGTAACACATTGCGCTCGATCATCTGCTCGAGATCGATAGCCTTGGGTCCATTACCAGCGATAATGAAGCGTACGTTAGGGTTTGCGGCCACAATGTGGGGTATAGCGGCAACCAAGAGGTCTGTGCCTTTGTTATAGTAGAGTCGCTGAATCACAATGACGGTTATGGTCTCATCCGGGTCCATGGGCTGTCGCGGTCCCGGTGCTTTCATGTGTCTAGCATCGACCACATCGTGCGATAGAGGACGGAAGTTCTCTGCAACGACCGCATTGGGGATGACGGAAACCATGAGAGGGTCCAGTGAGGCTCGAAGTACGGTGTTTTCTTTGCTACAGCCTATCAGCATATGCCAGACGATACGAATGAGACACGCACCAAGTGTGACTGACGCATATGACATGGTCGACATCGCTCAACGTGAATTTGAGGAGCTTGTTGGTAAGGATACTCCCAGCATCCGCAAAGCCAAACAGGCTATGGTCTGTGAAGACAGTTCTCAATCCCATGGTCCGTGCATGCAATATGGCCTCATGGCACAGACTACTCAGGCTGGCGTGTCCATGTACGATTCCAATGCGCTCGCGAATGACAATATTGCGGAAGATGGGAAAGAAGGAGAAGACGGTGGGGAAGGTGGTCTCGCGGTATATAACCCAGAATGGGACGTAGTAGACCTTGAGACCGTTGGTCAGATATCGGACGCCTTTCCGACCGTTGTACGCATGTGTGATGACGATGACCTTGTGTCCACGATCTATGAGTTTCTGGTTGTGTTAGGGATGTACAAGTGGGGGATATTGAGCAGCCTTGCACTTGACAATTGGTACATATGACTCTCTACTCCTCCTGAAACATATGAGTACTATACTGTTCGAAATGGCATGACATGGCCCGTACCGGGTTGGGGGTAGAAGTTGTCGCTAACCATGCTGTTGCGCGTGAGCTCTTGACATGATGCAGGGTCTGGATCCAGAACGTACGCAATGTTGTAGGGCATGTTGGCGGATTGTAAGGACTGGCTCCTCGCATCTGCTCATAGAGAAGACACATGGCAGCTCAGGACATAGATGCGGTGGCGACGCTGCATGAATGCGTTGCTGTAAACATGGCGCCGTCGCGAATGGGTGCAAGGCATGGCGCGGCGCGTCACTGGTCGGCGTTTAGCGTGTTGGAAACTCCGACCAAATTTCGAGGGTCCAGAATAATTTGTAGCCAACTTCACCGTCCTGCAGTCGCAATCCGTCGCGAATCCCACCCGGCTGTTTTCTGAACCATCGCTGTCCGGAAGTCGCCAGAGCTCAAGTCGCGATGCCGGCCCCTCTGTTCAAGCGTTTCGCGCCGCCTGCGCCCATCGCCAACAAGCAGTCTTCACCTGCTCCAGCGCGCGATCAGGTCACCAAAGCCTCCAGCCCTGCCTATGCTGCGACTGAGGTGGTCGCCGACTCAGACCCCGCATCTGTACAGGACAGTGTGGTGTTGGAAGCACCAAAGACTATCAAGAAACCCAAGAAGAGGAAGCGCAATGCTGAAGCCGCCGAAGCCCACAATGATGAGGTTTCCAAGAAGCATAAGAACATCCTTTCGAAATTCGAGAAAGCCTCGAAGCTTGCTGAAGTGGTAGGGCAAAAGGGCGAAGAGGAAGTTTCAAATGAAGCTCAAGAACCAGAAGAACTCCACGATCTCGAACCCATGCCGCAACCCGCACCGATTCCCGAGCCAGTTTACGAACCTACCTTCTCCACTCTGCCCACGTGGCTCGCTCAACCTACCACCGTGGAAGCATCGACGACGATCCCGTTCTCTGAACTTGGTGTTGATCCTTCATATGGAAAGAGATTAGAGAAACAAGGATTCAAGGACGCGCTGGCTGTGCAAACAGCATTGATTCCCATGCTGCATCCTGGTTTTGACCAGCACTTGGGCGACATATGCGTCTCGGCCAAGACGGGCTCTGGAAAAACCTTGGCTTACCTACTACCCATCATCGAAGCCCTCAAGGATCGCGCTGTACCCGTGCTGTCAGCCATTGTGGTAGTACCGAGCCGGCAACTCGTCAATCAGGCTCTACAAGTTGCCGAGGAGCTATGTGCTGGAACAAAGATCAAAGTAGGAACGGCTTTGGGCAGCATCGCCTTTGCGGCGGAGCAGAAGCAGCTTGTGAAGATGAGACCGCAATACGACCCCAGGAGAGCACAGGAACTTCAGCAGACGGCTTCACGACAACACCAAACTGGGCTTATGGAGAAAGGAGGACTGTACGACGATCTGAGAGCCATGCCTTTAGACCACGTCCCACAATACGACTCGAGCGTAGACATTCTCATATGTACTCCGGGCCGATTAGTTGAGCACATCGAGCACACTACCGGCTTTCTGCTCAACAGTGTGCGCTGGCTCGTTATTGATGAAGCTGACCAGCTGCTGAGTCAAAACTTCCAGGGTTGGGCGACTGTGCTAATGGACGCCCTTCATGGTGAGACGCCAGTTGAGTTTATGAACGCTCAAGAACGGATACGAAAGCGAGAGCGAGATGCTAACTCTATCTGGTCCATGGCATTGCCTGCTCGTAGACAGCTCACAAAGATTGTGCTTTCCGCAACGATGGAGAAAGACCTCACGAAGCTCGGCACACTGAAACTCAAGCGACCGAAGTTGATTGTCGTACAAGACGCGATTGCAGAATCTCAAACGTTGGACAATGAAGAAAATGTCTTTGAGTTGCCGTCGACCCTACACGAGTTTGCAGTGCATGTTGGCGATGGTTCGAACAAGCCCCTGCACCTGTTGTATGTGCTCGTCAACTGTGTGTTTCCAGGCGCCCAGGCAGCATCAGGCTCTTCGTCGGTTTCTTCCGCCCCTGATACATCATCTGATTCCGACTCTGACTCGGGCGAAGACGAACGGGCATCTGTATCTAAACAGAGTGGCCGCGTTCTCATCTTTACTAAAAGCACAGAGAGTGCCTCTCGCTTGTCGCATCTACTTGGTGCGCTCATGCCAGGATTCAAGAATTACATGAAGACAATGACCCGAGCGTTGACAGCGGATGCGTCTCGAAGACTGCTCAAATCATTCAGCTCTGGAGTGGTCAAAATCTTAATTGCGTCCGACGCCGCATCCCGTGGGCTGGACATTCCTGATATTACTCATGTCATCAACTACGATCTTCCGATAAGTATCACCAGCTACGTCCACCGCGTCGGTCGGACAGCTCGCGCGGGCAAGACAGGAGAAGCATGGACGCTGTTCACGAAGAACGAGGCCGCATGGTTTTTGAAGCAGGTAGCCAAGGGCGAAAGCATAAAGCGTGGCAGTAAGAAGGTCAAGCGTATGGAGTGGAAAGAGAGCACTGTAACGGCGGATGGAAGGAAGAGAGCGTATCGCACGGCGCTGAAGCAGCTGGAGAGCGCTGTCGCAGGCAATGCTGAGGCTGAATAGATCTACGGCGAAACCGTTACCTGTTGACCGCACAGTAGCCCGAAGATGGCCAGCCCTGACTATTACAAAGATACCCAATTCATGTCCCACATGTAGTTGCGGACCGTTTCTATGCTGCATGTACCAAGCTTGCTCAATAGCCTTGGCTTTGCTTGATACCATCCCTCACGATCGGCGCCAACGACAACGAGCTCTCTTCGCATTTGGAAGGTGATAAGAAAGCTTAATCGTCCGAGCATCGGTGTATCAGTGAACGTGCAAGGAGACAGTGAAGCTTCACCGTTGATAGGACGTGAGAACTTTCCGTAGTTCAGCCTGGGGCAGCGCCAACCCCAGAGTGCAGTGCTAAGCATTCTCCTCGGCATGCGTGATCATGCTTGGTACCCTCCCACACCGCGGTGTCGTGCGCTGGAGGTTGCGGATCACATCCGGAAGGGGCAGGTTGGAAGCGCAAGCGGGCATGTGATATGCAATTGGCCGAAGACGAGATTCGCGATTTGCTGAGCAAAAAGTCGTCCATGGCCATGATTGGCCGCGAAACCTGTTGATGTGACATGTCAGGGTTAGCCTCCACGGGAAGGCCCACTAGGCCCGGGGCTGCTGCACTGGACCTCCCATATGCCGCCTTTCATTCAACCAGACCTCACATCGCCACCTCCCTAATGCAGTCGCTGCCGCCCTTATCGCTTCGTTTGCTTCGACATTAATCTATCACGCTTCAACATCTACCGGTTGTGTGGATGGGTCGGCGAGTTCTGCATGCTTTGGATCGCGCCTCCACGTACGCACAAGTGGCTGCGTCGTTGGCCGGCAGTTGAGCCGCTTACCTGTCGCTTTCCATGGTCCAACGGTGTGCTGGCGTCGAACTATTGACATCCAAACCATGTGCCACGATGCGAACGACAGCGGCCACGAGTATGACGCATGATGGCAACCCACGAATTTCCGCAATTGCATGACCAACATATCTCCAGGCCGTGTTTCAAACGGCTGTGGCTGGCCCGCACCCTGCAGCATCAAGGTGCCAAGAGTGAGAGTCCTAGGCTTAGTAGCGCCTCGAAGCTTGACTGGCGGGCGCCTGCACTACCCAGCATTGTAAGAGCGCTACCTGGCTCTTAGCGAACAAGGCACGCTTTACTATCGCAACCTTCATCTTGGAATGTCACCAATGACGATCAATGTTTGGTACAGTACTATTTGCCTGCTGCAAGAAACGGAACATACCTCGGTCCAGCCCGATGCTATGGAAGCGGACCCTCACAGCCTGCAATCAGCCTTGAAACCAATGTACTATTACGGATGCCCCGCCACGTATTCGGTCCTAAAGTCGCACAAGATGGTCACTTCTGTCGCAATGTCCGATCTACAAGGACTCTAAGCTCTCCATGTGCCACTGGTCAACGTACATGTTCCGCATACACCCTCCTGGCCGACGCCAAGTCTGAATGCAGCAGGTAAATGTATGAAACGCGGCGCCACTCAATCGCAAGCATGATCTACCTGCCAAGATAGGACTCGTTACCATGACTGGTCGCGGGATCTAATTTCAATGTTGATCGCTTACCCCACTATAATCCTACACTACCATAGCGATGCCAATGGAGCGCAGCGTAGACGTATGGACAGGGCAAGGAGCACATCATCGTCATGGACACAAGACTATGCCGCGCTTTGTGGCAATGCTTGGTATAAAGCCAAGGCAAATCCTCCTTGTGTTTCTGTACCGGCTTCATCATCTCAAGCCTCTCAAACGGGCTTTACCTTCCCCTTCGCTTGTATCTTCTTCTTCTTCAGTCAGTAAAACCAGTAGGCCATCGTTATCATGCCTTCTTTCGCCAAACTCACAGCGGCGTTTGCCTTCGCTAGCACAGTCGTTGCGACCCCAGTTCAACTGAGTTAGTTGTCCCATCACACGACAATGCCTCAGCACAGGATATATCACTGACAATTCCATAGACAAGGGTACCTCCTTCTCGGTCGAGCAGGTTCCTCGCTCGACATACCTGAAAAACGGACCCGAGCAGAAGATCAAGGCTCTGCGCAAGCACGGCAAGGCTGTGCCTCAAAGCCTTGTAGAGGCTGCCCAGAACAGGGCGAGCAACACAGTCGTTGCCGCTGCTGCTGCCAGCGGATCAGTTCCTGCTGCTCCGAATGACGAGTATGACTCTGCATACTTGAGCCCAGTCACTGTTGGAACCACCACTGTCCATCTTGACTTTGACACCGGAAGCTCTGACCTGTAAGCCACCTCTGAGACCCGCCCGTTGTTCGCGGTGTCAAGCCTTTTATGGAAGTCTCATCTAACCAAAACTCAGCTGGGTTTTCTCATCCCTCCAGGCCAGTTCTCAGCTTAGTGGTCACGACTACTACAAGGCCGATGCCTCTAAGGTCAAGAGCGGTTACTCCTGGAAGATCTCCTACGGAGATGGCTCTGGTGCTTCTGGCAAGGTCTACGCCGACAAGGTCACAGTTGGTGGTGTAACAGCTACCTCCCAAGCTGTCGAGGCTGCTACCTCCGTCTCTGCAACCTTCTCTCAAGACACCGATACCGATGGCCTTCTCGGCCTTGCTATGAGCTCCATCAACACCGTGAAGCCCGTTCAACAGAAGACATTCTTCGATACCGTGAAGTCGCAGCTCGCTCAGCCGCTGTTCGCTGTCACTCTTAAGTACCATGCCGCCGGCACATACGACTTTGGATACATCGACAAGAGCAAGTACACTGGTCCCATCACCTACGTCAACGCGGATGATAGCCAAGGATTCTGGGGATTCAGCGCATCTGCTTACAGCGTCGGCACCACGACCACTCAGGCAACTGTTTCTGGTATCCTCGACACCGGCACCACTCTCATCTACACCGACACTGCTATTGTCCGTGCCTACTACGCCAAGGTCAGCGGCGCCAAGAACGACGCTACTCAGGGTGGTTACATCTTCCCTTGCACTGCTTCTCTTCCCGACTTCTCCATCACTGTTGGTGGCGTCAAGCAGACTGTCCCTGGCAAGTACGTCAACTACGCACCCATTGGTGACGGTACCTGCTTTGGCGGTATCCAGACCGATGACGGTATTGGTTTCAGCATCTTCGGCGATATCTTCCTCAAGAGCAAGTACATTGTTCACGAGATGGGTAGCAATGGCCCAAGGCTCGGATTCGCTCAGCAGGCCGGCATCTAAACAGCTGCCTGAGTCTATGGCAAGGTTCAAGTCTTAGGGCGATGCAGTAGTGTGAAATTTGATTAGGGTATACCATAATCGGTGCTGGGAACGCGGCGAAATTGTCTAGGCATTTGCATAGTCCGCTAGCCTACTCTTTTTTATGCAAGTAAATATTATTGCTTCTTCACTTCTTCACAAATGCATTCCTAGTGTATACACCGTGACATGCGACAGTTAACCCTACGCTGGACTCAGCATCACGGAAACGGAGATCTGGTGCACAATCCGTAAATTAATTGGCTCCGAAGGAGTATTGTTACTTTAGACCGCTGCTGTATTGAACTGAACACTGTGGGCCTAATACAAAATCTCCGAATATGTCAAAGCCGACCGTATAGTGTAAGCCAATCGATGTGAGTTTCGTGGAGTCTTGCATTCCCGAGTCTTACACGAATGATGAGTCACCCACATCAATGTCACGGGGTAAGAGGCTGCTTTCGGCACGCTGTGAGATAAAAATAGGCTCTCCGCACAGAGTAGTGTGGATCGAAATATGTTCCTCACATCCTTCGTGTCATAGCGAGTCTCAAATTGTCATAAGTCTCCGAAGTTGTCTCGCACGATACAATAACAATGTCAGCATGATATTCTGTATCAGAAACACAGTTGTGGTTTATGCATATCTGCATCCAGAATCAATGAAGGCAGTGAGAGGCAAGTGCGCGCGGGAATACGTGGACAATGTGCGAAGCTGGGTCTCGCCTACTAGAACACAAGTTCAATGACGAGCATGAGATCCTACGAGCCTCAAAGTGAGATAGAGGTGCTCAAGGTTCTCTTGTGACAAACTACGCTGCTGGACTGATCATTCCCACACTTGTTGGCTCGAGGCTTGACAGTTCAGTGCGGTCCAGTTGGATATGTAACTTGAAAATAACTTGAATGATACAATCACGCAAGCTATAGCTAGGCAATCAGTCCTGGCGAAGTTCAGGACAAATACGGTCGGCCTGAAAAATATGACTTCATGAGTGGTCTTGTAGATCAAAGTTTGTCTTGGAGTCCTTTTGTTTGCAATCTTAGGTGCTCATACCTGGACAAAACTTCGTTAGACCTAACGCACCGAATTCAGCAGGTATCGAAGGTCAGTGTAGGGAGGTTGTCAATACCCCGTGGAATGTGGAGCGTTTTGTTGAAGACAGATAAAGTATGGAACCCAACGTGTAGGTGACTCCATTGGGTGATTTCTTCACAAATGGAAACATTCGACATCGGCATCGCCGAGCGACTCTATGATAATTTCTTCTTATATGCCCCTCAAGGACACCAGATAATGTCTCCTCAAGATCGAACATGAGTGTGGGGAGTCTTGGGATTGGTGGTAGCGGAGGAGCTGCCGTGTCTCAAGTAGTAAGGTGTAATGGGGCGCCTGAACTCTCGTAACACGTCATGTGCCATCTAGCCAGAGCGGTAACAACGCTATTAGCCTAATGAAGAAGTTACTACCTTTTTGAATGAGCTACGGCAGTTCCAAAATCCGCTTGGCCCGGTAACCCCTTAGTAAGCGGCTTCTTATTCCTAACATCACTTGACGGGCCGAGGGAAGCGCATATCTCTTAGTCAATGGCCGTTCAGGGCCTGGTCGACTCTGATTGGGCTCTGCAGTATGCGTGGCGAGTAATGATAAAAAAACAGCTCCCGTTTTTACAGATGTCAGACTGGTCGGTCTTGGGTAGTGGCTGCGGCTATTTTACCCGCACCATTCACGACACTAGTTCCGCTGAAGGTTATCCGCAAACTGTTTACGTTGTATCACGCTGACCAGAATACTTTCTTGAATTACGAAGCGACAATAATGGTGACATACTTTTCCTAACAGTCAGGCGATCGGTGGCGCCGCACGCATCGAAGCGGGCTAATGTGAGGGACTTTCACTGATGGATGATATAATGTTCCGAAAATTAAACCTGCCCTATAGAGGTCAGGCCTGTTCGGTGCTCAAATATGTGTAAGGGCACCCGGACACAAGCAGGTAGGTGCGTGCATGATACGGTTAGCTAATGCTCGCCAACCTGGCTTTACAATATGAACTGAGAGTTCCCCACAGATACCAGTCTTGGCTTATGTTTCTCAATCGTTTTGACATATCGGTCAATGAATACGCAAGCAGCTCCAGCAAAGGTGAAACTGTTGGTTGAGAACACGCGACAGTAGATCACAACAACACGGCTGTAGATAATAGTTATGACTTCGTTCACTGAGCTTCATTGGGTACCTAGCGAAGCATCGAATCGGGTTCGAAGGTCACCTTCGCGTGAGTAGTTCCGGGCCAATCCAGTGGCGCTGAGACTGGGACCTGGTAATTACGACCACACACCCCATGGAGACCAACATAACCCACCTGACCCAACATTTCCAACTCTGAGATCTTACGCGCGGTACGAAAAATGAGCAGCCTCATGGGGGTAGCAAGCAAATAGGAGGCATTGCCGTTCATAATCACCGCATGGGTATCAGGATCAATTCTGCCGAGGGCACATGATGATGGACCCGCGAAGCTACCAAGGGCTACAGAGGCTGAAAATTTGCATGAAGAGTTGGTTGTGGGGGTCAGCTTAAGTCGCTGAGCACTCACGTGAAGTAAGCTGCATGCATGCATACATGACGCACAAGTCTCACGTAGTATTGTTGACATTCATCTGTGCCTTCGGGTATTACAGTGAAGTGGCGATGGCATGTAACAAAAAGCACTCGGGCGCAGGATATCATGCAGCACTTGCGGTCTAAACGGCGTTGCGAGCGGGAGTGCATCCAGGTCGGAGTATTCGATGTCGGAGAGATGCAGGCAACTAGTGGTACTGTGTGATGCAAGGAGATGTCCATCTACGCCAAGTGCGCAGCACTCGAAGCAGCGGTGTGAAGCTCGATAACGTGTCCAATCAGCTCGGATAACAGTACGACAGTAGTTTTGAAGTTTGCAACAAGGCCTCAGAGAGAGACGATAGTTTCCACATAGGAGATGCAAGTGAAGCGAAGAGGCCGTATACTACGCAGGCATTAGTGATGCACATTAGTGACTCAATTTTCGGGAAGGCAGCATCGTTTCATGATTGTGGATGTTGTTGATATGGTGGTCTCGCGACAAGAGACGGTTATTGCTCCTATCGTGAGTGGTATCTAAGCGCGTGTGCGGCGCGGATTGATGTGGCCGTTGCCAGGCCATTGACGCCGGGATGTCGTCGACGGAAGCGCCGACGGGTAGACAGCGTAGATGCATGGAGTCGCATCACTTCTTCTTCTTGTCCTTGATTTTCTTCTTGGATTCTGTCCCGCTGTTTGCCCCGCTGCCTCCGTCACCGCCCATCATTTCCGCCATCATGTCTTGCATGAAGTTTTCGCTGACTCCGCCACCTGTTAAGGCAGGTGAGTGCAGGGGGAGAATCTTGCTCATCTTCCATCCCTTTGGTACTGCTGGCTCGGGCATCTCCTTTGGCATAGGTAGGCCTGCGATGGGCAACCTGAAAGGCGTGTTCTTCTGTGTTGGGTGGGCTTTGAGGTGCTGGGCGATGAGGATGTATAAGTGGTGCTTGTTCTTGACGTCGTCGTCGACGAGCTTGCCTTGGTGTTTGAGCAGGACACGCACCCTGCCCGGGTTGGCCCAGTCTTTCGGGTGAGTCTTGTCGGGCTCGAAGACGGTCCGGAGCCCCAGGTCGGCTGCGGCATCGGCCATCTCTCGTGCTAGAGGGCTGTCTACGGCAAGCTCCTTGCCCACGCGACGGCCTTCTGCGCGTGTGCGTGACTTGTCAAAATAGATGGGGTATAGACACTGGTAGTGCTTGGACTTTTCTCGGTCCGTCGACGTCTTGATGGCGGGCGACTGCGGCTGTAGCATCTGCGACTGCGGCGGCATGGACGCGGTGCCGGTGCTGGGTACGTTGGTGGCATTGATCAGAGCGGGCACGTCGTCAATGCCCATCTCTGACGGATCGCTGTCCGAATCGCTGACTTCTTCGACGCGGGGATTCATCGTGACTGCCCGTTGGTCCTGCCCAGGGGAGTCAGCTCGCCGTCGCATCGCACCTGGCCCCGCCCGCCCGCCCACCAGCCCGCCACTCACCTCGCCTTTCCCGGTGTGGTTGAATTATCGTGATATCTTCGAGGCCGCCTGCACGCCTCGAGGCATGTGGGGGGAGCTAAACGCGGGGCTTGGCTGTGCAAAGGGCAAGCGCTGCCGACCCGCTTCGGCGCTTCGGCGCTTTCCTTGCCTGTGCTGTACTACGGCCCGGCCGACTGCCTCTCGTCCCGAGTTGACCACAACGACTGTCTAGCACCACCTCCCCAGCGCTGGGCTAACTCGCTTTTTCCGCTTCACCGCAAATTGCCGCTCCCCGAACCATCAGGTGATGTTTTTATGGCTAGCAAACGGCTTGTGCAGCTTCACGCAGGGGTCTGACCGTTATCACGCCGCGCCACCACGTCAAGCCCGTTCTGCCGGAAGCGCGTCTTACCCAGTCGCAACCACCACACCTGACCTGGCGTCCGCGCATCTTGTTCCTTTCCTTCTGCTGCATCATCCCATGCTATCACGCTAGTGCCACGATCTGCAGCTGATCGCTTCTGGTAACTACGCTGCCTGTGTCTGGCGCCTCAACCGTCCATTGAGCTGTTGCTACTCCACTGTCAGTGACGATAGTCTCTGCTATCTGAATTGACTCGTTCCCTCGAGCATATCCTTGTCCGGCCACGCTTCACAAACACTCTAATTTACATACTCACCTTTGCCTAGGCATTATAGCAGACCGTGTCAGATCAATGCCATGCATCGGAAGGAGCACTAGCTTCCCCTTTCACACTCTTTGGCCATTTGGATGCACCGGGACTCGCCACGGCAAGCACGCAGTGCCCTGTCTTTCAACTTCCGGTACAACACAAGCGGCTTCCTTCGTATTCAATGCCGTCGCTGGATATTATACAAGACTCGAATATCACACGCTAGGCTCGGTTACACAAGATTTACGGTTAAAACCCGATCCGATCTTCTTAGCAGTGGGTTGCATGTGGCCGTAGCGGACCTTGTCGATCCCACAAACCGCTGGCATCTCTTTGAATCTCCACTCGCACCATGTGGCAATGATACAGGTGTCGCAGCCGTTCGTGAGCCGCTAGTGCAAGGTCTTGTCGGTACATGCACGTGTGCAGCAGCCTGCTCAAGTGAGATTCGATTGGTAATTTGACGACATGAACGCATTATGTACGCAGGATCCGCGTTGGCCCTGCCAAACACCGTTCCTGTCTCCTGGATTTTCCTATAACGCGCAGTATACGCAAGGATGATTATGTAGTGGCGTTTCTGGTCTCTTGCCCTGACATCAAGACGACCACGGCCCCTGGTCTTACATATGGCGTCTTCCTATCATACCACGCTTACCGTCCCTTTATCACATCGATATCAAGCAAAATCCGGTAAAACAGCCACGGTTTGTCCTGATTGGCTAATTGAGTAAGCGATTGACCGTTAACTCTCCACAAGAATGAATAAGCTCAGATTTCCTCACCGCATCCAGCGTACAGATTCGTGAACCTAAGAACTAACTATGACCCAAGTGCTTTCATGTTCTAGTCGTCTCAAAGTTAGGCTCCCCGACCGGCCCGAAATCTAGGGCTGAAGATGACCTGCCGAGAGTCTAAAGAGTGGTTCAGTGACCCTGAGCCTGATTACACCGCAAACGTTCCGTTCCAAGAAGACGCCTCACCGATCGGATCGCAATACGCTTCGTGGTTAGCCTACGTGACTATCAAGCGACTATAAAGGCACCGGTCATTCACCTGCAGTTTCGCTCTTCTGGTTTTCTTCCCCTCAGCCGTTGAGACCTCTTCTTCCATCATCGTACTTCCCTTTTCACACTTGCGTGCAACTATTCAACTGCTACCCTACGCATTTCTTCTTCCCTTTCCCTCTGACTTCCTATCTTCATTCTACGAATAGCAACGATGGCACCAGCGCTACTATTTGATGAGAACGGCACTTCCAGTCCAGCATCCGAGAGCAGCATCTCATTATCAGCCATGGATGAAGCCCCTGCACTGACCATTTCTCAAAACCGCCGGAGCCGTCGAAACCGCAACAGTCTTCGCAGTCCTTTACTCAAACGCAGTGCGAGGGGTCGTCCACTAGTACTGGAAGAGGCCAAGGGAAATTGGCTGTCAGTATCCGACGAAACGAAGGCCTGGAGGATTTTTGACGCTTCCGGGGGTGCCGCTGTATCGAATATTGGTCACAAGGACCAAAGAGTATATGAGGCTATCAGACAGCAAGAAGAAACTGGTGTCGGGTACGCCGCATCGATGAGCTTCCAAACTGAAGTTGCAGAGGATTTTGCAGATTTCCTTCTAGAATCAACGGACGATAAGATGACTGAGGTGGTTTTCTATGGATCTGGTAATATAGCCTACACTTCTATGGCCGAATTGAAGCTCACAATCATCAGGTTCTGAGGCTAACGAGGCAGCTCAAAAGCTAGCTTACCAATATCACTCCAAACTGAAGGACAACCCGCAACCCCAGCGCCGTTGGTTTATTGCCCGCGATCGATCCTATCATGGGGCAACGCTCGGTGCTCTTGAGGGCAGTGGGCACAAGGGCCGCAAGGACATGTACAAGTCTATTCTACCGGAGAAGACTCAGTTCATATCGCCTTGCCATCCTTGTCGCGATATGATCAAGGGAGAAACGACGGCTCAGTATGTTAAGCGGCTTCAAGACGAGTTGGAGCGCAAGATACTTGATCTTGGCCCTGAGACAGTAGCCGGCTTCGTCATGGAGCCTGTAGTTGGCGCGGTAAGTAGCACCATTGTAATGACATCATGTTTTCAAATGTCCAGTTTCTGACATGTCGACGCAGGCACTTGGATGCGTTCCCGCGTTACCCGGATATCTTTCGGCCATGAAGAGCGTATGCAAAAAGTACGGGGTACTCTTCATTCTGGATGAGGTCATGAGTGGCATGGGCCGCACCGGTTATATGCATGCCTGGCAAGATGAGGATGTCGTTCCAGACATGCAATTGGTAGGCAAGGGACTTGCAGGCGGTTACGCAGCCATATCCGCGATGCTTGTGGGACCAGTGATAACGGATGCTCTTGGAGAAGCTGCCTTCGCCCACGGTCATACTTTCCAGAACTTTCCCGCAGCATGCGCTGCTGGTCTTGCAGTGCAACAAATCGTTCGAGATGACAACCTCCTAGAGAATGTTAGAGACAAAGGGGACAAGCTGATGAAGAAATTGATGACTCGTCTGAGTGATCACCCCAATGTATTTGACATCCGAGGCAAAGGTCTGTTTCTAGGGGTAAGTTTGAGAAGCAACCTTGACACATGTTGCAGCTTCTAACCAAGACAGATCGAGTTTGTGCAAGATAAGAAGACCAAGGCACCATTTGACCCTGAAGTGGCAGTGGCCTGGCGGGTCCATGAGCTAGGTATGTTCGTTCTACACTTGCGAGCAGTTCGCCGACTGACTACTACATCAGGGCTGAAAGATGGATATAACGTCTATATGTATCCAGGATCCGGTACAGTTGACGGCAATCGTGGAGATCACGTCATCATCGCCCCTGCGTACAACATCACCGACAGTGACGTCGACTTTATCGTCGACCGTGTCAGTAAGACAGTCTTTGACTTCTTCGAGGAACTCAGCATCGCCCCGAAGTTGTAATCACCAACGCTTTGGCAACTCCGCCCACGCCGAACGAGAACATTGGACAGATGAACATGTCTCACTTGACATGAATAAACATGATTCACGGACTTTTTTTTCTTTATAATTACTGTCTGGGCGGCTTTTGTGACGAGCATGCGCGCGGTGGCTTTGTGATGATTGTCTGGGACCGGATTTTTGGAGGTTCCATTGAGGAGAGAGGGCGAGCACCATCATCAGGAAAAATGCATGGGAGCGGCTGTTTGGATATATTATCGCACTGAGGAGGGATGCATGGCCTTGGACGAAAGACGACATCCGCATGGGCGGAAGCTGTCAGTTATTTCAGAAAAGCTGTATGAAACACGTCTTTACTCGAGGCTCTTTGAGATCATTTACGGGGGATCATGCCACGTTGTTCACCACGGACGGTGCTCAACACAGAAGAAACTCGATCTGCTTTGCAGTCAAGAGAGAGCGGCGTGGGGTGCAAGCGAGCATGATACTAGCAGGTGTTCATTGGGCACATTGCCCATGTATGGGCCAGACCAGGGCTGAAAGCGCCTGCCAACCTAGATCCGTGCCGCGCACGACTACAGACCTTGCAGCGACTCAGCCTTGGCGGCTAACCAAAGGCTAATCTGTCCTCGTAGGAGCGCGGAGCCAGGACTTTGATGAGTAGTCTGCAGTCAATTGCCTATATGATATATTGCTACCGACTACCGAGTGTGGTATAGATGTGGAGATGCTGAGGCTATGACGTTAGTAGTGAGGCGGAGTGCAGCAAACCTTTCATCAGCCCAGGCTGGGTGAGATGGATAACAGCAAACCGAGACGGGTGGCAGCAACAGCAGAAGAAGTCGACATGGGCGTGTGTGGCGCGTACCTGAAGGATAAGACGGTTGGAAATATGTATAGTTGCGTCATAGCCAGGAAAAGCAGCAGCAAGTGATGAGCGGCAACGTTGTGTCGCTCCACGTGCGGAAGGGACCGCGCCTCGCAGCTTCCAAGGTTGGCGAACCACGGAGGTGCGGTCAGAATGCAGCGACGGCTCAATTTGGGTCAAGGCTGGGCTGAGTAGACATTGGTGGTGAAATGTGTAGGGACAGGTTGCCATGGTATTGTGAATTGAGGGAGCGCTCGTCACGGAGGATGGTGGTTGCTCGACTACCACAGTAACCAGATGACACTAAACGCAGATCCCCGTCTTCTCGTGACCACAGGCGTTGCTTCACTTTGTAGCGGTCACCCAAGGCCTCGACGTGGAAAAGGCTCCGATGCCTGGAAAAGCGCACATGGTATAGATTTGTGTTACAGAGGTGGTTTCTTTCATGGACGGTCTTCACGTGCAGCAGTTTCACTGTCATCAGTCTGCGACAAAGTGGTGGTCAGGGCGTTTTTGCACAAGCGACCGGCTACGGCCAAAGGCGCCGCGCAGACACATGACTTGGCCTGTTGCAGCGTTGGGCTGGCACGGTGTAGTAGAGTGTGGTAGAGTGTAGCAGAGTGTGGTAGAGTGCAGCAGAGTGTAGTAGGGTGTAGTAGGGCCAGTTAGTAGGGTCGACTTTGAAGTTGGGCGCGAGACGCGAAAGAGAGACGGTCGACTGGCGTGCCGCGAGAAGATTGAACGAATGACGCTCCATGTGCACCGCACAGGCCCCGGCTTCTCACCACAGACTCCGCAACAAGTGTGATCTCAACTCGCCTGCCTCGACCCGGCGACCACGACGCTTTCACACGTCTCTGGCATGTTCGACGCCCGCCATTCTTCCCAGCGTGCACCCCCATCGCCCTCACGCCTGCTATAGCCCGCCCCCCGGCCCTGCATCCAGCCGCGGCACCAAGCACCTTGGGCAGCCCCATCGTCGACTGGCCACGGCGTGCGATAACGTCTCTGCCGCAAGCCAGCCCTCAGCCCTCGTCCCAGCACGCACAAAGCAGCGACGGTGCGTCGATAGCAACGACGCTCTCCACAACAAGGCGCCCCATCGCGCTGTTTGCACGCCCCAGTGGCGTGTCTGGTCGGCTCGTCTGCGCAGCAGAGAAGTAGCGTCACCACGTCGGCTCTCGCACCGCCAGACACAGGCCAGCCATGTCGACGCCCTCGACCGCCACGGCCACACTCCCGCCCCATCACCAGTTTTATTCTCACCACCAGACATACCAGCCCAGCATGTCCAATGCCCAGGTTGCCAACGGCTCTGCGCGGATAGGCAACTCGCTCTACAACGGCTACGCTAGCGCTTCCTCGAGTTCAGACCTTCGCCGAAACGCGACTGCCCACACCAGACACCCGCCTCAGCTGCCGCCCATCACACAGGCCTCGCCCATCGACATGGCCGCCAACGACCCGGGCTCGGCCCAGCGGCGGCGGAATCCCGACTGGGCCGACTTCTACAGGAACGGCATCCCCAAAGAGGTCATTGTCATTGACGACGACGACGACGATGACGACGCCCAGCTGCCTCCACCGCGCCAGCAACCGCCTTCCTCACGGGGCACCGCCACGAACCCAGCTGCGCGCCATACCGACAAGAAGCGCAAGACGACCGCGTCCACGGCATACGACCCTGTCTACAACCAGCACACGTCCTACTCCACCACCCAGACACCCTACTACGACTCGCCTAACCATTCCCTGTCCACCGACAGGACCACCTCTGCTCTCAACACCACTGCGCCTACCTCGCTGGGCTCACAGGTCAGCAATGGCCATCACATCTCGCCTCTCGAAAACAGTGCAGCAGGCCAGAAGCGCAAGCGCACGCGTGCCGTGGTACAGGACGAAGCAAAACAAGCCAAAAGACGGGAGCTGGACAACGACGATCCCTTCAGCCTGTACCAGCCACCCCCCAACCCGGTCATCAAGGCCAAGGATGTCTATGTCCAGGTCGTCCAAGACGTAAGAAATTTGACTTGCCCTCAACCACCCCATACTGACGTGTCGCAGAAATCCTACACAAAGGACCAAAAGGTCGACGATGAAGACGGCCACTACATCGTAGTGCCAGAGGCTGACCTCACAGAGCGGTGTACGTGACCAGCACAACCTACACCGAAGAAGCATGCTAACACCTGATATCAGACCAAATCACAAAACTGCTCGGCCAAGGCACCTTTGGCAAAGTCGTTCAAGCCTACGACAGACGGAAGGGAACAAACTGTGCCATCAAGGTCATCCGGTCTGTGCCTAAATACCGAGATGCCAGTCGCATTGAGCTGAGGGTACTCTCAACCCTGGCATCCAACGACAAGCACAACATCAACCGGTGTATTCATCTCCGTGATTGCTTCGACTTCCGGAACCACATTTGCATCGTCACTGACCTCTACGGACAAAGTGTCTTTGATTTCCTCAAGTCCAATGGCTTTGTCCCGTTCCCCAGCTCCCACATTCAGAAATTTGCGAAGCAGCTCTTCACGAGTGTTGCCTTCCTCCACGACCTCAATCTCATCCATACCGATTTGAAGCCGGAAAATATCTTGCTTGTGAACAACAATTACCAGACTTTTACATACAACAGAACTGTACCGTCATCGTCAACAACAGTCAACCGAACAGCGCGGCATCGCAAGGTTCTCCTTGACCCCGAGATCCGCCTTATCGACTTTGGATCAGCGACATTCAACGACGAGTACCATTCCTCGGTAGTATCGACTCGTCACTACCGAGCACCAGAGATTATCCTGAACCTTGGTTGGAGTTTCCCTTGTGACATTTGGAGTATAGGATGCATTCTTGTCGAGTTCTTCACTGGCGACGCCTTGTTCCAGACTCACGACAACCTCGAACATCTCGCAATGATGGAGGCCGTCTGCAGTGGCAAGATCGATCGAGATATTGTGCGAGCGGTCTACAAGCAAGACCGCGGCTCATCACGCAACTCGTCCAGCTCGTAAGTGCTCCCGTAATCATGTATACAACATCGCTAACAGGTTCAGTGCTGCAAGATACTTTAAGAACTACAAGCTAGACTATCCCAACGCGGACACCAACAAGGCATCCAAGAAATATGTCAAGGCGATGAAGAAGCTTCCTGTACGTTTGATTACTTCATGTTGCTTGATTGCCATCTAACTTTGACAGGAAACAATACCAGCACACACAGATTTCAACCGTCAATTTCTTGACCTACTGCGGCGAATATTCGTGTACGATCCCAAGAAGCGAATAACAGCCAAGGAGGCATTACAACATCCTTGGTTCAAGGAGTCACTCATGGACGACGGGACCGAAGCACACAAGATCCGATTGGAGCGGGAAAAGAAGGCCCGTCGAGCGGAAGAAGAGCGCCGATACCGCGAACAAACTCAACGAGCGTACTGAGCGATGTGCAACTTCATTTTGTCCATGAAGGACGTCTTGTATAGATACCTAGCTCTGCCACGTGGGTTACGGGTACGATAATGGTGGTGGTAGTATTGTCTTTTGCTTCACATCTACTGCATTTACGACAGCGACATGACGCATGGGGAGAAGGGTCACTCTAGGTCTTACTCTGGACTTGATGGCGTTATTTGCGTGGCAGTGTTATACTGGATTACCAATCATTCTTGTCTTCTCTCTGCCCTACAGCGACCGCGGAAAAGTATTCTTGCCTCGAGCAACTTGGCAGGCGATGGAAGAGACTATACGTTAACCATTCTCTGCATGTGCAGCTTTGGGTGGATGGCAGGGGATTAGCTGTACTGAAGGTGGTTTTGGACGTTATGATACGTCTTCGTGGAAAGCAGCACCAGCTTTGAGTATTGACCACTAAAGTCTTACTGTACAGCTAGGTAGCATTGTATAATTTAGGATTCCAAGCATATGTACTTGGGGACACTGTATTTAGTAGCGTGACGGCTAAATAGGCCGTACACAACGTGAAGGATTATAATCCATTTCAGATTGCATGTTCGCCTCGTTGTGGACTTATTGAGTCAGTGATATAGTGGTGAACTCGCAGCGTCGGCACTGACAGCGTCCCATGGACGAGGTGAGGTACTCAAACATCAGCAAACAGTAAAAGACTGTACGGTTCCGCGGAGAGTGCCAATACTCTTTCTCCCCCACTGCCTCCACATGCATTCACTGCAAGGGATCTCAATTAGGTAGGATTGGCGAAGCCACTAGCGCGTGCCTGGAACCCTTGCCTTCTGTCCAGTAACAAGCCGGCCCGCTGTAAACACGTCCCCTCGGCGCGTCGCAAACATCGAGTTGAGCATTGCGACAACAGCAACCACACCACAAGGACAGACGATATGGCGAGCGCAAAGCAACAGGAGAACATGCTCCTTACCGAGCACTTTACTTGGCCTCCTATAGTATGTATAGTTTCTGAGTGACAGTGGAGCAATGCAGAGTGTTGCAGGTGCAGGTACCCGCCATACTCCCACGTTGAGTGGATGCATCTGTCTTGCACTCGAGATAAGGCTACTCGATGTCCTGCTGAGCATTCAAGAGTCGCTTCAAATCTAACACTTCGGCATCGTAGTCTCTCATCGACGACATTATCAACGCCGTAAACGAAGTCCTATACCGCTGCACCGACTCGTTCGAAACCGGTCTCTCCTCCGCCGACCCCTCCCTACTCGGTTTCGCCGACCTATACGCCTCGCAAGGGCGTACGCCCGACAAAGATGAACATGGCAACGATCTGTTTCCCGAGGCTAGGCTGGAGATTGAAGAGGGCGTATTGAAGCTCGAGACGCTCATGGAGAATGCTGTGGACAAGAATTTTGACAAACTGGAAATTTGGACACTAAGAAACGTTTTTGCGCTGGGGAGGGGGAAGGGCGGGGACGAAGGCTTGGGAGAGTGGGTCAGATTAGGGCATTATGAGGTATGTATGCTGACGGCGATTCTATCACTTCGAAGCGCGAAGAGGGAGGCTTGGAAGAGTACTGACAAGAAGAGCAGAATCTCGAACCCCCGCCCAAAGATTCTAAACTCACTCCAGAAGCCCTCTACACCCTTCGCCGTAAACTCATCGAAACCCAAAAGCTGAACGCTGCGCTGGTTGCAGAGAAGACACGCAACGAGGCACAAATAGCGCGGCTAAGAGCCCTACTCCAACCATCTGGCGCATCTGAGCGCGAACAAAGAAAATCTACGACATCGTCGACATCGTCATTAGAAATGAACCGACAGAGCGATGGAAGCGCATCATTCGCGTTCCTAACACACACACCAGCAGCTCAATCCCTAGGTATACAAGCCCTACCACAACAATCCAATATCAACACCGCCTCTGTCGGGGAGAATAAGAACAGCGATAAGAAGCCCACTCCTTTAACTACCCACACCACATTTACAACCTCCCAACTCCCCTATCTCCGCCAGCTCCTTGCCTCCCTAAAGCCCCATCTCAGCAATACCGCTCTACCTAGCAACACTACTTCCTCGCCTCACACTACAGACTCCCTATCACAAGCCAAGTACAAAGAGGAATTGAGTCGTGAACGCAAGGTGTACGTTGAAAGTCAAAGTAAGAGGATATTAGAGAGACGGGGTGTAGATACAAGGGACGGTGTCGAAGGGGTCTGGGAGGGTGGGAGTAGAGTGGGAGCCGAGGAAGTCAGGGGATTGGAGGGGTTGGTTGACGGTTTCAACAGAAGAGGCAAGGTAGGAGAGAATGGAGACCATGGTGAGGCCATGGACATAAGCTGAACTCGTTTATCTTATTGCGACGGCAACAGGCACCATTGTACGATATGATTCATATGAGGTTATCCTTTCGGGCGTTGGGTCCTATTATGGTCTCAGTGGATTTCATGGTAAGCAAATTTATGAGTCAGTGTTACGCTCAAATGACCATTGTTTTTCTGCATGATGATTAGCCATAGGTCAGATGCCAAGCTTGCCATATCGCTTTTTTTTATGTTCTTCGTGCATTGGAGTAGTCTAGGCCAGGTCCAGTCGAACAAGAAACTACAGATCTCAAGCTGAGTTCCGAGATGTGCCCGCCTGTGCTGCACATTCTGATTTGAAGTCGTAGGGCACTTTCTCCGCTCGAATGATTCATTGCCTTATCCCAAGACAACGCGGATATGGTCGCTCTCAATGCTTTCCGATCATGATATCGTTCTTCCATCTACCCTTTAATATTCCACTAATTTGACTCTCTTCCGCAACTCCTCGGGCACCTCCTCTGCCTTCACTATGCCCATGCGAATGGCGTCACCCCACAAGAACATTGCGCGGTCGTTAGCATAGGCCAAGTAGTCGAACTCTTCCTCATCCTGCGGTTTGAAAAGGTCAGCATCTTGCTCCGCTTGTGTTTTGTTCTCTTGTGTCTGTTCCGCCATCCTTTCACTCACGATCCCAGCCCCCTTCTCTCCAGCCTCAGCCTCAGCCCTAATCTCTGCTGTTGCACTGTCTAACTCTGCCGCTTCTTTACTAGGGTTAGCATTCGCCTTCTTGTCCTCGGCATCGAAGTCGGGAAGGCCTGGAACGTGAGCTTGGACGATACCCCATGCTACCCACATAGCGGAGTTGGCTAAACGCCAGAGCTTGGTCTCAGCTAGTAAGCGGCGAGTCTCTTCTTCAATCTGACGCTCGGCTTGCGCCTCCTGCTCTTGATACTTCTCGCCAGGTGGAGCACGTGAGTCTAGCATGAATGCAGAGATATTGCTAGGGGCGGCAGTCGCTGCCAGTGCGGTGGTGCTGCCAGAGGATGGAAGAGGACCCAGGTGCGGGGTGGCAGGGTTAGAAGTATAGCCCCCAGCAGCTTTGTACGAGGGGTTATGCATCAGGTACGCCCGGATAAAGCGGTGTTGCTCTTCAAGTGTCGGATAGTACTTGGTGTTGCAACGCCACGGAACCTCCGCGTCATGGTAGTTGTATGTCCATTCAGTCTGCTTCACTGTCAGCCCGTATACACATAGAATGACGACCGAGGTAGTTGCGGAACAATAGAAATGTCTGGAAGAATATGCTTACAAAGTGGTTGGCAAATTCCAAACCGGGCAGGTTTGCGTTAGCGTACTCGAAATCGATGACTACGAGCTGCTTGTGCTGGTTTGCTGGAAGCAGTAAAGGCGACTCGCCTTCCGGCACCATACGTAGAATGTTGCCATACTGGGTCTACGCAGAGTTAGCTCGTGGATGATATGACGAGAGGTCCGACTTACGTCGTTATGAGCGAATATCATCCGCTCGTTGATCTTGTCTGCGCCACCGTACTGTTCCTCTAACCATCTTCGATACTTCTCAACCACCTGCCTGAACGCTGGCCACTCCATACCGCACACGTATCCCCGCTTCTTCCATCTGTCACCAGGAGCTTGTGCAGAGTCTTGGCTGCTCTCTCGAACCTGTTGATCGAGCCAGGTGACGATTTGCTCACAGCGATCAACCCACTTGTCCCAGTTTTGCCAGACAAATGGACCGGCCTCTCGCTCTTCCTTCAAGAGATCGATGCCTTCATGAAGCTCTCGCATACGCTTAGCAATTTGCTTGGACGTCTCTGCATTGCGCAGCTCCTTCGCAGTCAACGGCTTTGCATGAAGAAACTCCTCGAAGCGTCCATTGGTGAAGGTGCCGAGTAGACGTGGACCAATCCGCTTTCGAGCAAGGCGTGTAAGAATCTGCAATTCAGACTCTCGATCGATCAGATGTTCTACCTGTGGGCCGTAGATACGTAACAAAAGTTTGCTGAAATGTGTTAGTATCAGCTTGCCTACGTTGAAAAGGACTTACGGAGGAGGATTCTTGGGCTTTGGCTGGCCGTCGTCGCCCTGTTCTTGAAGCGGTAGATTCTTGGGAGGCGAGACAACATAAACAGCATTTGTTAAGGCGCCGCTCAGCCTCTGTACGTCAATCTCATTGCTCTGTTCCATAGACACCTTCCGCCAGCCTTTGAGCTTGAGTGTATGAGCTAGACGAAGGATTTCGGCCCGGAACTTGGTCCATGCCTCCCTCTCTTTGCGTGCTTCTTTCTCAGATACGTGACGGGCGGACTCGCTGTCTGACTCATCTACGTTGTAGGCCATAGTCTTCGAGTTGTCTAGAATAGCCTCGCAACTCGGGACTAGCTGGTCTACGGATTCAAAGTAATCCGTGTCTAGAGAGATGGCGGAGTGTCGCTTCAAGCCTGTTGATGATCTGCGGAAGTGTTGCATCCTCCTCTTAGCGTCGGCCGGCTTCATGGATAGGGTCTTTTCAAGGATTTGCGCCAGTTGGTCGAGGGAGTCCTCGCCATGAGACGATTCGGAGCTGCTTCTAGCTAGAACATGAGGCTCATCGGTCGTCTCATCAGGAACGGCCTTTGTCGATTCCTGGGCAGCGCCCTCCTTGGCAGCTTTGCGCCTTGCCCTGCGTGCATGACGTCTGCTTCGTTCATGCTTGAGCCATGTGCCCACTTGCTTCAATAGATTCTCATGTGGATGCTGTCCGTCAGAGGGAACGTCTGTTGAGCTGTTGGAGAGCAAGGAAGATAAGGATGGATTTCCCTCACTTGGCGCTACCTTGGTTGATCCCAGTCGCTCGACTGAGGGCCGTCCAGATAGTTTCTTTTTGCTGATGCTTGCGGGGTAACTTCTTGTAGGCCTGTCGAGATCGAGGTAATCCTTCTGGTCAAGCTCCTTGTTCTTGCCAATCATCAAGGGGGAAATGGTGCTATCATCGGGAAAAGACACAACTATGGGCACATGGTCAGCAGGTGTTTTGGTAACCCATGCGCAAGCGACATGATAGCAAGTCAGTCAGATAATGGGTTCACTGCTTTGGAGCGCTGCGCTCGGGCATATTGTCAGATGAAGCGCACAAGCTTCATGATGGCTGCAGAAGTTGGCCAGACGTCGAGAGTCAACTCGACGGCCAAGCAGGAATTATTGTCAATCACTGAATAGTCACATTGCTACAGCTACGTTGACATTTGAATAGGAATTCCGGAAGGTAGCGCGGAATCGATTGCGAGAGTTTGCGAGCCGACACACGACAGCGGAATCATGGACTGACCTTTTGTAGAGCGCGGCGAGGTGCCATCGGCCAACGTAGTGTTTTGTGGGAGGGCGAATGAGTCGCTTGGGTGAGTGTCGCTGGGCTGCGACTGCTCATTGGAGGAAGTCGTCATGGCAGTTGCACGGGGCTCGCAGTGAGGTGCGCGGGAATAGTGTAAGCGAGATGGACCTCGTGGTAGAGCAGAGCTCGGTTGACGGCTCCGGACGGTAATGAGACCTGGTAACAGGCGTGCCCACGTCGGTAGGTAGGAAGGTCGGGTTGCTTGGTGGGCAGGTGGTGTTATCGATACCTAGTGCGGCAGGAACGCCAAAGTACACGCGAGATCAGGGTCCACGTGCCAAGCTGATTGGCGGTCAGGATAACTTGTGAGGACGAAGACTGGTAAGAAGAGAGAGAGAGAGAGATAAGGAGAGAGAAAATACGTAGAATCCCTATATTCGGATCTTGAGTTATGTAAACCATTCAGAGGCAAAGCATCATAGCTGGATCAGACGGCAAGCTGGTGTGTTGACGGTCTCCCTGCCTATCAATTGGGCAGCTATCGGCCTCGTTCCAGTATTCGCAGCCTTGGCAACGTACGTCAGGGTTCAATTAGACAGAAACCAGAAACCTGCCACCCAACCTTGAATGTGGAGTGTGCGAGCGCGACGTGGCAAACCATGTGCACATGGCCTATCAGCACATGGGAAAGTACAAAATACACCTTCTGAGTACTACATTTTAGGTACAGGCTGGTTTCGATGCAGTCCCTCAGCCCTGGTATTCTAATAGCCCTGATGCAACAAGAAAACGACCCATACAAAATACCATAACGCCTCGCTTGGAAACTGATTATATGTCTGTGACAGATAGCATGCTGTACGTGGTCTCTTTTAAAAGGATACTCATTTGGCCCACTCCACCGTTTCCAGTGCAAGCATGACCAACAATAGAGTCGATGGCAAGATCCAAACAACATAACTCTGAAACAGAATCCTTGACATGGCGCCCATGTACACGTTGTTGATTTGGCAGATTTGTGCCAACTGCAGCGCACTTGGTGCACCACTGAGCAAGAAACAGACGATGATGAAGATTGGGTCGTCAAGAATGCTAACAGGAACGTACTTGGCGGTCATGGCTAGCATGGGTGCCATGAGAAGCGTCGGGATAAGCATGCGACTAACAAGTGAGGCAATCACAAGCTTCTTCTCCACGCTCGGGTCTTCCATCGAGTGCTGGTCTTCCTTGGGTAATGTGTTACGAGCAAGGTTGGCACCCAAAACAACCAAGATGAGTGGAACGGCGACTTGTCCACTTTGGTTGACAGCGCGCGTGACGGAGTTGCTGACAAATGTACCTGGATCGAAGAAGAGATGTTGTAGGGGAGGGATAGAGGCGACGAGGATAGCAATCAGCATGGCCCATAGAGGAGGGTTCATGAAGTCCCATACGCCCTTGAAGAACCTTGACAAGACAGAGCCAATCTTAGCCAGAGGTCGCTGTAGCCATGTAGGTAGGGTCTGGAAAACTCGGTTTCCAGCGCGTGTGGTGGAGACAGAAACGGTGCTTGCAGAGCGCTTAAGTGCCATGCCAGCTCGCTTTGGCATGCCTTTGATGCCTTTGGGAACATTTTGCTTCTTCTTGTGAGCCTCGAGAACACCATTGAGGTGTCCGTTTGCAAGACCATTGCCATTACTGTGTCCGCTCATATCGCCGGCCCCAGGAATAGTAGCGTTACCGTTGGTAGGAGTGATGAAATCGGTGGTGGCTTGGGCCTCTTCACGATTGAACAGAGAGTCTGAGTCCGACTCGTCTGAGTCTGCAGAAGTAGCGTAGCTGGTAACATTGCCAGATTCGTAGTCGGAGTGCGAGTCATCGAGAAGACGCTGCGCCTCGTCGTCTGTGTACTCTCCATTTTCAATGGCGCTGTTCTTGCCACCGTCATCATCTTTGTACGCACTGGCGGGTGCCAGAAGCACATTGAAGCCCCATGTCCATCGCACGAGCTGACCAAGTTGTTGGAAGATAAGGAGGTAGAGAATACCACGCGCGCCAACGTCGTTGTCGTTATCGCCAGGGACCTTGTCCCAATGTAGACCGGACAGTGTTTTGGAGAGCGAGATAACGAGAGAGATTGGAAGCGAGTTTGAGTTTCCGAATACCTAGTAATGTCAGCTTGTGCCGCTTGCCTGGACAAGGGAAAGAGACATACCGCCATGGCAACAACAAAGTTGGACGCTCTCTTGTTGAACCTGCATATTCGCGACACGAGAAGTGCGGCGATGTAGGAGATGAGTGTTTGTACGACAAAGATTACAGGAATGACAGCAAGATCAGCCAGCTTCTCCGCCGTCAATTGTGATGCGAGCTTGGTAAAAACTGGCCAGAGATTAGCTGAGGTTGGCGCTCTTAATCCGAGGCGTTGCACGTACTAAGGCAGGGTGTAAACAGCTGCGTGTTGAGGTTGGCGAGAAACTTCTGGCTCTCTGCATCGAATTGACCCATTCGCGCAACAATGTAGCCGGGCGCGCTCACGCAAACGACTTCCATGACGGCCTCGAAGACGAGAAGGGTGAGGTTGGCAAAATCGGGATGCGAGCTGTGCTTGCCGCTCTTGAAGACTGTGAATAAGCCATTGTTGCCGTACTCGTAGGAGTTGGAGGCCATGGCGACGAATTCCGGAGACGAAGTTGGGAGGCTGCGCAGGCGAAAAGCCTGGGGAGCCGAGAAGAAAGGCATATTAGATGCCAGTTGTGTTGTTGGGAAGGCGCAAAGGCGCGACCGAGATGGAAACACTCGAGTTATCTTGAAGCGCAAGGCGTCTTGGCTGAGGACGCGCTATAGGCGGAGATCGACGTCACAGCCCGCGCCAGGTATAGCGGAAAGGCAGGTTAAGCCGCGGGCCCTGCAGGAACTTCGATAGGGGATGCAGCGAACCGGTCTGGATCGGAGGGGGCGAGACGAACAAGAAGAAGAAGAAGAAGAAGAAGAAGAAGAAGAAGAAGAAGAAGAAAAAGAAGCAAACACAGCTGCCAGGCTGCAGATGGTTCGATGGTAGGACGATGGAAAGATTCCCATATCGTCCCCTTCAGCGCCTAGATGGTGGTACTCATCGCCCTGGCAGCGCCTTCCAGCCTGTCGTGTCGTGTCCCTGCGCCACATGGAGCCCATGGAGACATCGAGCATTGGCGGCCACATCGGCCATTGCAAATGCTGTCTTGACTGATGGGCAACGCACATCGATAGGCGGGGCAGCCACTAGGTTCCCCATGGCTCGGTCATTACCGCATACTGATTCTGTTGCCCCAAGCCTGCTGTCGTGTCTCGGTTCGGCGTGTGCAGGTGCTGCTTGGCCGGATCCAGATTTCCAGTCCATGCTCACTTGCGCATTCCGACGCTGCAAAGCAGGCTTACCGGTGCAGCGTACATGGGCAAAGCAGGAACTGCTCAATCCCCTACGGACCCCTTGCTGCCATCTGTCACTACACTGCACTGCACTGCACGTCTGCGCTATGGTTGCGGTGCGGCCTGGTCGATTGTTGTGAAATCATTCAAGATTGCAGACGCGCGCTATTACTCGTCTCTGCAGCATCACGTCACAGCTCCAACTTGCACGCTACATGTAGCCCACAACCACCACACCTCCACCATACTACCAGATCCGCTGAGATCGCCGCTACATCTCCTTCCGCGGTGTAGTCGCAGCTCCTGATACTCGTCCTCTACCTACGCCTTCTTATTACTATCTCCTCCACTCTCCCTCTCCCCTTCCTCGTCCCAGTACCCCGCCCATCTTAGGCCGCGACTTTTCCCACTCTCTCGCCATGGCCTCCAATCCATCCACCCCAGACGCCGAAGTCGATTCCGACACCGTCTTCGACAGTCCCTCACCCTCCCCCGCGCCCTCGAGTCCTACCGAAAATGCCTCTTCGCCTGATCTGCTGTCCGCTGAGCGTCCCCCTCCCCGAACGGCATCCACGACCTCCGGCGCGACCGCCAACATGACATCGTCCTCAACGCCATTGGGAAACATCAACGCTGCCAGGAATCCCCGCCCCTCGAACCCCCCTACCATCTCCAGCAGAGGTAGCGGGCTGAACGTCTCCCAGGACATTCTCGCAAGAATACAGGCAGTACATCTCGGCCGGAAGGGCGCTCCACCAACGGGCTTGCCTGGGAGAGGGCCTGCACCACAAAGCCCCGGTCCGTCACCCGACAGCCGTAATCCCATGTCTCCAGGCGGTAACCCTGGAGGCTTACCCGGAAACTTTCGAATGCCTACCAGGCCACCCACGACTAACTTCCAGTCCGCGCCTGCCGTTCCTGGTCGCGCAGGTGGCCCCAAGCCCTCCCTCGCTGAAAAGCGCGGTATGAGATTCCAGGGCGCGTTGCCAGGCGGACTACCAGGCTCGTCTCCAACTGCTGGTGGAGCCGCTCCTCCTGCTGGCAGGAAGAAGCCTGGGTTGACTCTCTCGCAGATGAACGGCGAAAAGCCCGCTGAAGAAGGTGCAGAGCCCAAGAAACAAGAGACCCATTTTGATAAATTTTCACAATTCGTCGATACCAAGACTGGCAGCCTAAAATTTGCCGGCAAAGCCATACTCAACTCGGACGGCGTGCAATTTGCTAGCGGTTCCTCTTTCAACATCTCCTTGGATGAAGTCGACACGCTAGACGAGCTCGGCAAGGGAAATTATGGCACAGTGTACAAGGTCAGACATAGCAGACCGCGAATGAGGAAACCAGGACAGGGTCTGGCAGGAAACAAGGCTGCACCAGGTTCGCCGTCGCGAAAGGAATTTGGCGAAGAAGCGAGCCCTACCAGTGCAAAACCTGCTGCGGGTACCGGCATAGTCATGGCAATGAAAGAAGTGAGGCTGGAGCTGGATGACTCAAAGTTCGCTGCTATCATCATGGAACTCGACGTCCTCCACCGCTGTATATCACCCTTTATCGTTGACTTCTATGGCGCTTTCTTCCAAGAAGGCGCCGTGTACATCTGCATGGAGTTCATGGACGGAGGCTCCATAGACAAGCTCTACGCCGATGGTGTGCCTGAGGGTGTCTTGCGCAAAATCACCATGGCCACGACTATGGGTCTGAAGTCACTGAAGGATGAGCACAACATCATTCACCGAGATGTGAAACCTACCAACATTCTTATGAACACCAAGGGCGCAATCAAGATCTGTGATTTTGGTGTCAGTGGAAACCTGGTCGCCAGTATTGCCAAGACCAACATTGGGTGCCAAAGCTACATGGCGCCAGAGAGGATATCTTCTGGTGGAATTGCACAGGCAGGCGCTAACCCTGGAGGTGGCACATACAGTGTACAAAGCGATATTTGGAGTCTGGGACTGACCATCATCGAGTGTGCTCTGGGGCGATACCCATATCCGCCAGAGACGTACAACAACATCTTCAGTCAGCTCAGTGTAAGTCTTTCAAACAGCTTTGTGCGTCAACGACTAATCATCTCAAGGCTATTGTCGATGGTGAGCCACCGGATCTGCCTGCCGAAGGGTACTCCGACGCGGCACGAAACTTTGTACGCGGCTGCTTGAACAAAATCCCCAACCTTCGGCCAACATATGCCATGCTGCTCCAACATGCATGGCTTGCACCTCTTGCTAAGCCGGACACGATCACCGAAGAGGAAGAGGAGGAAGTCGAGGCAGCAAGTGAAGCTACTGGTGGTGAAGCTGCTGGTGATAAGGGACCCGCTGAGGCAATCGAACCTGTAGAAGACCAAGAGGTCGCAGACTGGGTCAAAGCCGCCATTGAAAAGAGGAGGAGCGGCAAGATGAAGGGTGTCGAGAAACCTGCACTCCACGCCGCACCTCTGGATGCAGCGACGCAGAGTCCTTCGCCTAACGGTACAAATGGCTTAGAGCAAGTGGGATCAGTAGAAGCTGCAGCATAACATGCCCTAAGAATCTCGGATCACCATGGCTACTTGGGTCATTCCCGAGAACATTAGGCCGCATCTGCTGCAGCCTTCTGGGTTTAGGGCGTTGTATAGGCGTATTGCGGGGAACGATTGCCATGAAGCATCGAAATCGGGGCATTAAGCGCAGAGGCCACATGTACCTAGCATAGCATAGCATACACCTGTCCAGATGGACTGATATTGACACTTTTGAGTCACAAAATCCGCGCCTGCTCTGTGTAGCGTAACAATTGATCTTTTTTACCTTTCATCTTAGTGAGCACATGACATTGCGGCGATAGGCCACTGTATGCATGTTGCTTTTGTTCTGTGGTCCGCGGTGACGTAAGCGGAAGGGCTCAGTGGCACGTGATGGGTACCCCTGCTTGGCCAAGATTGCTCGCGGCGGCCATGTGTCGTGGTGCGGGAAAGAACACAGTGGTCGGAACAACTACAATAAGTAGCCACGACTTTCTTTCGTACGCCCCCACCTTCTTTGTAATGTCACCGGCGTAGAACCAGTTTTACTTGCTTTCCTCTGGAATCCTTTTCGACAACAATTCCCAATCACTTTTAGTCATTCTCTCGCATACCTCGCCCCGTCCACAGGGACACGTTCAACATGTCCGGGACAGATTACAACTACGATGAACAGGTACGTTTTGGACGCGCGCCAGGTTTGAAGCCTTGCTAACAAGTCGCAGGGCCAGTTCTTCCCCTACTTCATCCTCACTGTAACAACCCTCGTCACCGTCCCGACCACAATTTCCTTCTTGAGGCCGAGCAAAGGTGCGCGCTTCCCGCCACCACCGCTTACCATTATACTGATGCACAATCAGAACTCGAGAACACTGGAGCGCGGATAGAGTCCGACTTCACCCCCGAACATGCCGACCTCATCCAGGGACAGCGCAAGAAGCAGAAGCGGCTCGAGCGGAGGATAAAGCGGGGTCTTGTCATGTTGGGAGGATGGGCGCTTAATGCTGCTATGGTCTACCTCATACTGGTTACCGCGCGGACTACGCCTGACATATGGGATCCCTACGAGGTGCTGGGTGTTTCTAGGGTACGATGGCTGCTTCCCCGCAACGCGCACTTTTGACAACGACGCTAACTCGCAGACTAGAACGCGGACGAGAAGGCCATCAAGAAGCATTATCGACGACTGTCTCTTACCCTGCATCCCGACAAGGCTCGCGAGGACCCGGCAAAAAACATTACAATACAATCCATCAACGACCACTGGGTAGATGTCACAAAGGCGTTCAAAGCTCTCACCGACGAGGAGATTCGTAACAACTTCCTTCAATACGGCCACCCTGATGGCAAACAGAGTTTCAGTATCGGTATCGCGCTGCCTCAGTGGCTCGTCACTGACGGCGCTGGCAAATACGTTCTGCTCATCTACGCGCTCGCGCTCGGTGTCATTCTGCCTTACACCGTCGGAAAGTGGTGGTACGGAACACAGAGACTGACCAAGGATAAAGTTCTCGTCGCCAGCGCGGGTAAGGTCTTCCGCGATTACGACAACGAGCAAGGCGAGGTGGGCGTCATTCATGCGCTGAGCAGCGGAGAGGAGTTCAACGAAGTTCTCACTGGACACAAAGCGGAAAACGGTCTCTCGAAGCTCGAACAAAAGGTTCTTTCCGAGACTTCCGGATCTCTCGTCTCGCAAACGCTTACGAAGAAGGACCGCCAAAAGCTAGACGACCTGGAGGACAGTCGAAGACGCAAGGTCCTGACCTTGTTGTGGGCATACCTTGGTCGTGTCGAACTTGATGACGAGACATTGAATGACGAGAAGTTCGAAGTTGCGCCCATTGCACTCCGACTCAACGAAGCTTATACTGCCATCGCACTCGCATATGGTACCACCAAAGCAGTACTTTCGGCATACAGGACCTCCCAAAATCTTATCCAAGCTTTACGACCGGGTGCATCGCCTTTGGAACAGCTGCCACATTTCACACCTGCTGTTGCTAGCGCGGCTGAGGCTGAGCAAGCAAGATCACACTTGACTATCCAAGAATTCATGGACATTCCCGATGATGAGCGCAAAGCCCGTGTTGTCAAGTCTGGTCTTATGTCTCAAGATCAATACAGCACAGCTATGACCGTAGCTTCGCGGATTCCACTGTTCCATCTTGAGAAAGCCTTCTTCAAGGTCGTCGGAGAACGTTTCGTTACCCCTAGCAGCTTGGTCCAGTTCGTGCTGAAAGGCCGTTTCATTCCATGTGGAGCCACTAACGTACCCGACGTAAACCCGAAGGACCTGCTAGATATTGATCCCGCCGAGGGTGATGTTGCGGCAATTACCGGACGTAAGAATGATCGTTCTGGAGAGAAACCTATCCAGCCACCTCTGGCGTTCGCTCCCTATTACGCCCGCGACCACGCGCCAAGGTGGCACGTGTTTCTTGCGGACAGCAAGCAGGGGCGTATCGCGGTACCACCCTTCACCTTCTCAACCTTCGACAAGCCTATTCTTGATGAGAGCGGTAATCCCACCTACAACGTACAGACCCTGAAGATGCAATTTGGCGCACCACCACAAGCTGGTAGCTATACTTTTGTCATGCACATGATCTGTGATAGCTACGTCGGCATGGATACCAAGATGGAGGTTACCCTCGTCGTCGAAGACGCCAGTAAAGCCGAAGAGGTAGAAGAGGAAGATGAGATCAGCGAGCCAGAAGAAGGTGAGTTTCACTGATTTGAGTCATACCCATGATCAGTACGGCTAACATGTCTGCAGATTCGCTGGCAGGTCAAATGCACCAAATGAAGACTGGCGCTCCACCAAAGAAGCGGAGACAGGCAAATGACGATTCCAGCGGAAGTGACACCGAAGGTGACGTTGAGTCTGAGAGCGAGACAGATACCGACACCGACTCAGACGACGAGTAGGGTGCTTCGTATTTCCTGTGAGAGCAATACTCGATCTCTTTGAGTATAGGATACGCAGCTTGTATTACAGAGGCTACGGTTTAACGCCAACGGCCGGCGTGAATTCTTCATATCATTTGGGCCATGGCTGCCATAGGCATTTCCTGGCGTTCCGGAAACTAGGTGCTTTGCGATTAGGGACTTCTCGATTCGTCCTTTTTAGACAAAGCGTCAGTACTCGATAGGGTTTTGGGAGTATGTGTAGATATCCACGTCAAATCACATTGAGCAATTTTCGATTCAACCTCATTTCTGGCCAACTTTCTGCTCATAATTTGGGGTACTTGATAAATATAGACTGGACTAAAAAAAACCAGGACTAGTCTCGAATGATCTATCTGCACCATTATGCGAGTGCCTCAGGAACACATGGCATCCGAAATCAAAAGCACAGACTTAACGCATGGACGTATAACACAACTGCGGAGATCTGTAACTTGGGTGGTTCGTCAAAGTTCGGTTCCACAACCTGCGGGGTTTCAGCCGCGTCTCGCTTCGTCTTCAACACCACCTTAATATCATGAACATCACCTTTCGACCAACTCCATCTGCTAGGATCAGTATAGTAATCACGAATTAAGAGGGAGCTGCTGTCTGCGTTCCAGGAATGCATACATGGCTAGTGGTGCGGTGAGGGGTAGACTGATGGTCACCATGGCATTACGGAAGACATTAACATGGTGATCACGACTTAGACGCATCCACTGAAGAGACACCAACGCTAAGACACGATCTCAATATACAGAGATTCGCATGTTGTGTCGCTGTCCTGCAGAAGTGGTACAGAAAGGATCGCGTAAGCGATCTACATTCATACATTCGCCTCCGCATTCAGCACTGTCTCAAAGAACATCGACTTCTACCTGTGTTCGGCCTGCATAAATCTCCGAAAATACTGCCTGAGTGCTTGCTAAGGCATAACACAGCCACCCCAAATGAGTGCTGTACCTTGGCTGCCGATCGGATACTATGGCTCCGCTATCCTGAGGCTCATACAATAGGCCTCAGTCTGCAAGGCAAAACCGTCAAGCAAATCTTGGCAAAGTGTTAGTTGCACATCTTGTTCTTGGCAAGATGCGGGTGCGTTCATCGCCGGTAACAAAGTGACAAGTCCCCAAGGTTCGCGCTACATGTGTCACATCTAACGGCAATACAGGGGGCAAGTATCGACATATGGGCGTTTTTCTTAGGCATCGACGAGTCGTTATACAGATGAGACGTTGGATAAAAGCTGATGGAGGGTCGCACATAGTTTACTTTCTCATCCCACACTCACTCTTCCGGTCTTTAGTCCTTCCTTCCTACCTTCCTTAATCCCATTTCGATTCTTTAGCGACTTTGACAGTCTGCCAATCCACTTTCTTTGAATCATTAATACGTCTGTGACGTTTAATCTTAACCTTTTTTAATCTATCCATTTGCTTTAGGAAGACTATTACCTTCATCCACTTCACCATCATCATCAACATGTCTATCAAGGCTATTGCTACTATTGTGCTTGCGGCCGGCCTCGCTGGTAAGTTCACTCCGCAAGCTCAAAGCCTAAGTATACAATGTAGCGTACTAACCCAACACAGCTGCAAAGCCCATCAACACTCCTCGATCTCTTCCTGGTTCTTCCAAGCGCCAGATCGGCTTCAACTCTGTTATCAACGGCTTCAACGGCAACGATGGCGACTTCAACTTTATTGACGGATTCAACAACTTCAACCAGCAACAGCAGGTCATCCAAATCCAACAGCAGAACCTCCAGATTGTCGACAACGGTCGCCAACAGGCAGTCGTTCAGCAAGTACAGGAGGTCCTCATTGTCGATCAAGTCAACAACGGTTTCAACAATGACTTGAACAACCTCTTCCGCAAGAGCAACTTCCAGAACCAGTTCCGCGATGTCTCTACCGTCACACTCGTCGTACAGGAGATTCAAGTTGCTATCGACGATGGCAGGGGCAATCAAGTCCAGCAGAACATCTTCGCGCAATCTGCCGTCGTCGCCAACCGTGGGGCTCGCCAAACCCAGACTGTCATGGTCTTCGACAGCCGCACCCTCGTCGCCCAGGATATCCTCGGCAACAACGCCTTTGCTAACCTCGGTGGATTCGGCGGCATCGCTGGTGCCACTGCTGCCTTGGACAACAAGATGCCCACAAAGACCGCTGGTATCCAGCTCTTTGGTGCTAAGCCTACATGGTCAGCCGTTGCCGAGGATCCTGCTGCGACCCTTGGTGCTATCTGGCAGGGGGCTCTTCAGGATCTTCAGAACGCAGATAACGATGAGCAAGACAACAAGCTCAACGAACAGATTGCTGCTGAGGAGTTGAAAGCTATCCAAGAAGCACTTGGACAACAAGACGGTGCTGATAAGCAGGCCAATGAGGAGCAGAAGAAGGCTGATGAGGAGGCAGCTAAGCAGGAAGAGGAGCAGCAGAAGGCTGAAGAGGAGGCTGCAAAGAAGGATGCGGAGGAACAGAAGAATGCTGAAGAAGCTGCTGCTAAGCAAGATGCCGAGGACCAGAAGAAGGCTGATGAGGAGGCTAAGAAGGCTGCAGAGGAAGAGCAGAAGAAAGCCGATGAAGAGGCAAAGGCGCAAGCTGAGCAGGGCAAGAAGGCAGCTGAGGAGCAGATGAAGGCAGAGGAGCAGAAGAAGGCTGAGGCTTGAGACTCAGCGACGCTTTGTCTCTCCTATAGAGCGTAAAAGCTCGAACAGTATACCCATGGAGCTTGGTAGCAACTTGAGCAGTTTAACAACACTAAATAGCAGTAAGACTCGGTGCTGGAGTCACCTACAGGCATTATTATAGCCTTGATGAGAAAAGTTGGTATCAGCGAGACTGATCCAAGTAAAATCTAGTCACGACATCAAATGAATGATTTGTCTCTTTCACTTGTCGTGCTCAGTGACGTACTCACATTCACAAACAATTAACAGTCAATCCCTTTCGATAACACGGAGACATTTTTTCTTCGAACACATTCTGTTTACGCGACCTATGAGAGACGTTCCACTAGACAAGTTAGGCGCTACTTTCCCTCTCCATCTCAAGTCCTCAAGCACAAAGGCTACGACGATGACACCGCCTAGCCGCTCGCTGCGACGCTATCGCCATATGAACAGGCTGGTTTTCTGTTTCCTAATGCTCATTGCCGGCATTTGCGTATTCTTCGGCTGCACAACATCCAATCTTATCTCGCCCAATGTGCTCAAGGTCACCAAGTCCCCAGGCCTTGATTCCAATTCTATATTCTGGATGCCTACAAGAAAGCAAGAAGACTGGAAGATTGTAAAGGCGACAGTGTACTATGAGTCTGGCGACAAGACACAGAACGCCCGCATTCTTGCCCTTCACGACTTCCACAACGAGTGCTTCAAATATGAAACACACACACTGCGTATGCCGATTGTGCGAGGCGCTGTCAACAAATTCCTTCACCTCCAATCACTCATCATCAAGGAACTTCAGAAGCCGATTGAGCAGCGTATGGAGTGGATACTCTAATTTGAAACCGCTATCGTCCTCGCGAATCCTCACATACCCCTACACCACTTTCTGCCACCTATCACTGATGTCGAGACTTTCAAGAGCCTTTCCATCATCGCTACAAAGTCCGAAAGTGATCATCTAAATTCTTCAGTCTTCTTCATACGGATTAGTGGCGGCTCATTACGGATCTTGACTCAAGCCATGGAGACCATATATGACGCGCCGTACATCGAAGGATACAAGAACGAAGACAACGACGGAGGCCTCTCATCAATAGCCCTACAAAATGTTCTTTATCTAGAGCAACATCGAAATAAGGTAATTTTTCAGCCGCGACAATGGTATAACAGCACGACTTCGTTGTTCAATCAACCCTACTTTCCCACACCAGCTCATCGCCTGACGCCCGATCTCAAGACGTTGACAGTTGACTGTGAGGGACAGCAAATGCTCCCAGAAACAGCAGATGTACATCGCTTCTGGCGCACAGCGAGCGTAGCTAGACGCGTGTTAGATGAGGCAAAGGAGAAGGGTTATACGGATGAACAGGGTGCCTTGTGGGAAATGGCTAAGGGGGTGAAAGAGTGGGTTCAGCTACGGGCTTGGGATATGGAAGAGCTCGAAAGGAGGGTCATGCTGTTAAGAGCCAGCTTGAATGGCGACTGATTTGATTTTTCGGACATATAGTCTGTGGAAGAAGTGTGTAGTGCATCCTGCATGTCATGATTCATCCAACAGATGATCATTTTCAGTCCGATGTATGGAATCATGAATGGTAGTACTGTATTATCGGAATGAGTCCGCGGCCGGATGGTATGGTGCTGCAGGAACGTTGCCAGCTATGCGGGATCCTTACCACCTTCCAATCACGTAACATAGATGATCTGGGCATCTCGGATAGCACGGCTTCAAGTCAAGTAAGCAAGCGCTTACTCGTCCGAGCTACACATTCTCCTCTCTTCATATAGCAGCACGTCGCGTGCTCAAACTTTGTGAGATCTGAAAAGAGTTCTTTGCAGCCATTATTCACTATGCCACTACCCCCAGAAGTCATACCAATGCAAGACGTGGTGCCAAGAACCGACAACTTGCAGAAGGACACAGCAACCAAGAACAACCAGTCAGCCTCACCAGGAAGAAATGAAGCATATTCCGCATTTTCAGCATATACCCGTACCTACCTGACCTACATTCTCGGCGTCATCCAGCTGATATCTACCTTAACGACAACAATCTATTTTCCATTGATACCAACACTCAGCACCCACTTCTCCGTATCTGTTCAAGCTATCAACTTGACAGTCACGGTGTACGCCATCTGCCAGGCCTTATCACCAGGAGTATTCGGGTCTTTGGCAGATTCGTATGGACGACGACCGGTACTATTGGCGCTTGTTACCACGTACACGGTGGCAAGCTTGGGCCTGGCGCTCAATAAGAACAGCTACACAGTTCTCATGGTATTGCGAGCATTTCAAAGTATTGGCGGGTCGGCAACAGTGCCGATCGCTTATGGAATTGTAGCTGACGTCGCTGTTGTGTCAGAGCGAGGAGGCATGCTAGGACCAATGTTGTCGACTTGCAATGGTATTTCTGCATTCGGACCGGTCATCGGTGGAGCGCTGGCGATGAAGTCCACGGGACCTATGGGCGTTTTCATGGCTTTGCTTGGTATCGCCATCTTGTGCCTTCTCCTTGTTGGCCTTTTACTACCAGAAACGTCAAGGGCTATCGTCAGGAACGGATCTAGGCCCGCAACTGGTATCTGGCGTACTTGGATATCCTTTCTCTCTAAAGAGCAGGAGGATCGATCTGCTACGAGTATTCAGAACCGGCCTCCGATGCCAAAGCCCAGCCAGGCTTTTCGAAAAGTTTTCGATTCCATACGCATTATCCGACATCCAGACGCTATTGTGATCCTCTGTATGGTAGCCTCGTCTTATGGTATTTACTACACCTTTCAGGTCGCCCACTCTGTCCTATTTGAAGAGCTCTATGGCTACAACGAGCTGCAGATTGGCCTGAGTTTCCTCCCTGCGCTAGCTGGTATGACGATTGGCGGCACAATAGCTGGAAAGCTTATGGACTTCAACTATGCGCATCATGCACGTCAAATTGAGATCGCGGATCCAGCGAATATACTAGATTTTCCAATCGAAAACGCCCGTTTCAGGAACATGATACCAATCATACTCGCTGAGATGACCTTTATAACGGGCTATGGTTGGACAGTACAGCACAATGTACACCCTGCGGTTCCTCTTGTCTTGGAGTTCTTCATTTCCACCTTAGCTACACTGCTAAGTCATACTGCGAACGCGCTCCTCGTGGACGTGTTTCCCGAAGTACCGAGCACTGCATATGCCTCGGGTCAGCTTGCACGAGGCGGATTCAGCGCGGCGTCTGCGGCTATAATCGATCCGTTGATGCGTTCTGTGGGTCGTGGATGGTACTTCACTATCTTCGCGGCGTTCACTGGGGCTGGGTGTTTAACGTGCGTAAGTTTAAGCCGATGCGCTGGTATGCGATGGCGCCGAAAAAGGTATCTGGACACCAGCAGTAGGTCAGCAGAGGGAGCGAGTTGTCAAGGAGTTTGAGGTGGTTCTCAGACGTCGAAAAGTAGCATTGTAAAGCCCGGCTATTCGGATCAAATCGTCCAAATAACACATGATTTTCCTGCACTTTGGTAATCCAAATGCTCATTTCTGATATGCACCATGGCTGAAGGTACCGTGTTCAGCTACAGAAAGACATGAACTGGGATTTCATCACAGCAGGTCATCGGCCGTACTTTCAACACTGAGACGACCATGTAGTATTTTTCATGCGTTGGTGGCAGCAATATTGCATGTCCGCATTGTCGGTATCGTACCCCAGATTCTTGGCGCAAGCATACGAATTAAATTAGTTACTCGGACCGTGCACGTCTGTAGTCTTGTAGACTGTAGATGCATTAATGGCAATGTTCACGCTCATCGCATGACGGTGTGTAAGATGCGACATGAGAAGAAGTGTCGGGACGATGCGTCGGGTAAAAGGCAGACGTGAGGCGCAGGTGTTTCCGGTGAGGATGACTTTGAATACAATGATCAAGCGCTATCTTCAGCAAATGACAACAAACGTGGAGAGGGTATTCAATGTCTGACGTGTCGGTGATGTCTTGGGCTATGAGCTTTCGCATCGAAGGCCGAATTTCCAGGGATGAGGAGTCATATCCCGCCACGCTCTTCATCGACCCACCCATGTCTCAAGTGAATCATCTTGAAATGTAATGATTGTAGGCCGAATAACGTTGGGTATACATCTCGTGGTGATCTGATGTGGCACCGGTTGGGCCGACGCGACTAACCCAGACCAGATCGGGTAAGGCGTGGTAGAAGTGACGTAACCGTGATTGGCGGGCAACTTTGCCTGACCGGAAACCTGTACGAAGCTCCAGAAGCTTCTACCGACAGGGCAGAAACCACGACTAGCTTCGAGATATGACGAGAAATCACACGATGCCACTGAGTGCTTCCTGACTCTTCGCGAACAACTGCGTACAATTGTCTTTAACGTATATAAATCCCTCGAGTCTTTGTGTAATACCTCTTTTGATCTTCAGAGATACCCAACACCAATACATCGCATACACGAATCCTGAGCACAAGCTCACGACATACGCTATTTCCTCTGGCTTCGGGCCATATACAAGGCATAATAGCCACGAATCAAGATGACTTCATTTGACGCATACACCGACCGCGCCGCGAAAGCTCTAGCAGACAGCTTCGACCTAGCTAAGGGCTATGCGCACTCACAGCTCACACCCCTCCACCTCGCCGTATCGCTTATAGATCCGCCCAAAGATCTAGCAAACCAGGTCGATGTCCCGCCGCCACCGCTGTTCAAGCAAGTCCTCGAACGCGCGAATGGCGATCCCCAACTCTTCGAGCGCAACCTGAAGAAGGCTATGGTACGGTTACCAAGCCAAGACCCTCCACCAGAGCGTACCTCACCTTCACCTGCCATGGCCAAGGTGCTTCGCGCTGCAGAGGACTTGAGCAAAACACAAAAAGATAGCTTCATTGCCGTCGACCACCTCATCCAGTCTCTTTGCCAGGATGCTCAATTACAACGAATCCTTGCCGAGTCGAACGTTCCGAACGTGAAGCAAATCGACAATGCCATCCAAGCACTCCGAGGCACAAAGCGGGTGGACTCCAAGACGGCTGATGCCGAAGAGGAGAACGAGAACTTGAAGAAATTTACCATCGATATGACAGCAATGGCACGGGAGGGCAAGATCGACCCTGTCATTGGTCGAGAAGACGAAACACGCAGAGTCATCCGCATCTTGACTCGACGAACCAAGAACAACCCAGTCCTCATCGGAGAGCCTGGTGTTGGTAAGACTACAGTTGTCGAGGGTCTCGCCCGCCGAATTGTCGATGCGGATGTACCTGCCAACCTCGCAGCCTGCAAACTACTGTCTCTCGATGTCGGTGCATTAGTTGCTGGCAGCAAGTACCGTGGAGAGTTTGAAGATCGCATGAAGGGTGTTCTGAAGGAGATCGAGGAGTCAAAGGAGATGATAGTATTGTTCGTTGACGAAATCCATCTTCTCATGGGCGCTGGCTCTTCCGGAGAGGGAGGCATGGACGCTGCCAACTTGCTGAAGCCCATGCTGGCTCGTGGACAGCTTCACTGCATCGGTGCGACTACCCTGGGCGAGTATCGAAAGTACATTGAGAAGGACGCTGCGTTCGAGCGTCGTTTCCAACAGGTTCTCGTCAAAGAACCATCGATCCCCGAGACTATTTCCATTCTTCGTGGTCTCAAAGAGCGCTACGAAACTCATCACGGTGTCACCATCATGGACGGTGCTATTGTTGCATCCGCTACTCTTGCTGCCCGCTACCTCACTCAACGCCGACTGCCTGATTCTGCTGTCGACCTGATCGATGAAGCTGCGGCAGCCGTCCGTGTCACAAGAGAATCGCAACCCGAAGCGCTTGATAATCTCGAGCGACGCCACCGACAACTACAAATCGAGATTCACGCGCTTTCCCGAGAGAAGGATGAGGCATCTCAGGTCCGTCTGAAGGAGGCGCGAGCGGAAGCTGCTAATATTGAAGAAGAGCTTAAGCCGCTCCGTGAGATGTACGAACGTGAGAAGGGTCGTAGCAAGGACATTCAAGAGCAAAAGCTCAAGCTCGAAGGCCTCAAGACGAAGCTTGCTGAAGCTGAGCGTATGCGCGACATTCAGACTGCTTCAGACCTCAAGTACTACGCCATTCCTGATGTCGAGCAACGCATCAGCGAACTGGAGCGGGACAAGGCCCGCGCCGATGCTGAGATGTGGGCACACCAGGCAAGTGGAGGTGGTGAGGCTCTCATGAGCGACTCTGTCGGTCCAGATCAGATCAACGAGATCGTCGCTCGCTGGACTGGTATCCCCGTCACACGGCTCAAGACCACAGAGAAGGACAAGCTACTCAACATGGAGCGTCATCTCCAAGAAGTTGTCGTTGGTCAGAGGGAGGCTGTCGTTTCCGTGTCCAACGCCATCCGACTACAGCGCTCTGGTCTGGCCAACCCCAATCAACCGCCCAGCTTCTTGTTCTGCGGTCCTTCTGGTACTGGTAAGACACTTCTTACAAAGGCTCTGGCAGAATTTTTGTTCGATGATGCAAAGGCCATGATTCGATTTGATATGTCCGAGTACCAAGAGCGACACTCCCTTAGCAGAATGATTGGTGCACCACCTGGCTACGTCGGACACGATGCAGGAGGTCAGCTTACCGAGGCTCTGCGTCGCAAGCCCTTCTCTATCCTCCTGTTTGACGAGGTTGAGAAGGCTGCCAAAGAAGTACTCACTGTCCTTCTTCAACTCATGGACGACGGTCGCATTACCGACGGCCAAGGCAGAGTCGTTGATGCAAAGAACTGCATCGTCGTTATGACATCCAACTTGGGTGCTGAACACTTGTCTCGACCCAACGCACCCGACGGCAAGATTGACCCCACCACCAAGGAGATGGTCATGGGTGCGTTGCGTAACTGGTTCCTCCCTGAGTTTCTGAACCGTATTTCCTCCATTGTCATCTTCAACCGTCTTACTAAGCGCGAAATCCGAAAGATTGTCGATGTGAGGTTGGGCGAGATCCAGAAGCGACTCAACCAGAACGGCCGCAATGTACGCATCGAGATGACTCCAGAGGTACGGGATTACCTTGGCTCGGCAGGTTACTCACCAGCCTATGGTGCCAGACCACTTGCACGACTCATTGAGAAGGAAGTCCTTAATCGTCTTGCTGTGCTCATCCTTCGCGGTTCTATCAAAGAGGGCGAGACAGCCAGGGTTGTGCTGGATGACGGACACATCTTGGTACTACCCAATCATACTGACAGCGAGGACGACTCGGAAATGTACGATGAGTCCGATGCTGTGGCCGAACTGGATGACGCTGATGGAGACATGGATCTTTACGACTAGGGGAATTCAGTGAAACCGGAGAAGGATATCAAGTGAATTTCAGCATAGGCGTTTAGGAAGTTATTTTCTTGGGGAACATGGATGCTCCGATAGAGGCATCATGATGGGATTACGAGTTACGGCTGATGATTGCTTATAAAAGTAGAAGCACGGGCTGGCGTTTTCTGGGTAGCATACTTGATGTATTTATCTTGTACATGGTTAATGAAACCAATAGGCTGAATTATTCATGATGGACATGCGATACCGCAGTGATGATCATTGCTCTACTAACATCTCAATTTCAAACGGGGATTTTGATATCTTGCATATGTAATATCCTTGGGACTGATTGTAAGAAAACAGCGAGCGGCGCAAATCACAATTCACAAGGTTAGCTCATGTCGCATGCACCGTTGTCAGAATTGTAGGGATCACGGTCATGAACTCTTGTCATTTCTTCGTTTAACGTTCCATGATGGACTACTTGGCCAAACATGTGCTTGCCCAAGTCCGGGTATATTACATCCCACTCCACCACAAATTCGAGTAATCTAGTAGAAGAAACCAAGGATCTTTCCGGCAACGTGCTTCCTGCGGGCCTCCTCGTGGTCCATGATACCGGCAGAAGTGGTGAGGACGATGTAACCGAATTGACGCGAAGGGAGTAGCTTGACAACCCACTTCTCCATGTCGCGGAGCTGGACGTTGTAGCGGGGAGAGATGACACCGGTCTTGTTGATGCGGCCGTTGAGCTGGATGACGATCTTGCCGTTGCGGTGGTCGTCGACCTCCTCGAACTCGCCAATGTAGCCTGAAAGAGGATATCAGTGAATGTTGCGGCGAAATAAACATCAGACGTCATGAAAGGGATCCGAAGACGTGTAAGTTCTCCGCAGTTAATATATCGGACACTTAAAGCTCATTGATCGTGGGGAATCGAGATCAGTGAGTAGTTATCAGCCCGAAGTGGTGATGTAGGTTTACTAGCGGAGAACATTGGGCGGCATTGCACACGTATTCAGGCAGGGTGCATTGCGCGTGCGATGAATGTAAGTACAAAGATAAACATACCGTGACGCTGCATGACAGTAAGGAACTTGACGATGACCTTGGAGGAAGGACGGATCATGACTTGGCGCTTGCCAGCCTTCTCGGCGTTGTTGATGGCGTTGAGCGCATCGTTGAGGACGGAAGTCTTGACCATTTTGACGGTGTTATCGGGAGATTCTCTGTGGCGGAGGCGACTGAGGTATCTGCGCGTGGGTGGTTAGCCTCCAGATGCCAGAGCATGGAGAGTGCCCTTGCATGAGGGTTCTTCAGCTCTTGTCGAAGAGGAGAGGCAGTGTCACCTTCATCCTTGCGGACGACGGCGAGTGCATCTCCTGGCTCTGAAGGGCACTCGGGTCAAAGACATACCTCGTGTGATTGCGGTGGGCGGTAAGGAGGATGGGAGGTCGCGAAAAGTTCGAGTTTGGCGAAAATTGGTGTCGTGGTCCGTGTGCTCGCTAATGGACATGGACTTGGCAGCAGCGACGGGCCCTTGCACACGCTCCACGCTCCACGCTCCCAGGCTGCCACACTTCAACACCTGCCAGTCCTCACATCACTTCGCTGTCGCGATGTAGACCGATCATGTCTTCTCCGCCGAGGAAAGCCCATGTCTTGGGCGCAATGGCTTGATCCTAGCTAACATTTCAGCACTATCGCGCCTTCACGTGCACTCGCGATCGCTAACCGTCTTAGTCATGACGTAGCGGCAGTCACTTTGCCTCCGACCATCTCCCACGAGCCCAAGTCTAGAATCTATCAGTATACACCAAAGTCTGCTATACTATATCGCCATGTCTGAGGCATGCTGTACTTGCGCTGCCCTCCTGTCGTCGATACCTCCAACATATGATGAGAAGACCGAAAAGCCGTCGCAGTTCGAGCGTAGACTTGACTGCTGTGACCGTGCCATATGCGCCAGATGTTTGACGGATAATCCGAGATTCCAGAACTACTGCCCATACTGCCAGATATCGACAGGACCATCGGCACTCCCAACACATGGTCTACGCGATCCTCCTACGTATTCGCCACCAGACGAGCAGCAAGCCGGCGACGAACTACCCCCATACTCAGCACACAACACGCTACAACCACCGCCTGAAAAGACCTACTCAGATGCTGAAAACGCGCCTGATGTCCTACATTTCGTTGATCAGAACAACGACTCGATCTTGTCACTATCGCTTCGATACGGTGTACCCACCGATGCTTTGCGCCGAACGAATAACTTATATGCAGACCATTTGCTGGCGGCGCGTAGAACGGTCCTTATACCTGGAGAGTTCTACAAAGGTGGCATCAGTCTTAGTCCGAGGCCACTAGAGGGAGAGGAAGAAGAGATTAAAAAGACAAAGTTACGGAAGTTCATGGTTAGATGCAAGGTCGCCGAGTAAGCGCTACAATCTTTCAATTCATCGTAAAGATACAGAAACTGACCTTCCGTGACAGGTACGATGTTGCTCTTCTCTACCTTGAACAAGCCGATTATAACCTTGAGCACGCAATCACGGCGTACAAGGCTGACGAAGAATGGGAGAAGGAACATTCCTTAGAGGCTGCGAAAAAGGGCAAGGCGAAGGATACACAAAGTTCTGCACGGCGGAAGTGGGGCTTTGGGGGTCTCACTGGTCAACTATGAAAGCGCGTACGAGCCATCCCTCCGGTAATGGGCGTTTTGTACCACTGCGACATACTTTAGCTTGATCAGAAATACCCTAGCCAGCGGCTACATATGTATTATTTGGTATTGATTGGTAGCAGGATTGCCAGGAAATGAGGGTTGTAAATTCCTCTACTCCAACAGTACTGTCAAGTTCTATATAACAAAGCACGCTTCTCATCTATTGTTGCCATATTCAAGTGCACTTGGCCATCTGCTCTTCCCATCAGTCTATCCGCATATTCACCAAGCTTACCGTCTAAATTGAACTGCTATTTTTGCTGGTTGTGAAATCTCATGTTCTTACCTGCTTGAGAAGCTCACAGCCAATCATAGCGCGAAAGCACCATAAACTCGTAAGCGCCTATACACCCCGCGAATCAACATCTGCACCTGAACTCTCGAAGCGCCCGCACTGCATTCGCGTTTCACACTTTAGTGACCCTGCATTCAGGTCACTCTGTACCCTCATTCGACGGCATGAAAGCGCACTACAGCCGCTCATGCTCTGACTTTGCCATGTTTCGTTACCAGTGGGACCACAGGCAAGCCACAGAGTCTGACGCACGGTACGATCGGCAACCTCGCTGACTGAGTGGAGAGGTCACAGACCACAGTGAACAGTATGGGCTGCTAAATGTACATATGCGGCAATGCGGCAATACGATATGCTGGTTAATATCACTATTCTAAGACTGGTCTGCAGCTTACGCGCTGCGAATAACAATACACCACCACCATCAACCTAGCAGTCCGGCGCTGCTAACCCAAGTCCCACCGATAGTCGCAGCGGCAAGACAGATTACCGTTCTTTCTTTGCTCTTGTTCGTCTATTTCGAGACGCGAACTGAAGATGGCTGCAGGGGGTTGCACGATGTGTTCTGTAGGCATGAAACCCGAATTGCGACCAAGTCGTTTTAAAGGCATGTGCCACCCCCAGAGTTGTTTCTCATCATCCCAGGCAAAGGTTCTCTCGAAACCTCAGGTTATATCAGGCCCTCTGTGCTTGCTTATTCTTTCGTTATCTCGCTATTCGTCCTTCATTTCAAGAAAGAGAGGTGCTCCTGGTTGACACCGATTCAACGACCCAATTCTTACACCCTCATACCTTACGCTTTGCGTTTGTATAATACAATAAGGGATACCTTTGAAGCAAGACTACAATCAAGATGAAGATCAACCCCGCTCCTTTCCACCTGGCACAGGCCATCATCACAGGTCTCGTCGTCGTCTTCAGCATATGTATTCTTGGCACTTCGGCATACACTCTGGATGTCTTCAACGGGCAACATCTCACGAACCCTTGGTGGGCACCGATGTGGCCTCAGCATTTCGACGTTCAGGGTACCAAAGCGCTCATCGCGTCGTCCGTCGTGACACTGGTTCTCTGTGGTGCATTCTTGATCGCATCATTTGTGCCTCAGGTGAGCAACAACCTTAACATTATTGCGTGTAGGGATGCAGACTGACAAGCACCAGCTTGCCCTTCGCCAGAAGTACACTCTCCGCGCCCTCCTTTCCCTCGCCACTCTCCTTCCTACTCTTCTCCTTACTCTGATTACGACGATCTGGGCACACATGCTCAACAACAACGCTCCGGAAGTTGATACCATCCAGACCTGGACCTGCAAGATGCAGAACTCGCAACCGCTTGCTCAGGATTTGCCGGGCGATATCGCTATGCCGGCTGGCATGGGAAACGGAGACTTCAAGACGCTTTGTGGAGCCAGCAAGTTCGCGCTTATTGGCACGCTCATTGTATTCTTGCTTGTAGGCGCAAGCATGGCTGTTACGGTTATCACTTGGATGGCGGATAAGTGGGCAGCTAGGCAACAAAGGAAGGAAGTTGAGATGGGCAACATTCCTGTGCCTACATCGTAAAGGCGAGGCCGATGCAAGACAGGACGATGAAAGAAGCAAACAAGCGCTTGATGGGACGTGGCAAGTCGAGAGATTTGATGCATTTGGGGTATGGATCTCTATCAGCAAGCGTGTCCTAACAGGGAAGGCGTACCGGTGTAATGGTGTCTATACGTGACTATGAACAAGGGTGTTCCTTTCAATGTACTATTAGGCAAAGGGAGGCCACTTTCTCCGTCCAATTCGCATCTTCGTCATAGTCCGGACTGAATGATGCATTGTGCACCGGTATTGCGGGGAATTGGGTCCAGATCAGGATCGGCAGATCCAATAGACGATCGCCCTGGAGTCGAGTAGAGGGTGCGTAAGCTTGCGTGAACGGGAATAAGGCATGCCGGTATCCAGAACGTAATCACGCTGAGCCGTATGTATGGCGCTGTTTGATTCTGGGAAGATGGCAATGCTTGCTGAAGAAAGCTGTCTGGAAAGTTGGACAAGGCAGCATGCAGGTGTTGTTGCGGAGCAACGAGGGCAAGCGCGACAAGCAAATGTCTTTGTACCACCAAGACATTGATCATGAGACATGGTATGTAGCGGTTTCAGCACAATGTTGGAGACGACGCTGCATCTCAGACAATCGACAGCTTACATAGTGAGCGATGTGCAGTGGGGAAACGCGTGAATAAGCCGGTCAACGATCATCGTTTGGCTCTCTTGGTTCGGCCTGTCGCGTCACGACTCCTCATCCACATCAACTGCCGTCATCCGGCCAGGCCCTCGAGCATTTCTGTCCCTCTTGCTTTTTCCCGCCTTCAGTTATTTCCATCGGCTCTGAATCAGAAAACGAAACCTACCCGCCGTTCCTCGTCGAGCATCTAAATTGATCACCCGTCCTGTCATCCCGGATCCTTGTCCGTCTTCAGCCCCCAAAGGCTCGAGCGTGCATTGAAGCGGCATCAGAAAGATCCCCTCTCCACCGCAGCGAGACTGCATAATTCTGCCTCTCTCTGCCTGCCAACCTCGCCCCCCCTCCCCCTTCTCTCGCACACTTACCCACTTGACACCCGCTATGCAAGCTCGCCACGCGCCGGCAGAAGAACACCGCAGCAAGAGGAAGTTCCAACCCAGCATTACAAGCTATTTTGAGGTGCGGGACGATTTCGAGGATATTGACGATCTGCGGGGCCTAGATCCGATTACCCGACCGCGACGCCAAACCACGCGAGGCGCTGCACAACATCAGCAGCAACAGCAGCAGCAGCACAGGGAGAGACTCGCTCCCGACATCCCAGGACAGGTGCAAGCAGGCTTGCTGAGCGTCGGAATGAGAGTCAGAAAGAGTGTGCCGGAAGGCTACAAGACGCACAAGGTCTCCGAACTGTCCTCGGTTCAGAACACCATGTCGAGACCCACATTGGCCGTCAAGCCGCCCCGAGAAGCTGTGCCAGACCAAGTTCAACACCAGCGAGAACTGCTGCCGTTTTGCGGTCTGCACAAGATTGGAGGCTTTGCTGAGCAGCCTACAACAAACCCACATCTCTACAACACAACCGCCACTCCATCACCACCCAGTTACTTCCCTCTTCCTGCCGAAACCTTCACCCAGCCATTCTCCTCGACAGCCTCCACCGACAGTGGCTGCTCCACCACGTCGCAACGCCCACACAACCCCTCGAAACGCTCATGGCAAGACGAAGATGAAGTCAGGCCATTGGACACTAGCTTCTTCTTCGGCTCATCATCGACAAAGGGCATGGGTATGGGTGTTGAGGTCGACGAGGTGCCTGTCAGCCCGCTGAGCGAGACTCCGCCTCCGGGACTGAATATGCTGCCGCCGGTGAGGCAGTTCGCGCAACCCAAATCGAGAAGAGCTGTACAGAGGACAATCAGCGACGATGACATCGACATGGATTTTGTGAATGCATCACACATCGAGGGTAGGCTTAGCGCAGGCTGCGGAAGCGATTTTGAAGAGGCGGATTTTCTGTCCAACGAGGTGGACATGGGTGGTATATGAACTCTAGTGGTCATTTCCTACTCTTTCGTCGTTTCAAAGTTATCAGCTCTTTTGCTCTTCGCTTCTTGTTTATACTTTCCTATTGGTTGGTTATCCGCGCGCTCGTCGCTCTTGTCATGGATGGCGTAGAATGGTGTTCATGGAAAAGGTTATAATGTCGGCGCGTATACCCGGTTCTCTCTTGTTTCTGAAGGTTTCCAATCAACCCATCCTATATGCTGTTTTTCATAATCTTAAACCGACTGTCCACGTTCGTCCTTGCCTACTCATTACCACCGATCTAGCCACTCACGGTGTGATCATACCAACTCACTTGTGTTAGCATAGAGAAAGGACTCGATTGTGCCTTTCATTTTAACATGCAGAATATTCGAAGCGAGTTTAGAATTGGATAGCAGTCTCTCAATCGTTACGATACGAAAAGCTGTTGGAGGCTAAGAGTGCTGAGTGAACTATCTAGAACCAGAACTCCGACGCTATGCATATAAAAGTCTTGAATCTTTTTTTCTCTCATACCATGTATATGATGCATTTAAGACGTCGACTTCGTTAACAGGAAGCCGACATTGCATTCTGATTCTTTTAGGACGTCGAGGAATACGTCGTCATCGACCGCCACCGCCATGTCATCAACGACTCCTGCCTCTTCGTTCCCGCCTTGCTCATTCGTCGCCGTTTCTTTGAGTATCTTGGTGTCAATATGTCGGTATTCCATCAACATCCTGAGTTTGGGAAGTTTCGCCGCGCGCCTAGCCTTGATCCTCGCTTCCTGTTCTTCAATGTTGACCTGGCTTGCTTTTGTAAGGGTTGGGTAGGGATCTTCTTCTGAGTCATCGACATTGTCTTCGGCAGCCACGTCCTGTTCCTCGGCTTTGATTTCCGGTGAGCCCTTGCAGTCACATATACAACCGAGTATGTCGTGTGTCTGGCAACCTTCACGCTCGTCTAGCCGGAAAAGGTCGCGAAGCTCTTCCTGCGAGAAAGAGGATGCAGAGGCTTTGTTGTCCACAACAGCATTTGCAAGGCCCATCTTCATAACTTGGCGCTGATAGATCTTCTCATCTAAGCCGCCTTGAATAAGGAGTCTATATACCTTACACGGTAATTTCTGGCCGTCACGATGGATACGCGCCATAGCTTGCAGATCTGTAGCAGGATTCCAGTCGATATCAAATAGCACGATGCGCGATGCGCCAATAAGATTGAGACCCACACCACCAGATTTGGCAGATAGAAGGAAGGCGAATGATGCAGTTTTCGGAGTCTTGTTAAATTTCTCCACAAGAGCCTGGCGTTTGGAAGCCGGGGTGCTACCGTCCAGACGGAGGAAAGTGTACGATAACGAGACAAGAAGTCGTTCAATCATGTCCAGTGTGGTAGTATAGTTCGAAACGATGACGATCTTCTCTTCTGTGGTAGTATAGATTCGGTGAATCAGGCTGTCGAGCAGTCGCAGTTTCGCGCTTGAAGCACTTGAGCTGAGAATTTTACTCGGTATAAGAGGGAGAAGCGACTGTAGCATTTCCGATGGCGTGTCATCATTATCCTTTGATGATTTGAGCAAAGAAGGGCTGTTGCAGACCTTCTTTAGCACATTGATGAGTTGTAGTGCAATATCCGTACTTCCTAGTGCAATCCTAAATGTCGGAGAATTCAGTATTGCTCGATATGCCTCTGCCTGCCCTTTGGTCGGCCTGCAGAAGACAATGTGCTCAGTCTTGGGTGGAAGGTACTTGGAAAGCACCTCTGCTGTCCGTCGGATCATGAATTGACTGGTGAGAGATACGAGCTCCTTCCATTGTGCCTCTCCTTTTTCGAGCTCTGATTCACTCGCCCCTGGCTGACGGCTGCGCATGATGGGCACTTCGAATGAACGCTTGAAAGCCGTTCGTTGCCCGAGTAGTCCAGGGTTGACAAAGTCAATTGCGGTGTAAAACTCACCCAAGTCATTCTGCAATGGCGTCCCTGACAGTATGATCCGCCGCTCAGTATTGAGAGACTGGATTGCAAGCATTGCTTTGTTGTTAGCGGTTTTCAACCTATGGCCCTCATCTGCAATCACGATATCGACGCCACTGCCCTTCTTCAGCTCATCTTGTACGATACGCAACATCTCGTATCCGACGATCATGATGTTATAAGCTTTGCCCATTGTGAAGTTGGTGATCTTGTTGTTCTTTCCGTCTAGCACAAATACACCAACTCTCTCGTTGCCTAGCCATTTTCGAAACTCGCGCTTCCAGTTGTCGACCAGGCCAGCTGGACATACAATAAGGGCCTTGGTAATGACTGGTGAGGTATCGTGTATCGGATTTTGTTTCATCAGCGTCCAGAGCAAGGTTATGGTCTGCAATGTCTTGCCCAAACCCATCTCATCAGCCATGATGGCTCCTTCGCCCTCGCATCGCATGCCCATGACACATTCGTATAAAAACTGCACACCCTCGCGTTGATGTTCGCGAAGGTGCTTGCTGAGGACTGGGTCGACGACAACGTCAACAATCTGCTTTCCGGTCGGACAGGACTTGGGCCGCTTCATGACTAGAGCATTGGGCGCGTGAGGGTCGTGACGTGGCTGTGGAATCGATGGATTTCGTTGAGGCATGACAGTATTCGACAAGAGAGGGGCCTTGAATTGTTGCTTGCGCTGGGCCGATGGCTTGTAATCTGATACAGTCTCCCCATCACCAGCAGCGTTGTTTTTCTTGCTTGCTTTCTTCTTTTCCAATGAGAGAGGCTTGTATCCCGATTCGGTGTGCTTCGTTTGAGCTACAGGCGCGGCTGCAGCATTGCCTGGCAAAGTGCGCCCAGCGAGGTAGTCCGCCTTGTCGATGGGGCCTTCAATTTCAATCTCCTTGCCACCAACGGACAGCGCCGAGCCTGGAAGTAGCGGCCGGCTGCATACTCCCTTGCCCAGCTCTTTTCCCGTCTCGCTATCCGTGAGCGTGGCATAACCACCTGTCACAGCGAGCACTCCATCGCCATCCCACGTCTTGTTCTTCTTAGTTGTGTATTTCCGCCATAATACTGTGTAGTAGTTTCCGTCGAGACCCGGGGGCAGAAACTGTGCTGGCGCGGGATTATTGAGCGTGTTGAGAGGTTGACGACTGCCAGAGGAAAGCGCGTTGGACAAGATTCTCCGTTTCTTGCTCGGTGGCTCACCAGTCTCTGATCTAGGGCGAGCGAGGGTAAGCGGCTTGAAAGGCTTCATCTGTTCGATCGTTGGATGTGGGGTAGCATGTCGTCAAGCCGGATGCTTTGGGGTCGATGATGAAGTCTTGGGAGGCGACGCGCCACAACGCTAAAGCGCGCAGTCACGTGACGCCAGCATCACCCTAGTTCCCGGAGTGGTAAGTACTCTCTAATCACTTATAGGTTCAGATCGTCGGTATGCCGCTTTCAAAGACCAATCAAAGCCTTTTATTCTGGTAGCATTATTGTCGTTCCATAAGAAAAGATGTGTATTATGCATATCTACGTTTCGACAAGTTGTACCCAAGATCAAAACAACCCTACAAGTGGGCACTATCATTTCTCTATCCCAACCTCCGCATGTATTACCGTACATATCTTGAATGCACACTCTGTGATAACGGATACATTGAAATAAAAAGTCACTGAGCAAGAGTTCGTCCTACATTCTGATAACGACGCCGCGACATGATAGACGCACGCTCTAAGATCGAAACACCTAGTTGCACTTTTTCAAAAACCTTCTATCACTACTATAGTCACCCCCTAAGGATGCTTACTTCAACATCCAGTTTAAACACTCGCAAATCTTTTCGCTTTGGATGGTCCCATGATCTAAGCCATCATATGCTCTGAAGTCAATGTTGCGCTTGTAGCGATTAGCAATCTCTGCAGTCTTTCTCGCGGCGTCGTGTGATACATTGGTGTCTATAGTCCCATGATACCATCTTATAGAATTGGCATCCATGTTTTCCAAGTCAAATCTAGATGTTGGTGTGCGCAGTCAGTACAGAACTCCTATGCAATTCTTATGGTGACATCACTAACCCCCACGGTCGTACCATGAGTCTGAGATCATTGTTGTATCCCTCATGACCTTGCCTTGCCGCCTCTTGCCAGTTCAAACGAGCGCGCAGAATTTTTGTCTCGTTACCTTTGGCACTCACAACGTCTCTGTCGAGGAAGTAATTGAAATTGCCGCCAGATGAATACAAGAAAAACGCTCTGCCTCTGAGCCAAGTCGTCAGTCTCGTTCTCAAAGATAGTTCCGTGCTTGCAAAGTCGGGATGATTAGAGCCGCACATGATATATGTCTTGCTCAGCCTGCTTTTTGGGAAATGGAATGCTGCCCCTAACGCATATGGTCCTCCACCACTCACACCATAGACCTTGAACTCTTGAATGCCATGGTAATCGAGCAAATGCTCGACATCTTGCATGAAGCCTAAGATCCCTCTACCGTGAACTGTAGAGTAGCCATAGCCCGGTCGGTCAATAGTAATGATGCGGACGCCATGGGTTTCAGCATAACCATGTATGGCTGCCACCCCTAGTCGGCTACCAGGAGTGCCATGAAATATGACCCAGCATTGTCCTACCTCTTTCAGACGACCGAGTCTTGCGTAACTCAGCTGAGCTCCTGAGGGCAACCTGATTATCTGGCTGTCTCTGGGCCAAACCAAATCGTCTAGGACCGTGTTGTGAAAACCGCTCTGACAACGTTCCTTCGTGCTCCTTGGATCAGAGCGGCTGGAAATAGAAGGTCGAACGACAATGTCAACTTTCTTCGCTATGGGTGGTATAAGGCGAGTGTGTGCTGCTTTCAAAGGGGACTTGTTTGAATGTTTCGTGCGCACCTTGGGCTTGGAGGTTGGTGTTGGTAGGCGCGCAGCGCTTTTTCCACGTGTTAAATTTGTCTCAGGATTCTTCCCCGCGGCTGATGCTTGTCGGAGTTGCATATAGCATCCTCGAAATATGTTGTCATTTGTATTGAATCGAGGTTGGGTCGCCATCGCCCGCCCCATGCGGGCGAGAACATTGCCGAAACTTGTCCTCATTCTTGTAGTAAGTCGACCACTCCGCACGTTACTCGATCAACGTTAGCCAACGGGAACATCAGAACGACCACGTCAAAAAGCTTGCGAAAACCAGATCTGGAGAATGTACAGAGGTTGTTGTTGAGTACCCCCGCGTATGCAAGGAGAGCTGTGCCACATGTACGTCTAGTCCAGACGCAGCAAGCGCACAAACACCACATTGTTAGCTTCTGCGGAGTAGTATCACTAATCGACCGAACCCCGTAACGTAGCAAATATCCGCAGTCGTAATAGGCCTATCATGTGACGGTATGAGATGGAGGGTGGAACAGATACATGCAGTCAACTGGAAGAAATGCCCTTGCTGTAACCCTCTTGTGACAATCGATGATGCCTAGATGCGAATAAGGCGACTGGGACGCATTAGTAGGACGGTTCTGATGATCAGCATAAACTGAGAAGGCCAAGTGCGGTGTTTGAAGTGACCTCACAACCATCGAAGGGTCTGCCCTCTTCCATGACATTCAGACGCAGATATGGGCATAACAAATGCTATGAATCGTGGTATTCAATCTTGAGCCGCACTCGAGAATTCTCCCTCATAGTACTAGGCGACTGTTAGCGTATAGTCCGCATTCCAGAAGTGCGTTCGGCGCCAGACTTTCAAGAAGGCCACACTTACCTCCGTTACGTTGTTTGCCAACTTGGTGTCCCTCAACTTGGACTTTGCGTTTGGTATGGACCAATTGTTGACTCCCCACCACCATCTCCTTATCCGCGCACCAACGCCGTGTCCACTGAACTTGGCCGAACGGTTCCAATGTCGCCAGCCATTGAGTACGAGAGTCCACAGCACGCCTTGGGCGAAGCACATTATGACCTGTGCTAAAGGTTAGCAGAGGATCGACGGGTTTTGGGCCTTGTTGTAGCCGTACCTGATCCCGCAGTGTGATCCATAAAACGCCCTGCCAGCCCTCTGCTTGCTCGATACTCTTCAGATAACTTTGTTCAAACCGCAGGTCTGGCAGTGGGGGCATCGTCTTCTGTCGCGGTACCGGGTCCAGCACGCTGACTGGGATCTCATCTTCGCCGACTTCGGAGCTGTCGGGGTCTGGGTGTTGATTGAGGGTGACGGGCTGCTTCTTGGATGCGGCCGTCGATGGGTTCGCGTCGTGCCGTACGGATGGGCGTCGGTTGATGGATGCGCCTTGAAGCACGGAACCAATCTCAGTGGGGATATCCGACTCCATCGTGTCTGCTGTCTTGCTACGTCGCGAAGCTCGACAGGAGTGTTGGAGGCAGCAGATGCGCCCGAGTGAATGTACAGTCTTGGCGATTGACGTCGGGGAACGGTGCCTGCCTTTAGCGCAGCTGGACCCTAGCGGCGGCGACCAAGCAGCCCCACGACATTGAGCCACGCCAACATCCTCCACCACGCAATTCTTACCCCAGACCAACCGCCGAAATGGGTAACCAACAGTCCGGGCTGCTCGACAACATAGCCTCCGGGTCCAACTGTACGTAGGCAGCCAGAGCGACGGCGTGCTCGACAGAGCGCTGGCAGGGCTGAGAAATGCTTGCTAACAGCACATAGTCGACCGCGAGGAGGTTGACCGCCTAAGGAAGCGGTTTATGAAGCTGGACAAGGTGCGCGACCAAGCATGTGCAGGCCTTCTGGACCGCTTGGCTAATTCCAGCCCAGGACAACTCTGGCACCATTGAGCGCGACGAGTTCCTAGCCCTCCCCCAGATCTCTTCCAACCCTCTCGCAACACGCATGATCGCCATCTTCGACGAGGACGGTGGCGGCGACGTCGACTTCCAGGAGTTTGTTTCCGGTCTCTCGGCTTTCAGCAGCAAGGGAAACAAGGAGGAGAAGTTGCGCTTTGCATTCCGCGTATACGACATTGACCGCGACGGCTACATCAGCAACGGCGAGCTCTTCATAGTACTGAAGATGATGGTTGGAAGCAACCTGAAGGACCAGCAGCTGCAACAGGTACGTACAATGAGGCGCGCTGGTAGCTGCACAGCGCACCAGTCTAACGTGCACGTAGATCGTCGACAAGACCATTATGGAAGCCGACCTAGACCGCGACGGCAAGATCAGCTTCGAGGAGTTCACCAAGATGGTTGAGAACACCGACGTCTCTATGAGCATGACCCTCGATCAGTTCTAAGCGCTTTCTCTGTTACAAACGCAACGGCATCCCTAGGCACGAGGGTTTCCTTGGCGAGGCGTTCATGGTGTTGCGGGCACACTCGGGAACGGGCTCGACAGTATTTGATATTCTTCAATCCAACCCCCGGAATCTTCGGTCACCCATGTTGCACACATTTGGATCTTGACGCGAGTTACAAATCTCTGTACTACTGATTGCATGCACAGGACACCGATATTGCCATCGTAGCACGCATCTCTTTATTCTACTACAGAGGGATCCATCTTGTTCAGTTCTACAGAAACCTCTTTCCGATGTATCCCCTACCAAACCCCAGACCAAAAACGGGCATTCCACATGCCGCATATATTGCAATGAAAAAGTGGATGCCAGCTGCAACACAGAGTCCAACTCCCTCCCAACTCCCGGCTTGAATCGTCACTTCGCCCTCTCCACCACCAACCGCATGATGTCCTAGCAAAATTCCTATTTCATGCAACGCCTTCGCACTAGACATGGCACACAATGCTCCAGCAGCCCCTAGCGCTGCACTGATCCCTAAGAGGAGCTTGGAAATCTTTTCGTTACGGCCGCCTCGTTCGCGAAAGATGAAATAATATATCAGAGACACAAGGTAGAGGGATGAAGCGAGTGCAGGGAGAGGATATAGAGCGGATTTCTGGAGTGTCAGCGCAGAAGAAAGGACAGGATGCTCCATCGGTATGCTGGAAAGGCCCGGTGGTGTATCACCTGGGAAGCATTCTAATGGTGCAGGAATCTGTCTGTCATCTGGCATTGTGGCATTTGGTGGGAAGGATGCGCACATGCCTGTGGTATGTCAGCCACTCTCAAATCAATGTTGGCGGCAATTTCCACGCTCAGAGAGCCAGACCAAGGCAAAGACGTACCAAAATACCCTATCCTCACTTCGACTGGTAGCTGACCAGCAGTCCCGTTCTGCGATATCATGACCCAATACAGATTCTCGATTCCCACGCCCTTGCTTATGCAACCCAGGAGGATAAACAGATAAATGATGAGAGAGATAAAGGTAAAAAGGCAGACGAAGAAGGTCTTGTTAAGGATCCTGTCCTTCAAGAAGGCTGTCAGAAGAAATGGCAGCATGTTGACTGGTGGAGATCCGCGTTCGCTGAAATGAGCTATGAGGACTCAATGATCTCTCGAACCTGGGATGCTAGACTGTGAGAGTTGACTAATACGAGGAAGTGGAAGCTGACCATGTTGGTTAGTATTTATGGATAATACAGACACAGATTTCACAGTGACAATTGAATTCCAGGGGATCAATATAAACTTCTAGTAGTGACACCGTCGATTTGAATGATATGTAGGAACGTTAAAGCAACAAATGGTTCTCAAAATGGATGGCCGACCTGCTCCTTGAAAGAATTGACGGCCATGGCGCACTGCACCTGGATGGCAATCCTTTCTGCGGTGTGTAATATCGCGTGCGCGCGTTATAGGCTTTGTCCTTCACTCTGCTTTCGCATTGATCGTGTCCAGTACACCATGATCAGATGTTTTTCGATGTAACACGCGCAGCTTGTGAGGTATGATTGATGGAGCTTTCCAGTAGCTCCAAGGCATTGGCAGAGTCCCCGCAACATAGGGAACTGTTCGGGATATGACAAATCGACAGGTTTTAAGAAGACTTGTACGTATCATGAGCAGCGTTGGCGTGAAGGATCGCGCTGCAGGAAGCATGGCAGTTTGTCATCAATACGCAAAGTCGGGAAGTAATTGGAAAAAAGTACTTGGCTGAACGCCTGAAGAGCACCCGTCGACTCAGCCTAAGTTGACGGTACAAACATCGGCGATCCGCGGACTCCGGTTCTACACAATAGACTACGCCTGCATACAGCTAGCAAGATGTACCCAACGCGTCCTGAAGCTGACACTCCTGCTTTACGCACTTTCATAATGTCCGTATGTCCGCCAGGGTATCGCAATCCAATCATCAGTACTTGGGTCAACCATTTCATAGTTTGTAGAACTGATGTCATGTATCACAGCTGAGGCGCCAAGTCCTTACGCCCCGCTTCCAACTCGATGCCGACGAAGGGCGCAGCTTCCATCAACGTCTAGGATCAACTTCGTGCCGCCGCGCCAAGATACTTGGAGGCTGATTCACAGCACGCATAGTACAGCGATGGGGCTTCCGACCGGATTTTCTCCACTGGCTGACCATATAAGTCAAGCTGTGAAGTGCTTAGACGGCCATAAATCACTTCGCTTCTGTTCAATCGACATCGTCAATCGCCGCTTATTCTCGTAGATCACAACAAGTCATCTCCATTGCACGTATTCGATCAATTTCCAGATATGGTCACTGTAGCAATCGCTGGAGGTACCGGTGGCGTGGGCCGAACAATCATTGAAGAACTTGTTGGTCAAGACAAACACGAAGTTCTGATCTTGAGCCGAAAGGTACAAATACAGGAATTTATCAACCTTGCAGAAGAGTGGCTAACAAAAGTCTAGGCTAACAAGATACCAGGACTTGAGTCTGTACGAGTAATCGAAGCAGACTACGAGGATGTAGCGTCTGTCAAGCAGTCTCTCCAGAAACACAACATCGAAGTTGTTATATCTGCGTTGGCACTTTTCACTGAAGAAAGTGCGAAAGCTCAGATGAATCTCATCCAAGCAGCAATCGATTCTGGCTCAGTGAAGCGCTTTATGCCCAGCGAGTACGGGGTCAACTACTCACACCCAGGAGTCCTCGAATTTCACCCAGCAGCGAAATGGTGGTTGGATGCTGCCGATTTACTCCGCAGCTCTCATCTCGACTTCACACGTGTCATGTTCGGCTGGTTCTCAGATTACTTTGGCATGCCGCATTGCAAGAGTAATATGAAGCCTTTTAAATATGCCCTTGATTTCGACAACCAGAAAGCGGCACTCCCGGGCGACGGCGAGGCGTCAGTCACGTTCTTGCATTCCACAGATGTTGCGAAGTACATTGCTGCTCTATTGGATGAGGAGAAGAGATGGCCCGAGTTCAGTGCTTTTGCTAGCGACAAGTTGACATGGAACAAAGTCGTGGAAACTGCTGAGAGAGTAACTGGTAAGTCATCTTTCCCAACCATATTATGGACATCCGGAGCAAAGCTAACAACTGGAATCATAGGCGGAAAATGGGAAGTCACCTATGATCCCATCGACAAGTTGGAGCAGGGTCAAGCGACGCTGTTCAAGCAACCTGAGGGTTCTTATGGACTTCCCGAAGATGCTACTCGCACCATGATGGCTGAGTTTGGTGTCATGGCCGTCAAAGGCATTATGGATATCACAGGAGAGGGATTGAGGAACGATGTCTTCCCAGAGGTACATCCGATCACGGTAGAGGCTTTGATGCAAAAGGCCTGGGGAAGCAGGTAACAGTAGCACTGTGATGTGAGCTGAGGCGTAGTCAACATAAGATTATAGACGCGCAAGAGATTGATCCTGTTGTTTGGCGCATGACTCGAAACCTAAGCACCAACAAGAACTTTTGACGAAGCTTGCGACGACTGGTACGCACATCCCCATGACCACACTAGCAGAGGCCAATAAAACAGTCTTGATTACACCTAGTTCAAATCTCTTCCGACGCTAAGTTCGGCGCTTCCCGCCTGGGCGCGGTCCTTGCGCCAAATTGTCCGCCAGCTCGTTTCAACGCTCCTAAGCGTACGTACGCAGCCAAGCCAACTGTACATAGACAGAATCGCATTGTACAACATGACGCATGACACTAGTACGATTGGGTCTACAATGCTGTGTTCCAGGCCTGTCAACCTGGTGGCGAAGCTACACCATGTGGGTTAAGCCCTTTTACACGTCCACATTGGGAGATCTCGAAAAGCTTTTCTGGGCTATGGCGAGGCTTAGGGCCTTTGACCGCCGCGTCATGTATCGTGACGAAGCTTTTCTACTCGCAACGAGGCGTTTACGGCAAGTATTTCCGAAAGCAAAAGGACAGCAGGACGGAAGAAAGGAATGTATAAAGGCAGTGAGGTTCAAATCGGCATCTTGCTTTCTATCATCATCATTTGACGTCTTATATCGGCTGCACAAGATTCTTTGCCTTTGCATTCATCGCTTTACACTATTTACCTGATCTTTTTCTGGAATTGACATTCCAACATGGTTAACATTGCCTCCATCCTCGCCGGTGCTGCTGCAGCCACATCCTTCATTAGCACTGTAGCTGCTCATCCTGGCGAGAAGCATGATCACGTCAAGATCAAGCGTGAGATTGACGCTCGTGGTCTGCGTGCAGCAGCGGCAAAACGTTCCTTGGCCGAGTGTCAAGACACTCTCAAGCACCGCAGCTTGATGCGTCGTGCGGAGGCACGTCGTGCAAACACCTTAGATGCTCTTCGCGAAAAGCGTGGTATTACTGCAAGTAAGTCCTTCGTCAATAGCACCGTCATGTACCCGTAGGCGTTGCTGACATTAACCCACAGAGTCCAAAAAGTACCGTCGCGACCTAGCCCTCCTCCAGGAGTTCGAGAACGTCAATCACAATATGACGGGTGTGATGAGTTACACACCCAACACTCTCGCCAGTGACATCTTCGCTGCAAACACCTCCTGCATCCTCTCTCCTGAAGTCACCGACGGCCCCTATTATGTCACTGGAGAAATGATCCGCAAGAATGTTGTCGAGGACCAAAAGGGCATCGATCTCTATCTTGAAGTCCAATACGTCGACGTAAGCACCTGTGAGCCTGTACCACAGCTTTACGTTGACGTATGGAACTGCAACTCTACCGGCTACTACAGCGGTGTCGAGTCCGGCCAAGGCGGTCTCAACACTACTTTCCTGCGCGGAGTTCAAGAGACTGATGCGGATGGTGTTGTAGCCTTTGAAACTCTGTTCCCAGGCCACTACGAGGGTCGTGCAATACATACGCACCTCCTCGTCAAGAGCAACGTAACCGTTCGCTCCAACGGCACCACCGGCTCCGATGGTGCCGTAACACACATTGGCCAGCTCTTCTGGCCTGAAGACCTCATATCCGCTGTCGAAGCTACGGAGCCTTATGCTTCCAACACCCAGGCATATACTAGCAACGATGAGGATATGTGGTCTATCGTTCAGGCCGACAATGACTTCGACCCCTTCCCGGAGTACGTGTATCTTGGGGATGACGTGGAAGATGGCTTGATGGCATGGATCCAGATCGGCATCAACTCTACAGCTGATTATACTGACGATGAGTACTATGCTGTTGCTGCGGACTATCAAGCGGGTGGAGGAGTTGCGAATGAGAATGCTAGTGATATGGGTGGTGAAGGCGGTGCGGGAGGTAATGGAACCATGCCGAGCGGAGCTATGCCTTCTGGCGCTGTTCCATCGGGCGCAGCTCCAACAAGTTTGTAGGCCTTCTTGTACGATACCTTATGGCTGATAAGACGTTTGCCCTCATGGCAGGAAGTACTTAGAGCAGTGGATACGCTGCCCGACGAGCTGTTTTACTAAACCAACTATGTTCCTTGCGTTATCCGTCTTCTCTGATCGCTTGTCTGAAGCTATTTATCCCCAGCAATACCTTGCTTGCAAATGTGGTGGTTGCTTTTACTTTCGCCGAAAGGCCAGTCCTAGACCACCAAAGGACAATGAAAGACCGGTAAATATAATAAGGGGGCCGTAAGTCGTCCCATATCCCAAGCGCCCTACTGACGTCGTACTTCCAGCCTGAATGAGAGGCACGCTGACAAGCCCACCCGCCACGTATCCAATACCCCTGGCACCATTGAGTAAGCCATAAAGCACCCCACTGTCAACGGCTTCGTTCCTTCGCGCTGCGTCGTTCTCTATGTCATTTATGACTCCTCCCCAGGTTGCGCTGTAGCCACTAGCGAAGAAGCCAAAAGTGATGGCAAACAACACTAGTAAGGGTATACCCCCTTGGGCCGCTAATCCCCAGAACAAAAATGCAGATAGAGCGGAGCTGACTGCAGACATTACGGTAACAGTCGGGGCAGAAAGGTGAAAGTATTTGTTGTCGCTCAAAAAGCCAAAGAAGGTGGAGGAGCAAATGCCGGGTATATTGATCAGAGTGATGAGGAGCACTGAGAAGGCGTGTGACAGGTGGGACACATTGCGTGCATACTCGCTGATGTATGTTTGCGGAATACCGTAACCCGCGCTCTGCAGCAGAGTTGCGATACTATAGACCCAGAAAGTTTGATGTTTAAGGAAGTGCCAGGGAATTTTTCGCGCACGAGTAGTGCTTGTGTCGACGCTCGAACGCGGTGGCTTTATCATTGAGACGGAAAGAACGGCAATTCCAAATGTGATAGCGGCCCATACAATCAAGGTAGTTCGAAAACCGTAGCGATCGAGGAGCCCTCGGAAGATAAACGGACAAACTGATCCTACAATGTTTTTCGTGGAAAGACAGATGCCGTAGGCTACAGCTCGGTTGCAAATTCGATTCTGGGTGTTGAACCTAGATATTGGTGTACGAAGTCAGTGTATGCTTCGCAAGCAGTTCGTACAAAGATCTGACCAACCATTCGCCAAGGGATAGTGTGGTCGGGCTATAGACGAGTGCGCAACCCAATGCTGCTAGTACTCCCTGCGTCGCAATGAGATGCCAAACATGTCTACTAAAGGACGATAGGATAAAGGCGGCGCATGCGAGTAGAGCACCCAAGATAGCTGCGCTCTGGCGATAACGGGCCCAGCGTTTGGTGAACAAAGCAAACAATAAAGGCATGGACAGGTACATGACGCCGTTGGATGTCGTGCCGATGATACCGGTAAGTTTGCGACCACCTTTCAGTGTCCAATTATCGAAGTAGTATTCTTGAAGAACGCCATAGCTCATGGCGAAGCCTATACATGTGAGATCACTTTACCTGAACGCAGATATCCCAGGTATCATACCCCATATCGGTAGCTGCGATAATGCAGAACCTACGAGAGCAAACACTCTGTTCCTGTCCAAACTCCTCTGTCTCGCATTCTGCTCGGCATTATCGCCAGTGTTCAGTTCTTGCTCGCCTGTATTCAACTGCTGTGGCTCGCGAAGGGATATGTCGTCGCCTCTCCCGTTGCTTGTCATTATGGAACAACTGACTGGATCTAATGATTCAATCTTTGTCTTTTCTGACAACCAGAGGTCTAGATGATGGAATTAGGACAGGGCCAACGCTTGTTATTGCACAAGTGCCTCACAGGAATAAGCGGCACGGCAATTAAGCAGACTGTTAGTCATTCTAGAGCGAATGATGGGATGACGATCGTTACCGAAAGAGGGAAGTACATGATGTCATTCATGAAACAGCACTAGTGGCACGCCCTTTGAGCAAAGATCGAGTATGGCAATGCCAATCAATAGTGAAGAGGCCTGCGATGTACTTGATGCTCTAGAATCTTGAAGTTTCTGCGTGTTAAGCACTACATCTTTCTCCTACTGCGAATTCTTCCACACTTGAAATTAGAGAATTGTAAAAGATTATAGACTAGATTGTTTCTACTTAATATGTTATTATTCTTTCGTCAACTTCATGGAACGTAGGGTTGGAAGGACAGAGTCTCAGTCATTTTGCCTGAAGGTCGCTATTCCTATTGAGGTAAGAGTCTGATCAATTTTGTGCACCGCGAGGGAGGAGTGAGTTGACTGTTCTAGGAGTTGCAGGTGGTAATTAATGTGTCCGAAGATGTAAATGGATCTTTACATTGGTCCGAAAGATTCATATATGGTTAAAACTTATTCCGTCTTGCTCAGCTCGAGCGTCAGCCTTCTATTCGTGCCGCTGGACTCCTTGTCTCTAGCTGTTGCTCATTAGACCTTGTATATCTCTGATCGGATTCAAATCCTGACACTGACCTTGGTTCTCCTGAATATGTAGTATGTGAAGAGTACAAGTCTCCATTCAATACTTCGGTAGTGACGGAAGTCACAATGGCTTCTTGAAGAGCGCTCGTGGCCTCAAGCAACACTCGATGGAGGGCTTATCGCATGCATTTCTGAACCGAAGGTCCAGAGGGAAGGGCAAACATTCACCCCTCTTCCATCTCTACCACACCATAGATATGAGGCGGTTTGTCCCTTCTATTTGCCTCCAACCATTCAGTAGTCATTTCCCAGTCTGCTTCCAAGTCATCTTCGGCAAGTGAGAGGGGGCGGGCTTCCTCGTCTGGCATGTTTCTATCATTCTTCAGTTGTATTGTAATGGTAGCTCGGTCGAGTATGCTCTTGCGCTGCTTTGCGGCCTGCTGTTGGAAGGCTCTGTAGAAAGCATCGCAAGGTGCGTTCAAATCCAGCCATACGTTGAAAGTGGTCACGTCCCATGAGATACTCAATCTGATTCTACCAGCGTTTTTGTTGGGATCGGTGTCTTGGACAGGGCTTGCTGCAGCGATGTTTGGTCGAAGAGGCTGTGGGTGCTCGATGTGCGAGCCCAGAACCGTAGGGGCTGGTGAAGGCTGTTGACTTTGTACTGCTGTTCCATATGTCCGCTGTCGAGAAATCAAAGGCTCTACCAAATGATGTGGATGGTATTGCTCGTTTTGAGGATGAACGGGGCTTGCGCGAGCGGATCCGCCGTGAGTCATTGCTGAACGGTGAAACGATACGGAAGGTGGTGTTGGTGCTGGAGGACGCATGTCCTGCCTGTATTCTTGATGAAGTGGGTTCTGTCGAGCTTGCGATTTGGGAACAATAGTAGGCTGATAGTCTGGTCGAAGAGCGCATCTAATCAGCCAAAGGATCTTCCTTGACCATAGCAAATATGTATATACAAACCTGGAATGCCTTCACCAGAGTCCTCACAACCAAGAAGAAGGTCCGTGTCAAGTGCTTCTTGTGGCACTAGATAGAATATGGTGTTGTGCGTAGAGTCGGACCGTGGTCGGCGCCAGGTCAGCTCTATTGAGCAAGAGGTGGGTACTAGGTCGAATCCCGCGGCTGTGCGACTAGGCACATATACTTCGTTAAAATCTGGTTGAACTAATGTGCACATGGTATCAAGACCGCGTTTTTGGACGATGTCTCCACGTATCACACTGTATCTCGTCGGCGCAAGTCTCATACGGACCAGGTGTTCCTCAACCTCAGTTCCCCCGAAGAGAAGAAGTAGTATATACTCCCCCGTGGAGATCTCATTTCTGGTGGAATGGGAGGTTACTGATGACGCTGACCTAGGTGGACTGAGGGGATATGTTGTTGAGTTTGAGGAAGGGCCGCGAGCCACCCTTTGACGATGCAGAGGGGATCCAGCATGACCCGAGCTATCTACAGACGGCGAAGCAGGTGAACCGAATGTTATGTCGAGTCCGCCTGGTAGGAGAGCAGGAACCTCGCGCTGCGTTGGTTTTGGCTGCAAGAGATATGCGTTGATCTCTTCGAGCACCTTACTGTCTGCGCAACATCTAGTGAGGATATCAACGGCTTTGTCAGGACTCTCTTTCACCAGCTTCGAGACTAGCTGATGTGTGCCGTATAAGTGGTACATGATGCGCAGTCGAAGCGACCGGACCGCATGTGAGTGGGGCTTACTTGCGTCGCATGAACGAGGTTCTGATGGCTGCGGAGAGCAGCGCTAGCCCAGGCGCATTCAAGCAATGTAGCTCATAATGGCTGTGGCGTGAGAAGGTGAGAGATTGACGATCCTGCAAAGCGCATTGCGTGTAGTACGAGCCTGGCAACAAGGCAGAAAATGATGAGGCGCAGACCGAAGACGTGCACAAGAGCCAAGGAGCGCTTATCGATCCATCGATATTCAAGACAATCGTTCGCTTGGATCTGCGCTTTGCCGTTCCAAGTTGACCGGAACTGCAGGTCAATACAGGGCTGTGGAACACCATCCATCAAACCTTGGATGGTCATATGCAACCCTCAGCACACCGGTCATGGCGTTTTCGTACCCCGCCCGGCTGACAAGAGGCTTGTTCCAATCACATCTTCACAGCCTCCCTCAACCGCAAGAGCCGAGTCTACGAGGACAGTGAATAACCTCGTCCAAGCCGACGTGGTTCGGAGGGCGTTGTTAGCACACCATCGTATCATGTCAATGATATCTTCTCCTAGCTGTACTTCTCAGGATATACAAGCTATGGTAGTAGCGACGTCCGTTAGCCGAAACATCTCCAGCGGCAATGCTGTTCAAATCAACGGGCCTGTGGCAGATAAGGTCTATAATCTTAACTTGTAAGTCGAACCCCCACTCCGCCCGACAGAGCACGCTCCTAACGAATACAAGCAAGACTCTGGTTGTATCTCCAGACTGCAAGTGCGGCTGGGGTATAGAGATAGTCTCGTCTGGGAACGAATCAGCACTACCGAGTAGATGCGCGGCGAAGGTGCCGAACAAGAGCAAAGTACTCAAGACTCCATCTTCGTCGAAAGTGTCCGGGAAATTTACTGTACAATTGCCAGTAAGCAGCAGTCAGTGCGGATTGGTACACAGTGGTTCCTAACAATTACCAGAAAAAGACATCGGATAGATGTGTCCTCCAAGGCCAGAATTTAACTCTCAACTCAAGCACGAGTGACACCCGTCATGTGGTTCGCGCCATATTTCGACCCACCATTTTGAACAATTTCATTGCACACAAGATTGTGCGCCGTCTAAGTCTTGTAGTGTACAGCGGTTCTTCGTTTACGATGGAGACTACTTCGGATCGAATTCACCTTCCGCCCACCAATGATTATGTCGATCTCGCTCGCTACTCGCAAGAGGGAAAAGAAGAATTCGCCATATGTCGCTTCTACGTTGTCAAGGATAGTCGGTTCGATCTCCTTTTTGGTGCTGACTCAGTCAACACTTAGCTGAACGGACAAGGGCGAGCAAAAGCCGCAGCAGTTTGATCTGCGCGCGACGCATACCTTCTTGTCGCTCCGGACCCTGGTAGGCTGTGGTATCAAGCATAAATATTGTCAGCGCAGGACCGCACCCCTCAGAAAGATGTTGACTACTATTGGATGCCAACAGCAGCATGAACTTGAGTTTCTCTTGGGGTGCATTATGGCTGCAGGATCGCTTCGCGATGACGAATCAATGGCTGCGATCTTGCATGCATGCTGCGAACCAGACCAACTGCAATTACGGTCGACTCATAATCAACACTGCGCCCCAAAGACGTTTCCGGCGAGCTCAGCTGGACATAAATGTAGTCTCCCACCCATTGAGCTGTCAGCGCAATCTCTGGCCTTGCTGCCTTGATCAACCAACCCATAATCCACACGCTGAACACCATGGTAAACAGTCTTCCCTTGGACAAGTGATGAAGCTAAAGTGTAAAGCCAGGCTGAAGTATTGGCTGTTTTTGCCGCCATCCAAGCTACCACTCAACTCGTAGAACAAGCCTTCCGAATTGTCGATCGCCTTCGCAGGGCGTATAGTCGTCAAAAAGCTCTGGCTGAGGTCTTGACTCGACACCGTAGCGAACTCGAAAGCATCAAAGCGATCATCGGTATTATAGACGATGAGGAAGACTTGCAAATTCCTACTGTGGCTACAGAACTAGTCCGACTGCAAGGCGTTCAAGTCAGGCTGGCCGAATTGCTTGAGAACCTGGATCCGAAGATGACAAGTAAGATGAATCAGATTGCACGCCAGCTGACGTCTGGCTCGGCAGACGAGAAGAAACTGGGTGACATTATGGATGAGTTGGTTCAAGTAAAGACGATGCTTGTGTTGCGGATCCAAGTCGCCCATGTCGGAGTGATACGTACCATAGGGAAAGAAGCCGTGGTCAATGCTGAAGCGATACAGCGAATTGATGAGTATTTAAGGGAGCACGTCCATAACTGCGAGGGCCTCAAAATCGCGAAATTATTGAAGGGCCGACGTCGATCAAGTGAGTGCTTAGCTGCCCGTGTTTCCCTTGTACCAACTGACAATGGCAGATGATGGCACTGTGCCATTGACTCTTGCGGACCTTAAGGCTCTGAGCAACGAAGCTAATGGCGAGGGCGAAGATAGCGGAGACGAGACGCTTGTTGATGATATTGAGGTGGTGTCACGAGATTTGCCGGTCAAGACGGAGCGCATTATTACACGCAACATAGCGCGCAACCAGGCTCTTCAGATCAATGCTGCAATTATAGAGGACCTTTGGAAAGACGTGAACCATCTCAAGATTCATGACAACGTCGCCGAAGACGAGAGTACGCAGGTCAACTATGCCATGAATCGCGAGGCATTTTCGGTGGTCCTTGAGCAACGGAACAAGGCCGTATCAGCGCCCCGACAGAAGACGGCAGTGCGGGCCAAGAGAGCGTCTTGAGGGTCTAGGACGGTGGAAGTTTTAGATTCAGCGAGTATTTATTCTTGGCAGAAAGCGGAAGAGTGCCGCGTGATGACAGTCGAACAAATTCCCCACGTATGAGGTTACGGTAGAATGAATGACATTGTTTAGCGGATTCGTACAAGTGACGGGTGGTGACGCGACTTGGGAGCGCGCGTGCGGCTCCTCCGTCCGGTGCATCGGTCTAACCTTGATCCGAGAAGCTTCCAGCGGCGGCCGTCACAGCGTCAACATGCAAGCCAAAGCAGACGCACGCCTACGCCATCACTATCTCTCCCACAACCTTGGCCCGACTTTCTCTATCGCCCTTGACTAGACAAAGCCGGCAGATATAAATTCTGCTCCAGTCAAGCACATCAGCCCAAATACCGCCGCCGGCGCCCGCCACAGCCATGGCGCTCGACACCTTCTTCCACAACAAGATCGAGACGATGAAGCTCGAGATCATACAGGGCCAGGCCAAGCTACGACGACTCGAAGCCCAGCGCAACGACTACAACTCAAGAGTGCGGTTACTGCGAGAAGAGCTCGGCCTCCTACAGCAGCCGGGGTCCTATGTCGGCGAGGTGGTCAAGGTCATGGGCACCAAGAAGGTGCTTGTAAAGGTGCACCCCGAAGGCAAATACGGTATGTCGCTGCCTGCCCAGCGCCACAGCGAGAGCCACAACTAATCGAGCCAGTCGTCGATGTCGCCGACAGCGTCGATATCAGCAAACTCACCGCCGGCAAGCGCGTCACCCTGCTCAGCGACTCGTACAAGCTCGAGAAGCTGCTTCCCTCGTCCGTCGATCCCCTCGTCTCCCTCATGATGGTCGAGAAGGTGCCCGACAGCACATACGACATGATTGGTGGCTTGGACCAGCAGATCAAGGAGATCAAGGAAGTCATCGAGCTGGGTCTGCAACATCCCGAACTCTTCGAGTCGCTCGGTATTGCTCAGCCCAAGGGTGTGCTGCTATATGGCCCACCGGGTACAGGAAAGACACTGCTTGCGCGTGCCGTCGCCCACCACGCTGACTGCAAGTTCATCCGCGTGTCTGGTAGCGAGCTGGTGCAAAAGTACATTGGTGAAGGCAGTCGCATGGTCCGCGAGCTCTTCGTCATGGCACGAGAACACGCACCCAGCATCATCTTCATGGACGAAATCGACAGCATTGGATCAAGTCGAGTCGAGGGAAGCTCAGGTGGTGATTCCGAGGTGCAGCGAACCATGTTGGAGCTGCTGAACCAGCTCGACGGTTTCGAGCCCACCAAGAACATCAAGATTATCATGGCAACCAACCGACTGGACATTCTAGACCCCGCCCTTCTACGACCCGGACGTATCGACCGAAAGATCGAGTTCCCGCCGCCAACCGTCGAAGCCCGTGCCGACATTCTGCGCATTCACTCTAGAAGCATGAACCTGACGCGTGGCATCAACCTGACAAAGGTTGCCGAGAAGATGAACGGATGTTCAGGAGCCGAGCTCAAGGGTGTGTGCACCGAGGCCGGCATGTACGCACTGAGGGAGAGGAGAGTGCACGTAACGCAGGAGGACTTTGATCTGGCCACCGCAAAGGTGCTGAACAAGCACGACGACAAGGCGACCAGTTTGAGCAAGCTGTGGAAGTAGACCACGTTCCGCCGTCTTGCTACTGCGTTGCTCTGCATTGTGCATTGCTGGTGCTTACATCAAGATTATGTGCACCAAACACAAGGTCATAGATTCTTGGTATAAATAAATAATGACTACCGAACTCCAGACTTCTTCCCCTCGGTTGACGTGGATCCCGTGTTGTCACCTTGGACGTGCCGGCGCGTCATACTAGCGCGGAGGAACTCCGTCGCCGAATCTACGTTTCCCCTTCCCACACCACCTTCCATGCACTGTATGCAGATCCTGACCCGCTACGTGTAGCTTATCACACAGCATAACACACTCACATCTTGTGTAGGTCCAGACTAAGATCCATGTTCTCTGATCGCCTGCGGGAATCTGATAACAGGCGCATAGTACAGCCATGACGTCCCCCCACAAAGTACCCCGCGCGTGGTGGTGATACTTGCCCCCATGCATGGTATTGCGCAAACGGGAAGGCCGATTGCGCGACAAGGAACACTGTGAGTCGTCACACTAAACATGCAGTCTGCAAACCACTGGTTCAATCATACACCATTCCCGTTGAAGATCTCCCATTCACTGGGTTTCCTAGCGTCGCTAATGCTCACTGCGCTCGCCACCAATTCGCTTGTATGATCCTAGTCGTCTGCATTTAGTTTGATCTACTTCGGCCTCCCCTCTCACTCACTTGTTGTGCTCGCACTCGGTTCAGAGAACAGATGAAAACCATGGCCGACTCATCCAGGAAGGTTGATGAGAGTTACAGTAACAAGGAGCCTTCCGCACAAACTGTTGCAAGAGATGGGGAGGCGCCCGTATCTGTCCTCGAAGATGGGTCGCTGGATCCGGTGTACGAAGCCAAGGTCAAGATGCTGAACAAAGCAATCCAGGACATTGGCATGGGAAGGTATCAGTGGCAGGTAAGTGTTGATCCCGGCGGCGCTCACTTGTGTTGCATCAACACGCCGTACATTGAAAGTTCCAGTGAACGTCCACGAGTTTTTCAACCCTACCATCTTCCGACCGTCTAAAAAGCTACAGCTCTTCATCGTCATCGGCTTCGGATGGGCCATGGACAATCTCTGGCCCATCGTAACATCGCTGATCTTCACACCTGTGAGCAACGAGTTCAGCCCTACCAGACCACCGCTCCTGTCTCTGTCTCAAAACATTGGACTTCTCTTCGGCGCAGTGTTTTGGGGTTTCGGTTGTGACCTCTTCGGCAGGAGATGGGCCTTCAATCTCACCATCGGTATCACGGCTGTATTCGGTATGATAGCGGCGAGTAGTCCAAACTTTGCTGCCATTGGCACTTTCGCTGCTTTGTGGTCTGTTGGCGTGGGTGGAAACCTGCCTGTAGACTCTGCCATCTTCCTCGAGTCAGTAATGCCATATACAAAGTGCATGTGAGACATACACTGACTTTCTGCACCCAAATTCAGGTTTCTCCCTGGATCACACCAGTATTTGTTGACAGTCCTGTCGATAAACTGGGCGCTCGCACAAGTCTTTGCTACTCTTGTAGCATGGCCGTTGCTTGGAAATCTTACATGTCAACAGACGGATACAAACTGCACAAGAAGAGAGAATATGGGATGGCGATACTTTATGATTGTCAGTAATATGCTACATGGTCTTGGAGGTAATCGCTAATCCAGCTTCAAGGTAATGGGAGGTGTTGCTCTTATGATGTTCATCGGACGCTTTGTCTTCTTCACAATCTTCGAGTCGCCCAAGTTCCTCATGGGCAAAGGAAACGATTCAGAAGCCGTCCGTATTGTTCATGAGGTTGCCCGCCGCAACGGCAAAGCATCGTCTCTGACTCTCGAGGAACTCATGACTTGCAACAACTATGCGCTACCTGGTACCGCTCAGCAAACCAGCACTGCCACCGCAGTGGTCAAGCGCAACCTTCAGAAGTTGGACAGCTCGCACGTCAAGGCTCTTTTCGCCACGAAGAAACTAGCTTTTTCAACTAGCACAATCACCTTGGTCTGGGCATTTATCGGACTCGGTTACCCGCTATACAACGCATACCTGCCCTATATTCAAGCCACCCGTGGCGTCGATTTCGGCGATGGCTCAACCTACATAACCTATCGCAACAGTCTCATCATCGCCGTTCTGGGCGTACCAGGCTGTGTCCTTGGTGGTCTGCTCGTTGAGACGCCTTATATAGGTCGCAAAGGCACACTGTCCTTGTCCACAGTGCTTACTGGTGTATTCCTGTTATGCTCTACAAGGGCACTCAATTCTAACAGCCTCCTTGGATGGAACTGTGCCTACAACTTCATGAGCAATATCATGTACGCAGTCTTGTACGCATACACCCCTGAAATCTTCCCAACAAAGGATCGCGGTACTGGAAATGCCATCACAGCGAGCGCGAACAGAGTTTTTGGTATCATGGCCCCCATTGTTGCTATGTTTGCGGACTTGGAGACTAGCGTGCCCGTTTACGTGAGTGGGGCATTGTTCATCGCTGCGGGGCTGTTGGTGCTGATATTGCCTTTTGAAAGTAGAGGAAAGGCGAGCATGTAGACATTAGGTTGTGAAGAGAGTTTAGAATGTGTAAAGTGCGTCGAAAGGACTTGTTCCTGTAGTTTCTATATATTTAAAAGCTACAATCGGTTGTCATCTTGCGGTGCCGTGAAGGAATCCAGATATGCCCTAGATCAAGCCACTGAGTTGACCCCCCGAGCTCTGAATTACTTGAATTCACTTTGGTTATAATGCTAGTAAGTTAGCGTATGATTACTGCGGAAGCTCATGCTTTTCAAATTGCCCTCCACCTGGAGACTGCTCGAATGATAAGATGACTAATATGACGTATGCCCCTCCAACACGAGCTTAACTTTTCCAATGTCCAGCTCACAGCTCTAAACATCCAATCAACAGTCAAGATGAGCCAATCACAAGAAATGGTTGTTATACTCACGGGTGCATCGAGAGGTACGTGCGTGCATCTAACAAGTTCATAGCATCTCTTTTCAGCCCAGCCAAAAGCATGATAATTCGGTATCCCTTCTCATCTCCAGGTACTGGAGGAGTGCAAAAGCTACCACGTTGCAACTACTTTTCTGTATAAAATCAAAAGAGGACATTGTGATAGTAACATTCATCTCTCACTAACCCGTCCGAATAGGAATCGGTCAGGCAGTCGCCCACCATCTGCTCTCCCGCAACCACAAGCTGGTGCTCGTATCACGAACCCAGTCGGCTCTCGAAGCACTGCAATCTGAATATGGTTCTGAAAAAGTTGCCGTGCTCGCTGGAGACATGTCCGACGTTTCGTTGCCTGAGAAAGCTGTAGCTTTGGCAAACGAGAAATGGGGACGTCTCGACTCGTTGATCATCAACCATGGGTCTTTGGATCCAGTGAAGAAGGTGGCTGATACTAGTCCTGAGGAATGGAGGAAGGGATTCGATGTTAATGTCTTCAGTGCTGTTGGTTTGGTATGTACCTATTCCGTCTTGGTTTCATTCATTTGTTCAGTCAGTCAGTCAATCATCGCCAAATTCAAGGATAGGAGTATATATGGCTGCTTCGAAAATGCTTCATCTCCTCTAGTTCATTCAAAAGCCCAGCTAACCACTCTAATCTATTCCAGATCCAAGCTGCTCTCCCTTCTCTGCGCAAGACCCAGGGCCGTATCCTCCTAACCTCCAGCGGCGCCGCAACCTCCGCTTACCAAGGCTGGGGCTGCTATGGCGCCGGAAAAGCGGTACTTAACCACCTAGCCCTTACCCTCTCAGTCGAAGAACCTTCTGTTACAACAATCTCTATCAGACCAGGCGTCGTAGACACGGAGATGCAACGTGAGATCCGAGAAGTGCATCACGAGCGAATGAGCGGAAAGGATAGAGAGAAGTTTAGCGGACTGAAGAGCGACGGAGGGCTTTTGAAGCCAGAACAACCGGGTTATGTCATTGCGAGACTGGCTGTTGGAGGTGACGAAGTCAAGAGCTTCAACGGCAAATTCCTAAGCTGGAACGACGAAAGCTTGGGCAAATTTCAAGAGGATTGAGACAAGATGATTATTAGTCAGATCATTTCGTGGTCGTTATCATAAGGAAGCATCTATCTACATGTACGCTGTGATCACGGTAGCCAAAGGCCCTCTGTAGCAAGTTTCTCAAACTCAAATGTACGCCTGTACACCTTCATAAGCTCAAAAGTCTTGTGTGCGTTTATTTTGCTGGCCGTCCAGCCAGTGTGTCGATCTCGGTAGGCTTGGCTGGCGCCTGAGGCCTACCGGAGAGCGTGTCAACCGTCTCCTTGAGAGCCATCCAGAACTCATGCTTGGGTCGGCGACGGTGCCACTCAGTCTCCCTCTTCTCCACAGTCTCCATCGGAGAGAACAGTAGCTTACTGCCCTTGATTCCGATAACGCTAATTGACATGGAGTCGTCCTCGATCTCATCTGCGTCTAGACCAGCAAAGCTCTCAAGATGTTGCATAGCCTTGATAGCGAATCTGACGGCCCTGACACGGTCCATGGGCGATGGTATGGTACCTTGCTGGAAGTGACCAGGCACACCGTGACGAGATTCAAACTTGCCCTTGCCGGCTTCCGCAATCATTTGAGCAATCATTTGCACGGAGTAGGTCTTCGACGCCTTCTCGTTGACCAAAATCACCTTACCAGACCTGCTGATACCCTTGTCCTTGGCAAAGACCTCGCGGAGGTGGTCAATGTCGCGGTCGAGCATCTTAAGGTTGATGCCATCTTCGGGTGTGTATACGGCCAATGCTCCGATACTGAGACCGGCAACAGTTGCGATGTAGCCCGACTCACCACCTTGGGTCTCGATAACGAATACGCGGCGACGCGACGCTGACGCTGATTGGCGGCAGGCATCCGAGTATTGGATAAGCGCGTTCAAGCAAGTATCCGAGCCAATGGAGTATTCTGTTCCCGGGACGTTGTTCGAGATGGTGGCAGGGATGATGACCATGGGAATCTTGAACGACTTGTAGTACTCCCTTGCTTTCCTCAATTCTGAAACAGCTGTGAATGCTTCAAAACCGCCAACAACGAACAGAGACTGGATGTTGAACTTCTTGAAGACGAACGCAACTGTCTCGAGATCTTCACTAGGGAGCCCACGGTTTGTTCCAATCTCAGATCCACCCTTGGATGCCCAAGTCTCAGCATCGATCCACTTGATGTCTCGCACCGCACCCACGGGCTCATCAGAGTGGTGGCGTATTATGCCAGGGAAACCGTTGTGGAGCGCAACTGGCGTGTGGCCGCGAGCAAGACAGTGCGCAACAGCAGCTCGTGTGGCTGCATTCATGCCTCCGGCTGGGGCACCTACGTGGATGATACCGACGCGCATGCGCTTGTTCTCTGGTAGTAGAAGATCTGGCTGATCCTGCGCTGTGGTGATTTGGTAGGCTTGGTACTGTTGCTCGAATTCAGTATCGCGGAGCTGCATGGCCCTGTGGAAGTCCTTCCTTTCGATAGCTACAGCAACCTCCTTAGTCTGAGCGACAGCTTCAAGGAGTGGTCGTCGAACGATCTTGTTCTCTTGCATGCAGATGACCGGGCTAGGGGTTTCAGGGGTAGCTTCCAACACTGCCTTGACAGCTTCAGCACCCTGGAGTGTCGCAAGCATACGGTCGTAGGCGCATGGTGTACCTCCACGCTGGACGTGTCCGAGCGTAGTCACTCGCGTGTCGAGCCCCGCTTCGTTTGCAAGAATGTCCTTGACCTGCTGTGAAGTAACCTTGTTGAGGTTGCGGTCGATGGCTCCCTCGGCAACAACGACAATAGTCTTCCGCTTGCCCATCTCTCTCTGCTTCTTGATCTGTTTGCACATCTGTTCCGGCCAGCCTTCGCTGGGTGGGTTTTCAGGTGTGAAGACAAAGTCGGCGCCTGTTGCAACACCAGCGCTGAGTGCGAGCCAGCCACAGTGCCGACCCATTACCTCGATGACGAAAGCACGCTGATGACTGACGGCAGTGGTGTCGACCGAGTCGATTGCTTCGCAGATGCGGCCGAGAGAGGTGTAGCAACCGATGGTAGCGTCGGTCATGGAAAGGTCGTTGTCGATGGAACCAACCAATCCGACAATGTTCAGGTGCTTGAAGGGCTCCACCTGCTCCTGTGTGAGCTGCTTTTCTTGGACCAGCTCGGTCAGCAGCTCTGGCCACTCAGCACGGAACTTGTCTGCGCCTGTGAGGGAACCGTCACCACCGCAGATGATCAGCGCATCGATACCCTTGATGATCATGTTCTTTGCAGCCGTCCGGCGGCCTTCTCGTTGCATGAACTCCATGCATCGTGCTGTGCCAATGAGCGTACCGCCCTCGGATAGGAAACCTCTGACGTCCTCCCAGTGCATCTCCTTGATCATGTCTCCGCCTTTGACCAGACCGTCGTAGCCCTCATATATCGCGAATGCCTCGCAATTGTTGTGAATGGCCATGCGCACTACAGCGCGTACTGCTCCGTTCATGCCAGGTGCGTCTCCTCCGCTCGTCATGACTCCGATGCGCCTCTTCTTACCCTCGAGGGGCGGTGGGATCTCGGTGGGCGCCATAGTGTGAGATCAGGTGTTATTGGATAGGGTATTGGGCGGAGTGGAAGGTGTAGGTTAAGGTTGGGGAGGTGAAAGTGGAGGCTGGAGGTATTGGCAGATGAATGTGAAGGTCCGAAAAGATATTTGGCCGTGGGTCAGTATGAGGTCAATGTGGATTCACCTGTCTAGTTGAAAAGTTAAGACGCCGAGAGAAGCGGGTCCCTGTGTGTTGGGAAGTTTCAATGGTCGACGGCGGGTTGGAGGGGTAGCTTTGCCGAGTCCTGAGTGTTGATATGTGAGTGTCAGAAGTGATGCGACTAGCTAGCTATTAGCTGGATTTACGATGATATATCTGTATCACGGGCGACAGTTGTACGTATTATTCAAACTGGTGATAAGGTGACGGGGCTCCGAGCATGGGTTCGTCCATATGACGTGGGAGCTCCAAAAGAAAAGAGCTCCCCGGTCCGCCAAGTGGGGTCACACCACTCGCCGATCCTCAGCCCGAGCCTGGAAGCATCGCCAACCACGGCCGCCGGCACGTTCCTAGGATCGAACGACTTCATTATTGCCTTAACCTGCAAGACTTGCATGCCAACAAATGACAGCATAGCGAGACATCGTCTGTATCACGATTGCTGTGCTGTCGTTGTACCATCTTCGCCTTGGCCGTCACCCCACGCGGCCTCTTGCGGCGAAAGCATTCTGATCACGACTGAGATACGGATGGCCCGGAAATACAATCATTTGTTGGTACCGCTCGACGTCAAACCAACCATGCCCAGCAGTTGCGCAAATGTTCAATCGACCTTTGCTCGCAAATCCAAACATTTCCCAGCCCATCCTGAGACTACAATATCAACCCCAGAGACTCCAACATGCGAATATCTATCGTCATTACCCCAATTCTAGAAAGCCCCCACTTCCTGACCTTCCCTAGCCAGCGTCTCAAACACTCTCGGTGGCAACTTGTACTTAATCAGCCCAGCAAAGACCATGAGATCCTTCGCCTTCTGCAGCAGCTGATCTGCAAGCACCTTGCGCATTCTGTCCTCGAACTGTCCAGACAGAAGACGCTCACGGTGTCGCGAGCAGCAGCCGATGCACCAGAGGAGCACGTTGCCAATATTGCGTGAGATCTCTGGTGGGTATGAGTTGAAACTGTTGGCTGTAGCCCGAATGTCGCTGACGTTGCCTCCAGCAGATAGAGGGAGGATACGAAGGTTCTCGATTTGCTAGATGACTTGTTAGTGACTGATAGTGCAAGACAGAGATGGAACTACTTACGCCGAGTGCTGCCATGTAGTCGCCAGCCTCGATGACCTTCTTTGCGTTGTTGAGCTGGAATAGTATTCCAACTGTATCGCGGTTCATCTGTGACACCTTCCTCCACCATAGACTGTTTGCATCGTACAGTGCAAGAACTTTTTGAGCAAGTTCGACAGGATCATCTGTTCCGAGCATGCTCAAGCTCGACGAAGTCAGATCACTCCGTTGCTGCTGCTGTTGTTGTGACTCTGCGGGCGTCAGCCGTGGCTTCAACGGCTCCAGACGAAGTGGCTCTTGGCCGAGCTCTACAGAGAGTGCCTCGGCAAGTGCGCGGTTCAGGATTGTCACGACACTGTCATACTCACCAGCAAGGTGGCATAGTAAGATGGCATCGTTGATGCGTCCATTGTCGTCTGCCATCCTCGCGGCTTCACTAGTGATGGTGTTCAACAGACCCATCTCACCGTCCAACTTGAGTAACGGCACACGTTCCTGAATGAGACCAGGCGTCGTCTCGCCGTTCGACTTGACATCACCCAGTAACGTGGAAAACTCGCGCGTCTCAAGGACCAGTTCACGAAGCGCCTCGTGGCAGAGCTCTGCCTGCTGTCGTCCTGCTTCGCCTGGTAGATCCGCATTCATGCAAATCAACACCAAGTAGTCAGCTGCAGCATCAGCTCGTGCGGCACGGAAATCACTGGTGTAGTGGCCGATCACGCGCCCAAAGTTGAGCTGTGGCTGCTGTCGTGTAGTGAAGGTTATGATCTCTCCACCTGCAGTCGTCCAGTCCGACACACGCAGTAGACCGTAGTAGTCCAGAGCAACGGCGAAGTGAACCGCAGAGACGTAGTTGTGAGTGTAGAGGTAGTTGATCGCTGGCTCGAACAGACCAGCAAGCGTAGCGAGATAGAAGTAGATTCCATAGCCACCCGCGGACTCGGCTTCGTCGTTCATGAAGTGACGCTGACCGATATCCTTGATGGTTGTTCGCAGTTCTTCCAAGCCGAAGATCTCGCCAGCATTCTCTTCAGCGCGATTGCCTTCACGGGCCAGATTAAATTGCAGCCATACCCAGTCGTCCATGTTCTCTTTGATTGGCGCCAGATTGCGTTGGCTCATGTCACACCGGCCGACGATCTTGTAGCAGGCCATTCGGTAGGGATCCTCTGGCGTCTTCAAGCGAGTTCTCTGCGCATGCGTATGCGCGACCTTTTGTTGCGTATCTGGGTTCAACCTTCGCTCTGGATCGGTGGCGTACTGAGTTATTGCCGCCTGGAAGTTTCTGTCGGTGTTCTGGAAGAAGTTTCTCTTCTCTCGCACATATTCAGCAGCCTCAGTGAGGAGGCCACCCCTGAGAAGAAAGAATATAATAATCCAAGGAAATTCATCACCAGCTTCACCTATCCTCTGAAACAGATCACTGTCTGCGCCGAGCTCCTTAAACGCAGCTTTCGCTCGTACAAAGCCTCGGATTTTGTTGAGCATAGAGGGAACTCCACCAACAAGCGCCTCTGCAGGGTTCCTCCGCAACACATCTTCAACTTGCTCCAAGAACTTGCTTTCCAGAAACTTCCGAGAGCCATCGAGTATGCATTTACGCATGCGTACGCTGGCAGCAGAGTTCGGTTGGTCGTCCAAGTAGTCCTTGGCGAAACTTCGTTCTTTTGGCTGGTTGGAACCAGGGTTGGAGGCCTCCAGTTCGGTTTTCTCGCCGGTGATGGATATAAGCGCTCCATACGCGTTTGTGAAGTGGTCTGAGTATTCGGTGCCCGCAGCCTTTTCCACGTCTGAAAACGCATGGAGTACCGAGAATGAGCTCTCACGTAGCCTGGACTCGTTGAGCTTCTTGACCTCGTCCATGTACTTTTCTTGTTTGTCACGTGCGTATCGGTCCTGAGAAGCAGCTTGTCCACCCATGACAGACTTATCGGTAGGTTCGCGCCCACCAAGCACGCTTTGAGAGGCGCCTAGGACAGGCGGTCCGGCAGCAGAGGCGCCAAAAGTCGATCTCCCATTTACAGACGCACCGCTGTTAGGGCCCATAGAACGACCCTTGCGCCCTGTTGCGCGTCCAAAAGCTCCGCGTGCCGTGCTGCCAAATGCGCCGCTTTGGGATGCGGCCATGTCTTCACTCTGTCGGCCGAGTCCGAAATGTTCGTATATCCTCTGCCTCTGTTTGTCCCACTCGATCTGAACGTTGTCCTCGAGAAATGTGTCGAAGTCGCGTTTAGATTGTTCCAATCCTTCTTGAATGAGTGCTAGGGTGGATTGGGAGTGCAGGTTCGAGATGTAGCCGTCTACGTCGTTGTCGAACAGGTTCTGTGCCTGGCCGGGTGCAGCGAGACCGCCTTGCGAAGAGAATTGGTTGAGGTCGCGGAGGGTGCTGCCCATCTTGACGCCAGAGGCGGAAAGCAGGTAATGTCTAGAAGCAATCAGCACAAAGCAACGCATCACGATCAGGTCCAACATACGCAGCGCGATCCTGGGAGCGATCCTGGACCTGGTCTGCTGAGGGACCTCCAGCACCCAGATTGCGCACCTTCCGTGCGATGTCTCCCAGTCCCAACTGTAGGGACGGCAGCTCGTCGAAGTTGTTGCCGCCATTTTCGCCAGCATTGCGCTTACGCCCTCGCTCGAGCAGATGGTCGAAGTGGGCTGAGCGACCGGTACCAGCGTTTGCTTGCGACAGCGACGCGCCCTGTTGCTGCTGCTGTTGCTGTTGGGGCTGCTCCTGTGTGGTCGTAGCACCGAAGAGGGAGGATTGGCCCAGGCCGCTCGTTTGTTGCGTGTTGTTGGTCGTTGTCGCTTGCGATGCTGGTTTATTGAAGAGTCCGCCGAAGCTGCTCGGTTGCGCTTGCGTTTGCGGCTGTGAGGTCGACCCAGCGCCAGCGAACAGTGAGGGTGTCGTAGTTGCTGCCGGCTTTGCTCCGCCCAAGCCACCGAAAAGTCCGCCTCCAGTGCTTGGTGCTTGTGTCGTACTGGATTGCGCATTCGAAGTACCTCCGCCCAGATTGCCAAACAAGCTTGGTGTAGTACCGCCTGATGCGCCTGTTGTTGCTCCAAACAGCCCTCCGCCTGATGTGCCAGAAGAGGCGGGCTGTGAGCCTCCAAGATTGCCGAAAAGCGACATGGTGGTTGTACGGGGCGGTGTTGTTGATGGTGCCGAAAACAAACCTGGAGAAACGAGATCGCGTTGTTCAAGCTTGAGAGCTCGGACCGCTGTGATCCCTGTCTTCCAGGTACGCGTCCATGTGAAAGAACTAGTATCATCCCAAGTTTACGCAGGCAATCGACAAGTGTGCGTCAAGTAATATCCAATCTTCGTTATCCGTGTATTCAGCTCTCCAAGAAACCACGAAGCCGACTTCGGATGTTTGATGAGAGTGTGGTACGACTGGCGTGTCCGGCTGCCCTTCAATGAGCGGGAGCATGGCCGAACGACATAAAGCTTTGTATGCATGTAATGGCAAGGTGACAAACGATTATACAAATATTCCGTGTCCGTTATGTTATCCGGGCCCAACTCGCCTTCGTGACCTATTCTAGCAAACGAGTGACGGTATTGATTCAAAAGCGAACGTCTCGCAGTTATTTTGAGATGTGATCTTCATATCCTACTGCAATCCCGTTCCAAAAATACCTAGTTATGACTGATTTCTTGCCTGCGCCACCGTTCTTCGGCAGTATACCAAGCCCTTGGAGACACAGACCAGCCGAATACATTCGCGGTAAACCCCATGTATCCAGTGGATGGTATCAAGACGACCGAAAACTGAGACACCCAAAAATATCGAAAGCTTTCATCTGGCCAAAAGACGGTAGGAACAGTTCTAAGTTGGGTCGAATGAAAGACATTCTCCAAGGCAAAGGCCCAGACATCTTCGTCGGCTCTGCGGCTGATGCAAGAGATTTTGTGGCCAAACGCCCATCGCGATCTCAATGGTCCAAACATGTCCGTCTCGATGACGGTTTACCGGAATTCGCCTTCAACCCTACCAAGTTCGCCCCTTGGACCGAGGGAGGTGTGCTGTCAGGTGGACGTTCACGCGAGATGGCTTACGACTTCCGTACGCGAAAGTATGTAGATCGGCATCCTCGCATGTGGACAGACGCGAGATGGCAACCAGATCCTTATAAGAACAGAAAATGGAACATGTTTCCCGAAGCTCTGCGCGATGTGTATGGTAATTGGTGGCAGGATGGACAATACCTACCGTTTCATAGGGGTGGCCCATTTGTGAATGACATGGGCAGACATGCGTTGTAATGCCTTGCTATTTGGAAAAGCTTTTTCAGATGCAGCCTTCGTGGGTCGCTTCCCATATAGTTTGAGAAGTCTCAGTCGTGCTAGCGACCTGTTTACTTCGTCTTGCGGTGGGTGTCAGTGCCGACTTGTCGAGAAGTTTTCCACACCTGGCACACGAAGTTCCTTTCACGGTTTTGTATGCAGCAATCATATCCTGTTATGGTTAGCATACAGTTAAACCATGCCCATGGCATGGAAATTCATGTACGTACCAGTAGATATCTCAAATCGTCAGCATTTGGCCGAGATGCAATGCATCTTGTGATGGCCAAAAAGGGCTCTGCTGTACCCAAGCACTCGGCGTTAAGTTTGTAGCGTCCGTTTGCTTCGCGCTCGATGCCAATACGGAATTTCAGCATGAGAGAACCGGAAACGAACCGCATCTGTTATGTATGTGAGCAGATAGTGTTTCGAGGCGTATGGATGCCATACATATATGCTGCGATCATCATCTTGTGCCTCCACTTTTAGAGTTGGGTGTACCTTGCGGAAATCCACCACGATTCGAGATATATCCTCTTCACTGAGTGTAGCACCGGCATCATCTATTTTTTCAGATCCCTTGCTCATTGACGACTCCTTTGCCTTCCGCGCTCTTTCTACCCATCCATGGGAAGGTATGGAGACGCTTTCCGATAGATCCGCATTTGCGCCGAAGCTTTGCTTAACATGCTCGAATGTGCTCTGCATATCGGGGTCTTTCCATTGTTTTGTGAGCGCATTCAGGTTGTTCTGGGAACCCTTCACGCCCTCAACATATAGCTTATAAGTCGCGGAACTCCGAGGACGACGGAAAGGCTCGATGATGCGCGGGATAGCTAGACGCATGTCGTTGATCTGTCGCATATCAGTATGAGCTCAGGAACGGCGTTACGAAAGTCTCACCTGCGCCTGGAGCTGCTCCAACTGTGCAAGTGCTGCTGTACATTGCGCTTCGTCCCAGCCAGCGCCGGGTTGCGCTGCGCCTTCAGTAGCACCCATATGATAATGTCAATAGAAGCAAAAAGTCGCAAACGATAATGCGAAGGCGATTCAAGAATAAAAAATGTATAGGAATATCATGCGAGAATGTGAATCTTTGAGGCTTGCCCTGAGTGAAGTGAGAAGAGCGACCCACGGACGCTTGACGATCGGCAGGTCCACCCAGCGCTCCTTCCCCACCGACCGAACGCGTTCTCGCGTGGTCACGATCTGAAACAAAGCCCTCCATACTTCACAGGGCAAAATGGCGAACAACGGCATATGGGAGAGCGATCAAAGGCACCAGATAAGTTGATGGAATATCCATTTGAATGAAAGATTGCATGCTGTGAAGATATGTAATACTTGACGATTCTCGAACAAATCCTTGGCGCCTGAGGTTGATATACAATATAGCACAAGCTCCTCATAACTTGGCCTTCGCCTTGACAACACTCTCTTGAGGGCCGATAAGCGGATCATACACATTCATGCCCAGAGTGTCGTGAGGTACAGTGGCAGTGTGCATACTGAGTCCTCTTGTGTCAAGCATAGAAGGATTCAAGTCCGCAATGCTTGAGGCACCGATCAGGCGCATGTTCATCTCCATCTCATCCTTCAGAAGCTGCATAGCCCGGTCGACGCCTGGGAGACCGTATGCGGACATGGCGTAAAGGAAAGGTCTGCCAATACCTACACCCTTGGCGCCCAGTGCGACAGCCTTGATGATATCTGTGGCACGTCGGACACCACCATCGATGTAGACTTCAATGCGGTCCTGCCAGCCGCGTGCGCGAAGAACGGGCATAACCTCTGCGAGCACTTCGACACCGGAGCGAGCAAAATCCAGCTGACGACCACCGTGGTTTGAAAGAACTACGCCTGCGACGCCAACTTCGACGGCGCGGATGACATCCTCAACACACTGCACACCCTTGAGAATAATGGGCATCTTGGTGATGCTCCTGAACCACGGGATATCTTTCCAGCTGAGGCTCGGGTCAATGAAGGACGAGATGGCTCGTGCGGCGCCTTGACTACGGTCAACATTGTCTCCGCCGGTGCTCTGAACGTTGCTTCCGACATCGTCGAACTTGCTCCGCATGTCTTTCTCGCGACGACCGAGCTGTGGTGCATCGACGGTAATGAAGAGACCCTTGCAGCCGCGTTTCTCGGCGTGCTGCACGATCCGCTTTGTGACCTCCCGGTCCTTGTTGACGTACAGTTGCAGCCATTGGACCTGACCGTCTTTTGCTTCGTCCATGATTTCGTCAAACGAGCAAGATGCCAGTGTGGGTATCATCTGGATGACATTGTGCTTGTGTGCGCCGCGCGTGAGCACAACCTCTCCTTCTGGATTGCCGAGCTTGCCCAACGCCGTCGCAGTGACATAGAAGGGAATATCGCATTTGCTGCCGAGCATGGTGGTGGACATGTCGACCTTCTCGACGTCGATAAGTACGCGTGGCCGGAACCAGATCTTGTGAAATGCGCTGTGGTTTTCTCGTAATGTCTGGAAAGAGTCAGTCTGAGTAAGGACATGGTATTTGGGATAAGCCCACGATTTCGTCGTCTGCACCACTGGAGTAGTATGCCCATGCAGTCTTCTTCATGACCTTGCGCGCGACAGCCTCGAAGTCCATCAAGTTGTAGCATTGCTCCAGGATGGGCATGCGCTCAATGCGCTTCTGTCTCTCTTCCTCATCAGGGTCGACCTCCTTCGCCTCTTCCTTGACCGTGTTCATGTCCACCTCGCCCAAGTGCTTGGATTTGTCGAGATACTTGTCAAGAGTGTCGGGCGGGTGGATGGGCTCGAACGCTTCAGTACTGTCCTTGCCGGCATACTTTAGGATAATCTTTTGGCCTCCGGGATGCTCAGGCAGGAACTCGGTAACATCGTAGGCGCGGCCGTGGACAATGACCCAGCAGGATTCGGCGTTGTTGTGCTCAGCGACCTGCTCGCCGGTGAGCTTCACCTTCTGGGTGTCATTACTGTCGTGGTTCATCGTCGCGGTGTTGTGGTAGGCGCAGGATGCTGGAGGGTAGGTAATCAAGTCGCGAAGATAGGCCAGAAAATATATGGAGCCGATCTGGGTTATTTCCAGGCACTAAAAGAGCTTGGGCGGGCGGAAGGGCCAGGTTGGTGACGGCAGCATGTTTGGGGTGATAGCTCGGTACATTCATCCCCGCAGGCTTCGGATGCTGGTCGCGGAGAATGGAAGCAAGCTAGTACCGTCAAGCTCGAGGCGAGCTGGATGTCCGGGCTTGTCACATTTGGTATCCCGTCTCGATCCCTGACAGTCGACCGCCGACCGGTCTTCCTAGAGATATATCATCGGTCGGAGGAACGTGGACTCTTGTTTCAGGGTAAGTGGCAGCGTTTTTAATCGCTACCTATCGGTCGCGTGGAAGAAGCGGGCTCTGCTCCGAAACGCGGGGAAAGCAACGACAGCTAGCTGGGTGGGCATGACGTGCATTGTTGACTGCCCAACCCACGAGAATCAACATGGCGCGTCATCCCCAGGATGGTAATCAGTCTCCAGAATACGATCACGATGGACGCCCATCTTTCCATGTTCGATGCGTCCCTCCCACATCTGATTCACATTGGCTTAAGGCGTCTGTCACATGGGCTCCCCTAGCCAAGAGAATCGGTGCAAGCGCCAAACACGGTGGACTGTCATTCGGTCACTCACCTCCTGCCTAATATTCTCAGACGGGCTCTACGTCAATTCTCTGCCTCTTCTCACAGTTGCCGGCGACACACTTTCACTGCACGCCATGCAACTTGTCCCGCGACCGCCTACCACGCATTTCCTTTCTTCCTGGCTCCGAGGCACCGCGCATACCTGAGTCGACCCCACAACATCCGCCTCCCGCCCCACCCCTGCACCGCCGACCGTCGACGAATACAGACACCTTTGGCGAGTGACGACAGTTTGTACCGTCATGTCCAACAGCCTCGAAGCAAAGATTGTGGTCCTCGGCAGCCAAGGCGTTGGGAAGACTTCCCTCGTCCACCGATATGTGAAGAACGCCTTTACACCTCCTACAACACAGTCGACCGTCGGCGCATCCTTCTTGACCAAGAGGGTCGTGGATATCGACACGTCCACCGTGGTCCGGTTACAAATATGGGACACAGCAGGTCAAGAGCGCTTCCGGTCCATCTCCAAGCTATACTACAGAGGTACGCCAATAATCTCCTTACTTCGAATCTGTCTTCGCAGCCTGCTGTATTGATCTTTGGAATTTACTTTCCAATGGCCGAGACGACATCCTTCCACTCTTCGCCGTAGCCCAAACACTCTACCGAAAAGCTAACCAACTCTTCTCCAGGTGCAAACGCTGCAGTATTATGCTACGACATCACCGATCCCTATTCGTTCGACGAGATGGGCCGCTGGTTCAAAGAACTCAAAACCAACCTCGGAGAAGACGTGATTCTCCATGTTGTAGGAACAAAGTCAGATGTCGTAGCCGAGGACCCTGCCAAGCGAAAAGTGCCGTTTGAGCGCTGCATTGAGTACGTCGCCGAGAATCTCTACCCTACGCAGAATGGGCCGCCACACAGTGCTCAGACAAGCGGCTGGGGCTCTGTACCGGCAGTCTTCCACACCGGCGGTATGGCATCGCCACAGAGTAACCGATCGAGCGGCTTCTGGGGACAAGATTTGGGCTGGGATTGTTGTCATGAGATCAGCGCCAAAGATGGTGAAGGTGTAGACGAGGTCTTCCGTGTCATCACCCGCAAGTTGGTCGAACAGCAACAGAAGAAGCTCGAAGAAGAACAACGCCAGTACGCTATGGCTGGAGTCACACCGGCCATGGACAACAACGGCAATGTGGCTGGGTATTTCGATTACCCTGGGAACGGCAATGGCAGTTTCCGCTTGGGCACAGGCGATAAGAGGCGGAGTTGGCTAGGGTTTCCAACTACGCCAGCCGTCGCTGTACACCAACAAGACTGGGAAGAAGACATCAATCGGGTGCAGAAGAGCAAGAGTGGTAGGTGTTGTTAACAACAAGCCTGCACCCTTGTCACTCGCTGTATGTCTACACTTCTGTCTGTGCTTCCAATCTCTATGCTCTCACAGTTGGCGGGTATTACGACTAGATTCATCTTGGTATGCCCACGCATATTTTCCTTTTCTTCATCTCCTCTCACGTACTATGCACTCGTGTGTGCTATAGTACTTTCATTGCTTCTCGGAGGCTCCTTTTGCTATTTCCTATCTGTTGATTGTAGCGAGGCGTTCGAGCGTAGTCCTTGTCCCGTCCATGTCTTGCATTTGAAGCGGTCCTGATCATGTAATTCGTGTATTCCTTCTCATTGTTTGCTTCATGGCCGGCTCGATTCAAATCACACAAGCGTGATCCATATATATCACACGAATAATAATGCGTCACGTTGAGGCTGTAGCCATGCGTACACAGAAGTCATATTTCCCGTCCCAGATACAACTCCGGTTCAAGTTGCTACTTCAATTCTCAACAGACACCACAAGAATAGCGCACTTTGCTGCTGTCGCCGCAAGGCTCTTTCGCCAGAGATAATGTCTTGGCTGAGCGAGTCGTTCCCAGCTTCGGTGCACTGACTTATCACGGGCCGAGCAGAGGACGCAGTGTTAAATCGACTCCGTGGAACAAGCTAAGTGTCATGTAGCAAACATTTTCATGGTATACATTCAGGTATCATGGCCTCAATCAAGCTAGTATGGGTGTCCGTTTTCCTGTGCAGTATGCGCCTACTGTGGAAAGTGGAGGGGTCTGTATCGTACAGAGGTATCGAATCTGCTATGCTAACCATTTTCCGTAACGCCGTGTCAGATGCTGTTTTGATTGTTTATCTCGTCCCTACACAAGTGTGCCGTCTGGCTCTCCCGGCAGCCTCTTGACACGCCTCTGCTCCCAGTCCTCGAGGTCTTTAGCCTGCAATCTCTGTGCAATTGTCAGCCCGTGCCCTTCCAATACCTATGTTGCCTATTATACGTACGTAGTACTCATCCTTCATATTAACCTTTCTCCGCTCTCCTCTCAGGCCCATAGCCTGCTCATGTGTTATTTGTTGGTTCTTGCGATCGTAGCGCTCATATCGCAGCGCCGTGGCGGGCGTCAACATGAAAGACCCTAGAACGATCGTAGAGAGGAATGGTAGGCCGAATAGTAGGAACGGATGTTTCTGGAGTGACTTTCGGTATCGGGCGGCGAGCGAGTTGGGTAGTGTGGCGCTGAAAGACTTCGAAGTGAATGGGCCAGGCATGGCTGCGGCTTAGAGGATGCTAGATCCTGCAGACGTGCACAGTAGGCGGCGATATGTGTATGATGCGTGCTCGATTTGTGTAGCGTTCGGGGTTGCGATGTTGCGATCTCGGTGCTTTCAATGTTGAGCAAGGGTGGTTCGATGCTTCCAGGTGGAATTGCGGAGTAGCGCTCTTTACCAAGATAGAACTTAGCGGGGTCTCGTGACTACGCGACTTCGCGTCGATGTAATCCATACACCTTCTCTGTGGACCTTACACACCAAACGCACACCTGCCTACATCGCGCATTTCGCGACGACTGCCGGACTATCGTATCAATAACACGAAACAACACTCGTTGAAAGCCTGCGACTACCGCACAGCAAATTGCAGAGGCCCCCACCCGCGTCCAATCAGACGCCACTCCATCATCAATACCATCTTGAATCAGTCGAAGTTTGTACAGGCATTCGCTTAAAGCCAGATCCAGCATCACCGCCAACAACCAGGTGTCCGGCCGTCTCTCAAGACTGCACTCTTTCCCAACCTACGCGACATGCCACGTCGGTAACGTGCATCATGGCCCGCAAAGGCGGGAGCTCGACTCAGCGGATGGCACCGCCACCAGTGACTAACGGCAATTCGAATGGCGTTCCGCCCCCTTCGACTATCGCGGCTCAAATTGTACACAACGCTTCAAATGTCAATGCGCGGCATGGCCAAGTAACCAAAGTCAGTTTTGGTGAACTAGTAAAGGAGTTTCTTCAACATCCAAACACCGACGAGCCTGATCAACAACTCGTAGCGCTCGTGTGCGTCATCGCGGAAGCGGGTCTTGAGGGACTGTTCAAACATGATCCGTTTGCCCAGGACCAGCAGAGGCAGCAAGGCATTGACAGTATTGCCGCGCTTACCTTCATCCTGCAACAGAAGCCACATCTACTGCTGAGCACCCGGGACAGCGAAGACGACGGTATACCTCGGCCCCCACTCATTCTCTGGTTATATCCCAAGTTACTGGGCCTGTTGACGTATACAACACTCAATTCTGTGCACGACCATGTACAGCAACTGCTCCATCTGTGCCTAAGCGTGCTTGCTCGAACATCTGCCCTCTGGCGCTCAGCTGCAGTAGTCTCACAGCTTTACAGGTCGTGTGTGCAATGTGAGTACTAAGCCAGAACCCTTTCTCCATCCGCTTACCTCTTTCCAGCTATCTTGACAAAATTGCAATCCGTGGACGATCCGGTTTCGGTACCTGCACCGTCTTTCAGTGTTGCCCTGCCATCATCAAGCAACATCAGTGTGTTCTGGCCAGAAAGCCAGCAAATTATTGCTTTGCCCCACGATCTGCAGCGAACCATCACTTCGCAACTCGGTGCCATCAACGTTGGTTTCTGTCTGCTTCTGGCGTTGGCGAATGCTATCCAGCCTCAAGAGCGGGAATCTGTGACACCTGGTGCCTTAGATCATCATCTAACCTGGATCATAGATAGTGCTCAAGCTTTATGGAAATACTTCAGGCGATGGACAACAAGCTCGGCGAAGCGTCCTTTCTCTGATGAGATTACGCTTGTATATTTGCAGCTACTAGAAATACTTTTTCTTCCTCCATTGGCGCCTGGAGACCGCACCTGTACTTCGTTGAAGAATGCGCAGGCACTAATCACTAGCCTCCGCGAGTTTGTTGATGGCTTACCATCATTGCCGGCATCAGAGAGCAGTCAAGTGCGGCTGGCCATCATCCTCACCCACTTACGCAGTGCACTTATCTCATCGCCTGAAAATATCCCGAATATCCGGCGTCGGCAGGAAGCGAGCAGAACCATCGTTTTACACGATGTTGAGGAGATTATAGCTAAGGCTTGCCGGGACGTGGATCATTTTTCTAAGCTCCATAAAGACTTACAGGTATGAAACGAGCACTGCAGTGTCGACATATACTAACATATACCAGCTGGCCCTCTGTCTTTGGACCGCACCAGGCACATGGCCTATGTCTGTCGCAGACATACGTAAAGAGCTCTGTGAGAGTGACACTGGCAATTTTTCGAACGCTCAACTTGCTGAGGAATCAACGCGAATCCTAAAATCATTCCGCGTATTAAACCTAGGAACCGAAGAGAGGCCTACCAAGCGGCGGAAGACATTACCAGACACTTCTGACATTAATCGTACTATATATGAGCGACTCATGATGGTATTGAATGGCAGTAGTCAGGACTCACCTGTTTTCAACCTGTCTAATCTTCACAATATCATCGAGTAAGTCCTCTCAATTGGTTCTGATATCCATTGCTGATTTCAATAGAACAAGGTACTCATCCATCATGGACGACGAACTACAGAACGAACGTGCACAAGTGGATATTATGACAGCATTCACAAAGATTGCATGTGCTGGGTCCCGTTGTTTAGAACCATCACAATCAGCCTCGCAGCCACTGCAGTCACTTGCTTGTTTGTTGTGTGATGTCAGCTCACGAAATGGACGAGACGCCGCGATGCATTGGAACGAACAGGACGATGCAGAGAGCTGGAAGGACGCTATTGCTGCCATGCTTGCGATCACGAAAGAGCCAGTGTTCGAGGCGTCATCTCAATCCCGGGTGCTTATGGCTGTGGCCATTGGCCGTGTCTACAACCATATCTCTGACCCTGAGTATCTGTCTCTCGAGGTATGTGAGCTAGGACAGTGGCTGCTTGCGTCTATGAGTAGATCTTTACGGGAACTGAAACTCGCTGCGACAAGTTCCTTGATGGTGTTTTTACGAGATGACATACACAAAACCGTTCGTGGAAAAAATCGGCGGTCTTTCGTAGAGTTTCTGGATGCACTGGCGAAACGCAACATCTTATCCGATCAGGAAACGTTGATCCTCGCATATGGTCGAACCGCATTGACATGCGGCGAACTAGAGCTACCCATAATATTACATCACCTCATCGAATACCTAGGCCATCCAAACGCACTGGTATGCGGTATGGCTTACCGCGAACTTGAGTCGATCGCTAAAGGGTATTCTATGGATACGATGCAGCTTTTAAGCCCTTATTGGAAGGTCATTGGCTTCTCAGTCATCAAGGACATCGTCAACCAGCCTCAGAAGGCGCAGCAGCTGGCTGACTTGACTGAGCAAAACGTCCGTCAATTATTGGTACAGACCCAAGCGGATACTCTTCCTCATCTTGTATTGAGCAAACGAAGAGACATCATTGAGAAGATCGCCCAGGCACGGAAAGCTTCTGTCATTGACGTCTTGACGCATCCAAGAGCCAATCTTGCGAGGATACTCGCCTTGCTTTTATCACAGCCCGTCGCTGAAGTCGAGCAGACAGCGATGGAGACTCTAGCGGCCATTGAGCCTGCTATCCGGGATAGCAGTAATAACAAGCTCGAATCTTGGGTCGCACTAGATATAACTGGCGTTGCCATCGAGATACTGAAACTAGCGGCGGACCAAGAAATTGTTAGGAAAAAGCCCTATTACAAAGGTTTCAGTACCCTTGCATCGCTCGCACCGGACACGAAATCAGGTCAGCGGAAATCTACGTCAAAGACCAAGAACCTGGATGCATTCTGCGAGACACATATTCTAGGCATTATAGCATATTTCTCGAATGTCATCGAAGCCCCCAACGCCCAGGGAAAGGCAACACCCCATCCAATGCCCGAAAGGAAGAGATGCATAGCTGCTATAGGGGATCTCATCCACCTTGCGCGATTTAGCGTGAATGGAGCGTTGCCACAGATTCGCGCCTGTCTCCAATCGGCCATGGGAGATCCAGACCTATGCGACGATACATTCACTGTCTGGTCTGCGTTCTTAGCAGCTCTCGATGGAGACGAGACAATGCTAGTCGTTGATCAAACATTCTCATTGATCGTACAACACTGGTCAATTTTCTCCGAAGATACGCAGCTCAAGGCTCACAAAGCTATTGAAGGCATAATACAGCAGTATAATGCGCAACTTCGAGATAGAGTGGAATACCTTCCTTCGTTAGCTGGCATACCAATGCTCTCCAAAATTGAGGGAGAATTGGTAAAGTTCAAAGATATGGTCGAGACCATCAAGGTCTTCCATGCCTTCAGCAATCGATGCAAAGATCAGAACTCAGTCGTAGTGAGACAGGCACTGATAGAGCTTGTGCCATTTCTAGATGCCAACCAGCGGGAGCTGCACCAGTCAGTAGTCGGTCAAAAGCCTCTCCCGATATTGGCGGCGTTGACGCGGTCTCTCCTTGATGCCAGCGTACGGTTCTCTGAAGACTATTCTGATATCACCATCCTTTGTGCTCAATGCCTTGGTATCATCGGCGGTCTTGATCCATATCGAGTGGAAACAGTTCGTGAAAAGAAGCGCGTCTTGATGCTATCAAACTTCTCACGGAGAGACGAAGACATCGATTTCGTGGCATTGCTCCTTGAGCAAGTTCTGGTCAAAGTCTTCCTGTCTACCACAAATGCTAAAGCACAGGGCTGGATCGCCTATGCCATGCAGGAGATGCTCAAGCATTGCGGGTTCAGCGCTCTCCGCGGGGCAAAGCCTCGGTCTTCGCAGACTAGCACAGAGGCACAACGCTGGAATGATATTCCAGAGGCTGTCAGAACTGTCTTGACACCCTTCCTGGATTCCAAATATTCCGTCAACATGAATCCATCAATACAGTACGAGGGTCCGACATATCCGATCTTCAACTCCAAGCTCAGCCATGGAACCTGGCTCCAGACCTTTGTTTACGACCTGTTGCGAAAAGGGCAAGGTGTCAATGTTGAGATGGTCTTCCCTGTTCTGGCTAGAATCATCAGGGGCTACGATTTATCAATAGCTACATTCATCCTTCCGTTCGCAGCTCTTAACGTTATCGTATCTGACAGCGATGAGAACAAGGCAAATGTTGGCCGAGAGCTCTTGCAGGTGCTGCAGGCCGATTTACGTACGGCGGAGCAACACGAATCTTCCATCATCAAGCAGTGCAGCGAGGCAAGGCCCTATAATTACTCCATCAACCTCTATTCGCTGACCCATCGCAGAATGTGTTCCAGACACTCGACTACCTGTCACTATGGCTACAAGAGAAGAAGAAATCCCTGATTGACGCAAGAACAATGGCGGGAAAAACGGGACGTGGTGTGTCCGAGGACGAGGAGATGAACTCCATCAAGCAAGTCAGTCGCGTTGAAGGGATACTCCAGCTTATCCCCGCAGAGATTATATCCCGACGAGCCGTTGAATGTGGTTCGTATTCTCGAGCCTTGTTTCACTGGGAACAATACTTTCGCCAGCAGCGAGACAAGAAAGCGGCGTCGAAGCAGCCCTTCCCTGAGAAAGACAGTTTGCTGCAACATCTACAAATGATCTATGCGCATATCGACGAGCCGGACAGCATTGAGGGGATATCGGCCCATCTCAAGGTCCTCAATCCTGAGCAGCAGATTATCGAAGATCGTAAAGCTGGACGGTGGACAGCAGCTCAGAGCTGGTATGAGATTGCACTTTCTGAAAAACCGAACGATGTCGAGACTCAGATTAACCTTCTCACCTGCCTAAAAGAGTCCGGTCAATATGGTGAGTCTGAATAAGTGAATTCCAAGAAGAGTTACTAATGCTCGTTCAAGACTCGATCCTCAATTACGTGGACGGTTTCCACGCAACTAACTCGCTTTTGAGTAGTACACTGCCTTTCGCAGCTGAAGCAGCTTGGTCTACTGGTAAATGGGAACAACTCGATCGACTTCTTGGTACAGTTAATGTCGCAGACTCGAATCTTTTCATAGATTTCAACGTTGGACTAGGTCGAGCGTTATCAGCACTTCGTCACAAGAACCGTATCGAGTTTCAGGCCATCATTGCAAAATTGCGAGAAGTTCTGGCAAAGAGTATGTCCCCATCCACCACAGCTTCTGTACAAGCATCGCATGAACACCTTGTGAAATTGCACGCGCTATACGAGATAGAAGCTGTAAGCGGTATGAGTAATGGGGTTGCGGCGGACCGTGAGGTTATCCTTGAGAACTTGGATCGCCGGTTGGACGTCATTGGAGCGTACACATCAGACAAACAGTATCTTCTGGGACTACGCCGTGCCGCCATGACATTGTCTCGGTGAGCAACCTGACCTGGCATATGTTGAGTATTGCTGACAGACAATAGCATCGAATTCACGAAACTCGACATCGCTTCGGCATGGCTTACAACAGGACGGCTAGCTCGTAAAGGAGGCTTCATGACAACTGCTTTCAATTCAGTGCTACACGCCGAGCGACTTGGAGATAACGCATCTAAGATCGAATATTCGAAGCTTCTTTGGAAAGAAGGTCACCATCGTAAGGCAATTCAAAACCTTCGTGGTGCAATCGACAGCAACGCGTTCCAGCGGGAGGACACTGTGCCCATCAACATCTCTGTTACTACAGCCGGTCGAGGCGAAGGGCATTCCATGAACAAGGTTAAGTGCCATGCTCAACTACTGCTCGCTAAATGGCTAGATCGCGCAGGTCAGACCCAGTCGATGTCTCTGAAAGAGGAGTATGTAATTGGTGTGCAAACGTATCCCCGGTGGGATAAAGGTCATTACTACCTGGGTCGATGGTATCTGAAGCTTCTGGAGTCAGAGAAGCAGCAACCAATAACAAAACAGAGCTCTGAGTATCTCTCAGGAAGCCTGGTCAAGCTGGTCGTTGAGAACTTCACTCGCTCTACGGTGTATGGGACGAAGTACTACTACCAGACTCTACCCAAGATACTTACGCTATGGTTGGACATGGGTATGGAAGTCACGAACAACACACCCAGAACCACCAAAGATAAGGAGTTCCATGGGCATCGGCTCAACTACCTTGAACACATCAACAAATATGTCGCGCGCTACGCAGCAGAGCGAATGCCTGCATTTGCATGGTATACCGCTTTCCCGCAGATCATCACACGCATCAGCCATCCAAACAAGAGCGTTTGGGAGGCTCTCCAGGCGATTATCATCCGAGTCGCTTCATCGTACCCGCAGCAGGCGCTTTGGGCTCTATTTGCCGTCCTTCACTCTACACAGGATGACCGCAGAGCTCGGGGCACTGCCGTTCTGCAGAAACTGCGCGTAAGTTCTCGACCTGGTCAAGGTCAGAAACCAGCTAACAACAAAAAGGACGCAACAAAGCGCAAGGGAGCTTTCGTCGACCTCAAAACCCTAATTGGTCAAGGACAGCGACTTACTGATGCGCTTCTGGCAGCTTGCGATGCTCCCATAGAGTCGCGAGTAGCACGCGTGAGTCTTTCAAAGGAGCTGGGATTCAACCACAAGTTGGCCCCCACGCTTCTGGTGGTGCCTATTGAGGCCAATCTGCTTCCCAACCTGCCTGCTGGCAACGACAGCCAGTCCCTCCGTCGTTACAACCCATTCCCAGCCGACGCCATCACGATACAGTCATTTGATGATGATGTACTGGTCTTGTCGTCTCTACAGCGTCCACGGAAGCTCAACGTACGCGGTTCAGACGGCCGCTCATACGGCTTACTTTGCAAACCAAAAGACGATCTACGCAAGGATCAGCGGCTCATGGAATTCAACGCCATGATCAATCGGGCTCTCCAAAAGGACATCGAGTCGAGCAAACGTCGCCTGTACATCAAGACGTACGCCGTGACACCTCTCAACGAAGAGTGCGGAGCCATTGAATGGGTCGAAGGCCTCAAACCCATGCGCGACATCATCCTTCGTTTCTATCGCCAACGCAACATTGCAATCGACTATGCAGAGATTCGTCTACTGTTAAACGAAGCCTGCTCATCACCCTCCAAAGTCACCATCTTCACTGAACGCATCCTCGGTAAGTTCGTGCCTGTGTTACATGAATGGTTCGTAGAGACGTTTCCAGAGCCAGAAGCGTGGTTCGCAGCGCGGCTTCGGTACACACGGTCTTGCGCGGTAATGAGCATTGTTGGGCACGTACTAGGTCTAGGAGATAGGCACGGTGAGAACGTTCTCCTAGAGCAAGGCGACGGTGGCACCTTCCACGTAGACTTCAACTGCCTCTTCGACAAGGGTCTCACGTTTGAGAAACCTGAACTCGTGCCCTTCCGCCTGACACACAACATGGTCGATGCCATGGGTCCCCAGGGCGTTGAAGGTCCGTTCCGCAAGGCCGCTGAGCTCACGTATAAGCTGCTTCGACAGCACGAAGACACGCTCATCACTATTCTGGAGACATTTGTGCATGATCCCACGGCGGATTTTCTGGGTGGTAAACGGAGGAAGAAGATTGTAGGTGTACCGGATACGCCGCAGGAGGTCCTTGATGTCACGCGCACAAAAGTGAACGGGTACTTGAAGGGGGAGAGTGTACCGTTGAGTGTAGAGGGGTACGTCGAGGCACTCATTGCTATGGCGAGGGACCCGCACAACTTGGCAGCCATGTACATTGGGTGGTGTGCTTTCTTCTAGGTGGTTCATCTTTTCAGTAAAAGCAGGCGTGTAGGAGTCATGTCGAGGGCGTCGTACAGATGACACTGAAAAAGTGTCAGCAATTAAAACTCGTCTTCATCTCAAATACCACTGCAGTACAGGCGGAACTATTAGTAGCCCTTTACGTGCCATGTGAAGACTGACTCTTGCATATACAAGATTGGCATTACAATACGTAATTGTAAAAAGTAGGTACTCCCATTCTCTTGAAAACGCCGAAACAAAGACTCGTAAGAAAAGGTGATGCTACCCAAAAGACACGCTCGAGCGGATATTCGTCGTATAGCCTCGTTGTGTGATGGATTTCAGCCCAATGCGTCCGCTGCTAACTTTGCACCTATTCTTAGCAGCACTTCCCACCCATGCCAGCGTTTCCACTGTCTTGCCCACCAACATCCACCTTGGGCGCCGCAGTCTGATCCGTCCTTGCGGTGTCGATTAGCCTCTTCTTGATATCTCCGGCCAAGCTGTAAAAGGCCTGGTCGACATTGATGTTGCTCTTGGCCGAGACCTCGAGGAAGGGAATGCCAAGTTCGTCAGCGAGGGCCTGGCCCTGTTCTGTGGAAACGGCGCGCTTCTCTTCCCAGTCGCACTTGTTGCCAATAAGAATCTTGTTGACACCCTCGGTGGCGTGTTGCTCGACGTTGGAGAACCATGTGCGAATGTCTGTTGCCCAGTGTTAGCCTCTAGTATGGATGCCCGCTTGTTGCTGTCCTGTGCAGGATACCCAGCGGAGACGTACTGTTGAAGCTCCGTTCATCTGTAACGTCGTAGACCAGCAGAATGCCCATAGCGCCTCTGTAGTAGGCCGTGGTGATGGTCCGGAAACGCTCCTGGCCGGCGGTATCCCATATCTGCAGCTTCACGCGCTTGCCGTCGAGCTCGATGGTGCGGATTTTGAAGTCGATGCCGATGGTGGTGATGAACGAGGGCGTGAACGAGTCCTCACTGAAGCGCAGCAGACAGCATGACTTGCCTACGCCCGAGTCGCCTATGAGGAGCAGTTTGATCTGCGTGGGGGGAGGGGGGAAGTGTTAGTGTGGGTCTTGGTATACAAGCGGTGGAGGGGCGCTCAGGGTCCAGCAAGTACGGGGTAGGGCGAGCTTACGAGAAAGTCGTAATTCCTGGATCCAGCCATGTTGGTGTAGGGCGGCGATATGCGTTATCGGTCGGTGCGTGGTATGCGGAGTTGGCGCCCGCCGGTTTGGGCTATGGGTATACGGTGAGCTGGCTTCCTTTGGCGGTTGCACGAGGATGCCGGTGATGTAGGCTCGACTCGACAGTGCAAGGTGCAGGCGATGGGCTTCGGTCTTGGGTATATGTCTGTCGCTGTGTGGTCAACAGCAGGCAGCGAAGTGAATGGCGTTGGAGTTCACAGGTGCCAGCCAACGTTGGACGTTAGCGCCAATAGTCCGCACGGGCTCACCACCTTCGTCACTGTCGTCCGCAGCGAGTGATGAGAGGCGGATTGGTGGCAACCGCGCTCTGGGCCCGACTCGGCTCTGACTGCCGGCATCACGACGCGAACCACAAGACTTGGTCATGCTGTGGTGCCTGGTGTAGAATGCACCTTGTCGCACCTAGGCGGCCTTGACCCTCACATGCTCGACTCACGCCTACTGGAGATTACGCTTCGCAGTGCACCAACTTGCTCGTAACTTTGTATTCAAGTGGGTATGTACGCTGATCATAAATGTGCTTTTACCGCGTCGTCCCAGTTGCAAAGAAAAAACATGCTTCCTCAAGTAAACCATTTCGAGTACGCCCACCGAATACGCTCGACCACTTTCTGCTGTCGCTGCAGCCCACTCCGCACATCAACAAGCTCATCTATCTCCACCAACAGGTCGTGGAAGATGCGTCGCGGTAGGATTCCATTCGCAGCTTGTCGCAATAGATGCACTTCGCAAACAAGGAGACCGTGGTCCTTGTAAGAAATCTCACCATCCTCGGTAGCGGTCGCGCTGGTGAGGATGCGATCAATGTTGCGTAGGATGAGCAACATGCGACCCTGCCTTGCCCACATCTGCACGCCTTTACGGCTACTAAACACACCTCGAAGGTATCGGTAGACGCCAATACTGACGAGTACACCGGGCGTCAGACCGATAAAGCCAAAGAGCAATTCTTGACTCTTGAGGATGCTGTCGATACCACTCATGGCAACTTCCACATCGACCTTGGTCTTCTGTACCTGGATGAGGAGTGCGCTAGCGAGATTGCCGACTATGGCTCCTTTGACCGGGCTTTGAATGTCCTTCTCGTACGATCTCAACACCGTTGTTAGGTCGCCCTCGCGGACTTTGGCTCTGATGTCGGCGATCTGTGTCTCGTTCAATGCTGGGCCTTCGGGATTCTTGACAGCAAAATCAACAACCATGCGCTCGAGGCTTGCGCGGTCAGATTCCAAACTCCGTTTGCTCATGATGGAAACCTCGCTGTCTTCATTGTGCCGGATGGTACCGATGATTCTCATTGCAGGCTCCACGACCCAGTTTGTCCAAAAGTCAATCACAGTCTGTCCTAACTCGCGTACCCAGGTCAAGATTTCCTCTTTCCGGTTGACGAAGATGCGCAGGATAGTGGTTGAAGATACAAGGAGCATAGTGGCGGGAAGCCAGTACCGGATGATCAGGGATGGACGTCCGTTTTCCTTGACCACAGCATTGAAGTTTGACGTGTAGGTAGGCAATGCGTCCCGGAGTAGGTACTGGAGTCGCTCAGCGACGTCTGCCGGCTTGAGTGTACTTGCTGTGCGCTCTCCAGTGGGTTCGTGCAGGGAGTAGAATTGATCGTCCTGTGTGATGCTGGCCACCGAGTCGTCGAACTTATCAACGGAAAGCTCTGCTGTGTTCACGCTTTGGATGACGGCATCCATGAGGGCAATGTTCTTGGACATGACGCTCTTCCATCTATGTCCACTTTGTGTTCCGAGGAGCGTGGGCGACTGGGTGCCGTCGTCGTGCACACTGGAAAGATTAGCAACAGCCGTGTCCCGCAATGAGCTTATGACATACCTCTCGTTACCCAGGCCTTCGCCTAGCAGCACGCCGAGCGCGTTTGCGTTGATAAGTCGTATCTTCCTCAAGGCGGCCCGCTTCTTCCTGCCTTCATTTCTCACAAGCGCCAATGGGCTCACGACTCTTCGCTGGATGTTGGCGATGCTCCGCTCTTGCACTGCGTCTTTGACGAGGCCGTAGAACTGGCTCCATCCATTGGCCACCTGGCCGCCGCGCGATAAGACATCATGGTATATCTCCTGCGACCATTTCCATACGCGGACTGGAGATGTTTGTATCGAGTATAAGCCAGCGAATCGGTAGGTGGAGAGAATGTCGTCCCAGTACCACAGGTCGTCTTCCAGTGGGATGGTCTGCTCCAGTATCGTACTCAAGACCTGGCCGTATACCTGTGTCGTCGCCTTGCTGACTAGCAGCCATTCCAGCTCGTGCTCGTAGCTCGCATCCTCGTAGCTGCTAGCGATGTTGGCACGTTGTAGCGCCTCGGATATGCGCGCGACGGGGACAAGGCTGTGCTTGGATGACGCAGTGGTAGAGAGAGACTTGATGAGATTCTGCAGATGTGCGATTCGGGACGTCTTGGTGGGGTTGTGGGCTTCCTCGGCGGTGATGGAAAAGCTGCCTGCTCGCGTGGCTGACAGCTGCAGCCGATCGAGCTGACTGTCAATTCGTCGCACCTGGCTGCAATGCGGTTAGCCAGAGTTACAGTACGTCGCTCCAATTGCTCGACTTACTCAACCACGAAAGACATGGTTACCGGCGCGTCGACTTTCACATGGAGGATGCGGCAGGATTCTTTTGATACGAGGAGGGGATCGGAATCGGAACCAGCATGACGCGCGCCCGCCCGCTGCCAATGACGTTCTAGAGCCTGCCACCAAGCACAACATTCCCCACGTTTTCACCACGTAACATTTCGACACAGATGAGGACGAAAAAGCATAGCAGCCGACATGTGACGCCTCCGTTTTACCTTGTTATTCTTGCTATCATGTTTCCTTGTTCGATTCCCATCGTACCTTCCAACGGCATATACTTCTAACAGGCCAACACGTTGCTCTCAACTATCCGATTCTGACTCAGGGACCAGTCTGTCTAGGCGTTTTCCAAAAGCAAACATGGAAACATTTCCAGCGGCTTCCTGACAATCTCCGGTGCCTGTACGCTCGAAACGTAGGCTGAGGCTAGCTGGCGACGCGAGCGCTCATTCGGACCGAAGGTTGATCTGCGACCTCATCCATATCCACGTCCACGGGACGCAATGCACTTGCTTCCTCGTCGGTGAGGCGGGCGCTCATTGGTTCCAGGACTGGACTTGCTGAACGGGAGAGATCAAGTTGCGGCACAGTCAACCTGATACCGTTCTCTTGGTCAGGGGCTAGCAAGGTACCCTCGTCCACAAGCGAGTCGCGCTTTCTAGGGAGCTTCTGGCGCATCCCCAGTTCGTCTCCTACCATCTCGATGCTCTTGAAGTACTGTCGAGTGTCAATGTCGGATCAGCTAACATGTGTATTGACGCAAGTACCTTGACTGTCTTGACCTGCAGCTCCAAGGTGGCGTCCTCGTCAACCACAATCATTGGGTGGGGGTGCATCTGCAGACTAGACAGTGTCCACATGTGATTCACACCACCTTCGATGCATCTTTGAAGGGCTAGAGCCTTGTGCGCACCCGTTATTATAATAACGACTTCGCGTGCCTGACGTCTGTGAGACTTTGCCAAGGTGCACGGTGATGTGACTTACATCCAGCACCGTTTGAACTCCAACTGTCAATGCCATTCTCGGCACTTGATCCAGATTGTTCCCGAAGAACCTTGAGTTGGCTAGAATGGTGTCGTACGCCAGTGTCTTCACACGAGTTCGAGACTTCAAGCTGGAGCCTGGCTCATTGAAGGCAATGTGCCCATCTGGTCCGATGCCGCCTAAAAACAGCTCAATACCACCCGCACGCTGTATCTTCTCTTCATACTCATGGCATTCAGCTTCTAGGTCGGGCGCGTTGCCGTCGAGGATGTTGATGTTGTCAGGTTTCACGTCAACATGTGAGAAGAAGTGCTTGTACATAAAGCTGTGATAGCTTTCGGCATGGTCTCGTGGGATACCGACATACTCGTCCTGGTTGGGTCAGCACCGCTCAACATCACGCTGCCGTGCTACATTGGGAACTAGGGTACTACGGCACATGCAGAGCGGCCCTTCATACCATGTTAAATGTGACCACATTGCGGAACGAGACTTGTCCCGCTTTGTGGCGCTGGACAAGATGCTCGTAGATTAAGACGGGACTGCTGCCAGTGGGCAACCCTAACACGAAGGGTTTCTCAGGTGTAGGGTTGAAGGCCTTAATGCGCTCTATGCTGAGGCGTTAGCTGATAACGAAACATGACAAGGGAGCAAGAGATGCACCAATGACATAGTCGGCGATGTATTGGGATGCAGCTTTGGGATCGTCTCTGATAATTAGCCGCCTACGAGCGGTAAGCAAAGGGTTAGACTTCAAAGGATTGCATGCTCATACATGATGTCTGTCTGTGCCACTGCGAGCGTTCTGTGCCAAGTGAGGGGTTAGAAGTCACTTTCCACAGCGGGCTGGCGATGGTTGTTATGAGAGTTTCAGCAGCTTCACGTCACTCTGGGTCAAGGTAGTATTGCAAGCTCGATCATCGTCCAAGGTCTCTTGGTCAACATGGACAACGGCCAGACTTGCCGCATCTGAACACGTTCTCCAAAGACTTCTCTGTATCGGCCCGCTTGCTCGTGGTGCGTCATGCGATGGACAGTTGGAGGTGAACGTGGTGGTACAACGCGCCTATCTGCACCAGCTGAGGGGCTGCTACCATGTGCAATGTTACAGGAGCATGGCAGGAGGAGCATGGTCATCCTCATCGGCCGTGATAGCAGTGGAAACCTGATCGAAAATGGGTCGCGTACTAGCCGTCACGGGCAGCCAGCAACGAACATCACGATAGCGAGCGTAATTGATAAGGCCGACGTGCTGATGGAGTCGCAGGAAGACGATGTTACATTTCTGACTCGGGGTGGCGGGCGGAGAGCGTTGCACTTGTGGCTGCAGTCCGGCGTGTTCTAGCTCGCAGCCCTGTGCTGGGGGCCGGCGATGCATCAACCAACAGTGTGGTCCCAGACGCATGCAGATCCATGCATCGTCGATAAGCAGGCTTCCAACGCCCCGCTTTGACCCCCGAAGGCTGTCCCGAGAACCACTGACAACCGCGACCCGGACACCTGTAGCCGTTGCTCTGCTGCTGCTTACTGCATCGTAGTACGGCCTTGGGGTGCGGATACGGCTGATTGCTGGCGTTTGCCTGGGCAGTGCCAACGACGCCAATGAATCCTTCGCCGACGGCTGTCACTTGTGGGCTTGCAGTCGTTTATCTCCTGAAGCCAGAGGGTGTCGCGTGCTATTGCCCGCCTCGCTACCCCGATGCAGGTTGGCTGGGGGAGATTTGGTCGTGAATGGACCGTGTGAAGACCCTAGCTGACCAGATGCTTAAAACCAAGTGCCCCTCGCCTTCACCCCATCCAATGCTCGTTTAATTATAGCTTGCCATCATCGTATCTTGCCTGGTCTGAGCGCGAACATCTAGTATCTTTATTGTGTTCTGCCTGCTCACATCTTCTACACCATCGACGACGTGCTTTTACCGTCTGTCAATTTCGACTCACGCGCTAAACGCCCACAACCCATCATCGCCTGGACATCATCATGGCGACCACCGAGGAAAAACAGCCTCCACACGATGTCAACTCTCCAGAGAACTCGTTGACGGATACCAACACGCTTGATCTCCCACCTTCGTGGAAATACAAGCGCTTTACCGTCGCCGGTTTCAAGTTGCCATGGTTTGCATCACCACCTGTCCAACTGGTCATTGTTTCTCTCGTTTGCTTCATGTGTCCGGGCATGTTCAATGCTCTGAATGGCATGGGTGGTGGTGGCCAACTTGACGCAACCGCGAACAACCGGGCCAACACGGCGTTGTACTCGACCTTTGCTGTTGTCGGCTTCTTTGCCGGCACCTTTACGAACAAGCTTGGCATCCGCACCTCTCTGTCTTTTGGCGGTGTCGGATACTCCATCTATGTTGCCTCTTACCTATGCTACAACCACACACAGAATCTGGGCTTCACCACATTCGCTGGTGCACTACTTGGAGTATGCGCTGGTCTGCTTTGGTGTGCGCAGGGAGCCATAATGATGTCGTACGTCAGCCCTAAACATCTCTCTCGGTGTATACTAACAGCATCGTAGTTACCCACCAGAAGACTCCAAGGGCCGTTACATCTCATGGTTCTGGATGATATTCAACTTGGGTGCTGTCATTGGTAGTCTGGTACGCTATCCTCCCTTTGAGAATACTAAGAAATAGCTACCTATCAAGTACTAACTCTCCTAGATCCCATTGGGTCAGAATATTCACACCAAGACTGCCGGTACAGTCAACGACGGTACCTACATCGGCTTCCTTGTCCTCACCATCCTCGGTGCCGCTCTCGCTTGGACTCTGGTCGACGCGAAAGACGTCATTCGTGACGATGGATCAAAAGTTATCGTCATGAAACACCCTTCTTGGAAGTCGGAGATCGTTGGTCTTTACCAAACCTTCTTCACCGACCCGTACATTATCCTTCTGTTCCCCATGTTCCTCGCATCTAACTGGTTCTACGCGTACCACTTCACCGAGATCAATGCTGCATACTTCAACGTCCGCACCCGCGCGCTCAATGGTGTTGTCTACTACATCATGCAGATTGTCGGCGCCTACGTCTTTGGGTATGCGCTGGACATCAAGGGCATCCGCCGAACAACCCGTGCTAAGGCTGTATGGGCTGTACTTTTCGCGACCATCATGATCATCTGGGGTTTCGGTTACATGTTCCAGAAGACCTACGACCGTGCCTGGGCAGAAGACGAGACAAACGAGAAGAAGGACTGGTCTGACTCAGGTTACGCTGGTCCCTTTGTTCTCTACATGTTTTATGGCTTCTCCGATGCCGCTTGGCAAACCTCAGTCTACTGGTAAGTTTGAAACAAGAGTTGAAACATTCAGATCAGATCGCTAACAGAACTAGGTTCATGGGCGCCCTGACAAACAACAGCCGTAAGCTCGCCAACTTTGCTGGTTTCTACAAGGGTATTCAGTCTGCTGGAGGTGCCATTACATGGCGTATGGACGACACTAAGGTCGCCTACATGACAATGTTTGCCAGCAACTGGGGATTGCTTGCCGGCAGCCTGATTATTGCTCTTCCCGTAATTCTCTGGAAAGTCGAAGACACTGTCGCCATTGAGAAGGATGTCGCTTTTACCGACGAGACAGTCGCGGAAGTCGCTCCTAAGGCAATCGTCCACACAGCGCATAGCGATGCTGAGAAGGTCTAGTCCAATCATTGAAGGACACTCATGATTGAAACTTCATAAGTAATGACTGGGATTGGTTTACTTGTATTTGCTTGTTTATGATACCTCAAGTGGAGTTGCATTAGCGGGTCAGAGTTATGGAGCTTGATTTCCTGACATTTAAACTTAGGCGGTCATTTACAGGTCTCTACATGACACCGTGGGTCACATGTTCCGTGGCACAGCATGCTGATTAATTTGACGCAGCCAGCGGTGCTACGGCACAGCAGCTTAGCTATATTCCTAATGAAAGAATATCCTTACAATCACTGTATGTGTCGTGCAAGGGTATGCAACGTAGTACTGTAAAGTTACTGTCTGGTACACAACAGCTGTTTTATGCCGCCAGTATCCAACCACAATCAATAGGCCTGGTAGCCTGATATCGGAATAATCTAAGCACCAGTGCAATATGCAGAATATTGTCAGCATCGAACGACCCGTCCAGCCAGCATGAATCGCCACGTATCTGCTCCAGAAGACCAAGAGCTCCGAGGAGCAAACCCTTCGCCCTACATACTGCATGAAAGCAATACGAGATAACACTCCTGATCGCCAATCGATCCTTCCAGACTAACAAATCTCACAACAATCTGTGATTAGACCGGACCGAGGTCAGCAAAAGCGAACATTGCCACACATTCGTTCTCGACCCACAATCCGTCGAATACGATGTTCCAATGGATTCTTGGAAGCCTTCCAGTCCGCATTCGGGATCGTCATTCCGATCAGAGCCATGAGGGAGGTGGTGGTTACATCAAGGTAGTGCAGCAGGGCACCTAGCTCCCTACCATCAGCTAATTCCGCGATCCTCGAGTCCTCGTTATGCAAGAGGCCCGGAAGTACGCTACGTACATATCTAATGACAAGACGGTCTCTTAGAAAAAAACAATGAATATCCACAAGTGAGGTTGGATGCGATTGGACATTGCGCGCGCAAGCTTGCCTGCTTGGATCTGATCTGGTTGAGACTTGGCGCCAGAGACAGCGGGAGGCACGTGCTTCCCGCTCACTCCAACATCCCGGGGCCTCGTCAGCTCAACGCCGCGTGCAGTCCTGCTTGCTGCTCACACCAAAACACGTGCGAGGGACTGTGCGATGATCGCCACCACCGCATAACGCGTACAATCTGGTTGAATCATACCGCGGCAGATTGTCCACCGAAGTCCCATCACGAACGCTTACGGCAAGATTTGCGGTCCCAATACGGCCTAGCGAGCGTAACGGTAGCAATGGCCGTCAGGAAACTTCCTACGAAACCCCACCAACGCTCGCCATGACAGTAACGCTATATTTCCGAATATCCATCCAGCGTGCCTGGCGCCAGCGACACGCCGTCGACTGCTGTTCGCGGCCAATACACCTGGCCTCCACGACTTGCTCCCCTGCTTCCCTTCTTCCTTTGGCCCCCGCGTTCACTCTTACGTGCTCGTCTGCCCTGCCTCAGCAGCGGGTCTCGCACGCCAGTCGTCGGAGCAATACCTGACTACGTCTGCTAGCGGATACAACCTTTTTAATGTTCTGACAAGCCATACAACTATGCTTAAGAGCCACCTGCGACATCGGTTCACTAATGCTACCGGCCCGTGTCTAGCCCCCGTTCACTACGACATTCGCAGACTTTGACCTTCTTGCTGGGTTTTGCATTTTGATACAACGCCTACAAACAACGTTCGTTATACATTTGAGAATCAGTCGTCATCGTCAACCATATTCGCCGTGCCCCCTCCATGCCACCTCTCCGACTGAAACGCTTCAAGAGTGGCCGTGTCACCGTCGTCCCAGAGTCAAACAGTCCCCGTGACTTGCAGCAAGCAACAAACGAGGATAACGATCATTGCTGGTACAAACAGCGTATGCTCAATTTCTGGGAGGGACTTCTTGCAGCTCTGGAAAGAATCGCCATGCTACCATCGCTCTTGCACTTCGTGCTTCCGTCGTCAACCTCGCGACGTCGCGCGAGGGATGGACTTCGGACTTACGACCGGACAATGGACGATCTACTCCACGAAATCCAATGCCTACTGGAGGCACCATTGGGACCAGACAAGATGCTAGACATGTCTGCAAAGTTGCAGGATCAGTTTGCCCCAAGAATGCAGTCGAGCGACATATGCATGCTGCCATCGTACAATCACAAGTTACCTTCCGGTCTCGAAAAAGGAACTTATCTCGCTCTCGATGTCGGTGGCTCTACATTCCGCATCGCACTCGTGGAACTGAATGGCAGACAGCCTGGTGCCAAAAACATGCGTATTGTCGTCATGAAAAACTACAAGATTGACGAGAAGGTTAGGCAAAAAAGAGGCAATGAGTTTTTTGAGTGGATGGCCGAGAAGATACAGCAGGCGCTTGCAGATCCTCAACTGAGATCCTCAACCAGGACTGAGGAGTTTCCCATGGGCCTGGCATGGTCTTTTCCTGTCGAGTTCGTGACCCTATACACTCTACTTTGCAATGACTGATTGTTGTCAGGCAAACCTCCAGTCGAAGTGCCAACCTACTAGATATGGGAAAGGGATTTCGTGCTACAGAAGGTGTTCTCGGTCAAGATTTGAGCGAGCTAATTATGGCACCGTGCAGAAAGAGGGTAAGTCTTGATCGCTGACACAGCCTCCTACAACTTCTCACATCTTCAAGGGCCTACCAGTACACATGGACTCCATCGTCAACGACTCATCAGCGACCTTGCTATCACGTGCCTACGAAGACCCTTCAACGCGTTTTGCCGTTATTTTGGGAACCGGGTTTAACATATCTGTACACTTGCCCGTATCATCGCTCGCGTCAACCAAGTACAAGGGTTACCCCCAGCAATGGCTTGATGATGCTACTCATGTACTCGTAAACACCGAGTGCAGCATGTTTGGCAAACACGTCTTTCCCACAACCAGGTGGGACGAACAGTTGAACGACGCACACATGCGACCTGACTTTCAGCCTTTCGAGCACATGATCAGTGGTCGGTATATTGGCGAGATCGTTCGACTGATCTTGGTGGAAGCCGTACAGACAGCAGGCTTGTTCAGCGGAGAGATACCACATCAATTAGCTGAACCTTACACCCTCGACACCAGAACCATTGCCGCCATGGAGATGGATGACTCCAAACACTTGACAAGCGCCGCAGCTCTTTTCCAATCCAAGCACCCTCTGAGCAAGCCACCCACCTACAACGACATTCAATTCGTCCGTCAGGTCTCGCAACTAGTTTCCCATCGTGCAGCAGCTTTTCTCGCAACAGGTATCCACGCGTTGTGGGCACTTAGAACGAAATCAGAAGGCTTGACGCCTGCGTCCGCTGGTCGGATGAGCATCGGTTGCAACGGCTCCGTCATCGAAAAGTATCCCTTTTTCAGAGAATTATGCCAGTCGCATCTCCATGAGATGATTGCTGCTTCGGGAGCGGAATCAAACTCTGTCACTTTGGAGGTTGCCATAGAGTCGGCGATTTATGGCGCAGCTGTTGCTGTATGCTGTCTCGAAGGACAGTAGTCATTATGCGATGACGCATACGAATCGTCTCGTAAATTCCCTTTATACCCTTTACTCACCGTTGATGTACATACATTTCAATCACGTTTGTCCTTTCTTCCTTCGATTTAGAAAGATTTTCACAATCCAGCAAGCAAGACTTTACGAGAGCATACGGGAGCTTTATTACACTGTTCCCTTTCGGCGTTATTCTGGTACATCACATCGCGATGCTCTTGAGCATTTCGACGACCTAATGAAACATATTCTGATTTGCGCTTTCTCTCTCTTGCACTTGATGCGTGATGGACAGCGATATCAACGATATCGGACATGAGAATATAGCGGTGGGAAAGCAAAATGGATCCATGCACCATATTCGGACAGAACAGGTTGAACAAGCTCATCCTTCTAGACACGCAGTACGTAATTTGAGCTCCACTGCTATCTCTCAACATCACCATGCCATAGTTGACAAACGTAACGCCTAATATCCACTTTCCAATACAAGTCCCATGTCAAGGAACGGAGCATACCAGCCCGAACCGGCACTCTCCGTCTACCGGTAGCGAGAAAATAGATAGGAGATACGATTCTCGCCTGCCACGTGGGTCCCAGATGGATATGCTGCAAACCACAAATTGCGCCATCAATCCTTTGACCCACATCCCGAGGTACATTGCAGATGTACCCATTACCCAATTTACACGCAAGGCGACTAGAGACTACAGCCGTAGCGTACACGACCGAATGCTACATTATGATAAATGGTCCTCTTTTTCTTTAAAATCCCTTGGGGACGTTCGGGAAACCGGCGGTTGCTCGGCTTTTCCTTTTTTGGCGGCAGACGGTCGGAGGAGGAGGAGGAGGAGGAGGAGGAGGTGGTGGTGGTGGTGATTGACAATGCAATGTAATGCTACTGTTACACTCCACACTCCACACTCCAACTCCGACTCCAACTTCGGCCAGAAACACGCCCGAATATCACGATGCAGCGCGACACCACGACGCCGAATCTACACGTATGGAAGATGCGACGTTGTATGTAGAGTTACACTGCGGGGTGAAGATGATGACGACACCTCCGTGACCACCTTGGGCGAGATGGGTGGGTTTGGGGTTGCAAGTGCCATGTGATCGCGGTGGTTCTTCGAAAGGAAGGTTGCAGTCTTAACCTCGGCGATGGTCTTGGGAAGATGTCGGCCATGTTTCCGTCATGTTACATCTGCGTGTAGTTTGCGTCAGCCGCATTCGCATCAAGCAATTTGTCGACCATGAGCCTGGTGCCTGTGCCGCATTTTGACTGTGCCTGGATGTTATATGTAAGCAGCCCGAAGGGGACAAGGTTGAATACGATGTGTGCGAGACGTTACTACATCAAACATGGAATGACAATTGATGGATACGCGGACATTGATATGACACGAGCTAGTGCAATGTAAGAATAAAGTGGCATGATAATATCTTGCCAAGAAGGGGAAGCATAGCAATCGTATATAGTTGACAAAGGCTGCCACAGTAGATTGAAGAAGAACCTGCTGTCATAAAGGAAAACGCCAGACTCGTGCTGCCTCCTCGAACTTGAGAGCCTACTCAGAACTGAGAAACCCAAGCCCAAGACTCTTCTGTACTTCAGCCTAGCTCTTTTATCGGAGTGTAGGATCAGCTTGAAGATGAATTGCGGCTGGGCCAAAGTAAACTCCAACCCACAGCCAGTATTCTTTTTTCGTCATAACAGTATTACAAGGGGAGTCATATGACTCAACACAAAGGGTATCATAACAAAACGCAAATCGGCTTGGCTCCCCTTACCAAGCATCTGAGAAGTACCGTTTCGACCGACTCCTGCCAGCATCTGCCTTTGACTCTTGCGGGAAAGGAGTGATATGATGGACAACGTGTGGTCGATAGACAGCATCAACAGGCGGCATCCAGTCGTCCAGACCAAGCGGGAAATACTCGTAAAGCATGTCGGCACCTTCATCAGGACTGTTGATGATGCCTATCGAGAAGGAGGGTGGTCGCATTGGTGTTGCGCGTTTTCTTTGCTGTTCACTAGGCGAAGGTGCTTTTTGTGGCTCGTCATCGGTAAGAGATAGAGTGACTGGGGCGATCGACGTCCGTTGTGGGGGCACGCTTCTTGAGATCTCGGGTGTTGAATGTGCATACGGGGTAGCATGTTGTAACTGAGACGAAGGCGGATCTGGGGGTACGGCAGTCATGGCACCTGCTGGCATCTTCCAAGCGAAGTCTGGAGACGGTGGCATCTCACTCGCGTTGAACTCGAACGGCATCTGTAGTAGGTCCATGGGCTTTGAGGAAGCTGCAGGTTGATTCGGTGTTTGTTTCGGCGTGGTCTGGGTTGCATCGCCCGTTGGCGTTCTGCTGGGCTGCTGAGGGGTTTGTACTTTGCGTGCAGTCGTGCCTCCGCCGATGGGCAAATCCTTGCGGGCCTGGAAGTTGCGAGGACTCCTTCCTCGAACGATGATTGCACCAGAGTGAACTTCGCAAATGGGCACTTTGACACCACTAGCGAGGGTTGCTATCACCTTCAAACGCACCACAAAATGCTGTTGAAGCTCCTTTCTTCGGCCGTTGTTTGCAGTCGCTATCCGGAACTGTAGTCGTTTCCAGCTGATAGGAAAGCTAACGTACTCGGAGTCGATATCTTGGCCAGTTGAGAGATCAAGTGGGTATGTTGGTGGCTCCTTTTCGGTCTTGTCTTCGACGGAGGCGCTGCCCGTCGCAGGGGTTTTCCACGGGACTGATATTATCTTTACCGCATTGCCCTCGAGCGACTCGGTGGCGGAGATGGTGAGTTCTTGGCCAAGAATGGGTATTTGTTCGCCTTGGTCGGTCATGAGAAACTGCAGGCTGCGAGGAAGGGTGATGGTGCCAGTGATCTGGAAGAGGTTCCTCCTGTAGCAAGTCAACTCGGAAGGCGCCTGGACGTCGGCTGCCGTTGCCCAGGGAGACTCGGCCAGAAAGAACATGCCATGGAGCTGGGCAGACATGGATATGGAGACTCTCTGCATGGTGTAGGTGAGGATGGTGTATGGTACGACGGGCAGAGAGAAGCTGAGGAGCTTGTTGTTGCTCTCGATGCTGGGACTCTCGGGCATGCCATTGTGGTCGTGTGGGTGTATCGACTGCTCGTAGCCGCTCTGGACGTCGGAGAAAGGGTCCTCGTAGGTGCTCGGGTAGCGCTTGAGTTGGGGCGGGAGCTGCTGGAGGTGGTATGTCGAGTAGGCGTCCTCACTTCTGCGCAGACGAATTAGCTGCTGTCGGGCGCGTGCGGCGCACTTGACCTACCCGATGAACGTCTCGGCGTCGAAGTTGGAGCGCTGGTCATACTGGAGCGGCACGGGCATGGACATGTGCTGATCGGGGCCCGTGACGGTCTGGAGGGGTATGTATGACATGGTGTTTGTGTTGAAGTGCTCCATGGCTCGGCACAGCCTGGCTGGGGTCGAGGAAGAGGCCGGCGTCGATTTGGCGCATGCGCGCAACAATAGCTGGAACGCGGCGACGAGCAAGGCGCGACCGGCGGACACGATGGTGGGCGGTCGTGGTTGTGCTTCAGCGAACGCTTGGGGCTGGCGATGTCTCTCTCTCTCTCTCTCTCTGGGGTTGGAGGTGGAGAGATGCGGCAGGCGAGCAAGCGGAGAAGACGGGGACTAGACAGGCTGCACGCTGCTGCACTGTGCGCTGGAGAGCGACACCCGGGGCGACAAGGCACAGAGAGGCTCGCAGCTGGGGCTCACACAGAGCGCACCAACAAGAAGACTTGGTAGTTGTCTTGCTGAGGTTGTGCGACGACCCATCACATGCGCTTCTGGCCAAGGTCGGATGGCTGCACTGCGCAAAGGGTCCCGCCTGCTGTGGGGCTCGGCAGGGGAATTTACCAACGGCTATCTCGACGGGAAGGATACGCTTGACCTGTCTCGAGACATGCGATGCACAAGATGCTCCGACACATGTTGTATACCTCCCCAACCCTCCACGACGCACTGCGCCCTGGCACGCGGCTTCTTCGGTAGCCCTTCTCCAAGGGACAAGCCGAACGGTGATCACCCTACGCCATCGCACCAGTGGCGCTTCAGCCTCCTACTCTAGCTATGCACCCGCTCAGCTTTAAAAATAACAACCACCTCTGCAACCACCCCTAATCCGACGTCGCCATCTATCTCGTCTGTCAGCTTAAACTATTCAGCCGCACGGAGAGCCCGACAGACCCTTGGAGGGAACCATCCGATCCGAGTACATCAGTCCACGACCGCACGGCTTTCTACATGCAATGACATCACATTATGGTACATGCTGTAGTCGTAACCAATGGCACGCCTGCCCGTACCGGATACCAAAAAAAAGCAAACCAAAACACGAGCCTAGAATATTCCCAAACGCCGACCCAAGAAGCTTTGAACAAAGTAGCCAGCGCCCTCGGCCTCTGACGGGAAGAGCCAGCCCAATCACGCGGGCGGGATCATAGTCCATGTCGCAGCATCGCAGCTAACTTCCTCAAAGTTATGCATGACATCGAATCCCATTGCCGAAAAGCCGTCGAAGTTGCCGTCTCCGTCCATCTGTCTGTGTCAGTATGCTGTCGTGGCCGAGCGACCGACGGCTACTCACATAGTCGAGCAAGCATGCGTTGCACCCCAGCTGCTTGATCTGCCGCATGCCAAGAAGGATCAGCCCCTGCAGTAGTGTCGAGTACTCTCCTACTCCAGGTGATATGACGGGTGAGGAGATACCTCCAGCCGCCTCGTTGAGGTGCTTCAGCGGAGGTATGTACTCGGCAAGTCGCGAGTGGCTGTTGTAAAGCACAACAGTACCTACCAACGCGCCGTCTTCTGGTCGCTTTGCCCGAATAATACCACAAGCCGTCGGGTCTGTGAGGGCAAGCTTGTACACCTCCGCTAAGCCTTGGCGATTGCTCGTCTTGATATGGTCAAGAATAGGTCCTGCATAATCCCATCCGTACACAAGGTCAAATTGTGCTCCTGCACTTGCTAGACTCTTGGCCATGCCAGTGGGCGGAGTCCATGTCTGCAAATTGCGTGCAACCATGTTACAGACGGGACGAGAAAGTGCTGCACCCCAGCCAAGTTGAGCAAACCACGATCGAAGTCGTTTGCGCTCATTTCCATGTCCGGTTGGGATTCCAAGATACATACTTGGGAGGCGTGAGCCAAGCTGGAATCTCTTGATACCCTCCTTCTGCAAAAGTGTACGAATAGCTCGGTTGTGCAGCGAATGACCAATCGAGAGCTTTCTCCTTGCTGGATCTACAAACAGGGCCCCGATGACACCGGTGCCTGTGGCCTTGAAGAAGTAGGTCGAGCAGAATCCATAGAGTGCTTGTGTGCTGCTGTTTCTGACGACGAAGTGTGATTCTTCTACTTCCGGGTGGTGCAGGATGAATGAATTTGACGTCGCGCTTGCCATCTCTGACCGTTGGCTAGGAGCTGTGCTTTCGACAACAGCTGCGACTAATGTGTCCAGAGCGTTTCCGTCTCGCTCTTCGTTGAAGACTGCACATGTGAAGGTATCAAGTCAGTATATATCTCACATGCATTTCGTACAGCCACGACTTACTCTCAACTAGCCAATGTTGCTTGCTTGGATGGAGCTTTTGGCTCTTGCTGATAGTGCCCGGTAGTGTTCCAGAAGGAGTCAATTCACCATACAGTACCCTGACGAGGGAGTTGAGTGCTGTCTCTGTGAAATCGTAGGTGCCTTCAAATGTGGTGTAACAAGTCAGTGTTTTTCTTACATGCAATTCATAAATGGATGTTACTTGCATATGTATGTCCCAATCGATGTATCGATCGCAAAATCGTATGGGCTTGAAACTGCTACGACGATCAAAGGTTTTTCGCGCCTCTCGCCACCAGTCGTATACTGCATGTTGCAAATCATTGAGACATGCTTGGTAAACCCATGCTGGTACAGATTCCGGTTGGCGTCAGCCGTAAGTACGATGATTGCACTTGCCCGATTGATGAGATTTTCATGGACTGGGCGAACACCGTTTGCAGTGTAAGATGTGTGAAGTAGTCTCCCATTGCGTTGCCTGGCGAGAGAACGGCCCAGTTCTCTAAAGACTCGTTCCCCACTCATTACTGACGAGCTCCGATCCCATACAGCAGGCTCTGGCGAGTGGCCTGCCGCGCCGTTAGCAGCATCAGATATTGCTCGTGACGCCGCTGATGCAGCCAAGGGCTTCACAAGCGGTGTCAGCAGAAGAAGCTCTTCTTCGCTCTCAAGTATGTTCGTTAGCGGCAACAGTCTATTCTTATCTCGGACGACTGTGATGGAGCTGTTGTACGCTTTGGTCGATAGTGCAGTATGCGAAGGCTGTAGCTTTTCCAGGTAGTTGATGCCCGGCGGGTTCAAGGCTTTTTCCCATGATGTGCACTTCTTCTTCATGGCTAGCACGCGTCTGAGTGAATTGAAAATGCGCTCTTTCGAGACCATCTCCGTCTCGATGCCAGTCTTGAGGCCTTTCAGCCCTTCTTGTTGAAGCGAGAAGGATCGACATAAAAGTACCACATCGCAGCCCGCATTGACCGCCATCACTGTGCCGCCGCCTACACCAATGTTGTGACTGAGAGCATCCATCTCCAAACACTCCGAGACCACGACACCATCAAACTTCAGGTCTGTTCGAAGAAGTTCGTCGACAACTTGCTCAGACAAACAAGCATGCATCGCATTCAGTCCAGCTGATGACATGGCGCAGCCACCAACCATCATGGAATCAAGGCCCCTCTCAATGGCCTTCTTGAACGGTATCAGAGCGCTTAGGCTAAGTTGCTCTAAGGATTCTGTGATGATCGGAACGTCAAGTGTTGAGCCTAGAAACTCCAGATTACCGTAAGAAGGAAAGTGTTTACCCAAAGTCACCACCCCGGCGTCCTTGTAGCCTGCCATGAAGGCGCAGCCAAAGGCAGAGACTTCCTGGGGATCGTCACCAGCCGTCCTTACCCCTAAAGGCTGGTTGCGTGCATTGGTGAGTACATCCAGACACGGACCGAAGATCCAGTTAATGCCACACGCAGCAATCTCCTGTGCAGTCGCCTTGGCTACTTCGAAAGCCAACTCGGTCGAGCCTGTTGCTGCCATTCCCATGTTACTGGGATATTGGCGGATGTAGATGTCATCGAAAAGACTGTTAACGCCGCCATTTTCCTGATCGATCCCAATGGCCAGAGGAACAGGGTGGCCCGCATCGTGAGCAATCTTCTGTAGCTCATAGATAAGCTGGGTAGTATCTTCGGCCGCTGTGGCAAGTTAGTAAGAGAACCCACGACGGCGAATAGCCACAAAAAGCGTAAGCTGCTGACATTTCAAATTCTTGGCAGTAAGTAGTATGCAGCCAACATGATGTTCCTCAATCAGTGTACGAATGTGGGGAGTGACCGAGGTGCCATCGAAGCCCATCATGAACAGTTGGCCCTACAAAGCCTCCGTCAGCGAATCCCGCGCAGCGTGGGCGGATACGACCCACCATAGTCCTACATCACGGGCAAGTTAGCCTGGCTCTTGGTCACATTGCGCATTCTCAGGATGAGAGTGGGCATCATGCTCACCTATCGAGGTCGTCCCAGACAGGATCCATGTTCTCGACCTTGCTCATGATGACAGCGCCGTCGCGTCGCAATGAAGCCCTGAATGCGACGTGGAATTCCGGGTGGGCACCAAGGCTTGAACGTGACTCGCAGATTGGTAGTGGATGAAAGATGGGGAGGATGGCACGGTAGCATTCACGCCATTCCAAGCTGGGGTACGTGGTTAGCGAGCCGCTAGCTATCGCAAGCCCGTCCATCGTTACACCATCCACTTCCTCGACTATCAATGACATCCACTTCGATGCCACCTCACATGCAACTGTGATACACCCGGATTGTTCGGCCAAATGTGATGATCACCGTGTTACTTCGATCCCACACTCCACTCAACCTAAGCAATGGGACAACGTGCCTTATGGCGATGATACAGGTCGTGCAAGGCAAGTTTGCCCGCCATCGATGACTCAACAGAATCATCGCATGAAGATAGGCGTAGGGATGCAATCGCGATAAAAGTAGTAAACGGGCTGCGGGTCTCTTTGTAACGAGCATCGAGTTTGCTCGCCCAGGCACAACCTACCACTCCTTCAACTTCCAGTCAATTCTTGAAACCAAAATACACTTTTCTCCCATCCAACAGGCGTCTATTACCTAGCAGGAACTACGCTCTCGCGACCGAAAATGCCATCGGTTGCACCAGTGCATCCTGAGAGTTTCTCGGGCGTCATCAAATTCACCAACTGCTTGTTGGTAAAAGGCAATGCTTTGGTCAATCAAGACTTATGGATAAGCTCTAAGAGCGGCAAAGTTCTAAACGGACAAGAGATTCTCTACGAGTATCGTACTGCACCGGAACAAATTGTCGACTTGAGTGGACGCATCCTCTCACCAGGTTTCATTGATACCCAACTCAATGGCGCATACGGTTTCGACTTCTCCGTGCTCCCAGATGAAGGCACATTGGCCTACGCCAAAGGAGTGCATCGAGTCAATCGAAGCTTAGTGGCAACGGGTGTCACATCATATCTGCCAACCTTGACTTCACAACTACCAGAAGTTTACCAAAAGACCCTGCCATTCCTAGGGCCCTCAGGCGCCGCTCGCGATGCATCATACGGATCAGAATCTCTCGGTGCCCATTGCGAAGGACCGTTTCTGAGCCCTACTAAGAACGGCATCCACAATGCACTCGTCCTACGCGAACCAACAAACAACGCCTCCGACTTGGAAGCCTGTTACGGCAGCGACAACCTGCAAGAGCCCTCGCCCATCAAGCTTATCACCCTTGCACCCGAGCTTCCCGGTGCCCTCTCATCCATTCCCCATCTCAACTCCCTCGGTATACACGTTTCAATAGGGCACTCGGAAGCAACCTACGAAGAAGCAAAATCAAGCATAAAATCTGGTGCACGAATGATAACTCACCTCTTCAACGCTATGCGTCCTCTTCACCACCGCAATCCTGGCATCTTCGGCCTCCTCGGCACACCGTCGTCGTCTATCCAGAAACCATATTTTGGTATCATCGCGGACGGCATTCATCTTCACCCGACTTCTATAAAGATAGCATGGAATGCTCATCCAGATGGTCTGATTCTCGTTACCGATGCCATGGGGTTGGCAGGTATGCCCGATGGGACATATGATTGGACAAACGGGTCGCGAATCGTCAAGCAGGGCCCGTTGCTAACACTCGAGGAGAATGGTAAAATTGCGGGAAGTAGCATTCAACTTGTGGACTGTGTTAGCAACTTCTTGAGTTGGACAGGGGCTAGTGTGCCCGAGGCCCTCAAGGCGGTCACTGAGACACCGGCGAAGATGCTGGGACTACAGGGTATCAAGGGCACGTTGGAGGAGGGTACGGATGCAGACTTGGTGGTATTAGATTTGCAGGAAGATGAGGGCGGGGAAAAGAAATTGGTTGTGGATGAGGTGTGGAAGTTTGGGGTCAGAGTTTTCGATCGGACGCAGGACGAGTGATCAAAACACTTTTTCACAATTGGCATGGTTGTCCTGTCGTATGCACAGTCAGCTTGTTGTGTAGCAATTAGGGTGTTTCTAAAGAACGGCATTAGTGGTGCAACATCAGCATCATACAGCCAAAAACGACAACCCTCATAATGTAAATAATCTTGTTCTTCTATCTATCTGTTTTCAATATGAACTCACGCGACATTTGTACTCGCGGTTCTGAACTCCCACCATCTCAATATATACAAGTTAGCATAACAACGATAAGCGCCAGATATAGCCCTGCGAGGCCTGCTTCCCGTCCCCAGAGATGATACAGAAAATGTGGGAAGCTATGAACATAGCATACAAACGTGTTGACTGGAAGGAAATGAGACGGAAACACCGAAATATGCCAGATATGCGTCGAGACTCGTAAGTCCGTATTAACAAAACGCCGAGGAACACCAAACACATGTAATATACCCAATGCCCGTGATGAAATAAGTATCCAAAAATCGTGCTCTAGCATCATTGCGAAAAAGAAGAGGCGCCGTGAATTATGCCAGTCGTTCACTTAAACATCCACTGACAGTGACAGGCATCCGAAGGATCCATACGGCGCTGTATATCGGGAGAGCTTTCACGCTTACCCTTTCTGTCGAACGTGATTGTTTGAGAGGGCTGAGCAGCGAAATACTCTTCATAGCTAGGATCTGACTCTTGCAGCCATATTCTGATGGGACTGTCGTTCGGGCTGGGTGCTGGTGTTATCTCGTAATTGTCGAGCAGGAGCATTTGTTGGCAGTACGGTTGCGGCGAATCGGGGAGGCGGCGTTCTTCAATCTTGACGATCCGGGGATAAGGTGGCATACGAGGCGGGGAAGAGGCATCTGAAGCGGAATCTCGTGCCGCAACTGGGGCTGGCACTGCCAGATTGACAGGCGAAGGCGTTGCAGACACCTCGGTAGTCTGCGTGGGGCTTGCAGAACTACCGACTGACGATGCCACGGCGATGTTTACATCACCATCGTCAGTTGGTTCAGGTGTGGGCGTAGGCCATTGAGTGGGAAACGACGTGAAAGAAGCAGCTGTGGAGTTGTCATCAGAATAGATATAACCCTCGATATAGGTATTATTCCAGTAGCAGTACCAAGGATAGTCGCCAGGTTTGACCTCGAAACGCTGCCGGTATTTGTTGTCCTGTCGCTTTGTGAGCCCTGACCCAAAATTGAGCTCATCGGGTGGCAGGATAACGATTTTGTCGTATCGGGCAGAAAAATGGTAGGCTGGACCATAAGCTTTGTAGTCTAGGTCAAGCACTAGTTCCATCGGTTTGGCATCAAGTAAAGGAGTCTGAAGACCGTAAAGTATGGAACCTTGGGGCACAGAGGGACCAATACCCATAGACGCGACTTGCTGAGTTTCACCAGCAATAACAGTGTCGTTGATCGTTATGACAAGGGGAGCGAAAGTCATCTTGCATGACCATGCGGAGTATTGGTTCGCTTGTGTTAGGCATCCAGGGTTGCTCTCTTGTGGTATACCTAGAGGAAGTGCGAAAGCGCCAGTCGGTAGTGGTAACAGTCCAGCCGGAGTCGAGATGGGAACTGCGTCGAAGAGTGACCCGTTTTGACCTGTAACTTGGGGTTGGCTAGCAAATGTTAGTTACGTAGAATGTCGAAGAATCATAAACACTTACGCTTCCTCATGAGGGCTTTTGCTCTCATCTTGATCGTCATTGTCGTCATGTTTCTTGGCAGCAAAGGTGCCAATAGCTGCGCCGAGAGCGACGGCAAAGACCAATATAAGAATGAGAACCACAAGGGCCACGCCCATAGGCACCTTTCCCCATAGCTTCCTTTTCCGCCAACTGACCTTGCCCTCGACTGGCTCCGCCTTCTCTGAGAAGTGGTTCTCCGTCGCCAACAAAGATGCAGAAGACGAGTCAGAAGCGTCGGCCGGAACAGTGCCGCTTTGCGCTGAGGTGGAGTTGGAGTTGGCAGGAGCCAGATTACCAGTCTGGGTTTCGGGTCTCTGAGGTGGTAGGCGGGCAGGTGTGACAGAAGGTAGCAGGGGGGCGGCAGGTAGAGGAGGTGGCGAGAATGAAGTAGTGCTCAGCGGCGAGACGGGTGATGCGGGGGTGTTGAATGGATCCTCTGCGTCGACCTGCACAGGAGCAGGAATAACACGTGACGAAGCGCTTGCCTCGGCTGCCAAAGACGCCTTGGTTGGACCTTCTTCTGGATACCTTGAGTAGGGTGGAAGCTGCTCTGTGTGTCCGTCGGGCCCGATGATGTCCTGCTCCTCGCCATCAGGTCCGAGGACTCTGTGATAGCCGTTGTTCAGGCCCGGAAATCCCACGGGAATAGCCGACTGGACCTGAGGCACAGGCGCCTGGGCTGGCTCGTCTGGCGACTCCTGGTCGACAATACCGCTTTGCGAGTACATGGCGTATGGGTGTGTCGGCCGTTGCAGTGACATTGATCGATGCGGCTGGCGCTCGGTGGAGCTTGTTGCTACGCTAAGTGGCCGTGCCATTGACAGCTGAGGATACATGCCATATGGATGGCTGGGGCCCGTCTCAAAGGGATTCTCAGAATTGCTGGTCGTTGCAAAGGACCCGGCAGAGCTCACTGAGTCGCGATGTGCAAGGGGCGAGTGGTGGCTGGGCCCACGGTTGAGGGGTGGTCGGCCATCTTGTGTCATAGAGTCCCGCACCTTGGCGGTGCTGTTTCGCGTTGCCGTCCTGCGCAAGTCGCTCTCGGGATGCTTGGATGTCGATGCTTGTCGTTGTGGCGCGTCGCCTATCCGGTCGTGGTTCTGGCGGCCGCCCTGCCATGCCTCGCTCGTGTTGGCCGGTCGGAAGCCATCCGAGACTGAGGGCATGAAATCGTCCTCGTCCGGGTCGATTTCGTAGTCGTCGCCAAAGATATCGGGGTTGCTCAGCCGCCGCGATGGCTCGTCGTCGTTGCTGTTGCGTCGGTCCATGACGCCGAACTGTCCCTGAGAGCCACAAAGGCCCGTTCCTCTCCCCTTTCAGTCCTCCCAGCAAGCGATGCAGTCGTCTCGTCGTATTTTGGCTCGATGCGGTGCGCGCTCGGCAGCGATGGATGGCGCGCGTGTAGCGAGTGTGGTGCGGATTGGCGTGTGTCGTGTCGTGTAGTTGGTAGTGGAGAGAAGGTGCATCACGTTTGGCAGAGGTTGTCCTGAGACGCTGGCGCCACTAAAAGGCGCACGGGCGAACACCAGCCTTGGAACCTTGGAAGCCTCGATAAGCACCTGGACCAACTCATCAACCTTCCACCTGGAATTCCTTTCCGTGCATCGTCTCTTCGCACTGCATGTCCGTCAATGTTGCCTAAATGACTGCGAGCACATTTTTGCCACTCTCGCGTTAATATACGGCTACTTTGGGACTGCCCGACCTTAATCATCTCTAATATTGGGACGGCTACTTCCACTACTGCTAGACAGAACACGTTCGACAAAACTATCGACCACTGTATTCTCCGCTGTTCAAGTAGGACCCTGGGTGCATCCTGTATTCAAGACCAAGTCGTTTGGCCAGACAAGACAAGACATGCGGTGCTTTTATATACTCGCCTACTGAGCATGCGAGGCACGTGTTGAACATGTCATCTGCAGCGTCATCTGCCCAGGATGTCCCAGTCAATTTTTCTGGTTGCAAGTCAAGTGGTGGCACGTTTCCCACTCTATAGAGCGGATAATTTCCATCTACTCCGAGAGACTATAGGTAGTTGACGCTATGGCTCTCGCTTCTTATGCTATCCCCATCCGTTGTGTGAATCTCGGATATCTTTATGTTGCTCGTAGTTCTGGCACAAAGGTGTCGAATTCAGCAGTCTCGTCCGACTACTCCTGGGTATATCTGGTTCCATAAACACAACTCGTAACTCGGGTCTACAGGCAACAGTATTCTGTCCTGTTCTGCCGGTGCCAGGTACCTTGCAGCTGCACCGAGTTGGAAGTTTCGCAGCCATCGTGACGCGGCATTACGCATACTGTGGAGGCCATGCTATGAGCACACGGCAAGTACTCTTCTCTCGGAGGGTATGAGATTGCTAGGGGTGACTTGTTGTGATGGGCTGATGGTTCCTGAGTGCCTGACTAGCTAGTAAATCCCTGCATGCCAAGCGCGGCGGCGATAGGTGGTCGAGCGAGTACTTCTCCCGCTCGGATGAAAAGGGCCAACTCGCCATGTTAGCAGCATGGTTGTGTGAAGTCGGGATAAGGGCGAAGGAGCATGCGCGTCGTGTCAGAGAGAGCAAGGCGGCATGCACACTTTTCTTTTTCGTGGTATGATTGCCCCGCTATCAATACCCACGCCGGTCTTCGCAGCCAGACCCTGAATGCACCGAAAAGAATGTACCGAAAATCTCAGGGACTAGCAGACACAACAATCAAGCGCGTGGGCCGCTGTTGGCATTGTTGAGGGCTAACTTGTGCACAAAACCCGTTAATTTCTCCCCTTTCGATACTTGTACCCACGCCCGTACTAGCATTGCCACGAAACTGAACTGATAGCCGCTACTAAACTGCACCTTGCCATTGTCGCGTAGGATTTACTCGTCAAACTACTTAAGGCGGTGAACTCCCCTCCCTGGCCAACACACTCCCCTTCTGCTCCCCTCACAACATTCTGTACTCTTGCAAACATGGCTGCTCGTCCTTCCAACATCGGTATCAAAGCCATTGAGCTTTACTTCCCCAGCCAGGTATGTCGTCCATGCGGCGAGCGCGGTACTTGCCGTCCCAATGCTCACGCGCTGCTTTGCAACAACGCATGCTAACAAGCCGTCCACAGTGCGTTGACCAGGCTGAACTCGAGAAGTTCGATGGCGTCTCTCAAGGCAAATACACCATTGGTCTCGGCCAGACCAAGATGTCCTTCTGCGACGACCGTGAGGGTAGGTTCAACATTTTCTGGCTGCACGGCTACATGATACCTAGAGGTGAGACTGACACCTTCTCTACGCAGACATCTACTCCCTCGCCCTGACCACCGTCACCTCGCTGTTCAAGAAGTACAACGTCGACCCCAAGAGCATTGGCCGTCTCGAAGTCGGTACCGAGACTCTGCTCGACAAGTCCAAGTCCGTCAAGTCTGTGCTCATGCAGCTTTTCGAGGAATCTGGCAACTACAACATTGAGGGTGTTGACACCGTCAATGCATGCTACGGTGGAACCAACGCTCTCTTCAACTCCGTAAACTGGATGGAGTCATCGGCCTGGGACGGCCGTGATGCCGTTGTCGTTGCTGGAGACATTGCGCTGTACAAGAAGGGCAACGCCCGCCCGACTGGTGGCGCTGGATGTGTTGCCATGCTCATTGGTCCCAACGCGCCCATTGTCATGGATGCTGGCCAGCGTGGCTCTTACATCAGGCACGCATACGACTTCTACAAGCCCGACTTCACCAGCGAGTACCCCGTCGTCGACGGCCACTTCTCCGTTCGCTGCTACACCGAGGCTGTCGACGCCTGCTACAAGGCCTACAACGAGCGCGAGAAGACTCTCAAGTCGCAACAAAACGGAAACGGTGTCAACGGCAGCCAGGAGCTCGAGACGGCTCTCGACCGCTTCGACTACATGGCTTTCCACGCCCCCACCTGCAAGCTTGTAGCCAAGTCGTACGCGCGTCTGCTCTACAACGACTTCCTTGCCAACCCTTCCAACCCCATCTTCGCCGAGGTTCCCGCTGAGCTCCGCGACCTCGACTACGCCACCTCTGTCTCTGACAAGACTGTAGAGAAGGTCTTCATGGGTCTCGCTAAGAAGCGCTACGCGTCTCGCGTCCAGCCCAGCATCCAAGTCCCCACCCAGTGCGGTAACATGTACTGTGGTAGTGTCTACGGTAGCTTGTGCAGCTTGCTCGCCAACATCAGCAGCCAGGACCTCGAGGGCAAGCGCATCGGCATGTTCAGCTACGGAAGTGGTCTGGCCTCCTCCTTGTTCTCCTTCACCGTCAAGGGCAGCACCGAGAACATTGCCAAGCAGCTTGACATCCAGAACCGCCTCGAGAAGAGGCGTGTAGTCGCCCCTGAGGTCTACGATGAGGTAAGTCTCTTGAGTCCTGGTTCATCGTGAAGCATTCTACTAACACTTTCTTCCAGATGTGCAACCTCCGTGAGCAGGCTCACCTCCAGAAGGACTTCACTCCCAAGGGAAGCGTTGACACCATTGTTCCCGGCACCTACTACCTTACCGGCATCGACAGCATGTTCCGCCGCTCCTACGAGGTCAAGCAGTAGACGACCAATCTGCCACATTATACCCCCACAACTTCATTTCTTCCTTCGCTTGCATTCTGAGCATTTGCGGGAGTCATCTCCATGATTCAGCTTAGACTCGAAAGGTTGCATCATTTCACACTCGGCGTATGGGATTGTGGTCCCACTTTGTTGACCGTAGGGTAGTGTGAGGACGTGGTATCACGATATTACGATGGATGACAGGGATGGGAAGGATTATACAGGTATATTGTCACGATCTGCATGGAGGCATGACAAGAGTTTTGCCGCCTTAATATTGGCTTCTGATCGAAGCATCGACACTGTAGATAGACTAATATGATGTTCAAACTTGTAACATGGTCCCACAGCAAGGCAAAAGACTTATCCAAACCGACATCGGCATTGGCATTGGCATTGGCATCCAAGAGCCAGCTAATTAATCTTGAGTCGCATTGTTTAATACTAACCCTGTTGTGGAATTACTCAACTTGACCAATTTTGGACGAATCGAACCTCGGCTCAAACTCCAGCTCCGCGTCGCGATTGCCGCCCCGCTGCGAACCTGGAAGCTTACGACTCCAACTGAGCACCCACTTCTTCCTCAAACCAACTTGTCGTCCTTGTAGTCGCGCATTTCAATCAGCGTATATCATCATATTCACTTTCATCATGGGCAAAGAATTGGGTCCTGGTGTCGGCTTTGAGTTTCCCTCGTATGAGGTGAAATGGCTCAAGCGCGACCTGCTGCTTTTTGCGAACAGCATTGGCGCTACCTACCCAGATGAGCTACACTTCCTCTACGTAAGTATATGTAGTGGAATTAAGACCCGTCTCCAGCCTCTATACACGCAAGCCACAAGCTTTGGAATGCATCTAACATGTCCTGCAGGAGCTCCATCCCTCGTTTGCCGCCTTTCCGACTTATCCTATCATCCTCCCTTTCAAGCACACGGACCAGGAGGTCATTGACTTTTACGCGCGCAGCAATGCAGAGCCTATTGAAGGTGTTCCCAAGTTCGACACCAAGCACATCCTCGATGGCGAGCGCAAGATCCAAGTCCTCAAACCACTTCCTGTAACAAGCGATGGACGCAAGTTTGAGATGAGGAGCAAGGTACTCGGTGTTTATGACAAGGGCAAGGCTACCGTCGTGGAGACGGAACAACGCCTTGTTGATGCTGAGAGTGGAGAGACCTACACCAGAGCTGTAGGCAGTGGCTTCTACGTTGGCCAGGGCGGTTGGGGTGGACCGAAGGGTATGTCTTTCTCGTGAAGCCTTCACAGCGCTAGTGATCTAAACAATACGGACAACTTTGAACTAACCCATCCGCAGGACCCAAACAGCCCAACTACCCTCCACCCACGCGTAACCCCGACCACACCCATGTCCATCAAACCACAATGGAGACAGCACACCTGTACCGTCTGAATGGCGACTACAACCCTCTCCACGCCGACCCTGAGCCAGGCAAGAAGATGGGTTTCGGTGGCCCCATTATCCACGGTCTGTTTTCCTGGAACATGTCTGCACATGCCATCTTGAAAGCATTTGGTGGCTCGAGACCTGAAAACTTGAAGGAGTTCCAGGCGAGATTTGCGGCACCTGTCAAGCCAGGAGACAAGCTGATTACGGATATGTGGAGGACTGGTGATATAAATGCTGAGGGGTTCGAGGAGATTAGGTTCATCGTAAAGGTTGAGGGAGGTAAGACTGTTCTCACTAATGGACGCGCGCTTGTCAAGTGCGAGGGTCAAGGCAAGGCGAAATTGTAGATAGACCTGTATTCACTGCATTGCATTTTCGAGGATGTGCAAAGGCCATGTAGGTAGTGCTACGTATAAATCTTACTGAAATCAACTTGAAATATGCGCGCATACAAATATATACTTCATCTGGATAGCACCTCGGCTGGATGTCTAACATGCATCATAGACGCCGAGACAGGCTAGATCCTCCGTCATCACACAGCAGCCCGCAGAAAGATCAATCTGATAAGATGAACATGCACCTCACGTGAACAACAGGGATGCTGTTCTGCCGCGTCAGGGACCGAACTGAAGCACGAAACGCAAGACCATTTCGAGGTCGGTAAGCACGGCAGAAATGGCTTTTGGTATTTGCCTGATGGAGCAGGCCAAACTCGCACGAGGTTTCAAACTCAGTTGCGATGAAACACACTTTGAGTTGAGAAGCTGAGTTGTTAGAGAGAGAGAGAGGCCATTCTATTCACCTCTTCTCCCAAGCTTCGTATACAGCTACTTAGTCTTGCTGGGCATGAACTCTACTTCTCCTGTGTGCGAAAAGACGTTCATTCTCCCTTCCCATCGAGTAATCGCCCGTGGTTCAGTACAGCGATCAGCACGCAGGTACAACTCCTCTGCCAATCGCGCATCTTCGCAACCAATCATCGCAATGCTCTTTACCCTCCCATCCGCCCTTCTCCCAACGCTTCTCCTCCTCTCCAACCCATCAACCGCCTACAAACCCCTATCAGATGCCTTCCTCCGCGCAATCCCCTCCCCAGACGCTGCGATTGACTACAAGGACGGTCCTCTTCTCGCTCCTCTCCTCATCCCCCGCGTTCCCGGCACCCCAGGCCAAATCCTCGCCCAGCAACATTTAGTCTCGTACTTCCAAACCGAATTACCAGCCTGGAATATATCCTGGCAAAACAGCACATCCACAACTCCGACATCGCGGGGTACAGAGCTGCCTTTTGCAAATCTAGTCGTAAAACGCGAACCACCATGGGTCAGCAAAGGACAAGCCAACCTCCTCACGTTGGTTGCGCACTACGATAGTAAACTGCAACCTAGCGGCTTTATCGGTGCGACAGATAGTGCGGCGCCATGCGCCATGTTGATGCACATAGCCAAAGTGATTGATCCGTACATCCAGCGCATGTACGATGAGATGTCTGCGTTACAGGAGGGTGGTACGGTGGATATGGACATGGGGATTCAGATTTTATTTCTGGACGGTGAAGAGGCGTTTGAGAACTGGAGTGATACTGATTCGTTGTATGGATCGAGGTGCGTTCATTGTCATTCTCCGATTCTTGATCTTACCACTTCCCACTCACATAGTACATACTAACACAAACCTTGTAGATCCTTAGCACAAGAATGGGCCTCCACATCCAATCCCCCTTCTGCAGCCTCGAAATTCTACCAAAACCGCACTCCACTATCTCAAATCTCGCTGTTCATGCTCCTCGATCTCCTGGGTAGCGCTTCACCCACGGTACCATCCTACTTTCCCACAACGCACTGGGCGTACCGTCACCTCTCCACCATAGAATCACGACTCAGAGATTTGAAACTCCTCGAATCGCAGCCCAGCTCGCCTTTCCTGCCTGATGTCAATGGGACTATGGGTAGTGGTGGTATCTCTGATGATCATTTGCCGTTTATGAGCAAAGGTGTAGAGATATTGCATGTTATCCCAAGCCCCTTCCCCAGGGTGTGGCATACCATGGAGGATGACGGGGAGCATTTGGACGGAGAGACAGTCAGAGACTGGTGTAAGATTGTCGGGGCATTTGTATTGGAGTGGTTGGATATGATGGAGGTATGGGATGAGCCCGGCGAGGGAACAGATCAGAGAAGGTGGCTAGGATAGTTGGAAGCCATATATGATACAAAGAGGATAAATATTTTAGAGCCGAATCATGGCGACATGTACGAAAAAGTGATCTTGATGTCTCATATAGTTATGTACAAAAAAGCTCGCCCATATCCCATCATATCACCCCGACCCAAGTCTCTTCGATGACGATGCGTATGAATTCATATCGTTAGTATGCCGAACGCGCAGAAAGACGTGCAAATACACGCGCATAATGCACAAAGAATGATAAATAAACAGCCTCGACTTGGCAATGTACCATTAGAACTCCCACATTGAAAAAAGCGAAAGCAATGCACCAGCGCAATGCAAACCCATAGCCCAGCAAAGAAACATCGTGTTTACTGAAGCGTGGGAAACCGCAGCAACTTGAACTCATTCTGTGAAATCTTGTATTCGTAATCAATCGCGCGCTGTGTCAGATCCCCGGCGTTGTCGTCGAGAAACATGTGGCGCATACCTTGTGTAATCGTGACCATGCCTAAAGTCGTGACAGCAGCGACCGATGGGGCAAATTAGTGAAGGACTGGAACGCAGTTCAGGTCCTGTTTGGTAGGCTCCGGGTATCCAAGAAAAGACTCATATCAATAGTACCGCCATGTACTGGTAAGATAGAACAAAGCAGAAACTTTTGTCGGGTCGTGGAGGAACCTAGGATCGAAGAGCAGGCTGGGTATTTGAGCGTATGCTCATCATACATCGAATTGGCCATGGTTGAAGACGTCGTGTTCGTTACTGGGAACAATGCCAGACATCCTGTCTCCGCGACCTGCGGGTCGATCCCAGTTGACTTCGTCTCCCTCGTCTTCATCCATTCGTTCCAGAGCATCACTCCTGTGCCTGTCGTTGCCAAATTGTTGCTCCATTGTACTTTGATCGGTAAAGGTGAAGCCAGCAAAGTTTGCTTGCATAGTTGGTGACAGCGGTGTGGATGCGGGATTGACACCTGATGCCAAAGCAGCTGCGCGTGCGTTCAGAGAGCCGGCGCCGTTCAGAGCATTGGTAAACTCTGGGTCGAAGTTGGAAACATCCAGCTCTCCCTTGAGCTTGGGCTTGAATGGTGGTACCACGTTCTTCTTGCCCAGCGCGTCCCAGTCGATGTCGGCAAAGAAGGGGTGCGCCTTGAGCTCCTCCGCATCGCGTGTTGCGCCAAGCCTGTGCTTGGGGTTCCTGTTGAGAAGTCCCTTGACGAAATTCCTACCTTCGGTGCTGAGGGCGTCCCGAGGGAACCTGACCTTTCCAAACGCGATGTTCTTGTACATTTGCTGGGTATCTTCTGCGTAGAAGGGACTCCAGCCGCAACACATCTCAAACACTAGCACACCAAGCGACCAGAAATCGACCATCTTGGTGTAGCCGTGTTCATCAAGGAGGACTTCAGGTGCAAGGTACTCTGTGGTTCCACAGAATGTGTTGGTCGTTGCGTTCTCGGTAAGGTTAGCCTTGGACAAACCGAAATCGCAGAGGGCGATATGACCGTTGGCGTCCAGAAGGATATTCTCGGGCTTAAGATCTCGGTACACGATGTTGTGTTCGTGCAAATGCTGCAGGGCTAGGATGAGCTCTGCAATGTAGAACTTGGCACGGCCTTCCTGGAAACGGCCCTCTCTTTGGAGATGCCAGAAGAGTTCGCCTCCAGACATGTAATCAGTGACAAAATATAGATCTGAGGGTGTCTGGAAGGAAAACTTGAGTCCGACAATGAATGCCGAGTCAGCCATGGCTGTCCGGACGAGGATATTGCGTTCTCCAAGTGTGTGGGCGACCTCCTTCTTCTGCACAATGACCTTCTTGGACAGAACCTTCATAGCGTAGATGCGGCGAGTGTCCCGCTTACGTACTTGGAACACTTGGCCGAATGTGCCCTTTCCAATGAGCTTGAGAATCTCAAAGTCTTCAGGACCGTAGTGCTTCTTCTCCACCTTTTGGAAGTTCAGCTTGAGGTGGATCTCTCCAGTGACAACACCTCCCTCGCCCTCTCGGGGCTCTAGCGGGAACCAGCCGTCATATGGCTCGCTGTATTCGACGAGGTTTGGGCAGAAGCGGACGTGGCCGAGGAAAGCCTCGCCGTTGGCCCGGTCGTATACGGAGATGTCGATTTCGGCATGGTCGCCTACAACGTCACTACAATCGTCAGCATCACTGTAGATGGAAGATGGGAAGCTACTTACAACATGGCCTCGTGCTCCCACTTAGGGCTTGTTACTTCCTCCAGGGACCCATTCTCTCTAGGATCTGAGCTGTGTCCGCTGTTGCTGCTCTGTCGGCTCTTCATGGGGATGGCCATTGGAGTGCCCATCTGGCTCTCGGTCCGCTTCATCTGCATGGCTGGTCGCTTCGACTCATCGTGCCTAGGACCGTCTGAGATGTACTCAGCCCATTGGAACTGGCAGACAACGTAGGGGTCTGTGCTAGGGCGCAGACCACGTCCTTCAGAGATTGTGACTGCAAGCTTGCCCTTGGGAGCCACAACGGGAGCCGTCTTGCTCTCCTTGGACTCGTCGGAAGCGTTTGAGGCGCGGGACAGGTTCGAGGGCTTGGGCTTTGATTCTTGTGAGCGGGTGCGCGGTGTCTGGGGAGGTGTAGCCTGTTGCACCGGCGCAAAGTCGCCTTGCGTTAGCTTCTCCGTTTCACCAGTCAACTGCGAGGTTGAGGGAGTTCGGGAAGAGGCACTGGGGGTGGGGCTGGGCAGCATCTTGGGATGAGTGGGTGACTCTTGCTCCTTCTCTCGGGGGTCCGACACTTCAGAAGTAGTGACGGGTGCGGGGGAGGGGTTGACCGTGGATGAGGATTTCCGCGAGGGCATAAGAGAATCACGAACCTGGCCAAAGTAACTGTGCAGAATACCCGGCAGTCGCTTGTCCGTCGGGTCGGGCTTGGGTGTCGTGGCACCTGGGGGCGTGGAGCTAGTGGAGCCGATCTGGTCGTGTCCGTCGTCGTTGCTGTCGTTGGTTGCGCTATGGGGCGTTAGCAGTGATGAGGGCAGGAATCTCGATAGAGGCAAAAAAACGACAACGAAGTGGCGGTGAAAGGGTGGTGTGAGGGCAGGAGTCGTGTGTGCAGCGTGTGAGAAATGAGCAGTGATGACCAAGCGACGGGCTGTGAATGGTGCATCGTGGGCGGTGCGTCGTAGTGCGTGGGTGTGGTGCGTGGCAATATGCAAATGCGCAGTCTAAAAGGCAGGCATCTATCTTACCGTGTCATTGCTTGCCGCAGCAGGTCGGCAGCGCCTGACGAGGAGTTGCCTGTCGTGTGCTGGGCCATGGTGTTTTGCTGGCGGGTCGAGGGCGCAGTGCCGACGTTGAGCGTGGAGAGGGTGGGAACAACACTGCTCGACTTGTTGCGTAGATGGTGGCGGGGTCGAATGGTCTTGGTCGAGCTCTCCGAGGCGCGAGAGACTAGTCCGGGACGTTGCTGGAGGGCATCGACAGCGGAGCCTTTGGTGGGAGGAGGAATCTTGGTGGTTTCCCGGAGACTGCGTCGAGACGGGCTGCTGGAGTACGTGTCGCTTGTGGGAGATGTCGAGAGCGAGCTGTCTGCCGGGTCCGCAGTTGGGCGTGAAGTCATAATAATCCCTTGGGTCCTGGCTTGCTGCTCCGAGCGGCCTTAGCCCTAAACAAGCGCGTTGCAACGACTGTGCGAAAACTCTGCTCTAGCACTTTAACGGGGCAGGCTGTCCGAGTCCTGCCAGCCTGGAGGCGCGCGGGCGGTGTACAGCGGTACTGGGTAGACGTGTACTTTGGGACCGTGGGAGCGCCTGGGGGGTCTCTCGGGAAGTGTTGGAATCAAGACAGGTGCTGGAGCTCTGGTGCTGCTGCACTTGATAGCAGCGTCACCGGCAAACGAGTTAGGCAGGCGCCGTGTAGCTCACTGAGCAGCAATTCAATTCACGCACCCGGGCAACGACTCTGGATACATATCATATCACCGCCTCTACCAGCGTGATTGCATCTGCATTGCACCATTCCCCGGCCTAGCAGCGCCGCCGACGGTCCTCTCGTCCATAGCCCGCCGCCAGCCCGTCCACTCGTCCTCCGGTTTTCACCGCCACTGTCGTCTGTCTCGGCGAGCAGCAGCAGCAAGTCTACCAAAACCACACTTGAACAGGCCATCCATCTGTGTGCGCCAAGCAAGTACAACCCGCTGACGTAGTTATCCACTGCCATTGCTTCTGCCGACATGTCACTGGGCCGGCTTCGCCCAAACCGGCCGGGAAGAGATACAGTCCCTGGCTAAGATCTCGGAGCAGGGCCCCTTCACTGCCAATCATCGCCTCCACTGTGCCGTAGCAGGTGGAGCACGAATATCCTCACATCAATGCTCAAGCCATTGCCTGCATCAAGCTCCAAGACTGTCGTTTGAAGAAAAGCCTCAACGCTCCACCCGTGATGCCACTGGCACATTAGCGACATGTGGCCCGATAGCACGAGATAGCGTCTGTGGAGCTAGCCATGCCATTACCTATCTATACTATCTGAGCCTTGCTTGACTCGACTAATACAAACTGCCCAGGCGGCATGTAGCTATACGAGCAACATGCTCTTCTCTCATGTGCACCCTGCGTAGCTTGCTTGTGCTACATGCCAGAGGCAGGACACCCATGACATGACCCCAAAGGCTGCTGCGAATCCTCGACGACACGACTTAATGCTGCATATGGCTTGCTGGAATAACAATGACTTCATACCCGATACTTCACAAGGCTGTTATGGCCGTCATGTCGTGTTTGCTGCCTGCCGTCGTTACACAATCAATGTTCCTGCCTAGGCAAAGGGTCCTCATGATGCCCCAGCTCGGCCAAACAGCCGGCCCGTGCGGTCTATTTGCATTTCTTACTTAGCAGCGCTGCAACCACGCGCAATACCGAAGCTCAAAGCCAACACCATACCGCTGCCGCGCACCCAACCACCATGTCTGACCGCGAGTTTGGCGGCAACGACGATTTGTCGCTGCCCAAAGGTCGGCAATTTCAAACTTGCACCGCCCCGTAAATGCTAATGCGCCCCCAGCGACCGTCCAAAAGATTGTGCAAGACATCCTCGCCAGCGAGCCTGGAATGACGTTTGCAAAAGATTCGCGCGACCTCTTGATCGAATGCTGTGTCGAGTTCATCACCCTCATCTCGTCTGAAGCCAACGAAATCGCCGAAAAAGACGCCAAGAAGACGATAGCTTGCGAACACGTCAAGGCTGCCCTGGAAGAGCTGGATTTTGGCGACTACGTCCCAGCCATCCTCGAGGTGGCGCAAGACTACAAGAAGCAACAGCAGGTAGGATGACGAGGGTGCAGGTTACGCGACCACTAGCTAACGTGGGGCAGAATCGAGAAAAGAAGCAGACCAAGATCGAGCAGAGCGGCATGACCGAGGAACAGCTCATCGCTGCGCAGGAAGAGCTCTTCAAGAACGCTACAAGCAAGTTCAACGCGCCGCCTGCGCAGTAGCGCTGCTTCCCGTGAACGACTTGTACGAATAATGGCTTCGGTTGCGCGGCGTTTGATGGGCATTGCGATGGCGCGAGGCAGGCGTTTGGCTTAAATTAGGGATACATCAAGGGCATTCAGGGTGTACGGGCCGGCATGTTTCAAGCATAGAAATAGGCGTTATCCAAGGGACATGCAAGCCCGAAAGGTTACAACACGGAACTCGTAGTTGTCGCGACAGCAGATATTCTATTCTATCCGCATGCATTCACACGTACTCGCTTCCTACTGATTCGTGACGGCGCGCCCAGAGCAAGAGGCGCATGTGTTTCACGACCAATGACGTCGGGGTTGGGCCCACACCCCGCGTGGCCAGTAGCCGCATCCCACCTACAGCGCTGCCCACTACTGCCTATCTCCCGAACCACTACCCATAGCACAACTCCACAAGCCCCTACCTTCCCCAGCTGTACATTATGTCGGGTCTCGAGAATGCGCTTTTCAATTTAAAGGTCAGCTGACTTGTGTCGACGCCGACCACCCCCACGCTCACACTCAGTAGTTCACAGCCAAGTCGCTCAACAGGCAGGCGCTCAAAGCCGGCAAGGAGGAACAGGCAGAGAAGACCAAGCTGGAGAAGGTAAATAACATGCTTCCCACGCCAAAGACGTTGTATTGACAATCATGCCAGGCTATGAAACAGGGCCACAACGACATTGCACGCATATACGCCGGAAACGCTATCCGCAAGCAGAATGAGAAGCTCAACCTGCTGCAACTTGCCTCGCGCGTCGATGCCGTCGCAGGTCGCGTGCAAACAGCAGTCACCATGCGACAGATCACAGGCAACATGATGAAGGTCAACCGGAGTTTAGACGTGGCTATGAAGTCTATGAGTCCAGAGAGGGTACGCAACCTTACAGCTACTTGCGTCATGGCCGCTGACAATATACAGATCGCCTCCGTCATGGTCGATTTCGAGAAGCAGTTTGAGAACGTAGACTCAGCCACGGAACTCTACCAGGACATCACCTCCTCCGCGACCGCCGTCGGTACACCACAAGAAGACGTCGACCGTCTAATGGCGCAAGCAGCAGATAAGGCAGGTGTAGATCTACAGCAAGATCTCCAAGAAGCCACACCGGTCAAGACCAAAGTTGGACCTACCGAGCAGGAAGAAGAGGCGTTTACCGAGAGGCTGCGCGCGCTAAGGAATTGAGATTCAAACAGGATTCCCAGGGTGTATTGGAGTTTGGGCGCATCACATGCAAGTGAATTGTTGGGAAGACTAAGATAGTTTTGAAGCAGAATCACATGCCTACGACTACCAAAGTAGTCAAGAATCAAGCCGGTCTTCATTACCTGGTTGCTGTTGCAATATATGTCACACCGCCTCCACATCATCCCCTCATCTGCATCTTCGGTTTCTCACCAGTCGCTAGGAGGCGCTGTCAGCTGAGCGTCCGCAAGATCGGTTTCTTTCGGAATTTTGGCAGACGGCTTCGGCTAAGTTGCTCGTCGTTCAGCCGCGTTTACCTGTCTACCCGATGGCTGTGAACATCATGAGTCGTGGACTGCTCGTTCTTGTAGGCATGCCCTGGCTACGCAATCGCAATTTATCCCATTTTAAGCAATAAGCCTATGCACAACGAGAGACGCTGTCGCTCCGATCTGTGGGTGTATCGAGTAGTTTGCTATCATTGTAGCAAGACTATGATAAGAGAGGGGTGCAACGTCCTAGCTCAATGTGCCCCAGGTCGCCAACTTTGGTCGCCTTCCCCATGATGGACCCTGCATTTACAGAGACATGGCATCCAGTATACATGAACATACCTCAGCCGATGCTACCCATCGCCAACTGACCTGCGAACGTCCAATGATGCAGGTTTTAAAAACATGGGCCAATCAACGAACGCAGTATTCGACTCGGTAGCTCTTGCTCCGACGTCGGTGTTCATTCCGGAGAACTTTCAGCTAAACTCCGATATCTTTCGTCAGCGGCTGGTGAATCAAATCCCTCAACAACAACGGCTGCGCAGCTCCTGCGTTGTGAATCTTCACGGCACTTCGGTCGCACTCTAGATACGCGACGAAACAAAGCCTACCAGAGACCGCAAGCGCAAAGTGCCCGCGAAGAGAGCAGGATTGAAGAGCCGAAGCTTTCACATGCAGCACAGAAAGAGAGAGTTTATCAGTCACCGGAGGAAGCTGCAATGGGGGAAGAACAAGCCAGCGGTATGAACACACCTGCAGACACCGCGCCTAAGGTTGTAACACCTTCAATTGCAATTCCCAAACCCAAGCTGCCGCTGCCTGCAATGCGCACACCCACTACCTCGACCGACACACCTCGCGAATGGAATACCTCCAAGCTCGGTCTACGCATCGGCGTCGACGTCCTCTCAGCAGGTGCAGCAGGGACACTCGTCGCACCCATCATAACCATGATCGATAAAGGCATAATCGAAAACGCAAGTGGCAGGAACACATTGGGCGTCAGTCTGAAGAAGAGTGCTGTGGAGTTACTAGCAAGACCCCACCACTTTGTGGGAAGCAAGCCCTTCATTCTCATCTTCAGTCTGTATTTCGGAACCTACTTTACGGCGAACAGTATCGATACAGCTTCTGCGACCGTAAAGCCTACACAAGGGTTACAGGAGCAGACGAGCGGGACGAGCAAGTTTCTAGCTACGAGTACAACAAATCTAGCGTTGTGTCTGTACAAGGACAACCAGTTTACGCGGCTTTTTGCTGCGCCGGGATCGTCTCCACGGCCTGTTCCATTGCCGACCTTTGCGCTTTTTACAGTTCGCGATTGTCTTACTATTTTTGCTTCTTTCAACTTGCCGCCCTTGCTCGCGCCGAAGGTAGACGAGCGCATGGGCGAGGAAGTAAAGAAGTATGTTGGAGCGCTGAGCGTTGCGCAGTTTGTTACGCCTGCTGCTGTTCAGCTTGTGAGCACGCCTTTGCATTTGCTGGGTCTCGATCTGTACAATAGGCCTGATGCTGCGGTGGGTGGTGTTGATGGAAGAGCGGGTCGCGTTGTGAGGGATTGGGCCAAGAGTGCTGCAGCAAGAATATGTCGTATTGTACCTGCGTTTGGTGTTGGGGGTGTGGTTAACACCAAGGTACGAAAGAACATGATGCGAAGGCTTGAAGAGTAGAATGTTATGGGATTGTGCAATCGAGGACGATGGAGGCCCACGCAAGTGGCTTTGGCGGCAGAAACGACTTCAACCTACACATTCGCCCTCAAGATAACCCCGCTTCTAAACACGACGACACTACCTTGATATCGCGATGCCCCCTGTCATACTTTGGCTCTACGTATTACGATGTGTATTGATTTTGGATGAAGATGCGGCAGCAACCTTTCTTGGGCATTAACGGCGTCAAGGTTTTCTTGAAACAATCTCAACTCAGATCATCAGCATGGCATGGCGTTATTGGCGTTCCAGCGATGATTATCTGCAAGCAACAATGAAGCACCATAGGAATTTCATATCTTGACGTGATATCTTTCGCGCGTGAATATTCTTTTCTCGTCCCTGCTCATTACCTCGTTGCCTCAACTTGCTCAGTCTGCCATTATTCTAGACGGGCTGTTTTACGATGCAATGTCGCACTGGAACTAAGGCGAAATCCCCTTACCCTAAACCTAAGCATGAGAGATGCATCATACTGCGCTAGGATAAGCCAAGTGTTCAATGCTTAGGTTTTGTGAATTCATGCGACTTTGGGCGTGCCTTGGAAGGACGTTGCTCCTTCAAACGGTGACGCCATTGTCGATTCGATGTTTGGAACAGTCTCGACCGTTGCTACTATTCCTGGATGTGGCTGCATGGCAAATCTCGGTTTGCACATCTCGCATACTCGCACGGATGTTCATGCAAAACCACCATGCGCTCATCGAAGGCATATTAGCCGTTCACCATGAACTTGCCGAACCTGACAACCGGAGAGTGACTTGTGCAAACGTGGGAGTTGCATGAGACAAGGACGTCTTTGTACACGCTCCCTGGATGTAAGGCTGATCAGGTTAGGCGTTCAGAGAAGGAAGTGGTTTATTTCAAAACATTACATTCGATTGGTAAAATCTCTACACGAGCGTGATAATATTCAGTTCTACGCCTTCTCGTTTCCAATACTGGCGCTTCCACCCCCTCTAGCCTCAGCAAGAAGTTGCGTGCCAACAACTTCTCCCGTACTCTTGCTCTTGAACACACCCGAGACAGAGTACAGCCCCATGAAAGGCTCATAGACATACTCTTCTTCCCAAACCTCTTCACCCTTGAATGTCACACTCTCGTTGAAACCATTAAAGCGCATGTTCTTGACGTAATCACCAACAACATTTGTTGAAGAGATAGTGCCGGAGTTGTCGAGAATTTGCTCTACGATGTCGCCGTTTTGGGCAAGGACGCGGCGCTTGTTGGTGTTGCCTTCGAAGTTGTTGATGGAATAGAGGATGTTGTTACGGAGATCCCACTGATGGAAGTCGAGGTCACGCTTTGCCTTGGCTTGTGCAGTGTCGTTGCCTCCTCCTGTAAGTCCGCCGGCAACGTCGCCAACAAGACCGGCGGTGTCGTTGATGATGGATCCGAGGCCGTTTCCTAGCTCCGCGATAACAGGGTTGAGGTCGATACTGTCCAGTACGTCGCTGACCATAGAGACGAGGTTACCAAGACGTGCTTCGAGATAGACTTTGGCTGTGACGTTTTGGATAAGGAGCGTGACTTTGTCGATGGAAAGGTCTACTCCGGCGTTGAACTGCAGCAACTGGAGTACCTGTGCGTCGAGGTTGATCTTCGCAGTGAGGTTGTCGACACCAATGAAGATTTCGCCAACGTGAACCGATGCGTTAAGCAGGACATCTGGCACAGGATTCAAGGCGGAGATATTAGAAGAAGACGTGTTTTCCGTCTCGTAAAGCACGGCGGTTGGGTCGCCGTCATCTCGGACATCGAGCTTGTAGCCACTGTAGCCATCAGACGCAGATTGGCAAACGGCGAGAAATGGCAGCGAAAGGAGTGTGATTGTTGGGAGTATGGACAACATCTTGATTGGTGATGAAAGAGAGACTGGATAGAGGTCCACGTGCTGCTGAAGGAGCGAAGGGAAGGAAGCGACAGCTCGATGGATGTCGTCAATCGACAAGAGACGGGCGAGCAACGGTTAACAGCACCATCGGTTGTAGTAGTTCGTTGCCTGCAAGGATCATTGCATAGCACGATTATCCGTCATCCACCACACAAGCAAAAAAAGGAAATTAAGGAGATCATTTCCGCACATGCCATTCGACAGAAAATCTAGAAAACCGGTAGTTCGAGTGCGAATCAGGATTTCTGGGTGTTCATGCCTTGGGTTTGCTCCAGATGGCGCGGTCCAGCCTTGTACGAACCCTTGTTGTTGCTGCATAGGGGGCTTTACCCGAGATTACCGTTATGGGAATCCTTGTAATACACCATGTGCATGATTGCCGTCTCGGCTGATTTGCAACGGGATTCCTTCGCTTTAAACATTACTTGGGCCGTGTTTGCTGATACTTGTACGGCTGTCTCACTCTTTACTATCGCTGTCGTTGTTGTCGCTGTCGCCGCCCACGCCAAAATGTCGTTCTCTATCCGCCTACTGCTCATCAGCATTTTCTTTACCTTTGCAACAATCGTTTCTGCGCAAACGGCATCACCATCAGCTGCACCATCAACCCCGCCGCCTACTAGCAGCAACCCACCGCGAGGTAACGGAACTTCTACAAGACCGCCAGAGGTTGCGCCTACAGGATCTTCACCCCCAGATGTGCTTCTCCGTGTCCCCGAACTCCACGTAGGCAGAATCGAACTAGGTGTTGAGAGGCTTCAGGCAGATCTCAACCTTAATGCTAAGGTTGCCGGTCTTGTCCAGATCAATGCTGGCGTTCAAGTCGCCGTAGAGAAGGTCAACATCACTATTGCTGATGTGGATGTTGATCTCGAGTTGGTCGTACGATTGGGCAACCTTGTTTCCATTGTTGAGCGCGTTTTCGATTCTTTGGACCTGAACCCTCTTCTCATCGGTTTGATCGGAAACGTCACCAACTTGGTTGGAGAAGTGATTGGTGCTGTGGATGGCCTTGTAAGTGTCCAAAGACTTTTAGAATTCAACGAAACTAACAACATGTAGCTGGGATCGATTACGCAGAATGGAAAGACACTCAACTTCTTGGTTGATAACCTTGGTAACATCGTCCAAGAGGTCGTGGGAAGCGGCGGAGATGCCCTTCAGCAGATTGTCGGAAACTTCAAAGTAAGCATACTTGCACTATACTACGTCACAATCACTAACTGAATCTCCAGCTCAATATGACCGAGGTCACTGGTAGCGCAAAGCAGATTGGTCAGGGACTTACACAGAAGACCTTCTCATACGAGCCTCTCAACGCTCTTGTCGACATTGTGACAAACACTGCCGGCCAAGTCGTTTCGGCCGTAGTTCAAAAGAAGAACGGCGGTGGTAGCGGTGGCAGCGCGTCGTCCACAGCTTCTGCCTCTGGCACTCCAATGCCAGTCAGTCTGCCTGTCAGCTCAGCCACCAGTACTTCGTAGGCATATATAGCATTGTGATAATGGCATAATCTAATGCGTCCTTGATGTCGGTCCCACAACACTGAATCCGTGATGCATAGTTGTGCCGAAACACTAGACAGGCTATAGATTGGCTTTTGCTCAATCAGCATAACGAGTCCAAACGACTGACCCCTGAAGCATACCTGATCGAGTCTCCATGATGTAGCATATTACTGCATATCTTTTGATCAACTCTACGTCTGAATCTTGCAGTTTGAGATAGAATGCAGTTTGCGGCAAACGAAGAAGCTTATTTCGAAATTAAACTACCTAAAGCCATTGCTCATAGCTTCGACTTGGATACGATGAAAGAGTTGCCAATGTTGAGCCACTTGACAGCATCTGTGACGAGCTCATCGACGATTTCTCTTGCAGTCTTCTTTTCGTTGACAACGGCGGCGACCTTACCCATCAGGAATGGCCGAGCATTGTCCATGGTCTCATCGTCGAGGTCATCACCCATCTTCTCAAGATCATGCTCGACAGGTAATATACCCTTGCTGGTGAGCTCCTTGATCTCTGCTTGTCTGTTCTCCTCCCAGTTGGCGACATATGGGTTGTTGCGAATACGAAGTGGCCGGCCAGTGAAGATGATGGTACGGATGTTGTCGTCCCAGCCAGCTGTTTTGACGGCTTCTTGGTGTGCCTTGGGCGCACCAGCCTCCTCGGAGAGGATGAAACGTGTTCCTACCCAGACACCGGTAGCACCGAATGTGAGCATTGCAGCGAGCGACTGTCCGTTGAAGATGCCGCCAGCAGCCACGATTTGTACTTGCTCGCCGGTCAAGGGCGACTTGTGGCCCTCTACCATCTTGACAGCTGCTGGGATGAAAACGGAAGTGGGAACATCTCCAGTATGTCCACCGCCCTCGCCTCCCTGTGCGCAGATGATGTCAACACCGATATCGAGGCACTTCTTGATGTGCTTGGGGTGTCCGATCATGTTCATGTATAGGACGCCGTGCTTGTGTAGCTTCTCAACGACAGCCTTGGGTGGGACGCCGACGGCGGAGACGAATAGCTTGGCACCGGAATCGATGATGATGTCGACGAGCTCGTTCAGCTTGCCCTTGGTGTAGTCGTAGCTGTACATGGTTAGTGTCGTGCCTTTGAGGTGGCAAGCTCGCCGACAAAGAGGACGTACTTGGTCTTGCGCGCGCTACCTCCGACCTGGGGGAGAAGCAGGTCGATACCGAAGGGCGCGTTCTGGTCGTTAAGGTATCCCTTCAGCTCCGCGATCTGTTCACGGAGCATGTCTGGCGTGTATCCGACACCGCCGATGACACCGAGACCACCAGCATTTGTGACAGCGGCCGCGAGCTTTGGTCCAGCAGCCACGTTCATGCCCGCAAGCATGACGGGATGCTGGATCTTCAGCAGGTCGGTAAGCTTGGTGCGAAGTTGCTCTGAGACTCGTCAGCTGAGCAACATGTGAGAGTGCAGGGTGAATGCCTTACGTGGTGAAGCCATGGTGGTCTGGATAGAATCTACGACTACAAATCTGCTATGTGTGTAAAGAGTGCAAATGCGACGTATATCAGTAGGCAAATGGAGGGAGGAGTCGGCCGCTTTCTTATGGCGCGAGGAGCGAGGAGTCTTGGTCGACTCTCATCGAGCCGTGAGCCGAGGCACGACGCATCTGTCACGCGGAGAGCGCTAGCTGCATGGGGCTTAGCAACTTCTGGGGAACGCTACCGACTACTGGCATCCCGTGCCAGTCTCTGTCCCATCGCGTCACATGCAATTATGTTCACTAATGCGTCCAAGTGTTTAGCCACGCCAAGGGCTATACTCTCAACCTGTTCACGCCCGAGAGCGCATACAGTCAGCATCGCCAACACCAAGGTGCCCAAGTGTACAATTTTTTCCGTGGCGCCTGCCCCACGCCGGACATGTGTTTCTTTACACAACACTTACGCTCTGCGCTTGCCGTATAGATTCCCGAGCTCGTCGCAGCCGTCGCGGCGGCATATATCCAGTGCACAGGATGGCACGACTAAGGAGAAGCATCGCGCCTTCATCGCCCTGGGGAGCAATATGGGTGATCGAGTAGCCATGATTGAACGTGCTTGCCGAGAGCTGGAGTCGAATGGCAAGGTGGATATCATACAAACGAGTAGCCTATGGGAGAGTAAGGCTATGTACGTAGTCAATCAAGATAACTTCGTAAATGGTGCCTGTGAGGTATGCTACGTCTTCACTCAATTCCAACATTGAACTGATGCAAGCAGATAGAGACTCAACTGTCGCCGATCGAACTCTTAGACGAGCTTCAGAGGGTTGAAAAGAAGATGGACCGCGTCAAGATCATTGATAAAGGACCAAGGAATATTGATCTGGACATCTTATTCTATGGTAACACAGAGTATTCCGACGAGAGACTTCAAATACCCCATCCCTTGATGTTTGAAAGAGAATTTGTCCTGCGCCCACTCATCGAGTAAGTCAACGACATGTGTTTCCAATCAAACAATTCTGACCTTCCCTAGGCTTTTGCCGAAAGAGCCTGATCATTTTCTTTTCAAAGATAAGGTTAGGGATCATCTTGAAAGATTACCCGCACCAGATGTACCGCTAGTACCGATGACGCCACTTGCACCGGATCTATCACCCATCTCCTCTGCCCAACTGACAAACAATACGCGGGTCATGTCTATCTTGAATCTCACACCTGATTCTTTCTCGGACGGTGGTCAGAATTATCATGTCGACGAAGCGACGCTAGCGAATACTATCCGAGCACACATTGCGGATGGGGCCACGATCATTGATGTAGGAGGGCAATCAACTCGGCCTGGTGCCGTCCAAGTTTCCGCTGAGGAAGAGCTAGCACGAGTCTTACCTGCTGTAAAGCTGATTCGCTCACTGCCAGAGGCTGAGAATGTGGCAATCAGTGTCGATACATACCGTGGTAGCGTCGCTGAGGAGACGATCGCCGCCGGCGCAAACATGATCAACGATGTCAGTGCAGGAGCGATGGACGATACGATGCTTTCGACCATGGGCAAACTTGGCTGCACGGTGTGTCTGATGCATATGCGCGGCACCCCAGAAACTATGACCAGACCTGAGATGACATCCTATCCCGACGGCATTGTGGAGACCGTAGGAAGGGAACTCCTCGAACGCGTCTATGCTGCAGAGAAGGCGGGTGTTAGGCGCTGGCGCATCGTTCTTGATCCTGGTATTGGATTTGCGAAGACACAAGCACACAACCTTGAGCTGCTCCGCCGACAAGACGAGCTGATGAAATATCCGGGCCTAGAAGGCATGCCTTGGCTTGTGGGAACGAGTCGGAAGGCATTCATCGGGCATATCACGGGAGTGAAGACGGCAAGAGATAGGATCTGGGGAACTGCCGTTGCCATTTCGGCCGCTGTCAAAGGCGGTGCGCAGATCGTAAGGGTACATGATGTGAAGGAGATGACGCAGACTGTAAAGATGGCGGATACACTCTGGCGAACATGAACATGACTACGCACTCATCAGCTCTTTCTCTGACAAAGCATCTATGTCTTTAAGATATCTAGTTTTTCAACACATGGTCACTAGTAACTGTGCAGTGATACTGTAGGCTCGGCCAGCTCCAGCACATACAAGACTTCAAGGATATCCAAAACACGATCACATGATGCCCATGTATACTAGACCTTTTCCCTCTCATCTCGAGTATGCTAACATGATCAATCTGTTCGTACAAAATGGCCGGCTTTGCAACCGCCACAAGCAGTATCTAATCGAAAACGAGTTCGATTGCAATCCAAATCCAGATCGTTCTATGACAATGAGGATCTGTCACGAAAAGTCAAGGTGACTAAGTCTTAGCATCATGGAAACAGCAGAATCGTGAGTCAGGCTTAACAATAAATAGTAAGAAGTGATAGGGAGAAGAGCAACCAGAATGTCAGGAAGGTAAACTCGATAATATAGACACTACATATATACAACAAGGCATTAAGATTCCTCAATGCCTTTTAATAGCTCGCTTTCACAAAGTTTGCAAATCTACAACTTGCTACCACCGCCCATCAACTCAGCACCAGCCCCACTAATGGCCAGCTTACCCGTCTCCTTAACCTTGGTCTGGAACATGACTGTGTTCCCTACTTTCCACATCTCGGTGATCAATGTCTGACCTGGCAGCACAACACCCGCAAATCTGACCTTGATATTCTTGAAGGGGCCGTATGTTTGTAGTACGTGCTTACCCGAGATACCAAAGCTGCACAGACCGTGCAAAATCGGTGTTGGGAATCCACCGGCTTTGCTGAATGATGGGTCGATGTGGAGTGGGTTTAGATCGCCAGAGAGGCGGTAGATAGCCGCTTGCTCTTCGGTTGTGCGCTCCTCGACAACAGTGTCTGGTGCGCGTTGCGGTGGCTTGTGAACCTTTGTGGCAGCACCACGGTCACCGCCCTTCTTCTGGCCACCAAAGTTACCAGAGCCACGGATGAATACTGTGCTCTCGTTGTAGAAGATCTCCTCGCCAGTCTTTGCATCCTTGGTGACGCTGCCGTACACAACCAGTCCAGCGGCACCCTTATCCACGACCTCCACGAGCTTGGGCACAGCGACAAGCTTGGCTTCAGTGGGAATAGGGAACTTTCGGATCTCGAGGAACTGCTCGCCGTGAAGGAGCATACGAGGGTCGAAGTTGGGGACGATCTCGTCAAAGGAGAAGGGAGGCTCAGCGTTGAAAGGTGGTACAACACCGAATGTGGGGATTACTTGGAAGTTCTCGTCGCCTTCGTAGACGAAAGGAAGGTCGGTGCGCTTAGCGCCAATTCCTAGGTCTGGAAGATGTGTTAGTTACGAAGCTGATCTCACGGTATGGCTAAGACTTACTGTAGAGAATGACGTCCCTCTCAGTGTACTCGAAAGGCGTGCCCTGGGGTTTAGCAGCCAGAGCCTTCTTCTGAGCCTCGAGAACCTCCTCGTTACTCTTTGTTGGCTTCTTCTCCTTCTTGTTCTTCTTACTGGTGTTCTCCATGTTGGCCATGATGGACTTGAGACCGCTGGCGTTGTCGAAGGGGTGGTCAGCACGGCCGTCATCGAAGTTGGTGATACGTTCCCATTGGGAGACGACAGCCTCGGGAGTGAGCTTTACATCCACGGGGAAGCCGTGTCCACCAGTTCGTTGCCACCTAGTCGCCGCGAACCATCCGGAACCCATCTCATAGAGGCCGCCAGTTGGCTCAGGGGCTTTGTCAGAAACTAGGAGAATGACCAAAGGAGCGTTGTAGTCAGGCTTGAGTGCCTGAACAACCTCCTCGGGCATGATGCTGCGGGTCATCTGAGTGCCAGCATTGGGAGCAACAGTGTTGACGAAGATGTTGTTCTTCTTGCCCTCAAGGGCGAGGGACTTTGAGAAACCGAGGATACCGCACTTGGCTGAAGCGTAGTTGGCCTGGCCAAAGTTACCGTAGATACCGCTAGTGGAGGTGGTGTTGAGGATACGGCCGTACTTTTGCTTGAGCATGTAGGGCCATGCAGCCTTTGTGCAGGAGTAGGTACCGAACAAGTGAACCTTGTGAATGATGTCCCACTGCTCGTCGGTCATGTTGGCGAATGCCTTGTCGCGGAGAATTCCGGCGTTGTTAATCAGGATATCGATGCGACCGTACTTCTCAATCGCGGTCTTGATAACAGACTCGCCGTCCTGGACATCGCCCTTGTTGCCAACGGCCTCTCCACCAAGTTTTTGGATCTCCTGGACAGTGTTGTCAGGATTGACGAGGTCGTTTACAACAACCTTGGCACCGCGCTTGGCCAGCTGCAAGCAGTAGATGCGACCCAGACCGGCACCTCCACCAGTGACAAGAGCAACCTTACCCTTGAAGTCAATCGGCTCGCCCTTGGGGTTGGAAGGCAGTTGGTTGGCCTTCTCAAGCAGTTCAAGGGCGTTGGCTGGACCTTGTGGGTGCTCAGGCTTGGAGAAGTCGACAACGTCCTTCCACTTGGCAGCGACAGCCTCGGGTGTAAGGGATTCGTCGGCCTTGAGCAGAGCGCCAGAGGCTCGTTCCCATCGCAGCTTAGCTACGTGGCCGGCACCCGCCTCGAAGATGGCGCCCGTCTCAGTAGAGGATTTGTGTGTGAGGACGGCGACAAGGGGAACGATCCATTCGGGCTTCATTTTCTCGAGGACATCGGGAGGCATGACGGTTTCAGTCATTCGGCTAGCGGCGATTGGGGCGACAACATTGCAGAGGATGTTGTACTTCAAGCCCTCCTTGGCGAGCGTCTCGGTGAAGCCAACGAGAGCGAGTTTGGCGGCTGTCGGGGTCAGCAAATGCTTGTGTTCTCATAGAAGATGCATGCATACCGGAGTAGTTTGTCTGTCCGAAAGATCCGAAAAGACCGGCAGCAGACGCGGTGCTGATCAACCTTCCGTACTTCTGTTTCCTGAAGTAGGGCCATGCGGCATGTGCGCACTTGTATGCTCCGTAGACATGGACGCGGTAGATCAGATCCCAGTCCGCCTGTTTCATGTTCTTGAAGCTGACATCTCGCAAGATACCGGCGTTGTTGATGAGGATATCAATACGTCCGAATGTGTCGACGGCCGTCTTGATGATGGCCTCTCCATTCTCGACCGAATCGTAGTTGGCGACGGCCTTGCCGCCAGCGGAGCGGATCTCATCGACGACCTTGTCTGCAGCCTGTCATGGAGTCAGCAACGGAGTCATAATTGATAGAATAAAGCTCGTACCGCCGAGCCCTGTCCTTCGCCCTTGAAGCTTCCGCCCAGGTCGTTTACAACCACGTTCGCGCCGCGGCTGCCAAAGAAGACAGCGTATTCGCGACCCAGACCACCACCAGCACCCGTTACCACAACGGTCTGGCCATCGTATCGCAGCTCCTGCGCAGCCATGATGTGTTTGGTACGCTTTTGTGACGAGGCTGCCTCTTTGTTTGTCGGTGGAGAGAAGTTGCGCTCGAGGAATGTCCAATACAAGCAAGCAACAAGAGTGTCAAATGTCAAATGGGTATCAGCAAAGATCCCACGTTGGTAAAGTGCAGGATATGAAAAGTGAAGATGAGAGGATAGGTGGCTTGCAGCGTGACGGATGTTCAAACTAAGGTCATTCTCGATCTGACCCGGACGTGTCTCATGAAAGCAGCCGAGCTGTTGATAATGACGATTTACCTCGGCCCCGACGGCAGTTGGTCATGTGTGGGGATCTGCGCACCGTGCACCGCATGCTTTCACATGTCTTCAACACCCCATTCTCGCCTCCTCATGGTAAAGTCCGGGGTATCATGTGACAGTCACAAGAGTGTGCTCGACCGCATGCGCAGTTGCCCTGCTCGTTCAGCCCTGGCTGTAGAGAGTTGGTGGATGAACAGTTGCTGAGCTGATGTGGGGCTGCCAATACCACCGCCTCAAGGCCCGAAACACGTACTGTACGCGTCCTGGCCATCGCCACATTGGGGTGCAATAGAAAAACAGCAAGTGCGCCGTCGATTTTTGGCCCTTTAGTACATGTAAAGGCTGCAGTACAAGTGACTGTTTGTCTGGTGGATACTCACCACCAGCAACATGGCCGACATGCAAAAACCTAAACCACGCCTTGAGAGACACGGGGTGCTGTGATTGATACATAGGAGCTCCTATCTCTGGGTGCCTGCTAGTCTGCATCACGAAAATCACCGGACTTGCTATCTGCCAAGCTCACTGGATTGTGTGGTTGAGAGCAGCCACATCTAGGTCTAGACTTTTCTTTCCATGATTTGCATGTTCTAATGCAGCAAGCCAGCAATATTAAGTAAACACAACGCCCGGCCCGAGATTCACTGTCCATCTATGCATAGTTGATCGCATCACCGATCCTTTGTAAACACGATACTGCACCAGGATCATTCTAGCTCTGTAGCTATCTGCGTCATGCCGAGGACAACGCCGACTCAGACCCTCATCGTCACCGCTTCTTGACCACCATTTTCTCTCCCATAGCCAATGATTCCACAGCGCCTTCATGCGTGAGCGTGCAGGACACCAGTCTTTGCACGCTGTATACGACCATCATGCGCGGTTCGGCCCGTTGACGGCTTTGACCGCCTTCAACATTCGCGTACCTACCTTACCGAGCCTCGAGGTTCTCTGCAATACGCCTATCGTAAACTGTGCCCTATTACTGCCGCTGATCAAAGAGCAGAGGACATGGGCTTAGTGGATGGAGAGAAGAAAGACATCGGGATGGGGATAGTGTGTCGGGAGCTACCATGGCCGACGTCACGCCGGTTACCACATGAGGGGTGTCCCGTCGTAAAGTAGAGGGCAGAGTTTCCTTGGGCTGTAGTAGGTTGCAGAGCTTGTGTGTGTGCTGGATGGCGATCCTTCTGGTAGAAACATTTTATCTGGAAGCACTTTAGCGAAACCGACTCATAGTTCTGTTGGTACGGACTATCAGAGTAGGAAAACTTTTGGTTTATGATGCCTGAATATTGTACTATTTTCTGACTGATCATAGCAAGTGGTAGGCCATGATTCTGCTCCTCACAGAAATGAAAAATTTCACGAGGCGGCTCAGGATGATCGTTATCGTGATACCAGCACGGATAATTGTAGGAGTGGGTTTGTGGATGCACGATTGCGGGTACGGAACGCTTATAGATGCAAGTCGATATAACCCACACATACTTTCATTCCGTTCCCTTGATCCGGCACAAACGAGATACCTTTTCCTTGTTCAAGGTCGATTGCATCTTAAGATCCCTGGTTGAACTCGCTGCCAGGGGACGTCGTTGGGTTTGGTACCGAATATAATACTAGCAGACTCCGTTCTCTCATCAGAAAAGAAGCCGCACGCGTGGGGTTAGTCCATCCATCCAGACTGCGTGTCGTCGCCTATCTTGCACAGGTTTTCCATTGGGTCAGTCGAATGCGCGTGGACTGTGGTGTAAGAGCACTAATCGGCCGTATTACTCGCAGGAGTCTCGGCGACGAATGTGAAGTTGTCGACTTTACGTCAAAAGCTCGGAGAATAATGGGCCGCATCCTTTCTGGCCACATATGTAGCAGGCCGAGCGCAGGCTACACTAGGCGCATCTTTACTAACCGGCAGTTCTGGTGTTAAGATTCATGGAGCAACGAACGCACAGGGCAGCGCAGTCATAGCACTTATCCCCATAATCGTGAAGTAGTCCGGATGCTGAGGCAATGAGCGCCTCTTAAGTGCCAAATCCGAGTATTTCATATATCCTCAGCAGCCACAGGAATGACGTCGTGACGTGGCTTTCCATGGGCCTGCCCTTATCCCGAGGCCATGTCAGCGGTGTCATTTTCGAGGAGACTGTCCGCGGGGCTATCCGCCCGCCTGATGCATGCCATGCACCACGTGCTCATTAACGACCGTATTCGTACACTAGCGTAAGTAATGCCTGTTCTAATAGCGAATCGCAGATTGGGCGGCGGAATTTCTTCCGATGAGAGGTTTACCTAAAGTGTGTGGTTGGCGAGGCAGACCTAGGCAGGTAGGTCTACTATGGTGGGTCTTCTCATGTCTCGACCTACTGTAGGGTATGTATCTCAAAGGCCGGTGTGTCAGGCATCGTGGCCTATGGGATACGAGTTTTCAACGATGTCTCATGGCCGCACGATTGTCAAAAAGTCTTCGAGCAAGCCCTACTCTTGGAGGCGATAGACCCGATTGCTTGCCCCTGGTGGCAGTACGCCTCATTCTGATCTGACTGCTTGCGTCCAGGGTGTTGGAATGGAAGTAGTAAAGCGATCTGCCCATCATTTTGCATCTCACAACGGATGTGGCTCTCGCCGATCCAGTAGCCTTGTAAGCTACACATGTGACCGGATACTGGGGATCGCCCTAATGTCTAACGGCAAGCTGAAGAGATAGCGCTTGACTTCGTGGGATGAGAGGTGTCCAGGCTTCGATATCTGTGATTCAAGACGTGCAGCGACTTCGTCAGCATGCTTTAGTGACGTTTCTCTTCGCCACGATGTCGGGTAATTTTGCGCCTTTGCCGAGCTGTCGTCAGCTCATAGCAATCTGCAGGCCACGAGGTTTACAGCGCCTTGCTGTCCTTTTGAAATCGTTTTGAGGTTTGAGCCATCCCTGTCACTTACCACATCCTATCTAGCGTAGTCATTTTTCGTCGGTGGTGTTGATTGTTAGCTGTCGTCAGGTGCTCCTAAGTCACGAGTCTCTTGTCAAAGACCTCAATCGCAATGAGTGATGATTCAGAAAGAGTCAGCGTTCACGGCCGAGTCTTCCAAAGGATTTCCCTTGACGAGAAGATCTACTTCGCACCTGTAGCCATCGACGATCGCGAAGAGAGCAGACTGACCGCTCAACATCGCCTTGTAGCCAGAATCTTCGGCGACAGTTTGTTCTCCTCTAAGGTGTCAGTGGAAAACCCCTCTGCAATCTTGGAGTGCGGTTACGGTAATGGGGAATGGGCTGTCCAATGCGCTGAAGACTTTGAGGATTGCGAGGTGCGTACTTGATCATACCATATGCACAATTCAGGAGACCGGCGTTGGTACTGGCCTCGTACCGCTGAGAAGATGTTGACATTCCCAGGTAACTGCCGTCGATATATTCCCTATGTGAGTAAAGGCCATATCCGGAGTCCACCCACCGACAAAAACTGAGCCGACCTCCTATTGCTAGGGATCTCCCAGATCAACCCGAAAACTTAGATCTGGTTAGTAGCGTCCATATACGAACTGAATGTGAGGCATGCTCTAACCTGGTATATACAAATTTAGATCTGCCATAATCTCAACGACCCTCTTCGCGACCCCGAACTATTCCAAGCGAACCATTACGACCTCATACACTCACGATTCGTGTTCCCAGGTATAAAGACCGAGAGATGGGCCCGGTATATCAGAGATATGAAATTGCTGCTGAAGCCGGCAGGTTGGGTTCAGATGATGGAATTCCTGCCCATTATTCAATCCCATAACGGAAGTCTTACGGAGCAGTCTGCCGTGCGAAGATGGTGGCAGTCATATCAGGGCGCTATGGCAAGCATGGATCGTGACCCAAGGATAGGCCGTCGGTTGAAGCAGCTGTTGCTCGACAATAGATACCGAGATGTTGACGTCGAAGTGGTGCAGGTACATATAGGTGGTTGGTCCCCAGGTAAGGCCTCTCTACTGCATCTCGTATCATGTCTCCTACTTTGGCCAGTCGTGTTCCGCCATTCTTAGACCCGTACCCTATTCCCCAACAGTGCTGAGAAGGCACGTATAGATCCCGCTCAAGCCAGCCTCGGCGGAGACTCTGTCGCGGTACGTATATCCGTGTTGTAGTAGATGGAATTCTGCTGACCGCACGTTCACGCGTCCAGATGATTGGTGACCTGCTCGAATCTCTTGGGCTATGGCCGTTCACATCGACTCTTGGTCGTACAGCCGCAGAATTTGACTCTCTGATGGAAGAAGTCCGCACAGAGCTCCAGGACGTGAGCCTGAAGCTATATATCGAGATGTAAATGACGACTCGTCCCAATTGATGGTGTGTGTGTGTGTGTGTGTGTGCCTAATTTGCTCCCAGATATGTCGCTACGGGTCGGAAAAGCACCCGGTAATGCAGCATGCATCTATTGACGTCGATGTAGGTGCTGCATTGCACTACGGATCTTTCAAATTGTACGGGTGCACAGGGCCGTGGTTGTGTGAGGCGAAGAGGGATGACCAATATGGTCGGGAGCACGAGCATCTTCCTGTGGATGTCAGAACTGTGTGACGAAGGCAGGGCGGTCTACACGACTTCATCGTGTCCAGTAAATATCAACAAGCTAGTTCCGAATGCTCAAAAACCAGCCAGGCTGATAAGAAATTCAGATGTCCTCCTAACTCTCGCATACATGCTTACAAAGGGTCATGGTTAGGATTCTGATAGCAGCCTTGCTGTCTTTCAAGCTTGCCGATTCCAAACAAGCTAAGCTTATACTCCCAACATTCGCTGGGTGGGCAGGTTGCGCCGATCGCGACGAGCCTCGCTTCGACGAGGTTGGAGGCATTACTCTATCATGTAGGCGGCGGCTCCTTTAAGGCAACTCCTCGGAGGCGAACGCGTGTTTGTGGCATACTCGAGTGTGTCTTCAAGCTGCTGTGTCGCCTGATTCGAGTGCGATGGTGGTTTGCTGGAGAGGCTGAAGAGAGTGAAAGTCGACAAGTGACATGCACGATGTCGATGCAGAATTGACACTGGGGTGCTGCTGCGTGTACACGAAGGAGGTGCCGAGGGTGAGAACCCAAAGAGCAGAGAGAGTCAAACAGATGACAAGGGAAGGTGGGGCGACAAGAGACAGGCTATGGGACGCTAGTGGCCCTGGAGAGTGTTTGTTCGATTCTAAGGAAGGAACCATTGTCCAGACCACCTACGTCAACCTTCGAAATCGCGTCTTCACTCCACAAATCGGGGGCGAGAAGCCACAAACACAGTCATCCAACAAGGCCGGGATCTGTTCGGTAGGTTTATTCGGTCTCAGGTCAATTTCCCCGACAGTCTGGTAGCGAAATATGCGCTGCGATGGGGCACTTCTTTGGCTAGACTTCAACGCCTTTGAGACCGAACAGCAGGATACCACTTCGTCAGCATTGGTTCATCTCTGTTCGGTTAAAACTCGGCATGCCGAAGCCTTCACTAAAGGCAATCTGTGTTTGCTCCTACTACTAATTCAGCATGCAGTTGTTTTCACCTAAAGTACCACCACGTATTGACGTTGGGCTATCGACTGCCTTGGTCCAATATAGTTAGCAGTATCCACCAGCGTTGACCTACCCAAGACGCGTGCACCGGGGAAGCGGATATCGTCAGGGAGCCTACGCTGAACTAACAGCTTCGTAACGAGACGCTTTCATGCCAGTATTGGCGTGCACAACATTGTCTTGTCGAAATGTCGATTTGCGTTCGGTCTGCGATTCCGACATCCTGGCGATAAGCAAAGTCCGTCCCTAGAAAAAGAAATCTACGACGCCATCAAAAGAGCGTAGAACAATTGCTTTCTTTGTTCCCCCCTCCCCCGGGTACTACATCCATAAGGTTGAACCAGGAACTTTGAAATTGAACGGCGCTTACGATACCCCCCGCAAGCTGTCCGAAATAGTTTAACGGCAGGCGGCATAACAGCCTTGCGCGCGTAGGCTGCTGGTACATGCCTGCGATCCCGGGATACGCGCGCAAGCTTCTGTTGGATCCAGACCTCGGCTGGGAGCCACAGAAAGCATAACTTGGCGGTTCCCCGATGACATCCCCTCAGGACGTTACAAACCTCTGAAGCAATGACGACGTCATCGTCTCTCTTCAGATCGACTTTGCACCAGACCCACAAGCCGCGTGTTGGATCTATGCATCACGCAATGTCGCAGCAGTCCGATGAACCACCATCGTCAGCTGCGTAGATGGCAGATGCCAAATCGGACATGGCAAATTCGAAGCTTTGAGCTGCAATAACTACAGCACAAGAACAAAAATCGAACGCGGGTAGTCAATGTTGATATGTAGAAGTGCGTGCTATTGGTGCAGCTTTCAATCTCCGGTTCATCGACAACAGTACTCGATCGAGCTGCGCAACGTGCAGACCTTTTAGCCTGATTCCCGACCAGCCACACCCAGAAAGAGTATAGCTCCCGCGACGGACATCATTTCCCATGTACAACCGGGCTGGCGTCCCCCAATTTCCCCGCGTACCAGCTGCAATTGATCATGGAATATCTGCCGTCCCGAATGAGCCCTATGTATCGGCGGAAAGGAATGGCTAGTGCACTGGATATGTCCCGCCAGCCTCCGCAAACTTAGCGGTATAAGTACTTGCGTAACTCTCGGCGCAAATGTAATCACCGGCAACTAGGCAATATCACAATGGTGTCCTCTTGGTCGATTCGATTGCTTGTCGCTAATCTAGCGATCACCGGCGGAGTTGCAGGGGGTTGGCGTGACGGGAAGTTCAAGACGCTGGTGACATTTGGTGACAGCTACACGGATGAGAATCGACTTGGATACTTCATCAACAACAATGGTTCTGCGCCTCCTGTGGCATGGCAGCAGCCGGTGGTAAGTCGAACGTTAGCACGACTTCCTACATCTTGCTAAGAATACCTAGGGTCTAGCCACTGCTTCAGGTGGCCTTTCTTGGGCTCGTTACGCTAGCATCTACTCTAAGACAAACCTCTACAACTATGCCGTCTCAGGAGCTGTGTGCTCTAACGAAATAACACCGCGCTACTTCTCTGCCATAAATGCACCCTTCCCGGACATTGCTGGGTATGAACTCCCTGCGTTCATCGCAGATTCCAAAGCTAGCAACGCGAATGGTACAAAATTCTTCACTGGAAAAGCATCCAGCACTGTGTATGCCATCTGGATTGGAACAAATGATCTTGGAAACGGCGCATTCTTGACGGACAGCCAAGTCCCCGGCAAGACCGTCGCAGACTACATGGATTGTGTCTACGACCAAATCACACGCCTCTACGAGAATGGAGGCCGCAACTTCGTTATCATGAACCTCGCTCCGCTCGAGCTCCTCCCTCAGTACCAGCAGCCTCAAGACGGTGGTCTACAAGCAACACAATACTATCCCGACGTCCCTGGCAAGAACCTCACCGAAGTTCATGGCCGCATGCAGAACACTGTTGAGGCACTCAATCAAGTCTACAAGTACCGCACACCCTTTGAAGCTGAAATCGACGAACTCTGGGAAGATGCAAATGTCGCTAGTTTCGACGTGAACGCGCTTATGACGGATATATACAACAACCCTGCGAGCTATCTGAACGGAACGGGGGCGCCGCTTAATGTTGAGGGTGTGGAGCATTTATGCGATGCGCAGGGAAGTAATTGTACGAGTACGGATAGTCCGGATAGCTTCATGTGGTATGATCCGTTGCATCCCAGTGAACAAACGAGTCGGATCGTGGCGAGGGAGTTTGTGGGAGTGCTTGGAGGAAAGAGTAAGTGGGCCAGTTACTGGGGCTGTTAGTATGGAGCATGTGATGAGGGTATCAAAAGATGGAGATTTAATGTTGATTCGAGACTATTCTACATCTATGCTACAAAAGTCATGCACCACTTTGCCCTCTCTTCAGAATCATGATGCACTATCTCGTGGTTTCCGTCTTGCCATTTCTTGCTATTTTTTTGTCCTTGCACTTGCTGAAAAAAAACGACACCCACTGTATCATCCGAGTGGTTAACGCCTTTTCCAAATGCTTCTAAAAAGAGACAATCTTTACGTCTCGCACTCGGTGGAACAGAAATCATTGTTGCTGTGGGTGACCACTAATTATAAACGCAATGCTATCCCGATAAAAATCCAATAGAAGTCGGAGCCGGTCTTCATGTCTGACGAGGACAACTCAGCCAATTCAAATACTTCGACACCACCTCTCTAAGCCCTTGTCCCCACCCTTGATCCCCTTCAACACCTCACCCACCTCTTCCAAAGCAACATCACATCTCACCATACCAAAAGCGCCAACCTGTCCTTGTATGACCGGCATAATCAAACCCAGGTCCACGAGACCCTCCCATTCTCGTCTCGCTACATCTTTGCCCCAGACTTTGCTCGCTCCGCTACTCGAACTCAGTCCGCCGGCTGCTGACTGAATGCGGGCTCGTGATGCGAGAGTGACGTATTCATCGTAGGCCATGTTGAAATTGCATGTGTCGGAGTCGTGGATGATATCCAATCTTGCGGCAGCGATAAGAAGGGAGAGAGATAGCTGCGATAGTGAGGGAATGAGGGACAATTTGGAGTCCGGAGAGTTAAGTACGTTGGCGGGTTGGAAGGGTGTGGTGGGAGAAAGTGTCGCGGTGGGAAGGAGAAAGGAGGTTAGGATTTGTGGGACGGACTTTGTGAGGTAGAAGGACGGCGCAAGATGCTGGGTAAGGAAAGAGCGCGATGAGAAGAGTTCCTAGTAGATCATCAGCCTGGTCGTGACGTCGCAGTAGTGGACTATTGATGAGCTTACGGATATGTTGGCGTTCCACTGTGATAGCGCATCTTCTTTCGTGTCGTTCTTCTTTGCCTTCTTTGCCGGTGTACTCTTGGTACCGCCTTCTAATATACCTCTCTCCTCGACGCTCAGTTGCTCCGGCTGTATTGACAAACAGGTCTTACATGTTTCCTGGAACGCAGTAAAAGTTGTTGCTAGCCTGAGATGCACATAGCGATGGCTGAAGCGACTCTTGACTCGCTTCTCGAGACTGTTAGTCACGTCGATACGTGTCGTCAGTCCTAATACCGCAATGGGCGCTTTTCGTGATTGTGCGATGTCGAAGAGATTGTAGAGCAATGTCTGGCGGGGATGTTGAGCGAAGAGATCGAACTCGTCCATTACGAAGACGACAGCTTTGGCGACCTCGTCAGTCACTTCGCCAGTCTGTTCCGATGGGTGAGAAAGTAGAGCGAGCAGCGTCGCTAATGTGTCCGCGTAGTTTTTTCCTGGCCCACTCCTATCCTCTTCGATGTCCATCTCCTTGCCCAGCTGACGCCAAATCTCTCGCAGTGCGATCTTGTCGTCTGTATGAACGAAGCCGTTGAGTCGTACGACATGATATTGGCCACCGTTATCTTTGGAGACTTCAGAGAGGACTTTGTTTACGAGCGCCGTCTTTCCGCTGCCCCGAGCTCCAATGACAAGCATTGAGTTGCCTTCACCAGCGGTGATGGTCTGTTCGACAAGTTGGTACACAGACTTATACTCATCGTCCAAACCAACCAGAGGTGAAGGACGTTTGCCAGTAATACGGTCCATGACAATTGTCTTGAGTAGATCAAGCTCACGACCAGGCGCCAGGTTACTGTAGATGACCGAGGGCGTGAGCTTCTCTTTCTGAGCCAAAGTAGGCTTATTGAAAGGACTCGGTTCTGTGGGGTCCAGCACACTATCCAGGAGGCTGTTCCCGTCTACATCCATCTCGTCCTCGTCGTGTCCGTTGGCCTGGTCTTCGGCATTCGACCAGCGCTCTTCATCATTGTTGGCGATATGATCGGTGCGGTTAAAGCGTCTTCGTTCACTAGCAGTCAGCTTCCTGTTGGTTGTGGGAGAGCCGTCGCCGAGTTCGTCGGCGCTCTCCGGTATGATTGCTTGTTCTCCTACAGGCTTTCGTCGCTTGACCGACTTGGAGGGCGTCGCTGCAATTGCCTCTTCCGACTCTGATTCCAGCGCTGTAGCCTTTTTCCTTGTACCGGTCGCTGGCTTCCGTATCGAGCGTGGCCTCGAGATCTTAGTGGCCTTGGTGTTGTTCTGCAGCTCATCTGCTTCTTCATCCTCTTCTGCGATAGGGCTAGGCTCTTTCTTCTTCCGAGCACTTGCTCGTGGAGCTGCTGGTTTGCGCGCAGACGCAGCTGGCTTTCGGGCAGCCTTCGCAGGCGTGACAGTATCTTGCGATTCGCCCTTTGCATCGCTTGCCTCTTTCAAAGCGTTCCGACTTGCGACTTCCGCTTTCGTAGGTCGCCCCTTTCCTCGCTTGGGCGGGATGGCTGTTTGTATCTCCTCCTTGTTGTGCGCAGCAATTGGTGTGTTCTCTTTGGATGCTTTCTCTGTCGGTTTGCGGGCTCGGACTGGTCGCGAGGATGCTGCAACGTTCAATGCGCCTTCGATATCATCATAGACATCAATCTCTTCTGCCGCTGCTGCACGCTTGGCTGGTGTGCCGTTTGTTGCGCCCTTGGTCAATCGACCCTTGCGTACTGGTGCTGGCTTCTTGACCTCATCCTGTGCAGTGTCGCCGTTCGTAGTTGTGGCGGATTTGGTCGCAAGCCTACCAGAGACTTTCCGTGTCGACGGCTTTGTTGATGGGCTCGGTTCGGTGCGCTCCGAGGTATCGAGCTTTCTCCGCTTAGAAGATCGCGGCGAGTCGTCCATGTCGGCACTTGGGGATGATTTTGAATTACAGTTTAATCGTTGGTTGGTGTCTGTTATCGAAAATGTATCATGGTTGTGGTATGAGGAAATGTTTCGAGGTCGCGAATGCCCTGGTCAAGGCGCGTCAATCCCCAAGTCGCGTCGCGCTAGAATTCCGCTCCTGGAGCGCCCCTGCATCATGCCAAGAGCCGTCCAGCCTAGCTTGTCCAGAACAAGAACACCATCAAACATCACAACAGACTATCGTTCAACACTGCCTGTGAAGACATGTCAGATGGCGACAGTGCCATCGCCAATATTGCCATGTGTGCTCCAGTGTCGCTACCATCCATGACTCTTGGGCTTTTCCGACGGCTTCAGAGCTTAGGGCTCCCGAGCCCCACTGAACCGTACATCTAATGCGCCCTACATGTACAATTGAAAAACAAGCTAACCTCGCCACCATGGACTCCACTGTGCTAGAAAGGATGCGCATAAGTATGAGTCTGCTGGTACAGCCTTGGGACTCGAATAACGACACTCAATGGCTTCAACTCAGAGTACCCAGGTCGACTTGACCACTTACCCACAACAACCCTCTTCGGCTGCAACCACAGACATTGAACTACTACAAGAAAACGACCGATCCCAACCAACCAGCGACAATGGATTCTCCCTTTCGCCTACTGATGGTGGCAGGGATGCATGGCTCTGCTTGTTTTCCTGTTTCATGGTAAGTTTCTCCTGCAAGAAATGCATGTGAGACATACACTGACTTCGCAACTTCACCTCTGCAGCTCGAGGCCATGATTTGGGGCTTTCCCTCCTCTTACGGCGTCTTTCAAGAATACTATGCTACCAGTGAGGAGTTCTCTGGCCAAAACAACGTTGCCGTTGTGGGCACTTGTGCAATGGTATGTCCTAGTAGTTATCCAAAGACCAAGACTGAGACCTATCCAGGGTATCATGTACATGGATATTGCGATATGGTTCGTTGTACTAAAGTACTTTCCCAAATTTCGCATCTGGGCCACACCAGTTGGTTTAGTAGTCGTCTGCCTTGCCTTGGGCCTTGGATCACTTTCAACGAGCATAACACACCTCATCATCACTCAAGGCATCTTATACGCACTGGGCGGTGGACTCGCATGGACGCCAATTCTCTTCAACATCGAAGAGTGGTGGGTACGCAGAAGGGGGTTTGCCTACGGAGCTACTATGGCCGGCTTGGGATTGAGCGGGGCCATTCTTCCTCTCATACTCGAGTGGCTGCTACACTCCTACGGATTCCGGACGACTTTACGAGTATGCGCACTCAGCTTCGTGGCTCTCAATTTTCCCATAGTCTTCTTCTTCAAACCTCGCCTTCCGTTGTCTCAAACATCGCAAAATAGGGGGTTTGACCTGTCGTTCTGGACCTGTTCCAACTACCTCATTCTACAGTCCGGCAATATCATCCAGAGCCTTGGATTCTTTCTACCAGCAATCTATCTACCCACTTTCGCCCGGTCCATTGGTGCAGGTAGCATCGAAAGCACTGTTACAATCATTCTTGTCAATGCTGCTGCATTTGTCGGGTGTCTGTGCATGGGAATTGCGACCGACAAGTACCATGTCACAACCTGCCTCATGGTCTCTGCCTTGGGCTCAACAGTTGGTATATTTCTCCTCTGGGGATTTTCCACCTCACTGGCGCCACTATACATCTTCTGCATAGTCTACGGTGCTTTTGCTGGGTGTCAATCAAGCGCCTGGAGCGCTATCGTCGCAGACACTCAGAAGAAGCGCAGAGGCGCAGATTCTGGCTTCGTATGGGCGTGTCTATCGGCTGGGAAAGGCGTTGGTAACCTGTGCAGCGGCCCGCTTTCAGAAGCTCTGCTACATGCTGGTGACTGGAGTGCAGATTTTGCATATGGTAGCGGATATGGAGCACTGATTGCATTCACAGGCGTGACTGCACTACTGAGTGGCTGGGGTTATGCTGCAAGGAGGATCGGGTGGATATGAACTGAGGCCATGGATGCCTGAGGATGCCTGAGGATGCCTGACGTACTTTGGATGCCAATCTTTGCGTTCCGCTGAGCATACGTCACACATCACGCCTTTACCACATGCCAAACACCAGGCAGGTCTCCCGATGCTCAAGTAAACGATGTGACTGTTACAGAGCATACATGGTCGGGAGGTGTTTGCACCAATCAGCTGGCGATGTTTAGTTCTTGGCGGCGAGTTACGCGTACGCATGAAACGGACCCACAAGTACCATTATACGCGATCGACCCTTCCGTGCCTGGCACCAGCATCTCGACCTTTCTCTCGAAACATGTTGGTCTCTCTATGCAATCTATCGCAGCCTTGCTTTTATGCTGATTGCCGGCTTGGCCAGTGCTATTCATCTGTTCACAACGCGCCTATGGCTCGCACAATAATTTTATTGGACCGCAAACGAAACTACAGAAGTGATCGGCATGAATTCCGTACTATACTCTCCGAATCATGCTTGCCAGATGGGACCTGTCGCTAACCCGCAGAGATTACTCTAACCCTTCGGCGCGTCTTCGCAAAGGCTTGATCGACCTTATCTGTAACTAGCAGGTCGCACGGGCGTTCTTCTCCAGCAATGTCAAACGACTGGGCTTTCTGGGGCTTGCAGGAACCAGGTTTTAGATGAACGAGTTGTTGATCATGACTGGAAATCTCCGGACGAGGATATATACCTTGGATTTGGCCTCATGTTGTACGGCCATCAACCAGTTCTTCACAGACAGTTGTCTCATACACTCTCTTCGAGCAGGCCTTTCTCCGCTCTTGTCGTCATTCTCTAGATATCCTAGCGGTATACATACATTCTTTTGGCTGTGCCACCATCTTTGCTATCAACATTGCCTGTCTCGCTCTGTCTCAAACACTTCTTCTACATCTCGTATCAAAGACATCACCATCAAGATGAGAAACGCCGTCATCCTCGCCGCTCTTGCGAGCACCACAGCCGCTTACCCATTCAGCGACTACCTCGACGCCATCTTTGGCACCAAGGAGTCCCGTCATGCTCCTCCTCCAGAGCTGATGCCCGGTTTCGCCCCAATCGGAACCGGCACAGCATCTGGCATTCCTTTCCCTACAGCAACAGGAGCGTTTCCCATCGACGGTATGCCACCTGTCCGTCACCGCGTCCGCAACTTGGCTATCGACTACCAGCTCGCCCCAAGACAGGGCCCCGGAGCCGGCAGCGCGCTACCCAGCTTCTCGTTAGCGGAGCCCACAGACGGTACTCCCGCTCTGCCTACAGAAACGGAGGGAGGCTTCCCTGGCCTTCCCACAGGCCTTCCCACAGGCCTTCCCACAGGCCAGCCTGACGCTCCATTCCCATTTCCAACGGGTGGACCTGATATGCCTTTCCCAACCGGTGGCTTTCCTAAGCCACCTAGTGATGGTCCTTCTCCATCAGACATTCCTTTCCCAACCGACCTTCCTTTCCCCATGCCCACCGGTGGCTCTCCGTTCCCCTTGCCTGGTACCGGCATGCCTGGTCTGCCCACTACAATGCAGACTCTGACTCGCGGTCCCCAGCCTACGGGTATGCCTGAGCTGCCTGGCTCGGACAACGGCGAGCAAGGACCTGGCGATGACGCCCCAGGAGGCTTCTTCGATTGGCTCAGCAGCCTGTTCGGTGGCGGCAAGAGTGAGATGAGCTCTTAGAGTCATTGCTTTCATCACGTCTACCCCAGAAAAGGCAACGTGGTGAAGAAATGATGGAACAGTGTGTACGACTAAGACGTCTTGATGGCGCGACATTTTAATTCTTTCCACATACTTTACATACTCACACTTGATCTTAAAACATAGAGAAACAACAATGTACGCCATATGCTTGTCTCATAACCTTTGCACATGCAGTGAAGCTCTCAAGACTCGAAGATAGTATGCCCTATTCTATTTTGAAGACATCTACTCAAAGTTATAGATAAAGATCGTAGTGAAAAAAATTGATCACCGCCGTTGAGGGCAGTGACCGGGTATCTTAGAAAGCCATATCCTACACTATGCTATTGAACTTTTTAGGTTCCCGCACCATATCTTTCGTGACGGTCGTCGGGTTGAATAGACGCCTCCCAGATGCTTGTGCATGATTGCAGTGCAAATCGTAACCTTTTCCTTTCAAAGCCAACCATAACCGATATACGCCAAAGATCAAAGAACTAAAGATTCACGCTTGTTGAAATGAAAGAGGTCTGCTGAAAGCAGGAGCTCTGTCGCGTAACTTGTTGAACACCAGACTAGGAGCGGAGATTTCTCTGAAGAAGACTCATCTCAAATTGGTCTTGGGGTGTTGAATGCAGTAAGACCTGGCGTCACGGAAGCCTAGTTGGACATTGCCAGGCTTCTCATGCCGTTGGTGACCTCGACAGCGGCTGCTTTAGCAGCATCGATTAGGCTTGGGTTTTCTTCCTTATGAGGTTCAGCTTGCTCGCCGTTCGTGCCGTTGGTGTGGCTACCGCCGTTGACTACCTTTGTCGCTTCTTCTCCGTTTGCGCTAGGAACATCAACGCTGGGATTGACCAACGGTTTATCCATGTCCTTGACCTCTAAACCATCGAAGATGGGGAAGATGCCACGGGTTGCGTGGAAGTCGTTGTGTACTGCAAACAAAGCATTAGTAAGAGAAGTGTAAGTATAATCGAATGTACTTGCCGATATTCAGGAGGTACCAGGTGTCTACGACGTCCTGGATCACGTAACGCGATGGACTGACACCTGCATGGCAGTTTGCCCATTGTTGTCCAAGGCGGTAAAACTCGTCCTTCCAGGCGAGGAAGCTCACTGTTTCAACAATGGTTGGTTGTACGATCTCCTTGCCTGGGAAGACACCCCATGTAACAGCGTTCGGTCCTTCGTTGGGAGCGTTCGTCTTCAAGTCGCCATCCTTGTTCACAGCATAGTAGGTGAATTCAGGATCGCGTTCGAGACGCGTGATGATCTCAGAGATGTGTTCCGGAGAGACGAAGACCTCCAGGTAAGCCTTTTGGTAGACATAACCATTACGCGGGCCCCAACCAAATACCGGGTCTGAAGACTTGGCTCCATTAACAGCAGGTTGGGAATTGATGGTCAGGAATCCACGGCGGTTCAGATTGATCAGATCATCCTGAATAGACCCAGCTTCGGTCGTAATGGGCTGTTCGCTCCACGGCAAAGATTCGAGCTTTCCTTCCATATAGCGTACGAAGAGTTCGGATAAATCTCTGATCGACATTGGTGTGCCCCATAACTTGATGTTCTGCTCGTTGGTGCCCTTCAGACCGATGCCGTAAGAATCCAACTCGCCAAAGGCGGGTGAACGCGAATCTCCCCAGCGACCGTTGGGGAACTCGTCCCAGTCTTGTGTGCGAGCAATGTAGGATCGATTGCGGTTGCGCCAGAAGATTGGTCGTACGTTCTCGTCTCGTCGGTTGAGCGCCAGCGAAGGCCGCCATGGAAGAGGCTTCTCTAGTGGTGACTCGGGGTCGGGTAGGAGGTCTAGCTCTTCAAGGACCATGCGGGTGGCTTGCGCGAGATTCATAGTGTAGCTATATGGATATGAGAAAGATTATCCTCGCGTAACGGGGAGACGACTTACAAGTGCAGGTGTGTGATACCAGCGTCGATCAGCTTCCGACACATTTCGGCGACTAGATGTTTGCCGACTTCACGCACTTCGACGTCATCGTTCTTGACAGGCTCCAGGGCCTCAGTCCAGTGCTTTGGGATATTGCATCTCGTCCATTGGGCCCTCCGTAGGAACGCGGCATGGGTGTGGATGGGCATGATACCAGGAATGATGGGAACGTCGATGCCCTTGGCACGAACCTTGTTGACCCAGTCCAGGAAAAGGTCAGTATCATAGAACATTTGTGTAACAATGAATGTTCCTCCGGCATCAACCTTCTCCTTGAGATGGTCGATGAGCTCGTCGACATCGTCATTGTCGTCGCTGCCTTCGGAGTATCCCGCCACACCGATGTCGAAATGGTTTCCGTACTTCTCCTTGATGTAGACGACGAGATCCTTTGCATAGCGGAAGCCACCTGCTGTTGCCTCCCACTTTTCTCGCTCACGTGGCGGGTCTCCCCTCAAGGCGAGGATGTTGGTGCAGCCAGCATTGTATGCGTCTCGGAGGGCGTCGTCGAGCTTGGACTTTTCCATATCGGTACATGTAAGATGCATGCAGGTCTCGAGGCCGTAGACGGATTGTGCGACCTTGACCATCTCGCAGGTCAATTTGGAGTGGCGGCCACCAGCGCCCCAGGTAAGATCGATGAATTGCGGACCGAAGCCATGCATGCGGTCCATGCGGTCGTAGAGGTTTTGAACTCCCTAGATGATGTCAGCGTCTTGCTCCTCGTGCCGGGGGTTATGAGGGTAGCGTTACCTGCGCTGTCTTGGGGGGAAAGAATTCGAAGGAGAAGGTCGGCTTGCCCTCCTCCTTCGCCTGGGCGAGTTTTTGGGAGATGTGCATGGCGGAGAAGGATGAGACTAGATAAAGGAAGAGAAGAGAGGAAAGAGAATCTGCGTCAATTCTTCGCAACGTTAGTGAGAGGACAATATGAGGAATATGCACCCCGCGGTGAGCTCAGGGCGGGACATGCAAGGATGCTGCGTACTGCGGTGTTGACCCCCCACGAGCTATCCAAAGTATCTTTTGCGAGCCCAGCGATCTGCGAGTGTCCGCGACATGTACCACTGTTCTCTCTTGCTGCCGGTCAGTGAGCGGTAGGGTTAGTGATGCGTTGATGTGCAGTTTTCCTTAGCGGAAGGTCGACAGTAAAGAGGTTAGCGCAGTACGGAGGAACGATCGGAGCCTCGCCAAGCAAGGCGCATTTTCGGCGACAAGCCATGACTACGCTGCAGGTGACACCAATTGGAGAAGGCGTGGCTATGCGTGACATGTGGTAGATACGCATTATTCACAGAGGACAGCGAGAGCACTGCAGCAAGTCGTAAGTCGCGAATCGTGCATAATATAATGTGGCATTGCATGTGGTGATGGGATGTGGCATGGAAGCCCCACAAACGTGTCCGTCCCACACCTGTCCCCTCCACCGATGACGGGCTTGCTTTCCCTTCCCCGGGTTTACCCTTTACGGTAACCCCGGATCATCGTAGTCGCGCAGCTCCAAGACGTCTTGTTTCTGGTACACAGTACTTGTAGAGTGACTGCTGCGCAGCTTCCACTTTCTCTCTGTACACACATACACTAACAGCCGCCGCCGCCGCCGCCGCTATGCCGCCCATCGCTCGACCCCGCCGCCTCGTCGGCGTCTCGCTGAAGATGTACTTCGACCTGCCCAGCACGCTCTCCTACATTCGCGGCGTCTTGCAACTCGACGGAGACGCCTGGAACGCGCGCATAGATCTCTTCGTCATTCCCGACTTCGTCTCCCTCACCGAGTCTGCCCGCATCCTCGAGCCCTCGTCCATCATCCTGGGTGCGCAAGATACCTTTTGGGAAGACAAGGGCGCATACACAGGCGAGGTCAGCCCGCTGGTGCTACGCCAGGCAGGAGCAAGGATAGTAGAGATTGGCCATGCTGAGCGCAGAGCCGCATTCGGTGAGACGGACGAGACGGTCGCGAACAAGGCTGGTGCAGCAGCAAGAAACGGCCTGATACCGCTGGTGTGCATTGGCGAGAAGACACACCACAGCGTCGCATCGGCAGCTGTGGGTGCAGCTATACAAGAATGTAAACCCCAGGTCATGTCAGTGCTGGCTGCAGTGCCGGACGACACCGAGGTGATACTGGCTTACGAGCCCGTGTGGGCCATTGGCGCAAAGGAGCCCGCTGACCCCGACCATGTTGTGAATGTGACAAAAGAGCTTAGGAACATGGCTGCTGGTAGGACCGGGACCACGAGGATTGTCTACGGAGGGAGCGCTGGGCCCGGCACCTTTGCCAAGATTTCCGAAGGCGTTGACGGCTTGTTCTTGGGTCGGTTTGCGCATGATATCAAGAATTTGAACAAGGTCATTCAAGAGGTGGGCGGGGCTTGAAGGCCTCGGGGCATCATCACATACCGTGCTGAAGCTCCCAGCTTCTTTCTGTGCATGGAGAAGAATCACATTCGGGACGGGGTGACAGACTGAAGGTTACGGCCGGAAGAGATTACTTATCTCCTCGGCATCACCACTGGCTTTGTCATGTGTACATGCTATATGAAGAGCACGATGTCCGCAGGTACTATCATTGGTATTTGCTACCAAAGTACTCCTTCCCGTCTACTGTGAGAGCACGTTCAATACTTCTCCAATCGTCAGCTCTCCTGTCGAGGTTGCATCGTGCTTAACTGGTGTGGAACGCATGCCCTCCGCCATTACAAACTTCATCTGATCATCGTTGTACACACTCCACTCAACGCTACCATCTGTACCTCCCTTGATCCTGATGAACTACCTCAAACTCAGTATCCAGCACTAGGCAGTGGCGGCGATTTCTATGCCCATGCTGAGCTATGGTATTCGCGAAGATCAGGAGATGCCAAAGACAGAAGAGAGAGTCTTGAGCGATCGAACATCCGGAGACACCGACGATCCGGATCGCCTGTCGCTTGTCCATCAGCTTTCGGCATCTCAACACTGGAAAGCACCGAAAACCTCCGAGCACTGCCGGCATGAAACCCTCAACTCCTTATGCACCACGCTATTGAAATCTTGTGCCTTTTCTACCTCCTAGACCAACGTGACATGGCTTTTGATTGGAGCGTCGCGTTATATCCGTCGATTTCTGATAGTTTGTACGCAGCAGGAGAACATTTTGTGGAGCAATTGCGAGAAGATGTGAGTTTAGTGGACACAATTCTTCATCAGAGTGGACGCTACCTCCTGCGATGCCATCTTCCACAAAGCCCGAATGCTAGAGAGGGGTGCGGCATATGCCGCTAGTATGCTGGGTTGTGGTCCTACTGGGATGTTGACGGTTCGGGACCACGGAAGATGCGGTCTGCGTTTTGGACAGCTGGCAAACTTGCCTATTGCTGCCTACGAAGTCGCAACAGTGCGTTAATCGGAACGATATGTCAAAAAGACTGTGCGACTTCGGGTCAACCGGACTTTCTTTACGAACCTGAATGGACCCAGCAGCACCCAACATTACAAGCCGAATATCTTGTATCAGATGGCAACTCCTACTTGCTTCCATCAGGAACCCGGCTTTTACGAATGGTACCTAATTCCCGAGGCTTTACCATGGTCAACTGAATTGGGTTAGACATCATTATACGCGGAATGTCTCCGTCGCTACCATTGGACTCCTCCCGATACGTTGTCGGATGAGCGCAAGCTACTCGCCAAATACCCTACACCTGGACGCGAGTCACACTAGATTATTATGCTATCATGCGCACCTCGGTAATGAAACGCGGGGGCTGAGGTCTATGGGCCTTTTCTTGCATTTCGGCGCTACGGGAGTGGCTCATCGATCATAAGTTGAACATACGACCAACACACGACAGCTTTGCCGCACAAGGCCGGACTATCTACGTTCTGCACCGACTCGAGTTAGTCGGTTAGATTGTCCCCGTTGTACAAATCTGCAACCTCCATGATTGCAATATTACACGCCAGCATACTCCAATGACGTTGGTGCAACCTTGTCGTTATCTCGATTACCATCCATGAGACCGCAAAACGAAATCCCATGCATATCTTTGAGATGCCGTGCGCGACATGACGTTTGGAAATAACGCCTGCACCACTCATCCGGATCTAGTGTTCTTAGCACGTTTTCCCCGCAAAGCCAACCCCATTAGTGACGGCCCGACGATCAGTTAGCTCCAAAGTCTAGGCTCCGCACGCGTCCCCAGCATTCGCGTGCTTCATCTCCACTCGACTCCGCAGAACCGATCTTACATCCTGGGGTTGCTGATCCCTTACTGGTTGTTGCTGCATCGGGTCATGATCACGTTGTGGCTTTGAATGCGTACCATTTCCATTGCGACTGTTTTGGGTATTGGGGTCGGCGAGGTCTTGTCAATGCGGCGAAACTAAGAGTATGTGAAGAGTTTCACAAAGAAACATGATGTTTCCCGTAGCGTCATTGATATGAATCTGACCTCCTCCACCCGTTCATACACAGGTTCGTCATCAGCCTTATGAGATGCTCAGACGGTATCGGTGGTGGAGTGTCCAGGGCGTACAAAGTAACTGCACGAGACGCCACTGCTGTTGCTAGGGGATGCGTCGGCAGGGAAGCCACGTCCGCAGCTAAGGAGGCACTCCTCATGACTTCGGCGAATCAAGACCTGGACGCTCTCCAAGCTCTAGCCTGGGCAGATCTGCCCTCCCGCCAATTCGACTACGTGCATCAAATCCAACGCGGAACCGCAGCGGTTGGCCCTCAAACTCTTGTTCTACCAGGGTGGCCTGGCTGCACCTGCCACACAGTCAGTGATGATCCCTTGCTTTCGTCCGCAGCTACGCTTTTTTGGAATTGGAATCCGTGCCTCAAGGTTTGCGGAGCACTATTGTTACCTACACTCTTAATGACCATTGTGTGCTCCCTATATCAACCCTACTCTCCGGTTCCCTAGCCTTCTATGTCACGTTACGAGACTTCAACATCTACTACCACGTCCTCGACCGGTCATCATCATTACGATACCTCTAATTCTAATAACAACTCCAACGGAAGCGGTCTCTTTGACAACCACGTCGCGTGTATGACTTCCAATCACGATCACAAGTACGCAACGAACGACGCCCACCTCGGCGCGACTACAGCTAGAGACGCAGAGACTCTATCAGCTGGATCAACTGCGAGAAACGAGTCAACGACTAGAATGATGGACGGGCCCAACGCTTTGGAGAAAGACTTCTCTCGGCAAGAACGTAAGACTCTCTTGCGGTACACACATTCATCTTTTACTGACCTTCTCTAGCTTACGGCAATGGATATGGCGGACAAACGCACCTCGACGCCTCGGTCGATTCTGGTACTGCATTGCATCAGATCCGGACAGCGGGTAGTATCTCGATCTCTCCAGAGCTATTTGAGAAACTATATCTGTCACCACCAAACAAAGTAAAAGGAGATCTGCGGAAGACATTCGGTAACCCGACGCCTCTGTATGTTCCTCCTGCATATACACCTGGAACTTCGAATGCTTACTTTGGCTAGTGCTCTCATCGGCTTCCTGTTGTCCTTGCATCCTTTGAGCATGACCCTCATGGGATGGCGTGGTGCTGGTGGAAGTGGAGCGGCAAGCACCGGATGGTACTACTTTGCGGGTGGTCTGCTCATGATTCTCGGTGGTGTTGGTGAAGTACGTTGCTCTCAAAGCCTTTGAAGACTCTCTCTGACAACTGATACAGTGGATTCTTGGCAACACCTTCCCCTTCGTTGTCTTCTGTTCCTTCGGTGCCTTCTGGCTTGGTTTCGCTGCCACACTCCAACCCTTCTACAACTCATATGGCGCGTACGCCAATGCGAACGTCGCAGGCAGCACAGGTCTAGAATCTGTTGGCTTCAACGTCGGCCTTGGTAAGTCACCCGAGAAGAGATGCAGAAATTCGATTCTGACCAATTTCACAGCATATTTCCTCATCATGATGGGCCTTCTATGCCTAGTCTACCTCATCTGCTCCATCCGCACGAACTTGATCTTCTTCCTTATCTTCTTCACTCTTGTGCCCGCTTTCGGCCTTCTGGCGGGCAGCTATCTCCAGGCTGCAAACGGTCGAGCAGCTCTTGCTGCCAAGCTTGCTGAGGCTGCTGGTGCATTCTGCTTCGTTACCTGCCTCTGTGGTTGGTACATCTTCTTAGCCATTATGCTGGCTAGTGTCGACTTCCCTTTGGATCTTCCTCGTAAGCCTGCCGTACCCCAATTAGCCATTTACTCGTACTAATGTGATGCAGTTGTCGATCTTTCGAGCGTAGTAAAGGGCGCCAGCGAGAAGCGCAAGGTGGATCACATGGAGTAGATACCATTTCGAAGAGGAGCACTCGAATCATAGGAAGTTTTAGGAGACGAATGTGTCATGCTGATGGTCGAAAGACCAATCGCGGATTGAATACCAGATCGAGGCCGCGCTATGCGGACCAGATACTCGCGGTGGAGAAGTTCTTCGTAACCTCTGTGTGGGCGAAGCTTTTCTTTCGCTTTTATCATGAAGTGGTAAGAATAATAGTTCTCAGATTCATGCAGGAATTAGTAATTATGCGAAATCGCAACCTTGTAATTCACGATCCATTCTCGATCTGCGTTTTAGGGGAACTGTCGCTACGATGCAGGAAATGGTTGTGTCCATTGATTCGCATCGGGTTCGTCTGAAGCGGCAAGCGCAATCCGTCGTCTCTATCCTGCAGGCTCCATTCAGAACAACAATCTGTACGAGTAACAGAAATCGGAAAACATGAGACGAGCGTGCCACGGAGGGCATAATATCGCAGCCTTGTTCTGGTTGTCGCCGAGTACTGCATGAAACCCCATGTAACAGAGTTGACAGGTCTGACACTTCGTAACGGGATTGCGGGTCTCTCGCCCAGCGCTTTTCAGGCGAACATATGGTGCGTGCGTATACATATAGTCAACTGAACTGACGAACATGTATAGTACTTTGTGTACTAATACTTACGACTTCTCAACGACACCTACTTTCAATTACGCTTTAATCCACTACGACGTCACCCATTATGATTTACCCGGTGGAAATAGACCGCATGCAGGACACACGGCACACCACCACCACATCGTCCCGTCCGCGGAGGCGAAGTACTTCATCAAGTCACTCCTCGCAGTCGCAAAACTTCTCTCGTCCTCACCTCCAACCAATACCCCGAAAATCCACTCCAGAGTCCCTGCCCCTAAGAAACTCATCCCCAATCTCACATCAAATAATCATCGTAACTTCAAAGTCGCATTCGGCCAACAGCAAAGGTCACCTACCCGTACGATCCCGTTCAAGAAGACCACCCAAAATGGCAACTTACTTCCTGACGGGGGCCAACCGGGGCATTGGCCTCGAATTCGTGCGCCAACTCGCCGCGAAACCATCAAACACCATTATCGCAGGCGTCCGCTCCAAATCAGGCGACATCTCCGAACTAGAAAGCCTGAACAACAACTCAAACATCCATATCATTGAATGCGATGTCAGCTCCCTCGATTCTCTCTCCAGTATCGAGTTTCGCGTCGCAGAGATCCTTACCAAAACCGGTGCTAGCCTGAATTTCCTCTTTAATATCGCTGGGATCAACGCAACGAGCACCGATACAAGCTTGACTCTCGATTCAAAGAGTCTAAACGAGCACATGCAGACCAATGTCCTGGGCCCCGCCAAAATCGTCGAGAGCCTCAGGAAATACCTCGCGAGAGGCGCGACAGTGCTGAACATGAGCTCGGGATTAGGTAGCTTGACGGTTGCGACAGACGTAACGAAATGTTGTACTTACAGTATGAGTAAGGCGGCATTGAATATGTTGGCATTGCACCAAGCGAAAGATTTGAAGGCGAACGGGGTCAAGGTCATTTGCATGGATCCTGGTTGGGTGAAGACGAGAATGGGTGGAAAGGGTGCGATGATCGAGGCTAAGGTTAGCGTGGAGAGTATGCTGGACGTGGTGGCTGGGCTCAAGGAGTCGGACAGTGGGAAATTTTATCGATACGATGGCGCGTCTGTACCATGGTAGATGAGAGAATTACTAGGTACAGAACCGTGACGGCACTTGAGTTGATGTAAATACTTGAAGACATCATGACATAGCTTGCGAACCATATATTGCTCAAGAATATATCACGAGTAAAAGAATAATGCAGAACTTCAGAAGAAACAGTGATGTAGGGCATACTTTATATTGCATTTAAAGCAACAGTAGACTGTAAACTTCTGGCTCTGACTCTCGATTAGGGTGTGCAGCCAAAACAATTTCGCCTTTTATTCCGCTACAGGACACAAATCATAGTTTCCAGCGCTGTTGTTACCCCACCATTGCGGGAACGGAATCGCAGGCCCTCCAGCACCAAAGACAGCAAATGACAGAATGAACAAGCAAGTCAGACTTGCGCCATCGAAGGCACCTGCGATCAGGTAGGAGTAGTCCCTGAAGATGCGCGGGCGGTAGTTGCGAAGGTAGAATTGGGTGAAGAAGCCGACAATTGTCCAGCTAAGAATCACGCACGTCTGGCTTTGGTTGTACGGAATGTAACCGGCGAATTGAATGAACTGAGGAAAGTTGATCTCGCGCAGGGAAAATTTACCGATGTGCGGGACGAATCGGACTAAGATACGGTGCGCCAGGACGATAGCGGCGCCAATGAGAAGACCCAGGGGCACAATGGAGTAAGTCTTTCCTTGCTTGTATAGGTAGGCGGCGAGCGCCCAGGTCGAGGCGTTGGTGTTGTACGACTGGATGGTTGCGCCGCTCCACGATGCGTTACCGTCGGTGTCAGCTAGGAGGTGTTTGTTGCCTGTGACGATTGAGATCATGACGGCGTAGTTGATGAATCCACCCAAAACAGTGCCGTAGATTTGGGTCATGAACATGACGCGAGGAGGTATCTTGAGGTATTCGCCCAATTTCAGATCCATACTGAGCTGGACAGCACTATTGATGACATTGTGCGACCACGCGGCGAAGTACATGTTTCCAATCGGGCGTCCGGGCAGGATCAGTCCAGCAATGACTTTGGACAAGTTGTTGGTTGCAATACCGTTACCAAAGCGAGCATAGAGCAAGGTACTCTGATCTCTGGTCAGCCAACATCATAGATCAATATTCTTCAGGTATAAACTTACGAATGGCGAAATGATTGTCCCCATTGCCAGTGCAATGACATAAGCCCAAACTGGGAGGGTAACGTTCTCTTTGATCACAACGACAAGACCCAGCACGAAGCTAACAAGAAGTACAACAAGATACCACCATTGCGGCGCATCCTTGTAATGCTTGGCCATGTGCGCGTGGTGGGGATCATCAAACTTTCCTTTCTTAGCATCCTTGAACGCTTTGACTGTATCGCCACCCCAAAAGAGAACAGTATGAGCGACCAATGCGCCAATCTAAGGGATATCAGCACCCAATGGTGTGTGTTTGGAGGTAGAAAACTCACTGCAGCATTAGCCATGAACATGGCATAGGCAAAGGTACCCGTGATTCTCGGTAGACCGTATTGTAGCAATGCTTTCTCATCGAGAATGCCGTCGATGAAGACGCTTTCGCTTGGATACTGTTTGCCATCCTGGGTCAAGAGACGTGTCGACATGAAAGGAAGACTCCTTGAACCCCAGGCATTACCGTAGTAGATGCCAAGCATAACGAAGAAGCAGACTATGAATCCGGCTGTCTGATGCAGCTGGAATTTGAGCGGGAGTGATGATTGGAAGGAGGTGATCTAGAGGAGGGTCAGAATTTGTAAAGTACAAATTGTGAAGAGGGATTGCTCACGTATTGCCAATCGAACGAGATGCTGAACCAGCCCAGACCCTCATTATTGGTAGCTCCGCCGAAGAGGTTGGTTAGAATAGCTGCCTTGGACCCAGTCGCATGCATAGCAGCCAGACAAGGGATCGATACAGAGTTCAGCCATGGGAATATGTAAGCAGGGAAGAACTCGTATACAAACATGCCAGAGAATGCGATCCAGAACCACCGGAGTGGCTTGGAGTCCTTGACAGTCTGCCAATGGAGACCCTGGAGCACCTTCACCGTGGGAAGACTACTCCAGTAAACCGAATCAACGTGCCAAATGCAGATAGGACGCATTATACCACAGATACCGTAGCCGAAGAGTCCAATAGAGATGGTGCTGAAGATCACAGTGATGGGACTCAGAGGCATATCGTAGAAGAGGTCGGATGCCGCGAAGACCTGACTGCTAGGAGCTGCGATCGACGCAGAGGTTGCAGTGATTGACGTGATGGCATGCTCCTTCAGATTCCACTCTCCGTAGTTGAAGAACGACATTATTGTGATCCATAGGGGTGTCTTGCCAACTCCGCCCTTTTCTCTCCACCGAGCCTCGAATTTATCTCCACGTGGTAGCAGCTTGACCCATCCTCTACCGAGAAAATAGGCCATAAGGACGATGAAGGTTCCTTGGATGGTGATCAGGGTGGGCTTGAACTAGAGTACATGTTAGCCTCTGCGATCCATGTAACAGAACTGTAGACGCACCTGGTAGATCTGAAATACAACGGCTTGGAACGCGGACAGAATAGAGGCTAAGAAGATACTTCGAAAGGTCACCGCAGGTACGAAGTCGTCTCTTAGGGGCAGTAGGTGAGCAGCTGCGTCAGCGCCAGTAACAATGATATGGTCTTCACCATTGTCGTCCTTGTCTTTTTCGGACGCATCGTATTCGGGAAGGACTGCCTTGATCTCGGGCTCCAGAGCAACCTTCTTCTCGATTTCTCCATCATCGACAGCAATGCGATGCTTCTCGTCGCTGAAGGCGTTGATCGCTTCGTGGCTGGGAGGACTGATCGCGGTGCCCCCAACCGCATCGGGCTGGCCGAGAATCAACACATCACCAAGAGGATTTGCAGCCATATTTGCGCGTGGTAGATTGTTTGATTCTCACTTCGAGGACTGAGCGGCGTTTCTAAAATATACATTTGATGTTTCTAGTGCAAACACGTTATCGTGGTCCAACCATGTGTGATCGCAGCTAGGTCGCGCGCAATAGCACGCCCGATAAGGCCCCTGTTCCAAAAAGCCGTATGGAAGCAGTTCCTAGGTTTAAAAAGGCAGGTGTGCTATACGAGAAAGCGGCCGGAATCGAGACAGTATCCATGGGCCATGCGGCACGACGTTGGTGGGGCGAGAGTCCAACTGATTGTGCGACCTATAGACCTTATCACCTGCTCTTCTCGCATCAACTAGGATCTAGAACACCCGGCATATCAAGATTGGAGTCTACAATCATGCCGTGGGCGAGAGGCAACGAGTAGAACAAGGGCTGTACTGTCCCGTATCGGAGATGGCTCTCAGAAAGGAATAATCTATAGTCAACTGTGAGCACAGCATGGTGGCGATCTATGAGAAGCGAATGCTGGTGCGATCAAGCTAGATGGCATCATTCGCAGACCCGATTTCGAATGTATCCGGGTGAAGGGTTTGCCGTGCTATGACCGCGCGGCAAGCCAATCGCGGCCAGACTTGGTGTCGCCGAACCGTACTGCACTCTATGAGAGTCTTTCGGCGATATTATTACGGGAGTTCTCCATCCCGTGCGATTGGGGCACCGGGTGTATAGCGATGTTCTTGAGCGCGCGACGATAAGCGTTGCCAAGTTGGTGGCGCCGTCTTGGTCAAGCTTGTCTACAACAAGATGGACCCCTTCGTGAGTTGAGGCATACGCAAGTGGGCGGCGTTTTTGCGAGCAGCGGAGTCGTAGCTCATTTCGTCGAGCACCGTGGTTAAGGCCGCAGTGGCACCTTGGTGGGGAGAGATAGGCTGCCGGTCTTCCGAGGTCCTGTCATTGTGCTTCCCCAACGACACAGCACACATGTGTTGACAATGTCAACGTAAAGGTTAGGGTTTTCCAGTGAGTGTAGGAGAGACGAAGTGTACTTGCGCGAGGGTTTAGGTGGGCTTATACTCCGTTCTAAAATCTGTGCTGACGTTATGCTGACAGCTTGGCGTCTGACAGCATGACTCATGTCGAGTGAGAGGCACTCCTTTTAAACGTTGGGTGGCTAGAAGACAGAATCAAAACTGATTTTTTGATGCAGTGGCATATATTCTACACTGAGAACCCAGCTGCATGCACCAAAACATCTGCAAGGAACGGGTCCATACTTTTAATGCCATGACAAAAGCTACAGGAAATGTGGGAAAGAGAGCACTACAAACACCAATCTTGATAATATCCTGAGAGGTTTTGTGAGCTTGTCTTCTATGGAGATTGATCTCTTATCGTGTATAAGTGGAAGTCTGTGTTGTAGAGTACATTTCCACTTTACAAGAGCAGACGGTTTCGGCTACAGTTATATGACTAGAGGCATTCGTGGTCTTCCTCATCAGACCTGTCACCTCACATTCACCATGTCGATGATGCATGACACCGGGTGGCGTACAATTCAACAAGTCCACAAACACGCCTTTTTTGGCTTTGCTATGTTTGAAGTCTCGTTAACCTGGGTCGGGGATTCAGACTGGAGTTCTTTTGGGATAATTTGACGACCCAGGTACTCTTGTGACAGTGCTACAGAAATGTATCAGCTTGACTCCATCTTTGTTGATCAGTAAAGCATTGTAATGAGCTAAGTATCGTGGGCAAACTGCTCGAGTCTATCTACTACTATGCTTGGGCGAAACAGTCTCAAAGCTTTCATTTAGTTTCTCCAATGTCTCAATGCGTGCGTTGTCAATAGTGATATCTCCCTGAGTTTTCACTGTCTTTACCCATGAGACATACACGCCCACAATAATCTAATCACTGACTATAGCCCAACCAAGTTACGAACCCCTCTTCGCACATATAATTCCAGATCCCTCTCGTTGTCTTCTTTCTCCTGCTCCTACTCAACATCACTATGTCCATCACGCACGAGCGCGACATCAACGGCCTAGCCACCCTCTCGGTCATCGCCAAAGCAGAACAGTGTCACAGCGAGCTCTCTTTCTGCATCCCAACATCACTCGCATTTGCAAAGCGTTTGACATGGGAGCAAACCCCTTGGATTTCAAATAACCTGAATCGCAGGTCCGTGAACCCGATAGGCGAGGCTGACGCGTATCGCATTGCCCAATATCTGGCTTCACATGGTCACAATGTGACGCAAAGAAATGTCCAGCGTGCGCTGCTTTTTGGAACCACATACACACCCACCTCAGAAGAAGACAACATGTCAGAAGATATTGGCATGAACCCCCATCTCTTCCTCATCTTTCCAAACGCTTCCATGGTTCCTTACCTCGACAAGCAGTTCCTCAAGATCTGGCACGACGAAATCGTAAAACCGGCGTTCGACCGAGCGTGGAAAGACTCCGGGCTCACACTCGTTCATGGCGTTTCTCTAGACACCCCCACCCGCATCCTACCTCCAACTGGTGTGCATACGGAGCGCGATGCATATCCAGTGTCCGGTTTTCTTGAGCGCTTGCGTAATGGAAATCCAGGTGCAGTGCGAGACTACTGGCCCATCTGGAGAGATAGCGAGTGGCACCTCGGGCTTGAGGGAAAGTATACGGATACTCGGACTCGCATCTACCACGAAGCTTGGAGTGCTATAAAAGGCATGCTGAAGGACCATCCGCAGATGTCTTCGTACCAGAATCCGATCTTACTGGCCGTTTCGAGGATGCAGATACATGTTAGCACACGGTTGAGCACCAATTATAAGTTCAAGTGCGTAGCGCGGGAGTGGGATCGGCTTGTAGACTCGCGTTTTGTCAAGCCGGCGTCTTTCCAGGTCGTCTTTGAGACGGTCATTGGGACGACACCACGGAGTGTTGTGGAGGATAAGCCAGTAGTGACGACTTTCATCGCGGACGAGAAGGGCAAGCAGATCAAAAGACTGGCAGATTGCGAGGAAGATGAAGGCGAGGATGCGCATCGTAGTAAGCGTATGATGATGTCGATTGCCGGTGGTTATATTTCAGACGCATAGGCTCGTTCCGATGCGTGACGTTGGCTAGAAGAGTCGGCCGAGGGATCGAACTGAATGAATAGTACAGAGAGCCACAATAAAAGGCGAAAGCGGGCTACCTATTTCACACGGTAGTGCCAGAACTTCATAAAAAAACCCGTCTGAGTTTATACTACAACGCCAATCAATGCAATATTTCGGCTATACTACCCAAAAAAGCAATAGCGATAGTGACGCATTTATTCGTCCTTGCCGGGTATCATATAAGATGACAGTACTAATAGCAATGTGACCTTACTCATCTCGTTCTTCGTTCTCAACTACTGGCTTCAACGTCATGCTTAGCCTGTTCTTATCTCGACTTTGGCCGCCTAAAGGGATGCGCCTCCGTATTGAACACCCAGTCGTCTAAGCTGATCATATCAGGTGTACTGAAGATGAGATAAAAATACTTCAGTGTTTCCGCTGTCCAGAAGCTCTCCATCTTGTTCTCAATATTGTCTTCGTGCGTGTATGGTACATCACCTACACCTGGGACAGACTTGTAACCTCGGCCTGGGGCTTTCGATGCTACAAACGTAACGTCTCTGACTTGTCCATTCGCGTAAGGCGTTCGAGTTGCGGCAACAATGCTAGTGAACATGTCCCATGCGTCGTCCAAATATTGACGGTCACCAGTGATACGATACATGATGAAGACAGATTCGATGGCTTCGGGTCTGAGCAGGTACCGTTTGTCACGGATGTTGGTGAAGCCAGGTGGGATCTTGTACTTTTCTACTGCGTCGTTGAAATGAGCAACATACTTGCTGCTGTAGTGATGCATTGCACCCACTTCCCAAGCCGTTTGGTTCCAAGGACAAGATTTACGAGAATCGCAGGGCACGATATCGAATGTTTCTGGCATAATACCCGTGGGTGTGGCGGAGTAGGCGTAAACACACCCCTTGGTGAGCTTCGCACCGAGATCCACGTGGTCAGGATCAGAGAAGAGGCGACCTGCTAAGCCAAACATGCCGCCAATGAAGCATGTCAGGTGCTGCATAGTTGGATCTAGTCTGGCATCTTCGCCGTGGGTGAAGACATCCCCACACAGCAGTAGGTCGTCTCCGTGAGCGCTGTCAGGCACCATGGGCCGGAAAAGCATGTACGCGTCAATCATTTCAGCTGAGTCTCGGTACATCTTCTCGTATGCAGGTTCCACGCCGCCGAGCAACGCATGCATCTTGGGGAAGTATTCGTACGTGCTGTCAGCAAGCGCACCGATCGAAAAAAAGCGTGATTGGTTGAATTCTTCTTTTGCGGCGTTCACCATAGTTGGCCACAGGCCAGGTAGCCTAGTATTGTCTTGCGCGTGGTCCATCATGATAGTGATCCTCGCGACTGCATCATAATATTTTGGCTCTGACGTGACCTGGGCAAGACGCGTAAACTCCATGGTCAAGCTTCCAAGACAGGCAAAGCAGATGTTGCTCTCGGCAGTAAAGGCCGACCTCCCTGTCGCCTTGGTGTTCTCTACATGCAGCCAACCAAGAGGTGTGTTGTTGGTTGTGTCAAATGCACGATACAGCATCTCTCCGAGTTGTATCGCTTTCTTAAGCAAGATCGGCTTGCCGCTCATGTCGTATGCACTCAACAGCCCACCGAGGTATCTGATGGTCGTCTCGAAGACGCTCACAGTGGTAAGGTTGGTCTTACCGAAGTCAATGGCTGCGACAGCCTCCACGGCCTCATCAAATTCGTCTCTGAGGCCCATGATCCAGAGCGTGTCTAGTGAATCGACCAGAGTGGCACCCCAGCCGCCAAACGACTCTTCACCCTCCGCTGTGACAGGCCGAAGCTCATCTTGTGTCCAAGCAAATTCTCTATAGCTGTCCCAGCTATGCTTGAATTCGTCCCGTACGGCAACTCTGCGTTTCTCTCTCTGTTTTCTTTGCGAACCCGTCTCGGGAAAGTCCTCGGACTGGACTCGAGGGAGTTTGTGCGGAGCGGTCGTCGGTAGCGGTATGTAGGATGGGATCTTGTTCACGAAGGGCGCTTCCCGCCAATCATAGGATTGCTCTGATTTGAGGAAGGCGAGACTTGATCCGTCGTGCATGTATGCTTCGTGCTCTCTAAACGGAACAGCGAATGCATCGATGGGCTGTGCGTACAACCAGTAATACCCGCCGAACGCGACAGCCGAAAGAAGCGCATATACCAGGGACCGTTTGTGTTGCTTCGACATAGGCCGGCGATATGGGGTCCCGCGGGGGACTTTGATCCTACGCATTGTGAGATGAATGCTGTGACCTATACTCTCCCATGGAGAATACAATGGAAGAAATGATGTCGGAAAAAAGAAGCAAACAGCACCGCCGAGTAGGTGATATTGCGAAGTATTCCAACTGAGATATCATGTAATAGAAAAAGAAAAGATGTTAGCTGTGGTGGTGCTACCAGAGAGTATGTCGTTCATGAAACCGCCATGTCGACGCTCAGGACACCTCTCCAATGAGGGATGTAACGGCAGTGACCCATCTGCCAAGGCAAGACCCATTGCCGATCAAACAGAAGCTACAGGTCGAATCACTTCCGGTAACCGTAGCGCCAGGAGTCACTATCGCGCGTGTCGGTGAAATATACGAAGGTGCGCACAAGCGACGGTGTACTTTGATTGAGGGACGCGCATGTGTCCAGTTGTTCCGGGGACGCGCTAGGGACGCGCTCGTGCGTGTTGGCTGGGCACTTTGTGAGGCATACACGGAAAACCCTAGACAGGCATAGAATTAATGTGTCCTCTATTGCAGTCTACGTTAGCTTATAGTAAGAAAACCAGCTAAGCTCAACAGCGTTGTAGTCTTCTATGCTACCGATCTGTGCCAGCAGAGAGGTGTTCAGTTTCTCCCTTGAACACGGTGCTTGCGTCCGTGGCGCAAGCGCAATACATCAAGCCACCTTTACCAACGCCCTGGTTCTTGAGCCAGTACTTCGACATCGAAATCTGCTTGTGTCTAGCTGGATCGACCATGAAACCATTTGATCCGCAGAAGCGGAGATGATCCGCATGGGAAATCCCTCGGCGAAATTCATTGTGAACCCTGGAACCGGGGCGGAACAGGGCACCATCAGACTAAATACTCGACCACGAGTCCTCGATACACTCCGACCCTTTCTGGAAGATTTCGAATGAGAAGCACGTCGCGTGCGCGTACAATACCAATACTCCCGCCCGTACGACTCATACGGATGAGCATTATCTATCAGGGAAGAGGTGGAAAGAGAGCTCAATGAAGCAATCAAGAATCCTGATTCGAATAGGAAAGAGGAGGCTATCTAATTCTTTGATTCGGTAGATTCTCGTTGGCCTTGCGTGCTATACGCTGCCTTGACTGACAAGTTTACTTCCATGTAGTGCTCTGTAATCGAGGATGCTGACCGCCATTATTGAGACGAGAACGAGCCAGACTAATGACCCTAAACAGACCTAGCCCTTGGCTTTAGAGGAAGACGACGACAACAGTGAAGATTTCGACGATGTAGACATTTCCAGCTTTGAACATGTGGATAGCGAGAATGGGAGTGAATAAGACAGAAGTCACGACAACAACAAAGAACAAGATAGCGAAGAAGAAAGCGAAGACAGCGAAGACCACGTCAAAAGTGAATATGGCGTCTCCTTGCTAGATTTGAGCAAGCTACGCTGGGAATCCTGGTCTGAGGACAAATTCTAGTATTCGTATTGGAATCACGTACACCCACTAGATCAAGTATGTCACAATCTGTGCTGAGCGCGTACGAAGCCGCTTGCAGGACGCGACTTCTATCAAATATGCTCACATGCAAAACGATAAGAAAATCCCCAATTTCGCAGAACTCAAGTATGCTGCATGCATATCTCGCCCTTGGTATTTGATCGAATCTATCATTACTTAATCTTCATTCCATTCCATTCCGTCACTTCATCTTTACATACATACATACACAATACACAGCACACAGCCTAGCCATTCCGGTCCACCCTAGGGTGAAAGGAACTGAACAACCCGACACCATGAACCTTTTTCTAAAGCCTTCGTAGCACCCGGGTCTTTCTTCCATATGATGAACGCCAGCCTTATTGTACAAGTTGGGCAGAGCCCGCAGAGTGGTGATGAGGAGGAGGTAGAGGAAGATACGCTAAGATCGCACTCGTGTAAATGCTGGACAAACGTCGAACGTAGTAGAAGTTGAGAAAAGATGGCTGCATGCCAGTTTTTTTTTTTGGAATAAGGCTCGGTGAGGCAGCCTTTTGTTAGAGATCCATTTGCTTGGAGCAATCGCTTCTGGTTTAGGGGTTTAATCGACTGATTTTAGGTCAGGTTCGAAGAAGACTTTTCGTGTTATCTGGTAGGCTGTCAGCTTTTTACTTTTAAAGAGCAGATTGTGGTGCGACGTACCGCCCATCCTCCTGCTACAGAGGCGCAGATTCCTGAGCTGATAGCCATCTGCCTTGTCCCTCTTGTGCTCTTGAACAGCGCACCGCTCAAAGCGCCCGCCACCACGCTGTTGCTCATATCGTGCTTGCCCCGGTAGTACCCAATAGTGCTGTTCATGCCGTTGTACACCATGGCAATCACACCCGCGCTGTTTCCCAAGAAAGGTCCTCGTCGTGTTATCGCGTTGAGCACACCGTTGATTCGCAACCGTGGCGCCATGCTGGGCGGGTTCTTTTGTAGTCCTTCAGCAAGCCCCCATGCTCCTCCAATAGTCAGCGCAGAGAGGTATGATACACCTGTGCCGTAACATAAGTCGTCTGACCAGCCGCGGGAAGGCAAGGCGGATTGTGCGCCAGGCAGATCGGATAAGACGGAATCTTCTAGTGACAGGTAGTCGAGAGTGTCTTGGTTGAGACCTGCGAGAGGATGTAGTTGCGAGGGGTCGAGGAGAAATTCTGAAGGATTTTGGATGGCCGTGTTGGGATCGAAGGGTGTGGGCTGGAAAGTATCTTCCTTCACAAAGTCGGAATTTTGGGGCGAGGCGGATGCCGTGTCCTTGGACTTGCGTCCGGTAAGAGAGTCCCAGCTAGAGTGCCAATTAGCATGGCTATATTTTCGGGTGTACGGATTGGGAACAAGACATACATGCCCATGTCGAGGAGACTAGGTGGTGATGGCGGAAAGAAATGACCAAGTGTTGCGCCTGATTGCCCACAGCCGAAGTGGTATTCCCCCAGACGCCCGAAAACCTAAAACAGACAGGCCGAGCTAAAATAAACAAGCAGGTGACGCAGGTGGTGGATGCGCAAGCAGGAGGGGCGTGTGCTGGGGCGTTGGCGGTGATATGTCGCGAGTTGAAAGTTCTGAGCAACACATCAAATCAGTGACGACGCTTCCAGAAGGGTCCGTGCTTCCGAGCTCGGAAAGAAATGTCTGAATATCCTCACCCACTTCCGAACCCAAAAGCATCAACGGTAACAAAAAAAATCAACCATGTCGCTACCAGAGTTCAAACAGAATTTCCTCAAGGACTGCGTGTCAGCCGGCGCGCTCAAGTTTGGCACCTTCACACTCAAGTCCAAGCGCATATCGCCCTACTTCTTCAATGCGGGACTATTTCACAGAGCCGACCTGCTACGCTCCATATCCTCAGCGTATGCGCACACTCTCAAGGCACATGGCGAGTCAGACCCTTCTTTCCAGTGGGACATTCTGTTCGGACCAGCGTACAAGGGAATTCCACTTGCAGCAGCATCAGTCGACAAGCTTGCAGACCTTGATCTCGCCAAGTACGGACAGAAGAGCTACAGCTTCAACCGTAAAGAAGCAAAGGACCACGGTGAAGGCGGAAACATTGTCGGTGCAAGTCTGAAGGGAAAGAAGATTGTTATCGTTGATGATGTCATTACCGCTGGTACTGCAATCAGGGAGGCTATTGATATCATCAAGAGGGAAGGTGGAGAGCTTGTCGGCATCATCGTTGCTTTTGACAGGCAAGAGAAGACACCTACTCCCAATGACGAGGATGGAAAGCCAGGACCAAGTGCGATTGGTGAGGTCAGGAAGCAATATGGCATTCCCGTTCTGGCTATCTTGACGCTAGATGATGTTGTTCAGTATTTGAGGAGCTTGGGTGGAGAAGAGGATCTGAAGAGGCTAGATGAGTATCGGGAGAAGTACAAGGCGAGCGATTAGAGCGCCCTAGATGAGTATCCACCAGGTTACGGTTGTGGGAGTACGGTTGATGGCGAATGCCGGCTGCGAAAACGCCGCCTAGGATGCAATTCAAGCTGCAAGCACTCCAATTTCACAACGTTCCTCCAGCCCCATGAAGCTGTGCCTGATTCTGGGCGTCAAGTGATACGTTCAAACCGAGCACTTTATCATTGATATTCATGAGAAGCAGCCTCGTCTGAAGTCACTAACGATAGCTATCGTCAAGCATGGAAAATCCATGTCATAGATGTCGTAGCCCGTTAAATCGCCCCGAACGCCAAATTGCAACGTCACCGAGCCATCACAAATCCCTTGAGCTTAAGCCTTCTTAGCAAACTCAACACGCAAGATGAGATGACCGAAACCGACTGAAACCTGTTAGCATGGTTCGATATCACAAACTTGTTGTGAAACTTACATCCATCCATCTTCTCACACGCCTTAGCAGCATCCGATCTGTCTGCGTAACTGACAAAGGCAAAGCCCTTCGCACGGCCAGTTTCCCTGTCCTTGGCCAAGAACACTCTCGTGACGTGTCCGTACCTGGAGAACATGTCGCGTAGATCCTGCTCCTCGGCGAATTCAGACACGTTGGTGACACGGAGGGTTGCGCTATCGTCCCGGTCGAACTTGCCGCCCATCTTCTCACCAGCACCAGCACGTCCACGCAGATGCGGGGGAACGTAGCCTCCAGAGCCAGTACCCAGGCTTCCTCCTGCTCCGACGCCGGGCGCGTCATCGGGCATATCTGCGGGCGCGACGTCGCCCTCGGGAGCCATGGTGTCCTTGAAAGGACATTTTGTGGTGAAATGGTCGCCCTGGCAAATACGACACTTGATCTTTGCATTCTTGAGCTCGGCCTTCTTCTTTGCCTCGTCGCCCTTGTCCTCGTTGCTGGCTTTCCAGTTCGATACCGGTCGGAAGGCGATGTTCTCAGCGACGGAGACGGTGTCCGTTTGCGGGCCCGCGGGCTTGCCCTTCTCTTGTCCGAACTTTGCCCATTGCTTTCGCTCGGCCACACGAGGGTTTACGATCTGCTTGACGACCGTCTTCTTGATGCGCCTGGTGGTCTTGTATTTCTTGCCGTCTTCGCCGATGCGGTAGGAGATGACTGTCTCTGTTCCGTCCTTGTTCTTGATGACTTGGTTGGGTGGGAGGGAGGTGAGGGACTCCTCGTCGTCTTCTTCCGCCCAGTCGGTGCGGCTATAGCATTAATGTCAGCTCACCGGATTCTATAGTAGGGCTGGTGTTCATGCGGAAGACCGTCTTTTGATGGGCCATGGTGCGGGGGCGGCGGGCGCTCATGGGCAGGAATGCGTGCGCATAGACTCACCCTGCAGGTCTTGACATTTTGGCGGTTGTGGTTGCGTGTTGTGAATGTTGCCGTCGGTCGTAGTCGGGGGGTCCCTTATGATATAGCAGAAACGAGAAGTGGCGGTAGCCTGTGGGGCAATTCCAAGGTTCAATGTGTGCGCTCCGCCGCCAAGATTTCGCGCTAATAGTTGCGACTCACCACTCCCTCTCGTCACATGTATTAGCCATGGGATGCACAACAAGATTCGTCATGGCATCGGCTGATAGCTCTATTCCGGTCTCTCACAAGATACGCTCATGAGTCACAGCTGGAAGTGGGAGCCACCATTAATAGAACCCTAACCAAGATGGAGACATGGGCGCAGTAACAATACGGTTGATTGACCAGATCAAGCATCCAAATACAGCTTAGGAATACCCAACGTCCATCGTTTCCCAGACCTCAAGCAGCCGATGACTCGAGACCCGATTCTTCTACCCTTCAGAGCCCAGATTCCATTGCACCCTGCCTCTTCCAGGCCCCTGGAACTGCCCAACAGGCATCGGCTTAGGTTGCTGGATAATATCGCTGTTGGTCCTCGGGACTGTCTGCACAAAAGCCTTCAGTGGGCTAGTAGCCGTCTGAAACGCTGTATCACTACTGACTCTAGGGAGCTTGGGCTTTTGGATGTGGTGGTGTGAATAAGGCGTGTTGAAGTCATTGACGAAAGGAGTCTGTGATGGTGCCGAACTCGGGGGTGGTGGACACTGTGGCGACTGCTGCACCAGTTGCGGTGAACCTTGAGTGTAGTCGATGAGGAAGCTGCTTCTTGTAAGTATGCCGATGCCGATATTGTGAAAAGAGTCTTACTCCTGTGGTTGAGCACTGCCTCTACGACTTGGCTGGACACTGCTTGCTACGCTACTATTTCCACCCGCTATGCTACCGGCTGCGCTTCCGAACATTGCTGCATGGTGTGACTGTGGCGTGGCGGGCAACCAGCCACTACTCGTGATGCCCTCGGCATCCATAAGTCGTTGGAGCAGATCTTCGGTGATTACAAGCAAGTGCTCCAAGGCAGCGAGACGCGAGTCCTCTTTTGCAGAGCAACAATGTACGTACGATCTACTCGAAGGATTGTGTTCGACGATGCAAGCTCCAATTTTTCGTGAGGAAGTCGGGGCGAAACTTATCACGTCTAGACAACGATTCGGTCCATATATCGCGCGCGCGTTCGCTAAATCAGATCAGTCATACGGATCTAACAACGCGATGCTAAAGATGGTGCCAACCGAGTACTCTTGTCCGCATGCTTTCCAAGGAGTCTTCCGAGTCCTTGTCCTCCATGCGATGCAGAATTTGGCTCGCCGTTCGTTCTAGCGCCAGGCTCTCGTAACTGCCGCTCTTGCCGTGTTTCATTTCTTTCAGTGTCTCGATCATAGCGGTCAGCCGTCAAAACCCGGGAAAGGGTTGACTTCCTAGACCTGTTCGACTGTCCTGATGAGGATGCGTTGGAGTCGCCGGTATTTGTGCGCCTAAGTGGCCCAAATTTCTCGAATGCTGTCAGTTCTTTGGTGAAGTTTTTGAGAGACGATGTTCGGACAAGATCTTTCTCTGAGTTTGTGCGACTCAAAGCTGGTGAAGCCCCAGCTGATCTTGGTCCGTCAAGCTGACGAGAAACCCTCCGCCGGTGGAGCCGAAGCTGCTGAAGTCGCTCTTCTTGATGTGCTGCTTCCTTGGTACGTTGCTCTTGTCTGGCAAGGTAAACGTCCCGGACGCTACTGTATCTGTCGAGGCGATGGGGATTCTTGCTATGGTATGGATTGAGCTGAGGGCCTAGTGCGATCTTCTCCGCAAGTGTTGGCGGGAGAGCCGGCTGCGAGTGTCTTCTTGGTCTGGTGGACGTTTGTGATGCGCTTGAAGTGCTCGACCTAATGGACGTTGGTTTATAACCGGATCCTGTGGAGTTAGCTCTCGCGAGGCCGGGTCGCCCGTATGGAGGATCCAGGATGTTTGTTTCCTGGACGGTTGCTAGCTTTAGGTTCTGCCGATATTGTTCTTGCCAATACCAGGCGGGCGGTGCGCAGATGCCACAGGTGAAGGGGAACGTTGTTACGTTTGCGGATTGACTTTACTGAAAAGTTGGCGTCAGCTCCTATCCCAGGCCACATTTCTCTTATTTCAGAGCCAAAGCCATACCTAACGTCCAGTTATCAGCTTCGAAGCCAACATACTTAGATGCAGATGCAGGTCTGTCACCGTATGGAGTAGGAACAGGGAGGGCTGCGAGCAGCGTAGTGTCCCGAGTGATGATGAGTGTCGAGAAGTAGTGTCAACAGCAGTGGGTCAAGGAATAGGATAAGGACAACACTATGGTGGGTATGAGTCGAAGTGTCGGTGCTCAGATAGGATATTGTTTGATAGGCGCAAGGTTGTGTCGGTAAGCAACCAGCGATGAACCTGTACGGAGAATCCTGAGGAAGCTGGTATGGCGTTTGTTGTTTGCTGGGACAGCAGAATCCCGCTGCTTCCCAATCTGCCATACTTCAAGCAGTCATACCACCAAACAAGAAGGAAGTGCGTTCGACAAAGTTGTACTAGAATGAAGCAACGAACGTTATTCCAGACTATGGCAATCACAGATCGCGGCGCTCGCAAATGAGCATGTTCATAAAATAGACCGTGTTATGGTGCCGCCAAGTAAATGTGTTTGCAATGCTCCTTGCGAATGATGGAAGCCTGCAGTATCTAGTGATCCGGCCGATGTTTCGATCATTCGTCGTTCACATGTGCGGCTTATCTGCTTTTTCACAATACTGATATGCGGACTGCAATGAAGCAAGCCAATGATCACTCTGAACACTTACACAAACATAAGAACTGTGAAGTATGGAGATGAACGGTATCTAAGCATTTTGAACAATAACCCGCACTTTGTCCCACCGATGGTATCCTGCCCTTTCATATCCCGATCTTCCATGCAAATGCCCACACACAAACGCTTCAAGTACAATTATGCTATTCGATATACACTACACCACGCACCAAACATACGACTGTCCTACTGGCCTATGGAGGCGCTCAACTTGACCATTTGAAGTAGGAGCGCAGAACACCTTAGCTGTTCCTCAGTTTCTGGCGCGTTCACGTTTCGAAACAGAAGCTTTGGTTCGGAACCCAGCATCTAACCAGAGAACCTGAACCGCGAGGCTTCCAGTCTGCCGAGACCTTCACGGGGTGCCACATTGCGCCGGCGATAGCTAGTAGTGAAGTCCTGAAGAATGGTCCTGATCATTCTAACATCGCCAGTTTGGATACGTTGTCGGATGTTGTTGAGGAATCGCTCACTCTCTTGAGGCGTGATGCTGCCCTGTGGTAGCATTCCAACAGTACTGGCAACCCATTGAGCGACTTGCTCAGGCATGAGCTCGAAGAGGTCGAGGAGTACACCAGAAGAATCGGCGAAGCAGCCTTCAGGGAAGCTGTACATCATTCCAGTCATGATACGCTGAACTAACTGAACGCCAGCACCAACAACGAGTTGCTTGACGCGGTTTCGCAGTTGCTCGGGGACGTCGTGACGGGTGTTGTCGAAGCTAGATGAGGGTGATGAGTTGCGACCGTAACCGAGCAAATCTCGTAGGAAGTGAAGCACTGCGATGATAGGGTCTTCTTTAAGCAGTGTCAGAGAGCTGCAGGCTGCGAGAAGAACAGTGTCCATGAGTGGCGACATGATCGACTCCGAGGGGAAATAGAGTGCCATGTCGGCAGCAAGGCGGAAGTAGTCTTCGATGAGGTCTGGAAGCTCTTCAGGTGGCAGATCGCTCAGTATGCGCAGGAAGGTCTTCGCTTGCTGCTCATAGAACTGATAAACATCATTCGCCAAACTTGGGTCAACATCATCTACACCTTGTGAGAATTCCCGTACGATGGATGCAGTCGCCCAAAGGAAGCAGCCCTGCCTCGACTTATCGAAGCCCTCAATCAGCTTGGTTGCAAGATCAGGCAGGAGCGGGCGCATCGCTGTACGGTAGGAGAGCACCATGTATCGCCAGCACCGGCATACACGCTCCAGGATAGGTATGCTTGTGTTGAAGTGTGTGATCATGTTGGCAAGGGTAGGGAAGATCTCCTGGCAATATTTGACCGCTGGATGTTCCTGTCCAGGCGCAATCTCTGGCTTGACCATCTCGAAGAAAATGGTCAGTAGATTGATCTTGTCGGCGATGAGCTTTTGATCCGCCTCGTCCTTTGCTTGTCGCGCGATCTCGATCAAGTGGGCCATGACCGGGTCGAGATACAGCTTGAGTGTTACCAAAAGCTGTTCGTTGGGTACCTTGGCGACTACTGAAGCAACACCTTCGGTGATCTCCTCTTGGCTGCTGATTGGTAATTTGTTCAGATTCTTTGCGTAGAACTGTTGCAAGGGGCCGACAAAGTTTACCAGCAGGCTTGCGCAGTCGTTGCAGAAGAACTTGAATGATAGCGCAGCGGCTCGAATCACGTCCTTGGTAGAATGTTCGAAGGCGGCCATGATGTAATCCAATTGCAGCTGTAGCGTATCAGGATGTTGTGCAGTCCATTCGGTATATCTTCCGAGGGCCATTACAGCTTGGAATCGCAGCTTGTGATGATCGGGTATACCCGCGATGAGTGGGATCAGACGAGGCAGCATAATGTTCTCATCTGGAGGTACCATGCGACCCATAGCTCTGACAGCGAACAGGGGCGCTTCCAGTTTTTGCCACTCGGGCACATTGTTCGGACCAGCTTGAGCGCCGTAAGTCTGGACCCATTGCTGCATGAGATCGTAGGGCTTTTGAAGACACTCCACGACACCCATAACCTCGCAGCAGTCCTTGAGCACATCGCCCATCTGATGACGGAACTCGCGGAACTTTTCTTCCTGATCACGATCGCCTTCGAACAGATCCTTTTCATCACCAGTTTCTGGCTTGGGAAATTCGAGATGGCCGATCATGATGTCCACTAACTTGGAGTAGATGTCCAAGCACTGGTTGCGTGCTTCGGCATACTTGTCGATTGTGAGATACTGCTTCAGGTCGTACCAGAATTTGAAGGTATGAGATATGGCATCCCTCTCCTTGTCGAGCGCTGCCGTGGCGAGTATTGCTTGGACCAGGGCGCGGAAGTCGGTCGGTAGGCGCGCGATGAGAATGACCCACGATTCTCCTGCTTCAGCAAATATCCTGGCGATACCTTTGAATTTCTCAGAGTCTTCCTCTTGCGCCGCTTCAGCGAGCTTGGTCTGGAGGTTAATGACCTGGGGATAGAGAATCATTATCGAGTTGAGAGTCTCGTCGACATCTCTGGTCTCAGCAATAAGGGCGCTCAAGCACTCCACAGCAGCCTCGAATGGATCATCTAGGGACAGGTCTTCGACGATAATTTTGAGTAGAGGGGAGTTGATGATGGCATCCAGGGGTATCTCTCGTATCCAGGACGTGATACAGTTGAGCAACTGCGGGTTCTGAGCGGCAGCGGCTACGGAGGGTCAGTAGGAACGAGCTTGGCAAGGGGAAGTTTGAGCGTACGTGAAGAAGTGCCGTATCGGATGAGGAGTTCCAGGGCTTGTTGGGCGTTGTCGTCGATCAATTCGGTCGTCCTCATAGTCAACTCGTGTTCCTGACCACCACATATTAGACTACAACTCTACTATCATATGTCGACACCTTGGGGAATTGCCGTGGGCTGAAGACGGGGCGCGGCTCGTTCGGACGTACTGTGAGAGCGATCTTGCGTCCGTGTGTGACTTCTTCGGGGAGAACACGGAGAAAGTCCAAGACGCAAGGTAGCGTTGCTGGATCTGAACCGAGGGCGTTGACAACGTCTTTGAGGACATCCTTCCACTCGGTCATCTGTATGGCCAGATTCGCCAGACACACGCATAGCTGCAGACGTATGGGCTTGGGTCCAGCATGGAATATCGCCAGATTTCGCATGATGGACGCTCGGAGCTCTGGAAGCTGTGCGCGAGGCACTTGGTGAAGATCGTATACAATCTGGCACAGTCAGCATGTGCGCACGCTGCAGGAGCAACAACCCACCTTTCCCTTGAGTGTCGTGGCAGCAAAGAGCTTGGCGGCCGCGTCTGCTGAATTTGCCTCGAGCATAGCCAGTGTGGTAGTCCATGCCTCTTCCTGTGACATATCAGCCCCTCACGCCTCGTGCAAATGTGCCCATGCTACATACCGACTTCTGGAACTGTTCCAGAAACTGATGTGCCTGCTCCTTCTGTGCGCGATCCGCCTGTGACGCCATGGTATTGTGCGCCGCCAGCACAGGGTCAAAGATCTGCTGTCCGTTGGCAGCCATGGTGAGCGAATTCGAGCAGGTAGTGGGGGAGGGGGGAGACGGATGCGGATACTGCTCGGAGCAAGGCGGCGGGGCGTGTGTTATATTGCGCGCATCAACTGACGGGTCAGACGAGTGTAGACGGCGGCAGGTGCAAGCGGTGGGGAGGGGACAAAGGCGGCAGTTGTGGTGGTGGTGAGGGTGAGTTTGTTCGGAGACGGGCAGTTGCGTTCGGTCGCATAGTCAAAGTAGCACGAAGATCCCCACGTTGGTGCCAAGGCGTTTGTGACCGCTCAGGTCGCGCCAGAAATGTTCCTTCCACCACAGCTTCTCCCCCGAGCCTCTCCCCACATTGCGCCCCGACTCGGACCCTACCACTCCCAGATACTACCGGAGACTCGCCATCAACCCTCACAATGACTGGACGTGGTGGTCAGTATTCTTGCCTTGCTGCACAGGCATTAGCTAACTCGTCTTAGGCCGCGGCGGAGGAAAGGGTACGACCACTACCACGTGCATGCGACGCGACAACAGCTAATTGTGTCTTAGTTCTCCTTCCCCCGATCAACTTCATTTTCAAGCTTCTGCAATCACGAGCGACCATCTCGGTGTGGTTGTACGAGAACTTGGGCATGCGCATTGAGGGAAAGCTTAGGGTACGACTGCCTAGATATCTCATCGCGACAGCTGCTGACAACTGCGCAGGGCTTTGACGAATTCATGAACCTCGTTATCGACGACGCCATCGAAGTCACTCTCGCCAAGAAAGACGCGCCAGAGGAAAGGCGCAAAGTCGGCCAGATTCTGCTCAAGGGCGATAACATTTCTCTCATCCAGCAGCTCCAATAAGCGCAAAAGCCTATTTACTCCCCGCATAGTCATAGAGACATACCATGGGCACAGCGCATATATCAGGCTTGGAGGGAGATGACGCCGCGTAACACGGACAATCTCGTTTGAAAGGTTCATGGGAGGATATTAAGCTCCCACGCGACGGAGCTCGCCATCACCGGTGATCAAAGCGTCCAAACGGAAATCGGACGAATCCATGGGAACCGACTCGTTTGGCGGCAGGAACTGCTCAGTTAACGAGAGGCCAACTTCAACTTGGTTAGTTAGCCCTCCAAATACACAATGCCAGTAGTTCTTACCGCGAAAAGGCATGCGCGAAACTTGGTGACAACGCGTCAAGAAATAGTCGTAGAAGCCTTTACCGTGACCCAGGCGGCCGAACTGCGAGTCGAAAGCCATACCCGGCATGACGATCAGATCGAGACCAGCACTCACACCTTCGGTCTCCCCATTCGTGATGCCGGTACCGCCAAAGCAATTTGCACGTGATGATATGGAATCTTTGCTTGGAGTGGGAATCCCCCATTTGTCAGATTCCAGTGACTCAAAGTCTTTCATCGACTGTAGCTCTACCATGTCCATGATAGATTTTGGTTGGCCTTGTTTGGGCGCGTCCAAAGTGTACGTGTAGGGAATGAAGACGTTCTTGCCCTCGTCTAGTGCATTGCGCACAATCTCGCTCGTGGATATTTCACCGCCTGGCATAGATAGGTAGACACTTATCGTGCGTGCAGCCTGGTACTCTGGCATGGACAGCAGAGCCTTGGTAGCATTGGATGCTTTTTAGCATAAGTAGAAGCAGCTGCAACAACAGAAACCATGACGTACATTGAGCAGCCGCAACGGCTTCGGGAAGTCCTCTGAGAATGCTCCTAATCCTGTTGCGCAATTCCTTCTTGACAGCTGCTAGTGACGCGGCCATAGCGTCGTTTAATTGCAAGCGTAACGGCGTTCCAGCGAGAGTACCGATGTTCCGGAAGTCGGATCTGGTGCTACAGCGCTGTGACAAGATGGCAATAGTGAATAGTAGAGGCCGTATTTGCAACAACAACAATCAATCGTCTACAGAGCCGTACAGCAAAGCAAGCGATGGCGGGAATCGCTAAAAGATCCGCTGCGGGTGCGAGCGATGATGTCGGCCTTGTCCACCGGAAGCCGGTGCTGATCTGCAACTAGCCGCGTGATCCCTGTCGATTCGATCCAAACCAGGAGGCGGCGACACTCAAACATAGCCAAACATCCTCCCCTCAACAACAACCACCACCGTCCTCCTCACACCAACCTCCTGCCCTCGCGCACCCACGCTCGCTTTCGCACACCACCGACCATCCACACTCGTTCACGCACCCACACCACACGAACCATGTTGTCACGGATAGCAGCGCTGCTACTCTCAGGAGCCGCCATTCTGGGCGCGCAAGCCCAAACAGCCGCCCTTCCTGCAGAACTCGTCGGCACTTGGACGAGCAAGGCGAACTCGACCATGACCGGACCTGTATGCATCCACAGGTCCATGTGCGCTCAGCGACGCGAGACTAACTACCCTCCAGGACTTCTACGACCCCGTAAATGAGAAATTCACCGAGCCCAAGCACACGGGCATCAGCTACTCCTTTACTGCCGATGGACATTTTGAAGAGGCATACTACCGCGCTGTCGCAAACCGTACGTTGGCAGTAATCGCATCAATGCTGCCTTGCTGACAGCCATCACAGCAACAGATCCCAAATGCCCCAAGGGCATAATCCAATGGCAGCACGGAACCTACGAGAAACTCGCAAACGGTTCTCTGGTCCTCAAGCCCATCAAGGTGGACGGCAGACAGCTTTACTCCGACCCGTGCTTTTACAAGAACTCCGTCTACACACGATACAATGCGAGCGAACTATTCGATGTACGTTGAAACGCCTTTTCGCGCGCTCCCAATCAACCAACCCTCCGGAAATTCATCAAGTCCATCATACTAACCATTCTGTGCAGCATTACGAGTACGTTGCCTCGGACGCCTACCACAAGATCCCGCGCATCACCCTCTACAAATGGGACGGCGCGCCCATGATGCCTCTGTACCTTGCCATGTCCACGCCGAAAATGCTACCTACCACGACCCTCAACCCTCTCGTGACGCAAACCCCTTCAGCCAAGAACTCGAAGCGCGGCGAACTACCTATGAACCACGAAGTGCTGTACAAGAGGACGCCTGGCGCCGCCAGGGCTGAGCAGTGGTGGTGGTTCGGCGTTTTTATGACAGCGGGTGGGAGTGTGCTCTACTACTTCTTCTAGAAGCGCAATGGACACTACGGCACTCAGAACTAGCCGTAATCGAAGACGCTTGCACAACGCCATCAATGGATAAGGCGTACATCGGAGTTTGGCATATTAAGTGGCACGGAGCATTTCTTTCTAATTGGATTCACACGACATGGTTGCTGGGCTAAGAAGAGGCGTTGGTGGCATCCATCAGACACGAGTTCTCAAAAACACCTCATGTTCTCATTAGCTAACGAGCGAGCGGGCGTAATTTGATCTTTGGAGAATTTGTAGACAAATCATCATGTATAGTTCAATACACTTGTTCGAACTCAGACGGATTTCTTCATCAGCGTTGCCTGCTATCGCATGCCCCGAATCTTTCAACAACAACAACAACAACAACAACACTGCTATCTCCCCCGCCCGATGGGGCCGACGTGAACGGACGGCCATTATCTGGTACACCGATTACGCTAGCCTCTTGTCTGCACGGATTAGAGGATGCCCCAGCAACCAACAGATCTTGCTATCATTCTGCATTCTTCAAGCTCTCTAGCTGCCGAAAAAACAAGTACTATCTTCTTGTGTTGATCGCTGCGTTTTGGTAACAATGTAACTGTGCAACAATGCTTCTTTGCCGATGAAGGGGGTATTGTATATCGTATAAATCGTGATGCGTTATGCATGATGCTCGCTGGACATGGGAGGCTTTGCTCAAAGCAGTATGTATACAGTTGTTTTGTGGGATCCGTGGCGTATTTGTGACATTGACGTTCCGAAACATCGTATTGGTAAGCGTTCGTTGCGAATGGGTGGTGTTGTTTATCCATTTAGCGTAGGGAAGATGTAGTAAACCGTAGAACGAGCGTTCCGAGGGGATTTTCTTATTGCTGCATAGTGTAGGCAACGGATAATCGATTCCTGACTTGCTCACAAGCTAGTGCTTACTCGGGATAAGTGGCGGGAATTAGGTTTTGGTCTTGTCTTCTTCCGCTTCAGAATGTGTTCCGTGTCTGCTTCCACCACCGAAATGATGATGCTGGTGTCTTGCGCTTTGGCTACCTCGAATCTCGCGGTGCTGGCTCATTTAATGAGGTACTTTTGTGCAGTTCTTTATGCACTTCGCCGCCCCGTTCCCGTTTCTGTCGTCTCTCCTCAATGTCGGTTATCAGCTTCTTCTTTTCTCTATTTTCCCCTTGTTACCTCCTTACAACCCAAATCTCTCCATCCCAGCTCGGAGATCCTCCTCGGTGCCTAACAAATTCATAGCCCATGGCGGTGGCCGCTTCTTCACCACATATCTTGTCTCTCCGTGTATTTCTTGTACTCTTCCTGGCTCCCTATTCCTTCCATCGGCCTCCTCTTCTTCCATGTCAACGCTGACTGCTTGAACCCGTTTCGTCCTCCTCTTGTACGGCGGCCCTCTTCCCATCTCTGCCGCCTTTTCCCAGGCCGTCTCACACCCTTTTGCGATGATCCCTGCACTGGCCCAACCTGTCCTCTTGTCCGTTTCTAATAACCTGGTGATAAGCCACTCACGTTGTCGCGGATCCTGAAACGTAATGCCAGCGAAGAAAAGCGATAACGTAGATTCTGTCAATACTGCGCCAAGGAAGGGAGAGAGGTCCGAATCGATGGGCATCTGAAAACCAGCACATATGCGGCCGATGAGCATGCAGTATGGGGCTGTGGCGGATGCGCATACACCAGCCGCCATTTGAGCAGCGGGTGGCATACCCGGGTGAGATCGTAGAAGGATGATCTTGGAGAGGTGGATTATTGTCCATAGAATGGATATGTCGTAGCTTCTATGTAGAATAGCTGGGCCAAAGGGTGTCATGTTTCCTTGTTGACTGGGATATTCTCCTGGCGCTGGTGGGTAGGTGTCTTCTGGCAATGGTGCGAAAGCATCAGTCTGTTCCAAGACATGCACAACTGCAGTATGTGCATTGGTAATACTCTCCCATTCCAAAATAGCCTTCTCATATTCAGCAGGCAGATCACTATGTTGAGGGTGGGGCGCGTTTGGAGTCTGTGGTGAACGTTCATAATTAGGGTTTTCGTAACTGGAAAGAATAGGTCCTGGTCCTGCTGATGGCGCCATTCCATAAAAGCTGGGCATAGCTGGTGGTCTAGGTGAACCACCCTGGGGTGGGTTTGCAGCCGACATAGATGGCGGTCCAAAACCCGGGGGAGGTTGTGGTGGAGCCTGGCCTGTCCAGCCTGGCGGCGGTGGTCCCTTCCATCCTGGTAGTGGGCCTTGCATTTGAGGTGGAGGACCTGTAGCGCTCGTGGGCATCTGCTGCTGACCATGAGAACCGCCTGGGGGCGGTCTCATGTTCCCGAAACCAGGCATACCAGGGCGAGGTCGCCATCCACCGTCAGCTTCTATTTGTCGGAGTTTGCGACTACGGTCCCTGACAGTGAAGTCTGCGATGCGACCTAAAAGAAGGATAATATGGTCATGAGAGCCATAGAGAGCATCGGTTCGGCCAAGCGGGGCTCTTGGAGGGCAATCTGACCATTTACGATAAGGATTACTACTACCTGTCAGTCGCATGTTCTAAAACCCTACCCACGATACTCACATGAGGCGATTTCCGCTGATGATGCTTTGATAAGCATCGTGTCTAGCATATGACCAGTATATATCCTGTAGTGTCTCGTAGCTATGCAGGTCCAACTTCGCAGGTATCTTAGGTCTTGTGTCGTGCCTTGCGCCGTTGTCTTCGAAGACCATTCCGAAATCGTCATAATTGACATTGTTACCAACAATTGTGCTTACAAGACTCTGATCTGGCGTCAAAGCACTGTCTTTAAGCCTCTGATCAAACTGCCTCTGGTCGATGAGCATCTCAGGGTTTTGGTATGGGAAACTTCGTTCCATGGCAGTCTGAGCCGCTCGCAAACGCCTCGCCTCGCGCGTGAGTGATCGGAAGTCGAGTTCAGTGATCAGGCGCTGGGCCCCGATAAGATGTGTACCCCATTTGACATGCTCTGCCGTCCAAACTTCGTAGAACGCCAAAAGCAAGGAGGTGGCTAACGTAAGGGTCGATAAACGTTTCTTAGGATTGCTGAGAGAACGGACGAGTCGTTTCAAGGAGTATGCATAATGTTTGTACGATGGTGTTATGGAGGCGCCTTGCAATCTTGCAATATGCAAACTCGCGAGCGCTAGCATGGCGTGCAACAATCCCTGATGACTGAGAGCCTTCATAGGCAATGTGTATGTCCAAAGACCTTGCTGAGCGGGTCGTGTAGAACCTTCGAAGATGAGGGTAGGGTTTCGAGGGTTTCGTTCGTACATTGATAAAGTTGGTCCAGTCTATCAAAAGTCAGTGGATCGTATGATTGTGGAGGTTCAGGAAGTTACGCGGCATTTGCGATGACAAGACAAGTTATGCAATTGTCTCTGTCGCACTTACCACATGAATGTAGTGTGCAAAGACCCTCGCAGTCTTGGGATTGCGTAGAGGACTTGCTGCATATTCTGGTCTATAGTCCGATAGTAATCCATCATATAGGAATGCATCATACCGCCTTATCCCCAGCTCGTTGTAGTTCTCAAAGTGTATGCGACGGATGGTGTCGAATTCTTTAGTCGCAAGTAAAGCCTTCTCGTCCTCCGCGGTCTCCGCATCAAACATGTCTTCGTCGGACTGGACATCCCAGTAATCGTCATCTTCATTTTCGATTGCGGCTTCGTCGAGAACTTGTGTAGGACTGACGTGGTCGTCACCGCCAAAGCCATCAAGAAGGAGTTGCGGTTGAGGTTGCTGCGCTTGTGATACGGCGTAAGGTTGTTCTGTAGACATAAATAGTCAGCTAGATGACATATAATTCTACACAGTGATTGAGAGTAGCGTGCTGTTGCAGCTAGAAAGGACTGGGGATAGACCCAGAATTCAGAGGCATGCACAAATTTATGGAGTGACAGTGGACGAGGGCTTAGACTCAGAGAAAATAATAGTAATCATTGGGGTATACGAGGTTTTAACTAGACACGAGACATACCGAGGACGGGCTGAGACATATACTTTACATCTGGGGTCATATCATGAATAGGCATCTGAACAGAAGGATAACTTGCATGACTGAAGTCAGCGTGAGAAACTGCTGGATAGTTAAGATTTCCAATCTGGCTGAAGTTTGCCGGAGTTCCTTGTATAGAGTGCACAGGGGCTTGCGGGTGACTCTCATATCTTTGCACCCCTGGCGGTGCCTCTGTGTAACGGGGGTGTTGGTCGCTTCTTGGGGATACACTGGAATGATCCCGATAAGTACCTTCGGCTTGCTGGCTATCAGATCGATAGGTTTGTGGGTAGATTGGCGGAGGCTGAGTAACTGTGGCCTTGAGGTTGGATTCGTGGTTGTATGGGACCGAAACGGGTGGATATGGTGCATTCTGGGTATATTGAAGGGGCGCTTGGTAGGTGCTGTGCGAATCGTGTCTAAATGGCGTTTGTGGACTTGTGTGCATTGTCGGAGGCGGCGGAAAATATGAAGCGGTTGGAGTGTGGCTATGTACTTGGTGGTTTGGCGATTGGAGCGGCTGTTGATGAAGAGGAGATGGCAGCGGCTGCTGATAAGCCTGCTCATGTGAATAGTTGGGGTTCCCTTCAGTGAAACCTTGTTGGTGATCTGAAGGTCCTGGGCCTGAGCTCGGGTCGATATGTGAGAAGTCGTAGCTGCCATGCATGCGGGGCTGGATCGAACCAAGCATGCTCTCTTGCATAGCGGCAGCGGGCTCAGGCCCGCGATACGATTGATTGCGTGTCCCTGGAAGCATCGAAGTGTGATACTGGATAGTGCTGACCACGCCTGGATGATTTGGCCAATCTCCAATTGGGGGTTTGAAGATGACTCTCTGGTTGTAGCCCTCGCACTGACGTTTGGATTTGATGCAATTGGCGCAGGTAGGTCTCTCCTCACCACACTTTATGCGGCGTTTTCGACAGGTGAGACATCCAGTCTTGGTCCTCTTCCTCATCTTGGAGTTGGTTGCAGAACCCGAGACGCCTGTTGGTGAAACGTCACCCGAGGCTCCTGATACTGGAGCCGGCGCCACGTTTGCCATGGTTTGGAGGTAAAGAGTTGGGAGAGATGACAAGCGAGCCTAGTATAGCACTTAGTATATGGCTGCCAAAGATGCAAATAAGGGACATCAGGCTAGGTGGATGTCGTACCTAAGTAATCTTCGATCTCGAAGAACGGGGCGCAAGATGGGCGGAACGATGTTGGTCCGCTTGGAAGCGGGTACGGCGGAGTCAAGAGTGATTAACCTCGCAGAAGTGCCGATCTGGAATAGGTGAGTCCTGCGGGGCGCCAGTGACTAGGCAGTCAAGCTTCACAGTCAACAGTGATGAAGGTGGAAGTGATGGTGTCGTCTTGTAGTAGTTGAGAGGTCGTAGACAAGAACAAATCTACTCAGGGAAGTCGATCATTCAGCCCGCGGGAGCCATGTGGAGTCAAGGGCTTGAATGTTAGTTATAACGGAGTGGGGAGCACGCACCAGGTGTCAAAGGCCGCTGGGAAGGCCAAAAGGGGAGAGAGAGCGGCAAGCCCGCCGCCGTTCGTAGAGACGGAAGGCTGTACGTAAAATGATAGCGCGCCCACAGTACCTACATCAGGCATGGAAAGACCATAGAGAGCATGTATGTTCTAGACTAGGATTGGGACTATACTTTTCCGGGGAGCGACAAGGTACATGGGGGTTGGATTAGGGTGAGCAACTGGAGTCGGATGCAGAAACAGCGGGTGCGGACACAGACTTGGAGGTGTCCTAGAGGAGCAGGGCAAGAAGTCAAGATTCGATTCGGCAGCTGTCGTGCGAGGTCTCGTCGGAGTGCGTGCCAATGGACCGGGGGGTGGTGAAGGGCTTGCGCTAGGGGAGTGGGAGAAGAAATTTGGCGGCTGATCAGCGGATCTGATGCCGGGTAGGCTGATGAGGGGGTTACAATGTTTTGGTCAGGACGTGGGTTCCTGGCCGGCCTGCCCAATATAGACACACGACTGTCGAAGCGATGGGGGGTCTTTGGTTGCGAGCGTTGGAGGGTGGACGGCGGGATGACGGCTTGACAGGCTAACCTACAATCCACCTGGCGCGCTGCCGAGTTCGGAAGCGGCCACGATGCTTTGCCGAGGATCCTCACCCTTCTTGCCATCACCCACTGCACATCGGCAAAGCAACCTCTTTGACACTTCTGCTCCACTCTGAAGGCGTGCTTTGTCTGCTAGCCGCTTGGGCACCTATCGTCAGCCTCAGTCGCGTCGAGATTCCGCTTACGAGCGGAACCTGGGTGCAACATGGGACTCGGGGGCAGCTGGCTATGCTTCTGTCTCCACGACATGAACCTTATTTCTGCTGCCTACGCGCAAAAGACATTTCATGTGCGACTGTCCTTCACGCACACATCATCTCAATCATCAGGTCGACTGGCCCCAGCTGAAGCTGATTACTACTCGCCCTGTTTGACAGCTGTGGACATTGCACCTAGCTAGCCGCTATTGCTGCCAGGCCTCCGCGACTCCGCGCAATCGCCACGATGGTCTCTCATCAGGCGGACTGGCTTCTGATACTTGGCTCTGTCACCAAGGAAGCTTCACTCAAAGAGGCATGGTGCTGATCGACTGAGGGCGTCGTCTCACGCGCCGCGACCTGCGCTGGCCAACGAGCTTAAGCATCCGCCAATCACCCTATACCATCAACCACCCTACCGGACCTTCTGTTCCAGTCTCGTGCGTTTGATTCACCGAGCACCCCAGGCATCTTTCGACGTCACCGGCATAACTTTTACTAGAATGGCCGCACACAGAGCATCCTTCGCGCTGGTGGCTGGCTCAGGGCAAGCTGAACGCAATTCCAACCTCCGCAACGATGATCCTCTGCCGCGTGGACCCGCGCTCCTGATTGCCAGACATGATTTTCGTCTAGGAATCGCGTAGACCCGGTAAATGGGCAACCATCAGCCTCTGATTGTGACAAGCTCAAAGCCATGAATCGCCCGTCGCCGCGCTCGCATACCTCAAGACCTTACCTACGTACGCAGTCTGGAGTGAAATGCTTGTCGGCGTCGGCGTTATGCCTCCTGATGCCATGTGCTGATGAGCAGCAGTCCACGTTGCCGAATGACGATCATGTGGGCTTTTATGGGGCTCGGAATATCTCTATTTCCAGTCATGGCCGCTGAACTTCGCATTCGAGATTGCGAGTACGGTTGCGACAGAGCAGCCTCACCCAAAGCACTAATGCAGCACCTTCACACCACGATTGCATTAGTGCTGCATTCGTGTACTGACTCAGGGTTGGCAAAGACACAATTCTGCCTTGTTTTGTTTTTCAAAGTCAATGTCAGACGTTCACCGGGAGAACTGTCTACTGGTCCGCTCGGCACAACCACGGGTTCTTTCGCTTTTTAGTCCTTACGTCAAACGGGTCGTCGGTTCGACGGCATCGGGTACTCATCCCGAAAATCAAGTACCAGTTGAAAAGAAACGGTTGCCAGTAAAAACACTCGAATAGCCTTTGGCGTCATTATCAAGTCCCTACATAATGCAAGCAGGGGCTGAGCCCAAGTTTACCAAGGCTATGGACCCGAGATGCCGCACCTTGTAATTTGGCTGCACAAGCAAACCACTTTCCGAGTCATCGGTAGCTCCCGATCATGGCTGTTTACGGAAGTGACCGAACTATAAAACCAATTTTAGACAAAGCTGTTCAAGATAACAGGCTGCAGCCAGTTTAATGAAGCTTGCGGGCTGGATAACCGGATTCGGGGAACCGACTGCAAAGAGCTACACCGGCCATGATCAGATGAATGCACATTCTGCAACGAACACAGGGGTTAAAAGTGTTCTCTGTTGTGGCTTCCACGAGCGACGGAACAGCATTGAGCGTATGGTGGTAGGTGAACGGCGACTACTGGAGGAGCTTTACTCTAACTGGCGCGTCTTAGCGACCTGGACCCTAGATCCAAAGCTTGATTTCTACATGGGCTGATGCCATATGTACGCCTGTCATCCGTTTGCCATTTTCGACAAGGTGATTGACAGGCGCTCCCCACATTCGCTAATCCCTTCCGTCAATGATTGCGAAAGGCACGTGATCTTCACGCAGACGCTGACGTCGTGGTTATGGGGGGTGCGCACACGACTCGGCATTCAATAGCACATGCAGTACTTTGCGGAAGTCTCATCCTGATCCCCACGCCCTCGATATTGGTACCTTCGGTTGAGGCCCTTTATGATGCTGGGCATCAATTGCAGGTTCTCAATGCAGCATGCTCCTTGAATAGGGGCCGTTGCAAGGCCGTCGCACAAGAAGGAATTTGGTTCACAAAGTGACCGGATCGCATGGCAGTCTCTTCGGCCATCACTATTGCTGGTAGAGTCCCGTGGCGCCCAAAAGCATCTCCGTGGGGCAATTAGGTACAGGCTCAACCATCGAGGTAGTTCACAACATTTGCCGGCTATATACGACTATGCGCCTGTTGCGTTCCAAATCTTACATACAGCAGGCGAAATGTTCATAACGATAGAATTACAGCCTTGGTGCAGAAGTTGTTGAAGCTTCTTCCATAACCTTTCCATCTACAAGGAATCGGCCGCGCATCTCATCATTAATACCGTTGTATCAGGGTCCAGACGCCACGCTATATCTTCTTGCTTACTTCCCTCAAGTGGCAGCTACAGGACACCCACGAACCATCCAAGGGTTGCGAGCCTTGCGCAGGTACGACTCCGCTGCGACGGAAGCGCGTACAAGACTCTACTAGCGTAACGACGCCTGCAGCATACACCGCTTGATATTACATGAAGATAGTTGATCAGGGTGAACGCGAACTTTTTCCGACGCCACGGTTGAACGCCACCAGCTTACGCTTTTGCCTCACGCTTGGTGTCCGTCACTACTGCGTATGCGCATGGCTCTTTTCCAAACCCCCGATTTGTCGTCGTCAGATCTAGTAATTAGCATGTTTCATCCCCAGGTTCCGGTGCGCGGGTTCCTCAGGGACGGGACGCATCCGAAGGATGCTTCGGTGTCTGACAATGATCGGCTACCCATGTCAACGATCCCGGTAGGTTACATGCATGTCATTGCAACGACACCCAGTCTTACGTGAACACTGCGTATCGAAGTCACTAAACACTCACCTAGGTGCGTTTATGGTGTTGTACTAGACTCAGAAGCGCCACAGTACAGCGACTGCATTCACATTCGTGAACCATCTCAACCATTGACAATATGAAGACACTGCGCTGGCTTTTTTCTCACATACGACCAGAGGCTCAAGATCATAGCGCTTCCCGTTCGCTCAGCGGTACTCAAGCTTGAGACCGGCGGATTAGTAGTCAGGTGGGTGACCACTGGCGAATCCCTGCTGTTGTATGTTTTTGTATTTTCGTATGCGACCGACCGCAATGCAACGTTTTCTACTCAATTAAGCGTTCAGCTATTTTCCTTTCGTTCTACGGAATGTATTATTTCTGTATTCTTCATTCCCATACTATCTACATGATAGGTCTAGTCATCACCTCTGATGACAAAGCAAGTCGGGTACCTTATCAACCAAATTGACTTTTACCCAAAACCCTACTTGTCTTTTTACGATTATTTTGTGCGCGCTTTCTTACTATTCCACATTCAGCTTGCTGCGCATGAAGCATGCTCTTTGCTTATCTAAATTCCTTTTGGCTGGGCAACTCCAACCAAGCTGAGAGGCTTGAGAGGCGAAATGTAAGTGACATCTAGCTTTAAAATTTTCTGATAAAACAGCCAATGATTGGCATGAACGATTGATGTTATGTGGTGTGGTCAAGCATGAACAACATTATTGCTGTTACGTGCCTTACTACGTTGTATCGCATTGTCTATTCGTACCTGCGATCTCCTCGCCTCCGCGGGCTGTGACTACGACATGTACCTCAGTCCATTTACGACTAGTGTCGATGATTAGCATTAACCTGCGCATGCACCGGTCCTTCTTTTGCTTCGTTCTAGCTTTGATTCCGGCCTCTCTCCAAGCTCTTTCCATGGTGTGGCGTTCACTTCCAGAACCTGGTTCAGTTCGAAACATCAAGCACATTTTACACTATGCCTAACCTGCCCGATATCAATATTTGCTGTTGACATCACTGCATAATTTGACTCTACTCAGCTGATGGTGTGCCATGCTTCTACAGCGCACGTTGTATCGGAACAAGTCCAAGGGCCGAACAGTCAAGTTCTATCGTCAGGCCTGGAGCGTGAGTAGCGTGTTAGCCTAGTACAAATGATGGTGTGTGGACAAAGCATCTCGATGCTGTTGACCTGAGCTTCCCAGGTCTAGAACACCTTGGTAACGATCCTTGGTAGTTCAAAGAGGCAGCTAGAGACCATTCTATAGTAGATCAAGGATGGCTGGGGCCGATTCTCGGAAGCTTTTCTGATTGCTGTAGGAGCAGGCAGAGCTGAAGCAGGGACAGATTTTGTACGATCCACGGGATATAGATTCTAGCCGGAGATCGCATCTCTGAATTCTGTCATACAGTGAGAAGAAGAGAAGATGGCTCTCTTGTATCCATTGCCATGGCTGAAGGGGATAGTGGCTATCTTGTAAACAAGGTTCACTGCACGGCAAGCACTTGAGGAAAGGACCATATGGTCAAATGTATCGACTGCAGACGATGGGGCCGCTGAGGGAGCGACTCAATTCTCAAGAATTTGGGTTGAGACAAGCAGACATAAGGGTGACCTGATGTAGCCTGGAGTTCTGACTTCGCATGACTTAGAATATAGGTTGAACTAGTCGGCTGCGAGCGTGTAATCCATGAGCATCATTTGGTCAATCTAAAGGAGGTACTGCAGGACGATATCGACACATGCAATTCCATAAGTGCTTTTGTCTTAGGATTTCAACTTTGGATCGTAAAGCATGCATCTTAGAACTCTGATTTGGGCCCCTTAGCAACATTCGCGCTAACAACAAAACTGAGGTATCGCTATCAGTGGCCACCTTCTCTTGGATAGCTCAGACGTACGTAGTTGTTATGCTTTTAAATACATCTAGTAGCTCGAAGTGCAAATTGCAATGCATCGTTGGTGCGAAACACGGCAGTGTCTGTGTCAACAGAACAAGACTATCACACAGCCAATGCACAAGTACGGCAATGCCTTTAGTAGACTCATGTTGTACAATGTTGCAACGACGTAAGGATCGCTCCAGCTATAACATCTATGTTTCGGCCAAGACGTAGAAAGGAGGCATTGGGCTCTTGGAAATTTCGCCAGACTGTCTTGGACCAAAAGCAATGCCGGGCAGATCGCCCCAACACTCGCAAAGCGTATCCAATGGCTTCCAATAGCCTTTTTACACGTCCGTAGTGCCCCCGAGGGGCTTGATGGTAGAGATTTCTCGAAGTGGGGTAGTCAGGGGTAGCAGGAAAAGTGCCCCGCCAACACGCACAAGATGTCAAAATCTTCTGCTACAGTTGCTAAGTGACTTCCAAACGTTTCTCGAATGTTTCCACCAAGACATCGTCAGCCATGCCGTCGCTATGCCGATTTTTCAAACTTTGATTATACAGACATAGCTTTTTCGTCTCTCCATCCAAGTCCGATATGGTCTAGTGGCTAGGATTTGCCGCTCTCATCTGCAGAGTCTGTTCACTGTACAGTGCCGGCAAGGCCCGGGTTCGATTCCCGGTGTCGGAATATGATCTTGTTGCCTCTTCTTTTTGACCAGAAAGTACCTTTCTTCCTGCTGTTTAACTCTGTAGGAGGGCTGGCGATTTTTTGGAGCGCAAAACACCAGTAACCCCAACAACATCTTTATCTTTCCACTTCTCGGATGGTTATTTCTTGTATAGTACAGCAGGTACAGTCACCGACGAGGAAGGCACTTGAGCAGTGCCTCCCCTATACCACACTCTAACGGTATACATGTTATATTCTTCCTCAAGAATCCACAAAAAAAGTGTTAGTGTACAACTCCAAGTTGGGTTCTGGGTTCCAAAGTATGATTTAATAAACGGCTATTCATCTATGGTCATGTAGGTTGTGCATCGTACGTTGTCTTGAGCAGGTATACGAAGATTTATTCTGTTTGAGTCGTGCTGTCTCGCGCCGAGTCGATCGAGAATCGCACCATAAGAAAAAAAACTATAATGACTGACATTGGTATACAACAGATAGTGACAGTAGACACTGGACGTTCGCTAATTGTCAGAAAAGAATCCCAAACCATCCGACTATGGACAAAGTGCAAACGCCGATGATGATCCTTACAACAGTTGGCTGCTAGGCCAGCTCTCTTCCATCCCACCGATTGTTTTCTAGCTTATGCCTCACGGAGTACCGCCGCCGTGTATCCGTTCTGTCCGGTACTTGCGTTTCCAGCTCCGCTCTTCAACCAGCAGTTCGCTCCGTTGGCAGTTTCGTACCGTCCACGAAAGTCGGAGCTGATCACAGCGGCTTTGCATGTATTGTTCGTGCTACTGTCCATAGCGCTGTACTGACTGCACGCGTCAACGCATTGCTCCAAGGTATATGCAGTAAAGCTCATGAGGTTAGAATCTAGTATGTTGGTACTGTCGAGGCAGCTATACGTGTAAACACCATTGATGTCCGATTTCTTGCCTTCCAACCGACTCGATATGAGGAGTGTGGACGGACAAGTGGTATTGATCGACTGGATGGTGCCGAAGGGTAGCGCTATGTAGTCCGTTCCCGTGCCTTGAGATCCATCCGTTGGGTTGTCCGTTGGACTCTCTGGTAATGTGTCTGAGGCACTTGCCGGAGCGCTCGCCAATGTAGGCGTAGGCATTAGTGTCATATTCGAGCTCTGTGCAGCCTGTTCAGCAGCCAGGGCTTCAGCCTTCCTAACAGAAAATTAGGCAATGGCAAAGGATGGCACAAAAAAGACATACTTGTCGGCTTTCTCTTGCACGACCAGACCTCCTCCTATGCTGGTACCCACGAGTGCAGCCACTATGGTAAACGACATGGCAATTGTAAACCAGTATTTGCGCCGTCTGTGGGCAAAGAACTTCTTCCACATGTCAGGTGGAACCTGAATGTGAGGCGCTTGATCCGGTAGATCACGTCCATTTCGATATGACAAAAGGTCATGAGAGTTTCCAGTACGTGTTGATGCTGCATCTCGCTGTGAGCGATCGCGTCCATCGTGATCATCATTGTGGAGTTGTGGTAGCTTCGTGTCACCATGTCCAGAGTAGCGGTTAACTGCCTCGGGATAAGTCTCAGGCTGTGCGATCTGCAAACCATCTGACATATCCGGCCTCTCTGACTTCTCCGGTTCTGACTTCTCCATCGTGCATGTGGTCTGCTGCAAGCCTGAGATTGGGTTTGGGGACGGTTAAAATAATCGCATAACTGATGTGAGGGACCAAGTCGAGTATAAGTGTACTTATTTGCTGTCTAGTATCCTTGTAAAAGGCGCCCGGTAATCGAAATATGCGTGTTGACTTATCAAATTTAGTTGCAATTGCAGCAAAATAACATAGGGCTGCCGAAATCTCCTGATTGATCACGGTTCTATGCATTGTAGATATGCGGGGTGATGTCGAAAGTCCTCTTATCTCGACAGGAAGGCAAGTCCCAGCGTAAATTGCTGAAGGATTCCACGTATAGAAGAGCTTAGGGGGGAAATCAAGTACACCGATCAGCTAGGTTGATGCCTTTATAGGAAATCCCTTGCTCGCTCCTTACTGATTCTGACCCTTGCGCAAAGCTTGGCCAAATTATCATGCCACCACCTTTGAATAGGGTTAGCCTTCAATGAAGGAAGGAGAATTGTTTTGAAATAATGGTATATCCCGTTCTTATGGCTTTTCCCGCATCTCTTGAGAGGTCAGCTTACCACTCAGTGCGCATTCCAAGGACATGTAAAGATACACGGAAGATTGTCAACCTCATAAGTTGGTGCTGTTTCTCTGGGAAGAGGGCAGTTCGGAATCACATTCTTTCCAGCTGGTAATCTTCTGAATTTGCTGCGCGTGGATTTGCGCTGTTACCTAGGTTTATGCTTCCAACATCTGAGCGCCTGACCAACCTTCCTTTATTGGATAAAATAAACTCGGATCTTCGTGGAGGCTCATAGCACATTATAAACATGAGCTGCATATGTGGGTGTGTCGTTCTGACAATGTCGAGGATTGGGGGTCGAACGCGAAGAAGAGTTGAGCACAGCCACCGCCACACAATGACGTACTTCCCCGGAAAGTCCGTCACAAGAACGAGCAGAGCGACAAATCTTCCTAGCGCTTGTGATGCTATCACATGCTGTGGCGCAGCTCGGAATAGGTATCGTCTCTCTTCTCAACTTTCACACACGTAATCTATTTCACCTTCCAGGCAGCAACTTTTCGCACATCTGCAAAGTTGATGTCGCAAGTTTTGTGAAAACTCTCGCGCCTGCAACTGCAGTCCTCCTTTTTGTCACGAATTGTTTCGTGATCGTGACCTTTCCATCTACTCGCCACCTACGACAACCCATCTCCCGCTATGGACATCCCACGCGGCCACGCAGCAATGCCTCTTACAGAAGTTGACTTCTTGGATTTTGTCTACAACTACTTCAAAGCAGAGTACTATCCTATTCGCTCATTCTGGTCAACAGCAACTGCCTTCCCCCGCCAAACCGAACGATGGATAGCCATGGGCCACGAATTGTCACCACTCGTCGTGCGGCCCGCAAATGCGCAGGCGCAGAAAGATTTGGAATCTTTGGATTACTTCACAAGGAAATGGAATCTGGATGCCGGTTTTGTCAGAGGCTTGATTATCAGGTTCGCAAAGTACGAGTTGCATGAAAGATTAGAAAAGAGGCTGTATGAATGCGCGAGACTAGATTTGATGGTAAGAAAGGCGCTGAAAGAGAAGCACTTGATCGACGCACTATGGCCGAGCCCTGCGCCACGAAACATTGCGAAAGAGCTCTTGCAACAAGGTGTTCAAGCTCGCCAATGGTTCGGCGACATGTTCAACAAATACTTCCGCGTTCTACAGTCCCTTGATTCTTTCCAACTTCGCCCAGAAGTCGACCACCACATGAAAACTAGCGGAAAGCTGATGTTGATACCCTTTGTGGACCATCTGGTCTTCGGAGCGGTTGATCCCATCATACCAATTGTATCGAAAGGGGCAGGCTATGCAAATGCCAAAGGGAGAGATAACAGAAATACCCCCGGTTTTGGTGAGCCAGCCAAGTTGGAGATCAGGTTCGATGCACCTACCGAGGTGACGGATACGTATACAAAGAGCGTCGTACGGCAGTGCCAGTGTATGAAGTGTGGCACCAAGAGGGATGTGCAGGTTGTAATTTCCGTGGACCCCAATCCCAATGCTGGAGTAAGTGCAGGTACATCATCCACAAGTCGACGACGCGACGCTGCAACGTCGCACTCAAGGACCGCACAGCGCTACAGTCCAGGTTATCAGATGCCCAGTCAAGACGATGCAGCGCCCCCTCGCCAACCTCCTCGACCACAACCTCAACCTCTGGAAGCTGAAGTCTCAGAAAGACCATCAACACCCGACCTCAAGAAACAATGCCCTCGTTGTACATTCCTCAACGACCCCAATCTCACAAGTTGCGAGATGTGCGAAGCGCCCTTGCCAGAAACCCCTATCCAGAAACCTCCCAGTCCAGCCGCCAACAGGAAGGTTCCTTCGCACTCCCACTCCGCATCACACCCACCTCCTAGTGTACCAAAGAGTAGGGAAGAAGCATTGAAGCAAGAACAGAGACCCGGAGCGCCAAACAGGCATAGCCTGAGTGCAAGCTTATTCTCCATATTCCCATTCTCGCAACAGCAACAGCAAGAGCACCATGCCAAGCTGCCGCCCACACAGCAGGTTGATACATCACCAGCCATACAGTCATCCTCGCGACAACCAACGGGGAACCAAGAAGAAGTTAGACCATCTTCAAAGGAAGGAAAGAAACCAAGTGTCTCACCACCTACATCTTCTCATGCAGAGCCATCCAATTACCGTCACGGCGCCACTACACCAACAAATCCCGTCGACACTACACCAGAAACCTCATTGTCCCGAAACCCTGAAATGGCGATGATGCCGCTATCTCCCTCTCCACCGTCTTCTTCCCGCCCGCGTCCTGCACCGGCTGGCCTGCCTAGTAATCTCATGGATGACTTTGTTCCCGTGTCATCAACTTTCCCCAAGGACGACGAAGATGAAGATGCTGGGTGGGGTTCAATGAGCCGGGAGGAGGCCCATGAGCATGATAGTAGTAATGACGAGGATGAAAGTAGCGAACTGAGGGGCAATGGCGGGTTGATTGATTTGGATGCGGTAGCGAGGGAGGAAGCTGATGTTTGGGGAGATAGAGATGATTGAGCACGTTAGCTTCGAGGTAGTATGAGGCGTTTGGACGGGGATTGGTAGACATTTTGCCACTTTGTTTTACCTGTCAGCAATATCTGGTGTGAACAGTCGCAGCCCTGACCACCCGGAGACGATTATGAAGTTTGATTGAAGGACTAGTGTTTGCGTGCGTTTGTCTATTACTCCCAAACACCATTTCCAAGCTCAGTTCTTGAGCGGAAAAGAATACACAGTAGAAACCAAGACAACTCCACGCTTCATAGGATCGCCTCTCCAAGCTCCGTTCGATACGCCCAGTGTCTGCCCACATTTTGTTCACCACTTGCGACGAGCTTTCCCCACGAGGTCAATCGTGCCCTCCGTACACCAGCTGAGCTTGTTCAGTGCATGGCCTCAAGGCTACCCTACGAGTTGAGGTAGTTCCGGACTGCACCCTGTAGTTTTGTAGCGCCCTCGCCAAGCATGTTCGTCAGGTTCTCAAGATCGTCGCCAGCCGTGAGACCAAACTTGCGAACAAAGTCCTTGGCAGCGGTTTCAAGGTCACCGTAGTCTTCTTCCGCGACATCGTCCTCGGGTCGACCGAAGTATGCGTTGGAGGAGATGGCGCTTGCGCCTTCAAAGCCTTCACACAAAGTTAGCAACACAAAACATGTGCTTTCGCAGAGGATGCATACCTGATAGCCTCTCCTTGGCCTGCGCGGTTGCGCTGGGATCGAATGCGTTTCGTCCGAAGAACTCGTCACTCGATATACCCTTTTGCGTACCAAATTTCTCCCGCGCGTACTTCTCCCCGTCGTCTTGCGCAGGCTTTCCTACGCTGCCAAAGCCACCCATCTTTTTCTGTGCTACAGGCTTCTTCGCGGCACCTACTTGCCCGAAACCCAGACGTTGTACGCCCATGCCTAACCTCTCCATATCTTGGCTGGAGCGCTCGGGCTTGGAAGTAGAACCGAAACCACCTCGTGGTGGCGATACGGGAGTGGGAGAGACGATGGCTGACGCCTCAGGAGCTTTCGATTTTGTGGCGGCGGCAGCCTCAGCAGCTTCGGCTTCGGGGTCATAGCCCAACTTCTCAATACGCTCTGCCTCTTCGCGAGCCTTTCGCTCTGCTTCCTCGAAATCCAGGCCTCCGTCAGCAGCAACCACCTTTTTTGCTCCGAGGCCCTTCTTCTTCGCGCCCAAGATGTTCTTCTTCGGCGCAGCGCCTGTGGCCGTCTTGCGAACGGCTGCCGGCTTTGCAGCGGGTGTGCTCGATTCGGAGCCGCCGACAAGTGGCGACTTGGGGCGATCGGTTCCGTTGCCGTTAGCACCAGGCTTCAGGAAGGGTGATCCAACCTTTGGTGTACCGGCACGCGAAGGTGGGTTCGACGGTCGCTTGATGGTGGGCTTGTCCCATGAGGAGAAAAAGTCGTCGTCTTCGCCAGCTGGAGTGTTGGTGCCGTCAGTGCCAGTCTCTGGTACATCTGTGATTACAACCTCGTTAGGGTATCTAGTAAATTCAAATTAGCATAAGTCACCCTGGACGACTGCTGTTCCGTACAATCTGGCGTCCGCAGCACAGCGCCTAGTCAGCTCCTCCTTGTACTTGGTGGCAGCATTGCTGGTGTATTTGGCTTTGTGGTCTTTGCTCGCAAGTGCGGCGGAGCCTCCATGCGATTGGAAGTATTTGGTAGCGCTTTCGTTACCACCGACTTTCATGATCCGTAATTGGTCCCATTGCCAGACTGTCGTTGGTCAGTATATGTACTGTATATGGTGTCCGTGGGTCTTAGGTGAACGTACTGTCGAGGTTGGTGGATCGCACGAAGGAAATGTGGACGCCCATGTTACGATGGTTGGACGAGCAGTCGAGGCATAGGTAGATGCCGAACGGTACGGAGCTCCATGTTGGGTTCTTTGCGCCGCAGTCGAAGCATATCTAGACATATGTTAGGCATTGCTCGAATCTCTCTATTCAAAAGACGACGTACTTTGTTCGCGGGCTTCGACTTCAATTTGGTGAAGATGTTTTGCGACTCGGTCTTGGTGGCGAGGGCAGCCATGGTGAAGACTGGGTAGGAATGGTCGGGTTGGCGGTAAAGGAGTCGAGCTGTGGTGGGGATAATTTGGGTTGCGGCGCCGGGAATGCTAGGGTGTCCTATGGAAGCCGCGCTTGACACGTGATAAGCGCGATTACGCTCCAGGCGGCACTTCGATGTCACAGCTTCAACATTCTACCTTCACTCTGCGAGTCTTCGCATACTTCACACAGCTCACTCAAGCTTACCTTGTTTGGTATGGCACTCGCCACGTGTCTGGGTTCTCTGTACAGGCCAGGGAGGCCTGAGGATACCGCTTGACGATGCTACGCGCTCACTTCGTGTGCCTGGACTTGTTCGCTGAAATGTAGATACAGCTAGGGCTGTTGCTAATGACTATGATAAGGTTACTCATCGTATCTGTACCTTGCCTACACATATGACGCAGATTCTGGACCCCATCTTCCTATCTTCCCGTCCCACGACCTAATCCGACAGCACAAGTGGGGTATGCATGTATATCTGGAGGCGTATTGCCTCGTCTTTATACAGCAGTACTCTCCTATTGTACATCATTGCTACCGAAAGAGACACCTTGCAACACCTCACAAGCTTTAAGACATGGCTTCCTCTATTCAAACCGTGCCTGCCCGCCGCGGAGCAGCCACGCTTGTTAAAGCCGGCCGGAAGATAAAGATTACAAACACTCATGGCAACCAAGTCGTCGATACCTGGGCAATCGCGCTTCCTTCCTCCGTCCTCACGGCTGCATCATCAAAGGTTGAAGCACCCCTCTACCCAAACGCGACTTCCGACTCGCCCTCCAAGTATTCTACTACTGCCAATACCGCCGCCAGCGCACCCGAATACATGTCCATGTGCCATTGCCGGGCAAGTTTACTGAAAGTGACGCCTGCAGTAGGAGATGTCATGGTTAGTCAGAAGAGGGCGCCGATGGTCAAGATGGTGGAAGATACAAGTCCCGGCGTGCATGACACTTTGGTCGCAGCATGTGATAGATGGCGGTACAGTGAACTGGGCGTCAACGGCTACCACGAGTCTTGTACAGACAACTTCTGGGACGCATTGGAGGAGCTTACTGCATCACTGTCTCTATCGACTGAGCAAAAGGAGGCCCTAGAAGGCCTACAAACAAAGATGGGGTGCAGGGTTCCAGATCCGTTCAATCTGTTCATGAATATTCCTGTCACACAGGAAGGAGAGGGTGCGAAGAGAGGCATCAGTTTCGAAGAACCGAAAACGAGGCCCGGAGACTATGTAGTCTTGGAAGCGCTCAGAGACGTGGTTGTCGTTATGAGTGCATGCCCGCAGGACGTTCTTACGATCAACGGAAAGAATCCCGTAGATGCTCATTACCAGGTTGTGGACTGAAGCATCGGTACCCACAGAATTGACTCATTGAGCTACCGATGTACTTCGATGCAATATAACAAAGGTCTATCCGAGTTGATCTCAGATTCGACTACAACGAGTCTGGACCCGCCGAGTCTAGAATGATGAAAACGAGCGATATCATACATGCTCTTATGAGATCAAATCTAGATAGCCAATGCGCCATTCACCCTACCATATTCTTTCTGCTCGTGTCTGCACCCAGCTGTGCCCCCAGGACAGGCCATTTGCACAGGCGTCTGTTCGGATGTGCAGGTCAGCAATCGAGGCGCTAGCGCGACCGGATGCGGGACTAGCTTCGGTGAGGCGAACTATTTGGACGTGCCCCACACGGTGGTATCGATAGTCTCTCGAACTTTTTTGCCCTGAAGTTCTGGAAAGCGCAGACCGCCTCCCACGACAACAACATACCGCAGTCGCCAAAATGAAGACTCAGTGGAAAGACATCCCCGCTGTGCCTACGAGCCAGGAATTTCTGGACATTGTACTTTCCAGGACCCAGAGGAGGTAGGTTCCTTCCCCAAACGCACTCGCGCAAAGCGCCTTCTTTCTGCCGCCCTGCACTGTCGCGATTTTGAAGGCGCAATACGTACCGCACGAAAAGACGAGAAGCTGACAGTTTCCCAGACTGCCGACGCAGATTCGTGCGGGTTTCAAAATCAGCAGAATTCGAGCCTTCTACACGCGAAAAGTCAAGTACACGTCCGAAACCTTTACCGAGCGCCTCAACACCACCATCGAGGCTTTCCCGCGCCTCGCGGATATCCACCCGTTCCACCGCGATCTCCTCAACACCCTGTACGATGCGGACCACTTCCGAATTGCTCTCGGTCAGCTTTCGACTGCAAAGTCGCTGATCGAGACAGTTGCGCGCGACTACGTGCGCCTTCTCAAGTACGGACAATCCCTGTTCCAGTGCAAGCAGCTGAAGAGGGCGGCGCTGGGACGTATGGCTACCATTTGCAAGAGGTTAAAGGACCCTCTAGTCTACCTTGAGCAGGTCAGGCAGCATTTGGGCCGTCTCCCATCTATCGACCCCAACACCCGCACACTCGTCATTGCTGGTTTCCCCAACGTCGGCAAGTCGTCGTTCCTCAAGTCCATCTCAAGAGCCGACGTCGAGGTGCAGCCCTATGCTTTCACAACAAAGAGTCTGTACGTCGGACATTTCGACTACAAGATGCTTCGCTTCCAGGCTGTTGACACGCCTGGTATTCTGGACCACGCACTCGAGGACATGAACACCATCGAACATCAGTCTATCTGCGCCATTGCCCACTTGCGCGCCCACATCCTCTACTTCATGGATCTCAGTGAGCAGTGCGGTTACTCTGTCGCCTCGCAGATCGCCCTCTTCAACAACATCAAGCCTCTATTTGCTAACAAGTTGATCTCTATCGTTGTCAACAAGATCGATCTTATGCGTCCGGAACAGCTCGATCCCGAGACACAGGAACAGCTCCAGGGTATGCTCAAGTCTGGCGAAGTCGAGATGCTAGAGCTGTCCTGCAACACCCTTGAAGGTGTCATGGCTGTGCGAAACTCGGTCTGCGATCGCTTGATCGCTGCTCGCAACGCCGAGAAGCTCAAGGCTGGTACCAACAGCGCCGGCGAGCCTTCCGGCCGTCTTGGTGAACTGCTTCGCCGAATCCACGTTGCCCAACCGTTGGGCGGCGTCACTCGCGAAACATCCATTCCAGAAGCAGTGCTTAACAAGAAGAAGTACGACAAGGAAGATCCTGACAGGCCGCTCCTCGAGCGTGACCTGGAAGAAGAGAATGGTGGAGCTGGTGTGTACAACATCGACCTTCGCAAGAACTACCTTCTCGAGAACGACGAGTGGAAACACGATCGTATTCCTGAGGTCTTCAAGGGCCAGAACGTTTACGACTTCATCGACCCTGATATCGAGGCTAAGCTTGCCGCACTTGAGGCTGAAGAAGAGAAGCTGGAGGCTGAGGGTTTCTACGAGTCGGACGACGATCTGGAGGACGCGGAGGAGGCGGACATTAGGTACAAGGCAGAGCTCATCCGTGAGAAGAGGCAACTCATCCGGAACGAAGCCAAGATGCGCAAGAGTCTCAAGAACAGGGCCGTCATTCCCAGGACTAAGAAGGCGAAGCAGATGTCACAGATGGAATCACATCTCGAAAGTCTCGGCTACGATGCTACAAAGGCTGTTGAGCGTACGACTGCAAAAGCAGAGGCGCGAGGCCGCAGCTTGGCCCGTGGAAGATCAGAGGGTCCTGGTGGCGATGCCATGGACGTTGATACGCCCGGCGCTGCTATGCTTGAGCGTGCTAAGAGCCGAGGCCGCAGCCAGAGCACCAACAGGAGAACCGATGGTGTTACAAACGAGACTGCCGCCTCCAAGGCCGAGAAGCTGGCCAAGCTGTCGCAGAAGAAGATGAACAGGATGGCTAGACAGGGTGAGGCCGATAGGCACCAGACTGGTTCCTTGATCAAGCATTTGGTAAGTTTCTTTATTCTCTCCTGCCTATTTAAAGCGGGTGCTAATGATTGTTCAGACTGCCGGAAAGCGTGGTATCGGAAAGACCAGCCACAGATAAGCAGACCTGAAGTCTTTCGAGTTCTTGCATTGCGTGTTTGCAGGTGGGGAAAATCATGGCTGGCGTTTGGGATGCATTAGATACCAACTCGCTGTTGTTGAAAGCAGCGTGGTAATGCAATACTTCTTTCCATCAGTACTGCATTCTGGACTAGTGCCCTTGTGTGACCTCGTGGTTGGACATTAACTGCTGGAATGAACATCGACGCATAATATGACAATAGTCATCATCATCTAGCTTTACGTCTGATTAGGCTCAGGGTGACGTGAGATCATGATCTGGAAGTCGCACTGCTAGGGCGAGATTAACATCAAACTCTCCTCGTTCATCTCCGAAGATAAGGCAGAAATATAGAGAATATACGTAGTGCATGAGACCTATGCAACATATAGTGTAGCTGCTCTAGCAGGCAATGGGACGTACTCTCGCATTCATCAGATGTTTCATATGTACTAAGCTGCCCACTGGGAAGAACTATACACTCATCTTCATGGATATAGCGGCATGTGGTTTGTAATCCAGGACCTCAAATTCTTCGGCTTTCCAACCATCGATGCTGCCCCCAATCTCTCGGTTGATCTTGAGTGTAGGGAACTCTCGCGGTTCGCGCTCCAGCTGCACCTTCAGCGCATCTATGTGGTCGATGTATACGTGTGCGTCTCCCATTGTATGTGTAAATGTACCGGGCGTCAGGTCGCACACATGAGCTAGCATGTGGGTGAGAAGTGCGTAGGAAGCGATGTTGAAAGGTACACCGAGACCCATATCGCAGGATCTCTGGTAGAGGAGGGAATGTAGGACGCCTCTTGGTCGTTCTTCACCTTGCTTGTGTCCCGGGAAGGAAACATAGAATTGTGCAAACATATGGCAAGGTGGCAAGGCCATCTTCTTGATATCTGCGGGGTTCCATGCGCTCAGTATGATGCGCCGGTCGTAGGGCTTGTTCTTCAACTTGTCGATTATCTCAGCTAGTTGGTCGACACCTTGGCCTGTGTAATCCTCTGCATGTCCCTTGTACTCGGCGCCAAAATGCCGCCACTGAAAGCCGTATACTGGGCCTAGTTCGCCTTCCTCGTAGTGGTTTAGGCCCACCTTGTCGAGGTACTCCCGACTGCCGTTGCCGTCCCAGATCTTGATACCAGCGTCTGAGAGAGACTTGCTGTGTGTACTACCTGCGACAAACCATAGCAACTCGCCAATTACGGCACGAGTGAATACTCTTTTCGTTGTGAGGAGGGGCAGGATGAGTTCTGGTGGCTGTGTAGGGTTGCTCGAAGGTCGCGATAATGCGAACTTCATTTGTGCGGGAAAAGGAATTGCGCGTGTGCCGGTTCCCGTCCTGTCTGGGCGATGCTCGCCATTTTCGAGTATATCGCGGATCAGAGAGAGGTATTGGTGCTCCTCGTGCGCGGGGTTGCTGGGTGGCGGTGTACTCTGCTTCGTGGTGTCTTTGGGAGGCTCGGGAGTTATGACGGGCTCTAGCGCGCTCGGAGGCATTTTTACTGCGGGTCGGAGATTTGTATGTATGTATTTGGGTGCTGTGGTGTAACGTTCAAGTGAAAGTCGCGAGGCGCGTCAGGATCTCCCAAAACCGCGACTGCGCAAGTGGCTCTTGCGGCTCACCGTATCGAATGCTCCCGACCTAACTGCATTCGAATCTGCCACAAAACACCGACACTGGAACACACTCTCTGATAGAATGGCGGAAGAACAAGCAGCTCATCATTTGCTAAACGTAGTCGAAGAGCGAGGTCTCAAAGTTGATCTCGATAACATCCTCTTAGGTTTCGAGGATGTGAAGACCAAGCACGAAGCTGCGGTGTGGGTTGAGGAGTACCTACACGAGGACACCCTGCTCAGTAAAGAAGAGCTAGAATTGTGAGTCCAAACTCTGATTATACGGGCTTTTGCTGACTGAGTCTAGGTACCAGACTCTCAAGAAGAAGGGCCTTTTGCACCAGTACGAAAGCGAGGGTGAACCCATCCGACCCATTTTGGATCATGAAATTGCTGCAGCAGTTGAATCATTGAGAAGCTCCACTACTGCGATTGAGGAGCAGTCCAAAGTTTTGGAGGCACAGAAAGATGCTCTGATGAAGTTGAAAGCTCTTGAAAAGCCCAATTTGGATGTCGAACATGCAAGAAACGAGCGGAGAAGGAAGGAAGGACAAGAAAAAACTCGTCTAGACGTCTCTGTATGTTGTGACAAATTACAAACTCAACTCTTCTAATACGCATAGGTCGATGATGTACTTGCATCCGTCACAGAGCAGATGGACGATGCTCAGCGCGAGATTGATTCTGACAAGTCAACACTGAAAAGCTACCTCTCAGAACGCTTCACGTCAGACGATCAGGTCTTAAGCCGACTCCCTAAGCTAGTGTCTCAGATCGTCACTGAGCCTGAAGTCAGCGAAGACGAGAAGTCGATAGAGCAGTGGTGCAAGGCGATTATTTCCTTTCGTGCTGCAGAGATCAAAGCTCGAGTGGACACTGTGTTTCTCACCAACGCATTAGCAAACTCCCAGAACGGTCTTTCGGAGGAAGCAGAGGCCAATCTTAAAGAGAGAAAGGTCGCCCTGCAAGCTGAACTGGAAGAGCTACACTCTGAAATCGCATCCGTCGCTGAAATGGTTGTCGAGCATGAGATACGCAAGCCGATGACTGAAATGAAGGAGCGTAAAGACAGAGACAGAACACAAGCGCGAACTGCGTGGCTCAACTATGTGAGTAACATCCCAAGAGACATTGGACTATTGCTAACAAGCCAGGTGCTCTCAACACTCGAATACATGGGCAAACGTCTCGGCATAATCAACACTGGAACGCAAGATACTGACGAGTTCCAACAAGCACTTGCGCACGTCCAGGCAGCGGCAGCGAAGCGCACACCAGAGACTCAGGCACTGGTTGCGACACCCGGATTGAAACGCATGAACTCCAGCACCTCCGCTTTTACTCCCATGGTCAAGCTCAAGCCTACATCGACGCTTGAGCTTCCGGTAGCACTTCAAGATGCGCTTCGTCACGCAGGCATATCTTTCAGTCAGGATAACATTGAAAGCTTACAAGATATTCTGCAGCAAGCTCAACTGAAGCGGGGCAAGAAGCTTCAAGATCACTACGAATCTACGGCGACATCGATTCATGACGGACTCGCTGAGCGATCCAGCAAAGCAGACACAGATCTGAGGGCTATTTTGAGCGCGCTATATAAGCACGCGCCATTCCAGCAGGCTAGCTTGATGAACCCAGAGTTGGACGCGCAACTGAAGGCAATGGAGCTTGAGCTTGAGAACAAGGACCGCGAGTTGCTGGATGCAGAAGGTAGCGAACTAAGCTTGAGCGACCCTAAAGTTCGTGCGTTCATCGGGAAATACGGTAAATAAAGCGAAGGTTTTGACAATCAGGTTTCAGGGCTGGTCGGTGCGTTGTCGCGGTGGAGCTGACAAGTCGAGCTGGGATGATCCAGGCGCGTATCAAAGATGGAGTAAACACGACGTGGAGATGTTGTTTAGATGTTGTTTACAGCGCCGAGAAAGCTCTCTTGATGCAAGGTCAAAGTGTCTCTCTTGACCGCTTTGGATCTGCTTGGTGAACATGATCAGCTCGTCGGTTGCAAGCGATGGAAGCCACATGTTCGCGGGTGGAGCTATGGGGGAGGAAGGACCTCGGACTGGTCGCGAGGAGTGATGAGCTGCAGCTAGTCGGCCCCCATGTGGCTAGCACCCAGCCCCCGAATAACACTAAACATCATCGGCCCCTGTCAAGGCTGCCCTGAGTAGCTGACGGACAACAACTCTGCTCTCCTCACAAACTCACCAAAGCGTCTATCCCCACTTTCGCAGCCGGTTGAACCTGCGCGGGATGCTCGCGCCAGGTACAGGCAGAGACGCAGGCCCTCATTCACTCAATTGAACCATCACCATCACCTTGCCGGTAGCTCCCTGGAGCTATCCTCACACCGCCCGTCATGGTTAAAGGAGAGATTCTCACCCTCGGTGCTGCCGCTGGTGCCCTTGGAGGTGCTTACAAGCTTGCCGAATTCCTCAACAAGGCCAAACGCGTCCGCGACGTCGGTCCTTCCAATGCAGTCTATGTGCGCATCATTGGCCGCGTCCAATCCGACCTTGATGAAGTGAGACGTCTTCTCTCCATCCGCGAGATCCACGACATCCTCGAAGCCAACCCTGAGAAGTCCAAATGGGTCTACGGATGCATGCGCGATGTGCGCGGCGCTCTCGAGAACATCACGCCGCACACGGAGCGCGTCGCTGGCGATATCCAGGACGGTCGCCGTATCGGTGTCAGGCACCGCGTCTACTGGCTGCTCAGCGAGAAGGAGAAGCTGGAGAACAGAGAGAAGGAGCTCAACATCGCGCAAGCCAGTCTCAGTGCGGTGCTCGGCTACTTGACTGCTCTGGAGCCGTACGAGGAGCCACATAAGCCCAAGTCCAAGAAGGAAACTCATATCGACATCGACATCCACCAGGAACCTCCCCAGCCCCAGGCCCAGCCTCAGCCTCAGCCGACGCACACGACGCACATCGACCGCGAAGTCTGGGTCGAGCGTGACGGTGCGCCGCCTCGTCATGTAGAGGAACACCGCGATGTCTGGGTTGAGCGCGACCGTCATCCTGCAGCCCACTACGAGGAGCGTCGCGACGTGTACATCGATGAGCGCGAGCGCGGACCCCAACACTACGACGACCGCGGTCCCGCTCCCCGTTACGACGCTCACTTTGAACACCAAGGCCGCGATGCTCGTTACGAGACTCAGTATGACGAGCGCTTCGAGCAGCAAGACCACTACCGCTCGCAGTACCCTATTGAGACCCAAGGCAACTACAACCAGACCCGTCCCTTCCCTGAGCCCCTCGGCCGCCGCCCTGAATCGTTCGAGGACCGTCTTCCCGAGCGCGACTCCTGGATGCAGAGCAATGCGCGCGCCAACCAACGCCCAGGTCAGTACGCCCCCCGTGGGTACGCCGAGTACGGTGCACCGCAACCCATCGGCGCAGCCCATTATTCGCGTAGGTTTCAAGGAGACGCGGGCTTTGGCGACGAAGAAATACTAAATCCACAACCAGTGCCGTTGGACAGGCAGTACGCCGAACGTGAGGTGAGTGGTTACAACACTGGCTACCCGCCCCGTTACGGTAGCAAGCTCTAGATGTTAGCATGAGGCTGACATGCGGGCAGATGTGGATCGAACAAAAGGAGGATTACCGGTTCGATCAGTACGGAAATAGGCTGCCGGATAGGCTTTTCCAATCGGCTGTGCCTAGGCCCTATCGCAGCCGCATGTAAACTGAAATACCTCTTGGATACGATTAATCTCCTTTTCACTGTCACGAGCCTTTTTGTTTTTTGTTACCCCCCGCGCCCGATGTTTCTATGTAGCTGCAAATCCAAGTTGATACCTTCTTACCAGTCGCTCTTCCCTCGTTTACTTACCACGTGGCTCGTTGATCACTGAACAACTATCGTCGCTTCCTCTCGAAAATGCGACACCCTACAATTGTATGGAGCATCTAATCCAGACACATCTCTCCTAAAAGAGGGAATCACATCATGGACCCCCCTCGCTCCCGACCTTGCACCCACGGTACTCATCGAACCGCTACCAGATAACAGTACGACCCTGAGAATCTGAGAGCCTGCCACTGCCCTTGAAGCATTCCTGCTCTCCTGCCATCGCCGTTCATCACCCTTTCCAGTGTTCACGACATTGATTTGAAACTACACAACACCGTACAGACATCCACCCCGACCAGTATGGCACGAAGTACCTCGTGGGAGAAGATACGATTGTGCTTCTTCATGTTCGTTCGTGCAAAATCCACACGCTGGCCTAACAGCACCAGATCCGCAACCGATATACTCCTTGCTCTGTCTATACTCATCGCTGTAGCACAGTTCGGTCTCTGCGCCGCCATGGCACACTGGTTGCTTAGCTCACACCGCGAGGTTCAGTGCTGGAACGTGGGCAGCACGAGAGATCTGGACTTCAACGGCTTTGGGCTAGGGTCCAGACCATCGGACTTCGTATTCCAGACGGAAATCAAGAGCTTGCCGCTTACCTATGCAAACTTGGACAAGGCCTTCAACCTGGAGAGAGCTCAAGAAAATGGAGAAGGTCTGTCAGGGCCTGAGTATTTGAGTGCTAGAGCCATTGGTGGGACATTGTAGGTTGTCTTGTTCATCTATTCTACTGCTATAAGCACGAGGAGATGCTAATCAATGTCTCCATAGTACAATAATCGCGATCCTCGTTTTCAACCCTCTACTGCTGGTTGTTGACCTTTTACTCCTGCTTCGAAGCCACTACCGGTCCGCGCGCATCTCCAATCGTGCTGGCATGCTCTGGTCTATGGGCTTCTCGATCTATTTCCCCTTGGTTACTCTAGGTGCTATTTGGCTAGATAGCTTTCCTAGCAACAAAATCGACGACAGCTACGATACGTGCTGGCAATATGACAAGACAATGAATGTGTTGGAAGGGCAGAGCCGATGGGCAAAGGGTATCGTACGAGGATGTGAGATCTTGGGAATGCTGGGAGCGTTATGGTAAGTTTGAAATACCACGTGGACTCGAATCACTAGGTCCTCAGCTTACCAGCAGCAGCATGGTCGCCTACTTCGCATTCGCTCTCGTCGCCGCGTACATGAACCAACGAGCCGATGCGCAACAGTCGATTAGACTAGACGATCTTAGCAACCCTTCATCCACTACCCACACTGACAACCACCGTGATCTACCATCTGCTGGCCTCGGCACTCGGGCAGGCCCTATTCGGATGAACAACTTCGGCATCACGTTCATAGATGCTACCCCAGGCTCAGACAGCCAGTCCAGAACTGAAAGGTGGCGGCAGAGGCCGTGTGAGGATCAAGAAGTTCTGACAAATCCCTTCGCAGATCCTGAAGACCCGTATAGAGGCGGGGTGGGGAGCCAGATGTCAGACAGTGGAGATAAACAACCCTGAAAAAAGTGATACTCGACAAGCAGGCAGCGGGGATAGGTACTCATCGGTCTCTCAACTTCTAGGTACAATCATCGTAGATTTGGTCCTGTAGCCAAGACTCATGTGATGAACTGTAGATTTCACTGGCCACATTACAAGCGCTTCCAAATGTTCAGCTTCTTCCACAGTCCGATGATATGTCTCCTCTCCATAACAGCCAGGCTGACTAACGAGTGACCAATTGTTGCAATGGAGTACTCGAATGATTTGGGGACATGCGTTGATTGGTTGCCCGTCAGCGCGTACAAGAGCGATGCTACCTTCTTGGCAAAACTGGTGTGAAAGAGACTTGAACAACGATGGAGTCGGTGTTACTGAACAAAGGAAGCAGTCACTTGCTTTCTTATGTCTTTGTCACTTACATCAATTCCTCTCCTTACTCGTCTTTGGCTTTGTTCATTGATCTGGAGGAGATGGTACATATGACTCTAGTGTGCAACTTGTATTTGTGGCCGTCCACAGCTCTTCCAGATCTCAAGGCCTTATCTGCCAACAGCAAACCATAAGGTGCCAATCATGTCTAGCGACAACAGTGAACACCCTCCAACCACCAGAAACACTGGCAGAGATGACCCACCACCCGCTTCGCACCCGTCAAAAACCAGGGAAGATATTATCAACAAATGGCTCAAGGAAATTTACATCGACTACAATCATCTGGGAAATCCTCTTGCGCTCAAAATAGATGAATTCATCAAAATCGTTGCAACTCAATCTACGGACTCTGACAATAGTTGGCTAGACAACAATGCGTTGGAACTGGCCTCAGTCATCTTGACAAATGAACTGAAGGAACGAAGCGATATAGTCATTGTGCCATCAAGTTCCGCCATCAGCCTGGCCCTCATAGGTCAGTGTATGTGTGACAAGGACGAGTTTGAGAAAAATGATCTTTCGACCGAATGTCATGCTGCTATGAAGAAAGAAAACGTGCGATGGATCGTTGTTCCCGTGACGGATGGTATGATTAGCGCAGACAAAAGGTCAATACCTGGCGGCGGTAGACATTGGGGCTTCATGATAATTGACAAGCAGAAAAACGATGCCAGATGGCTAGACGGCCATCTGGAAGTTAAGAAGAACCGCAAGGGCAAGTGGCGTATAACGCAAATGCATACTACAGGGTGGGTTGCTGGTAAGATTCTCTGTGGATACGAGAAAGTTATGAATCTCAAGCGAGGGCAATTCACAGCAGCAACACTCAAATATGTCCCCGACGACACCGAAGAAAATAGCTATAAGTTCGATCAAGGCTCAGCGTGTGGACCATGGGTGTTCGCTATGCTTGAATATATACTCGATCACCCGAAATTTCTCACATGTGCGGATGGACTCTACGGTATATTTAGGTACAAACACAGGCAGAGGCACGGGAAAGCCATGGCCTTTAACTCATTAGCATCGCGCAAGCGCATACAGGAGATTATTCGGGGCGTGGCGGACAGCAACCTAGGAGATGATGTATTGCCGTACATGTTGAGTACGCGCATTTTGAAGATTCTCAACTATCCTAGCACTGTCGATCTGTTGGTTGGAATCAATTTCTTTAATCGAAGCAAGCCACCTCCACCTGAACGTGGCCATAACGGCAATTCAGAGAAGGGGCTTGATGACGATGACAATGACGATGACAATGACGATGACGATGACGATGACGACAGCGACAGCGACAGCGACAGCGACGGTAATAGCGACGATGATAGAGAAAACAGTGATGAAGCGAACGAAGATCTGCAGAAGGCGATTCAAGAAAGTTTCCGTTCTAACAAAAAGAATTCGGCACAAGGGCCTCAAGGAACCCAGGTTCCTACGAAGTCAAGGGAGCCTTCAAAGCCTCCAAGTAAGTCTCCGTCCTCCGAGCAAGCGACCTTTAATGTGATATATGGGGTCTTACTTCCAGAACATATCCCAAACTTCGAGCCTATGACAAGCGAGGAGGTTCAACAGTGGGTCGATCGGCTTCCGTCCAGCATTAAAACTCGTACGAGCTTGATGAATACGTGGGGTCAGAAAGCTGTTCTCCAAAAGCTATTCGGTGGTTTCGATGAATTATCCCGAACGCAACTTCGGTCTTGGCGGGAAAAGGCTCCACTATTCAAGGATAGCCACAGTGTGGAGATCGAACATGTAGCTGCGATGCTGCAAGATAGCGTCAAAGACATAAGTGACATCTCGTTACAGGGAAGTATGGATCATTACCCTCCGAGCTACCTGAAAGACTTCGCAGAGCGAAACACAATAGATCAAGCAACATTAGAAGCGGGTACAAAACTCGGCAACGACAATTTGGATGGTGAGGATGGTGATGACATCTTTGGTTACGAAGATGAGGCCGAAGAAAACGATCTGATCCCACCACAACCTAAAAAACCAAGTGAGCAAGCATCAGGCCTGGATACTTCTATTAAGCGGAAGCATGTAAAGGACAACGCCGATGCACCCGCAGCGAAAAGACTCAAGCCGTCAAGACCAGACTTTCTAACGATGAAAGATTCCGAGCTACCCCTCTGGCTTGCGAGCGTACCTGAAAAGAAGAAAGCTCCGCTGCTCGACTCTGGGAGGAAGTTGATTGATCCAATCAGTGCACGCATCTACCTCGAGTGCATATTCAATGGCACATTTCGAGAATGGGCGACCGAGGAGTCTTTTTCCGAAACAAGTAGAGCAGAGATCAAGGAATGGAGAAAGATGGTAGACAACAATCAAGGTATGATCAAAGGTCTGTACCCTAACAATGATGCGGGCTTAAGAAATTTTCTGAATGCAAAATTATACTCACGAAAAAAGATTGGTTTGCCGGATTATAGTCAGGACAAAGCGAAATGGCCTGAGCATTGGAAGAAAGGAAAGGAGTAAAAGCGCCAGGACGTGATAGAGCAGTTTGCTTGTTTGTCTTTCTTTCGATGCACACAAAGATGACATCAGGCTTCATATGTACAGTAGCTTGTACAACATTGCAAGATAATAACGAACTTGTTGGTCGTTTTCGGTTTGATTGAGACCTGAACATGTGATGGCTCACAGGGTGCTCTGTAGTGATGAGACGAAGGACTCGTGTAGACCTATGCTAAAGATGTGTTGAAGCCACTCTTTGTCATCTAGGTGTGATCAGACTCTCACTCACAGCATGTGGGAGTATAGCAAACTTACCTTTTGCCGCAACATGCCGAGAAGACGATGACTTGTTTTGGTTTGCTGCCCTGTTTTTGGGCGCGAATGAGAAGGCCTGTTCAGGATTTCACTTCCCGACGGGCGTGATCTTGGGCAGTGCGTCCCGCAGCTCTTCCCTATCCTTGTCGGTCGGAACAAGGCCAAATTTCTCTTCAGCCTTGTCGGATATGTATAGACCAGCGCCCGCGTACGCCATGACACCGACGCCAATCATCATGCGCGTCTTGGGCGGTATGCCCTTGAACCATCTATGTGAGTGTTAGTCGTATAGAATTACACGATGATAACGTGCACGTACTGCCAGACGGACATGTCAAGGATGAGGATGTGCAACTGCGCTGCAGTGGTGTCACAGAGTTGGGGATGACGACGCATAGAGGGTCAATGCCAAGCCTAGAGGAACTCTCAGACTCGAGCGCGACACAACCATATCGTTCCCATGCACCTAGCGCATGTTGAAATCACGATCGACCATATAGAAAAGCCTGTATTCTTTTCCCACGCGCAGGTCGTTCCTTTGGAGCCAAGCCTGGCATGATAGCTTGGGACGTTGGACATCGATTGCCGCACCTCCGCACCAGCTCCGCACCTTGAGAACAGATGTGCGCGCTATTACCACCCGCTTGTTGAGCGCATCCGGCAGCACCATAAGGCTCCTACCACTCTCCAACTATGCCCGGCTTCCGCCGCTGGGGCAAGTCGAAATTCGAGCGCAATCCCGAGTCGTCGTTCAAGCTCCTCGCAGCCATCATCGTCATCACACTGTACCTCGTCATCAAAGAGTTCCAGAACCCGACCGTTCGAGACAGAGGTATACCGGCGTTTGGGGCACAGATCCAGCATGCAGACTGGAATGGAACAGGCAAGGCCGAAGAGGCACGGGCGAAGAGCGTGCGGGATGCCATGAAATATACCTTCTGGAAGTACAAGGAGAACGCCTGGGGCTGTGACGACATTCTCCCTGTGTCGGGAGGCAATTCCTCGTCCAGAAATGGGTGGGGTGCTTTCATCGTGGACTCGGCGAGCACCCTGGCCCTGATGGGACTATGGGACGAGCTGGCGCATTCTTTGGAGCATATACTGGCTATCGACTTCACCGAAGTGAAGGACCTCGTCGACCCTTTTGAAACCACAATACGATACTTGGGCGGGCTCTTGTCTATTGTGGACATGTACGACGTTGGGCTCATCCCAGAGGATATACTGAGCGAAGAGGCACGCGATCTTGTACTCGAGCATGCTGTCACTCTAGCCGGGAAGCTTGCCCCAGCATACGATACCCCCACAGGCATGCCGTGGCCCCGTGTTGATTTCGACACAGAACAGGGCGAACCAGACCCTTCTTGGGTCTTCAGCGACGACCCAGCAAAACACGGCTACGACGAGCATCCCGCCATAGGCCCTGCGCGGACCGGCTCCTCCATACTCGAGAACCGCATCCTGACCAGATTGACTGGCGATCCCATCTATACGCAGAACTCGACAAATGCATGGGCACCCCTAGTGTGGTCCAACTGGAAGACACCGTGGGCTGGTATGGTCGACGCGCCCATTGATATCATGACAGGCGAGCCAGTGGGTCGCCAAAGGCACTGGGACGGTGGGCATGATTCATACTACGAATACCTTGTCAAGATGACACTCTTGGCCCCTCGGACAGATCCTCATATCGACACGTACAAGCGACGCTTTACCGACGCAGCCTACTCCCTACGCAAGCATCTCAGTTCCCGGTCCGCACCTGCACCTGATCACTACATGCAGCACTTGTACATCGGGCGCCATAACGACAAGCTGTACGAGAATCAGCAAGGACACCTCGCCTGCTTCGCACCTGGTACCATTCTCCTCGCCTCCCGACTTTACGACCAACCCTACCTCCGAACCTTCGCGCTCGCGCTCCTCGAGGGCTGCCGCCACTCGTATGCCTCGACACCTACGGAGATCGGTCCTGAGACCTGGGCCTGGATACCCAAGTTCGGATACGACGATCCGCACTTTGTCCCAGAAACCGCACGTCAAGAGCGAGAGGCCATGAAGAGCGGCATCTGGTCGCTGGAACCAGCATACAAAGGCCGGCCCGAGTATGTGGAAAGTCTCTTTTACGCATGGCGCATGACGGGCGATCAACGGTACCGTCAATGGGCCTGGGAAGCCTTCTCAGCCATGGAAAAGCATTGTAAAGCGCCATTCGGCTACGCACAACTTGCTGACGTTTACGATACGCATACCAAGGGTGAGGATAGGTGGGTAGACATGCAAGAAAGCTTCTGGGCAGCGGAAACATTAAAATACCTCTGGCTCACGTTCTCGGATGTCGAGGTTGCAAGCTTGGATAGCTGGGTGTTCAGTACTGAAGGCCATCCGTTCCGCATGATACGGTAAGGTACGTCGTAATGGTACGCTTTGGAACAAGAGAGGAGGGTTGTAGCATATTCATCAGGACAAAGGCGACAAAACAAGGCATAGAAGGCCATGGGAACCTCCAACAGGTGAAATGGGCAGTTCAAAAATAGAGTGCTGTCAAAGCAGCAACGGCGCAATGATACCCTAAGTCAGATTCGCATCAATAAAAAGGTTAAGAACATTACAAGTTCCGTTTGCTTCCAAACCATCTCTCTTATCTCCCGCAGCGTGTCGTTTTGCTGGCCATGGCACCCATCCTCAATCTTTAGTTGTTGACTGTTCCTTGCACCCGTACGTACTGTTCAAGCTGTCCTCAATCAAAAGTAAAGTGAGGTCTAGTACAGTTGGGTAGTACGAATGGTTGAGTGTTGAGGACATTCAACATAGATATCTGTCAGGAAGAGCAATTTTGAGCAAAGGTATGACAGCAAAGGGCGTCGCGTAGCTGTATTTATAGGCAACAAGCCCATTCGTGGCGAGAACAATACGATTCTACCAGATAGCTGAGGTTGACAGGGGGGAAAGACTTCCTCCGACTTTCAGCTTCTTGTAGCTCTTGAAGTCGATTTCAGAGGTGTATTCGACCAGTATATATGCAAACTACACTTTTGCGATGATAGAGAAAGAAAAGGGGAGGCAAGTATATTCATGTGCTGTACATGGTAGAGAAACGTCACTTCTCGTCTGCAACTGAAAAAATACGCGTCAGGAGTGGGTGCAAATGATGAAGGAACATTATGATGAGTTTTTCCTTCTAATGTAGATCAAGATGGCAACTGTAAACGTATGGTTCAAGACCGTCCTTTTTTCTTATATTCTGCTTCATGTTGTCTTCCTGTGCCGCAGTGATATTCGAATATCACTACTCGTCAATATAAAAACATCTTCAGCAATTTTTCGTCTCCGCAATTTGAACCCTTCTTTGCTAAATTCGATTCGTGAAGCAACTAGTTATCCTAACTTCGAGAGTGTTCACACTTGTTGGTCCAGCTGATGCATTGCAAACACGTGCAGCTCAGTTTCTGGTGATTAATGAACATCTCGTATACGTCACGCGCACTTTTAGAAAAACGCCATTGGAGAGAAATCTCGATATAACGACAAATTGTTCTGATAAACATGTAAGAGAGCTCAGCAGTAACAGCATCAACCACCACCGCCGCCACCATCGCCACCACCACCATATCCTCCGCTGTCACCACCACCACCACCACCATAATGAGCCCAGCCGGAATGACTTCCACCGCATCTCGAGCTCGGCCTCACTACTTCCATAACTTTGGCATGTGCTTGCCTTTTGATGTTGGTCATCGTCTGCGTAGGGCCACGAGATTTTGCTAGCTTCATCGAGTTGCCGCTTCCACTGCGCTCTACTCCAATGGATTTGCTCGACATACAGCCCATTACTGGCGATCGCTGTGGGTTTCTACTCAAATTGACGCTTTTTCGAACCGGCCTAACCTAGATAAGTGATGGGTGAATAGGCGATACGGCTATACGCACAGGAAGTAAGCGGTGACTGGTAAGCTTGAATAGTGAGCTTGCTATCGACGAAGCGATCGCTGACCAAAAGTATCTACACGAAAGAACTGGCTTATGACTACTGATGGTATGCTGTCATATATCATCTCCACGTCTAATACAGCTGGAGAGCCTGGGCTGATTCCAGGAGTACAGAAGGTCTTGTGACGACGCCTGTGGCTTGCGCTTATCTGTTATCGCGTAAAGCTTTACGCAGCAAAAATTGGCTGCAACTCGGGTCCCGACTTTTGACAATAAGAAACTGCACACACTTTGGATACTGAAACCATATACTCGAGGCGGTAATTGATGCTGGGTATATAAACGATAGAACAAGAGATGTAAAAGCGAAAGCAGACCATCGCTAAGATCAAAGCGGAAATAAACCGCGCTGGAACAACGAACTACGGAAGAATTTCGGGACACCATCTGGATGCAGTAATCGGAGGCGTGCAAATAGGCTTTCTGTGGGTTTTGTCCGAAAGTCTGCCCTGTGACGTGCAGCAGACTGGGCCTCGGCACGGACGGACACTGGACGCGACCACCGAGACGGAGCCATTGGCTAGTCAACAATGCCCGATCGTCCGGTCTGGGGGATATGCCTCCGAAGAGAGGCCGCATGATGTGTGCGGCGTTTGATGCATGATAGGAAGTCCGGTGAGACGGCGAAGATTTATGCAAGCGCAATCGGCGCTGATTGGTGTCGAGTCGGGACGATGGAAATTAATGTTTCGTACCCAGTGCCAGACCACCATACGCGAGGGCACAAGGCTTTTGATATACCTTGGTTCAGACCGCACCCATGAGAAACTTCCAGTGGAAATCGCTACTGGTGATGTCGAGCGAAGGAGTTACGTCCCGTAAACTCGGCAGCTTTTCCACCCCATTGGCAGAGCCATTGCCGTTAATCTTAGGAAGAGCTAGGTTATGGAGCAGGGAGACAGTCCGTCCTGAACCGGTCGCAAGTTCAAACGTATTGCCGTTTGGGCTTCCCCTGCCAACTGCATCGTGTAATGCTAGTCTCATCACCGATGTGATACGTCGAAACCGCTCAAACGCGTCTTCATGGGCGTCCTGGGCATCGCGAGGGCGAGGCATTTGCGAAGACAATTGTTCGCGGAAATAGTCGAACGACTTTGCGATCTGCAATTCACCAGCATCCCAGCCCGGCATGGGTGAAGCATGAACTGCCAGCTTGTTCAAGCTAGTGATGGTGTTTATCAAGTTCAGCCAATCGATCAACGATACTGAATCGAAATGCTTGGTTGGAAGCTTTGTGCTGTTGTCGAGGAATTGTTCAGTCGACCGCACCAAGGTAACGCGTAGTGATAACTGGAAGCCTGAAGCCCAGGGTGTACTATCGCGATCCACGAGATCAATGGAAGCAGCGGTCCGATACAGATGTATGCGTGCTGCAAGCTGTAGCCATTGCAATATTGCTAGCGATGTATCAGTAACTATGCATCCTATCGTGGCATGGTTACTTACTGAAATCATTTGCTTGCAGCTTGGACGCAAGCCGGATGTTGTCCCATTTGTCACTCAATCGTTTGACCTGAGTACGAACCACGACCGCTTGCTCAGATTGATTACGAAAAGTCTCCTCCACGTCTTCCATGTATTGGCAGACATCAGTCAGTATTGGAAGCACCGCATCCGACGTGTTCTCCCAGGAAGAAGCTAGTTCTGACGCGTAGTTCCGGAGTGTACTGGTATGCGACATAGCCCTTGCCTTTCCGGGCTCCATCAGACCTAGGTTGGAAGACAGGTAGTAGCATCCCAAATAGGCCCGCTTGGCTTCCCTATCTCTTGGATTTTCCTTTTGTAGAGGACTCCTCACAGTCCTGGATATGCTGTCTAAGCCTAAGTCGTGTGCTATACCCAAGCACAGCTGAAGGAGCATAGTGATTGAAACAGCCTGGACATCCATGTAGTGGTGATGCCAAGCTATGAAGACCAAGAGTCCTTGCAGAAGGTCTAGAGTCTTTTCACCTTTCATAATCCGGACCATAACCACTTTGCGGAACTCCAGGCTCAGCGCTCTCTGAAGCGAGACGGAATCATAAGAGGAAACTGTCAGCACGGCAAACATTAACATTGGCCGGCTCTGAAAGAGATCCTGGCAGCGGCATTCTCTTGGTAATGATACGAAGGGGAAGAAGTCGACCATGCTACGGTATGTATCCAGCAGCATCTGCATATGCACTAAGCTGATGGATCTGATGACAGGATCCAGTCGACCAAGGTAAGACAACGTATCGTTCATCGAATCCCAGAATGGCGCAGAAGTCTCAGATTGATTTGCGTGAGCCGGAAGAATAGAAGTTCTGGGGGCCGGCGGCATAGACACAGGCTGAGCGGCAATTGGTGTTGGCGTCGGCATTTGCTGTGAGGAATCTAACAGCTGCGAAGGGATTGTGGCCACCGAGGGGAGACTACACTGCGTTGGAGTGGGTGCCATTGTTGCAACAATAGCAGACAACTTGTCCAACTTCTTGTCGAAGTCGCGCAGTTTGGTGGGTGTTTGGCCATCGCTGCGCGCCTTTGCTGGCCGTCTGCGCGCAACATGTTCCACACACTCGACTCTGGCCTTTTGGCATCTGGGGCACGTGTCATTCGATGTGGAGCAGAAATACAGTCGGGTAAACAAACCTCTGGCAAATGGCGGGCGTATCAGATGGGACGCAGCGAACCTTGTGCTTTCGACAGCGCTCGCACGCAAAAGCGTTTCCTATTCTTCCTTCTTTTGCGTCCATGGCGGGGACTGAATTGGCAGTCCTAGGAGAAGGAGAGCCATCGGCCTCCGGCTGTGCGCTCATGTGGGGAAGTCCGATCATGTGGTGTGCCAAGTCCGGGGTCGAGCTTCGGTCGTGAATTGAGTGCCTCAAACGCGCGTAACGGGTGCACCAGAGATCAACGCTATGCTGACAGGGCAGTTGACAATGCCGCAAGCCATTGCATTGGAACAAGAGCCTTTGAGATGGGTTCCGCCGAGGGTGTGTCCATGTGGCGGTGCGAAATGAATAAAGATACCTCGGGTAGTGTATGTCGGTATATTAATGGTCCGCTGGGAACCGGTTGCTTACTCCCGACAGCCTGGGGCGTGAAAGCCGCCTAATTGCCCTGGCGGAACTGGTCCGAAGCTCCATTCGGCGCCAGTGCTTGATACTGTCAACGTTGCGCCTTAAATTGAATGGACGACGATGGTGATGGCCTTCAACGCTGGCGATAGCAAGCGGCGCGACGCTACTGTCATAGTGTCCTTGCGCTTCTCCGCCGGAAATTTAATCATGACTCACCTCTAGTGTCCCAAACCACGAAATGCCCTCGAGAGCTCATCGCGATTATCAAAAAGGCTTCGCCGGAAAAATAGGATGGGGGCAGAGGCCGGCGCTGCTACTTGTCGATGTTTGTAACGCCTACTGGAGCGACGCCAGTCCATTGGACATCAAATCGAACCCTGCGTCTGCGGCGGCGCCCGCGTCCATCGCAAAACTCGTCGCTGCCGCACGCCAAGGCAAGGTGCCGTTGATCTGGACGCGAGTCGAATACACGGAACCAGACATGTCGGATGCAGGACTTTTCTACAGCAAAGTACCGCTATTGAAGCTGTTCCAGACCGGCTGCGGCAACGGCCTTGAAAAATGGATTCCGGGACTAGAGCCTGTTGCTGGCGAAGTCGTTGTCTGCAAGCGCTACCCGTCCGCCTTCTTCGCGACCGACCTCGCTACAAAACTCCAGCTCTTCAACGTCGATACTGTCATAATCTGTGGCGTCAGTACAAGTGGTTGTGTGCGCGCGACTGCTCTTGACGCGATGTGTTATGGGTTTCGACCGATGGTGTGGACCGACTTGGCAACACATGAGTCGCTGTAAACGTCACTAACAATTTCACCAGGTCGTTGAAGAAGCATGTGGTGACAAGTCCCCTGCTGTCCATGATGCGAACATTGCCGATATCAACGCGAAGATGGCTGATGTCGTTTCTGAGGATGAGGCAATCGAGAAACTGGAGGCTGGATGGCAGTGAGTGTACTGCGCCGCAGAACCCGTCCCAAGGAGTGCAGCTCTGGCCGCTTTCTGCGAGTCATTCGTAGCCGCCCACGGTCTGTTCATGCTTGCCTCCATGATGGCGAGCAGGCACACCAAGAACAGTATATGGACATAGCAACCACCACAAGTCCAAATGGTACATATACAATTATTGGGTATACCTGCAACTCAAGCTATGTATAGATATGACCAAGCGACGCACGACTTGTAGAACGTAGTCCCAGTATCTGGCCTCAAGGGAGAGCCTGAAGCGTTGCACAGTGGTGGGTTCTTTTTCATTTTCCCGCTTTGCTTTGCAATTGCACATGTTGGGAATTGATTCCACTTCGACCAGCAAATGTTTCTTCACACTTTGCTTTACCTCACTGTCTACCTTCAGGACGTACCACACTTTCACTTGAAATTGCTCACATCACTAGCCGACAAAGCCTACCCACGACTATCCACTCCGGGGGCGTGTTTACGCGTTTGCTATCGAACACATCGTCACATTCCCTGGATTCAGCTTCCAGGCTTTGATAGCTTGGGAGGCGACAAGAGACTATACCTAATTCAACAATACTAATAGCTTCTCAAACCTGCCGAGAAGATCTCTCAAACGCTACTACGAAAGCGATCTCTAGCATGTCTCAAGAAAAAGCGTCCTACCCGATATTGCATCATACTCCCGATCCTGGTGCAGAACCGATACCCAACTGTCTGTGGGAATGCTGCAGGTGCAGAAGAAGATGAGAGACAAAAGAGCTCGGCAACATTTGCATCGATTGCAGTCATAAGTACTGTATTGATTGCTGCCAACTTGCCAATCAGTCGATGTACAATCGTGTACTGTCTCAATGTCAAGGAGCATGGTAGTAGAAGATGCAAGGTGCGTCAATATGTATTGTCTGGCTAGAACGCAGCAGCATGGCAGAAGAGTATGAACAGCAACAAAATCGATGGATCAGACAAGGTGTGCTAGGTGTGTTCGTTGGCGGGCGTTCATGTGCTATGGGTAAGTGTAATATGTGGGAAACCCCACTAGTACACATTCCCTCCCAGTTCTCCAAACCCCCAAAGGTAACATGCTCATGTTTCATTAGTCTCCCCTTTCCCAGCCGCGTTCTCTCACAATACGGTACCTCCGAGACCCCTCCGCTTCGAGGGATAGCATGCTTTTGTTGGATTGCATATCCGCTATGCACTGCTACAGTCTCCGAATAATCTGACCATGGCCTATACGGGCCGCTGGAATAGTGCTTCTCATCACTGAGTACCTAACGCCCATGGCAGATTAAAGCCTCCTTGAGAAGTCGCCCCGTTAGATTTCTTCGGTCTCCACATGGCAAAGATTGGCGCAGGTGTCATCTCATGCGCGCACTTCCTCCATTCATCACTTGCCTCCGAGTCTTCGTTGTCAAAAGCAACCTTCAACAGAGACTGGAAACCGAATTTGTCGTAAAGCGGCTTGCCCATGCTAGATGCTTCCATCCAACATTCGAGGTCAAGCCCGTCAGCGCGTGTGATGCCAACATGCATGAGAAGAGAGCCAACGCCACGATTTCTATGAGCGGGATTCACCGCCATCCAATTGAGTGCTGATCATAGGTCAGCGGCAGAACGAAGATAATTCCTTTGATTCGTACAATCATATTTTTTAACCCAAAGATAGCGCGTTTGGAGAAAAGAAGAGGTGCTCCACTTACCACAATGGGGCCGCGTCATCCAATTCGCGCGCGGCCTGTACACCTGATTGAGAATTGACTCACAGAACCTCCGATGTTCGCCTTCGGGCCACCAAGGCGCGGTCAACTTTGGTATGCCTGCGACAAATGGGTTGGATGTCGAAATTACCCATTGCGAACAACCAACAGTCTTTTTGGTGACTGTATCGAAAGCGTAGAACCAATGGCTGGCGTTGTCGGCTTGGTGCTGCGTCCAGATGCGTTGTTTCGATTCAGCGATGGCAGCTTCGCGATGAGCCGTTGTGTAGCCAAGAACCGGAAAGAAGAGTTGCATAAACGGCTCGTAAGGTGTGTAGTTTGCAGCCCAAATAACGTTTGTTATCTCATCCAGCTCTTCTTTTGTCTTTGCTTCTCGAATCACGTATCGTTGTCCCATTGCTGCTGACCGGTGTTCTGGTCAAGCGGCTCAAGCCATGGCGACATCGGACAGGTAAAGTAGTTTGCAACTACGCTACCTCGCCGCCGCTACGCATTGACAGCGCAATCGGAGATATAGCTTGACCCAAGTATTGGACATCGTAGATTGCCGTGTTAGGGTGAAGTATCCCAACAAGGAAGGTACCGTTGACACATTTAGCGTCTTGGCGAGGCTGGCAAGTAACAGCCTTGCGCCCCAGCACACCTCCCCAGATAGCCCCTCACCTTTCACACATGTTCCAGCCACTCGGTAACACTTGTATCGCTATCGCCATCTCCATCTGCTTGCGACCTTCCTCGATTGTACGGGGCGGGAAGACGGCTTTCTGGGCGATGTAACGATGAACCGAGGCTGGTCGCGTCGCTATTCATTCATGGTCCGAGCTCGGAGCGTTGTGGTTGGGGGACGTTCTCGTCGGGACATACTTGCGACATATGTTTGTGCCACTGTAGACGAGTTTTAGTTACACGCAGTGGACGCCCCCCGTCTTATGGAGGCGCGGAGGCTGGCTTCCTACCTTCACTTCACAAAGCGCATCGAAGAATGGAGCGGCCTCCAGCGTATCAGCCAGTATGCACCGATGAACCGGAGGAGATCTCAGCTGATTTGAAAGACGAGGGAGGCGTGTCGTGGGACTCTAAGAGTACTGAAATCATCCCGACTAACACACGAAGCTTCGTCGTGTACATGTCTCTTCTGCTGCTTTCTCTTTCAGCGAATATCTTACTCGTGATGGATAATGCAAAGCTCCGCATCGCGCACATTCCAGCCAAGAGTAACTATAGTAAGCAAGGAGCCATATAAGTCTCATTCTAGCTTACACATTTCGAAGGTGGACTAGCCTACGACACAACTGTGCCATATCACGCGATGACGGAGTACTGGCATCCGAACGCCAGTGATAGTGATATGGAGGCAGCATGGGACGCTATAAACACCAACGCTATGGCAATCACGCTCGAAGACGGATTCGCAAAACGGATGAGTCTACCTCCCTCTACTCGATTCCCATGGGATACTGAGCGAAGCATCTACTATATCAAAGGGATCCATGATCTGCATTGTCTCGTACGTATCCACAAGCTAAGCTCTACTTTAAATCACTAACTCTGCCAGAAACTTGTCCGCAAAGCCATCGTCTCAAAGCACAAGGGTGACCCCCGGCCTTTCAATCTTCTTCACATCTACCACTGTCTCGATGGCCTTCGCCAGGATATCATGTGCACTGCGGACGATACACCAATGTCAGCTCCAGTTGCGCACCAAGGGGTTGATGGCCAACTTCGACGGTGCCGTGACTGGGATAAGCTGATCTCATGGGCCACGCGTCCTGACCAACATGCTTGTTACGAATTCGACGATTACCGCGAAGCGACAAACACCCTAGAGAACTTCGCCTTCTGTCCACCGGAATCGCCATACCGGAAGTTTCAAGAGGCTTATTTCCAGTATCATGGACACAAGGACGCGTATGAACAGAGTGTTGACAGAGAAGAAGTCGTGGTGTTCTAAAGCCATGACTGGAACAAAACTAAGAGAAGAATGGCATGAGGACGGGGTTGAGTTTTTGCGCCAATTAAAATAAGATTGTACCTTTCTTTGACTTTGACTGTAGTAAGAAAGACCGGTTGCTGTCAAAGTTCCGATAGATATGCGACCTGATATCGTTGGAGGCTACACCACATCATCAGCCTCAGCCCTGAGCAGTCGAACGTCATGGATCGGAAGTTCGTGTACTCCTAAGATTTCGTGGCCACGGGAAGTATCTGCTTCGCTCTGTATATCACTGGACGGTCAATGTTATGGTCGCAGATCATCGATGAGTCTCTTGAACTGACTACAAGGCGAGGATGCAAGAAGCGCAGTGCAACGCTGATACGGAACCGGAAAATTGTTGAAAGTGGCCGAGCTACCTCAAAGGCGTGCGTGTCTGAAACGTCGGGATGTCTTGATCACGTACGAGAAGCAATGGTTCCGAAGATGCTACGCTGGGTTTAAAGGAGCTCATACTTATATTCCGTAGCGAAGGTCTGGAACCACGCCATCTCATACACCACTTTCGCATTTGTAACCTTTTCCCTGAAGTAAGTAGGAATGCTAAAAAGGGCATGAACCTTCTAATAATGGGCAGCACCAAAAAGAGGAACTAAGCACATTGTCTGCGATCCACCCACCATGCACATCACTACCGGTTTAATTCCGCTACTTGCCTCTGCTGTGGGCATCACTGCAGCGCCAATAACCCTGCATTCTGTCGCACGAGCCGTACCAGATATCAATGAAGTCGCCCGCAACCCGGCACCTATCGATGATAGAGTCAATTGGGATAATCACGGCAAACCGACACTTGGCGATATCAGTCACCTCAGTCAGGATGATATCAAGAAGCTCAAGGAACTCATGAAACATCTCCTTGGCGGCAGAGCGGTTGTTGATGCTGACAGCATTATCGTGGAGAGGAGCGTCCCCGATTTTCATCGCCCAGCGAAGAACCCTGTGGAGATCCGTCCGTAAGCATCTTGAGTTGAAGTACGAGCTCATGCTTTGTGGGATTCCGACCCAAGTCACATGTCAAGTTCCCAGGTTTGACTAAGCTCGACGCATCTCACATTTGTTACGTACATGGAAGAGATGGAATTCTTTAGTCTCAAGCATGAGTCTCGAAGAGCGATGTAGCAGCATAACAGAATACGAACATCCGTCACTTCACCGCTGCTTATGTGGGTTTTATCATTCGGCCTTGACCTTTGAACATCCGCCTTGGCGGCTGCCACAAACTTCTTTGTGCAACAATCTGTGAACAGCCATATCTGACAGATAGCGCCACCGTTGCGGCAGCCACCCGAATGCGACTTTGCGTATTGATGAGACACCTCACAAGGTTGTGCTGTCAAATGTTCCACTGCCGGATTGCGCTACCACTTTTCAATCACGCGGTTACAAACAGACGTGGTACTGCGCCGAGTCTGATGTGTCGCAAGGTTTCACCAAGGTTAGCAGACCCTGGAGCAGGCTAGCAAGCGATTGCATAATGACGAGTCTCCTACAAGCTATCAAGCTAACATACCGGCTGCTCCGATGCAGCTTACTATTCTAGCGCCCGACGTGTACCTTGAAATAACTTGCCAGCGTCTGTTAGCCTCACCAGACTTAGATCGTGTAACAAAAACGCCTGCCTTCACAAGGAGGCAGGTTCAGCCGAGTATACACAGATCTCTAGTCGTCATTACGTACTGGTGGCTTTATTTTGCTACACTTGTACAACGCTGTCCGACCGCTTGTCAGCCTAGTAAATCCTTGCCCAGCCAGCTCCCAATCTAATTGACCTCTCTCGTTTGCAAGTATGTGTCGCCTTAAGGTGAAGAGCGGATAACTACAGTGTGTGCTGTACTGATTTTTAGTGGTCCCCAAATGTAGGCTACCTGGCGGTGTCTGACTCTGTCCCTCTATCAGATGGATAGGCGCATTGGGAAGCTTGTTATCCATACGTACCAACCTTTCAATTGCATGAGCACCAGTATTGACTGGCGCCCTTGCCCACCGCACATTCTGGTGTGTGATGAGACTGTTTGTTCTTGCTGGCTGTCACTACCCTAGCATTTTCTTTTGGCGATTTGCGCTGCTCTTTCTGGTGCCCGATCTAATCACAACAAATACGATGCGATGATGGCGCCATCTCTCTTTGTTTCTTTTCATCACCCTGTCCCGCGCCAACCCGGAAGCAGCGCGGATGTCGGTCCGTTCGTCAACGTGGTGACCTGGATTCTCTTGATCACTTCCGCTTTGGCGGTCCTGACTAGGCTTATCACGAAGCGTGCACTCAGGAGGAGCCTTGATTTTGACGATGCGTTCGTTCTGCTTGCTTTGGTACGTCATCATGGATGCAATTGCCCAAAGTCTATGGATGTTTTCTTGCTAATTGATCTTGAGTAGCTTGCGAGTATATGCTCTGGTGCATCGGTCAGCGTGCAGATCGACAGTGGCCTTGGACGAGATAGTCATGTGTTGACTGAGCGTCAGATTGTGGTGTATCAGCAAGTAAGCACCTGATTCAGCCTTGTTGAGGCGACGTGTTCATTGATCGCGTTGCAGGCGGAATATGCGAACAAGCTGCTTTACGTCGCAACATTATGTTTCGCGAAACTATCCATTATCTCGCTACTGATGATTCTGACTGAGTCAAAACTGCATCGGAATCTAGGCTTGGGTTTAACTGGATTCATCGCATTGTGGAGCGCGCTTTCCGAGGTCGTATCGGCTTTCCAATGTGGCGCTATAGAGCCGTGGCGCTTCCTTGTTAGGGGAGGAGATTGCTTTAATCTGGTATATCGCAAAAGTAAGCTGGCATATCTGAGGCTTTTACTGACAATGTATCCAGGCTACCTTCTGGCAGACGGTGGGTGTCGTCAACATAGTGACAGATTTGGCCTTAATACTGTTCCCAGTACACGTCATCATGACGCTACAGATGAGCACGAGTAAGAAGATCACTATCCTGACATTCTTTGGTGCGCGGTCACTGTGAGACGCAAAACATTCTGCCATGATCTTCCCCTCCTGACATGTCGCAGAGATATCGTAGCCTCCGCAGTCCAGATGGCCTACGTTCGCGGATTCACATCACCCAACCCGACTAAGGATCTTTGGAAATGGACACTCTTCACACAGATCATCGAATGCATAACAATTCTCACATCATGTGTGCCTTACCTTCGTCCGCTCCTAGAATCTGTACCATCGGGCCTCTATGGGAGTGACGAGCTCCGACGTCGGGGCACATCCTCAGAACATGGCTATTCGCACAATAAAAGCTTCTCGTATCAACTCTCAAGCACTACTTCAAAGGTGGGTGCTGGAATAAGACATAGTCATAAGAGTCACACGGAAAGAAACAGAATCAGACGATTCTTACCAATGCTTTCACAAGAGAAGACGACAAACGCCAATTCTGCATCCGGTGTTCCTGGAGGTCCTCGTCGTGCTGATGGGGAGATGGACGTTGAAATAACTGCTGTACATCACAAGCATGACCAGAAGCGATGGGATGACAAAAGGTGGGAGACAGCCAGTACTGCAAGTCGTTCCAAGATCTTAAAGACTACGGTTGTTAGCGCGCAATGGGAGGAAGCGGAGGTGAAGAGTTGTGATGCTTCCAGCAATGAAATCGTGATCATGCATTGAATCGTATTCGCTAGTTAACCTTTTGCGATATCACCTTCGCTGAGTAATGATACCTTGCGATTACCGAATGAGCTATATTTTCTTATGATCCCCGACGTACAGTTCCCTAAAAGAAGGTCTTTGGGGACTTCTCTCAATCAAAAGTACAATCGCACCACTAAACGTTGTCTCATCATGCTTGGAAAATTGTCCACTGAGGTGGTATCACAGTCACGTAAGCGATAGGGACCTTCCACTGTGCCACGATCCGTGAGCCAGGCACATCTTTGAGTGATTCAGCGTTCTGAGGTGATACCGACCGCCTTGACTCTCAAGAGACTCTAGTCAAGTGCTTGCCAGTCGCATCCGATTACATTCATACGTCGCATAAGCATGAGAGATCAGCGATAGCAATTGACCAGGTCAACTCCCGATCTCGAATCTCTACTCATATTTGAGTCTGCGCTTGTTCCAGTCAACAAGAGGTCTTGTGTTTCCTCGGGCTTTCGTACTCCGTAGTATGCCGCAAAAGGAGTGTTTCACGCGTGCTGCACCAAGATGCAATGTGGCATGCCAGTAGCTGCACATGCTGGCATCCAAGAGTAGATAGAATTATGCAACAAGCATGGCATACACCTACGCAGGCTTCCGATAGCAGTGCAGCGTGTTGACAGACATGCTAGCCAGATCTCAGCTCGCACATCATCTGGTGCAAAGCGGCGCATCCCTTCCCAGGTAGCTCGCGTGTCGCTTGAGCCGTCATGCAAGATATTTCAATACGTCATGATAGCCGTTGAAACCACGCGGATGTATTGAGAGGCGGATTTCCACGTGGGTCAACGATGACTTACCAGCTTCGTGGAACATAAAGTGATCCACTCTCCTTTCATCCTCCAACAACAGCAACCCTCTTTGGCCATTTCCGTACCACAACAGATCTGCAGGAAGGCCTTGACTTTCGATCTTTACGGTATGACAGCAGTTGTTGTTGCCACTTGCTACCTGCTTAATCCTTGGTTCACATATAACTGGATAGCTATGGCAGCCCGTCGTCGCACGTTGAGAGACAAGTGCTGACGATGCCAGGTGCCTCTTATTGACTCCATTTTGTCTTGCGATCGAATGCTCTACCAGTCCTCTTGCTAGTTGCAGAAACTGGAGACGCCGGTTTCCTAGGCATATGCACAGTATGATGGCCGGGTGCAGATATGCATTCACCATTCAAGCATAGCCCATGCTGCTGGAAAAATACGCGAAGACGGCTGGGAAAAACTTCGTTTGCCTCTACCACCTGAAAGATATATGAATGAGGGATCCACAACTATGCATGCCACCGCTTTTTGCAGCTTCGGCAGCCCGAGTGTGCAACTCAAGCGCCAATCAACGCCCGTTTACTGTGGACCAGTCACTCAGACTACGACTGCAGTGTGATACGTCGAATTGCGAGTTGCCGCCGTCACTGCAGAGAGCCTCCAACTGCCTTTGCGGTGCGAATCACTGGCTTAGTGTCTAACTTCCATAGGCTCGATTGCATTGCCGAACGGCCGCCTCCCGGTCCTCACCTCTGCCGTCTTTGCAGGTGTACATGGCTCACGTTATACTTGGAAGGGGTATATATCGAGATTGACTTGCATAGAATATGCCCTGTATCACGGCACACGTCCCGGGTATCTTCTTCTCTTTCCTTTCCTGGTCCATTTGCTTGCTGGAGACTTGTTACTGCGAACTGCCTTTGTTCCTTCTTGTTGCTCAACACGTTTCGGATTAAAAAAACTAGGACAAAGGTTATCATGGAGAAGCATATTGACCTGCAGACGTTCGACCATGAGATTCTGCGGCAAAGGGGGAGAGGCTCCATGTCAGAAGGGAAAGGCCCTAAATTCGATCGCGACAAGTATGAGTTGGCGAGGGTGGGAAAGGAGCAAGTACTGAAGGTATGAACTGCTCCAGAAATACGTACCTTTAGGATCTGATAACATCAGCGCCGCTTCGGACTGGCGTCAATGACTGGACTCTCGTGTGGATTGATGTGTACTTGGGAGACCTTGCTTGTGTAAGTTTGCGTGACTGTCACGAAGACTCTTGCTGATATCACAGCAGCATCTTCTCTATAGGCTTCGCGAAGTAAGTGCTCAATGTTTTTTATATTTCCAACAGCGATTGACGACATTGCAGTGGCGGCCCTGCTGGTCTCATCTACGGTTTCATACTTATATGGCTGGGTAACTTCTCCGTCTTCGTCTGTATAGGCGAGCTTGCCAGTGCAGTTCCAACTGCTGGTGGACAATACCATTGGGTTTCCTTGTTGGCGCCACGGTCGAACAAGAAGTTCTTCAGCTATCTGACTGGTATGTGCAGTATTTAAGACTGGATTAGTCTGTTCTGATTTCTCTTAGGCTGGCTCACTGTCGTTGGTTGGATAGCAGCTCTTACTTCCGTGTGTTACTTCGTTGCGGACCTGATTCTCCAACTGGTCAGTCTGAATGATCTTGACAGAACCTATACTCGAGAAGGATGGCACGGCACTCTTCTCCTTTGGGCCATACTACTGTTATGTGTCTTCATCAATGTCTTCATAAGCGGAGCACTTCCTACCATCGAAGTCGTTGTATTGATTGTCCACGTTCTTGGCTTCTTCGGCATTCTGGTGCCACTGGTATATCTGACTCCTATCCACAACTCTGCTAAGCAGATTTTCACGACATTTCACAACGAAGGTGCTTGGAACACACAAACTCTAGCCTTCTTTGTCGGGCTTCAAGGTAATGCTTTGGCATTTGTTGGAACGGATTCAGTTGTCCACGTAAGCCAAATAACCTCCAATATCACATCTCACTAACGATCATAGATGGCTGAAGAGGTCAAGAACGCCAGTACCGACGTCCCTCGCTCGATGCTTCTCAGTCTTGTCGTAAACGGTACATTAGCACTAGGCATGCTTTTCGCTGTTCTCTTCAGTGCACACGATATCCCAGCATTGCTTGGCGATCAAAATGCCGCAACCGCGCCCTTCCTCCGCATCTTCAAAGACGCTGTCGGATCCGAGGCTGGTGCTACTGTCATGGTTGCCATCATCGTTCTCCTCGAATTTTGTAGCGCAATGGGATGTTTGGCCGCTGCATCTCGTATGACTTGGTCTTTTGCTCGAGACCGTGGTCTTCCTTTCTCGCGTGCTCTCAGTGTGGTGAGCGTCTGCACCGACAGGCTTTCGAAGAGTGTGTAGTTAACCAATAGTAGATTGACAAGCGCAGCACAATTCCCATAGTCTCCATCCTAGCCGTCACGGTATCTACCGCCCTCCTGGCTCTGATCAATATCGGCAATAGCGCTGCTTTCAACGGGACGATATTCGTCGTCCTGGAAGGTTTCTACCTCTCCTACCTTCTCGCAATCGGTCTTCTCCTCTGGCGCCGGCTCCGTGGGGACCTAGAGAATCCTGAGTCTTCGCTCACCATCTTCAATGAAACCCAAATCGACGAAGCTTACGATGGCAGCCTGACCTGGGGTCCTTGGCGTCTAGCAGGGGCGTGGGGTGTGGCCAACAACGTCGTCGCCATTTGCTATCTCACCTTGATTATCTTCTTCAGTTTCTGGCCAAGCGAGGTCAGCCCCGATCTTGTGCATATGAATTGGGCAGGTGTCGTAACCGGGTCGGTTGCCTTGTTCAGTGTGGCGTACTATCTTCTCTTCGCAAAGAAGTCGTACATTGGACCAATTGTGGAAGTGGGTCCACATGCATTGTAATCGGAGTTGGACAGATGGCTACCAGTCTCTCCGGGTTTGTTCCATCTACGCGATGAGGGATGTTTAGAGAAAAGCTCTTTTCCTGACTGATGATTGGTATTTCTATTATGTATGTTGCTGAATCAACCAAGTGTATAGGGTTTGTACGTTGGCTTTCCGAAAGGAAAAAAAAAGGCAGTAAAGACTGAGCAAACTACTAGTTCATTATGGGTCACTGAGATCACGAGTCTACAGACCACTAAATCAGACATATGTCATAGACATGCTTTGTAGTCGTAATAATTCATTATCATACATAACTCATAACTTGCCCATGAATCCTAACATGATGACGTTTGCCTGTATATCCGCGCCCTGAAACAAAAATGATACTCATGAACAATAGAGATTGAGAATAGAAGAAATGTCCCAAAAAGTCGGCCGTAACTCGTTAAGAGACGTGAGAAAGAGGCTTTCTTGCGATAGCCCAGTACCACCCTTTACCGCATTCTAGTTATAGCGATCCAGAGATACGGACGCTTATTCTGGTTCAAAAATCCGAATCGATTGATTAAGACAGAGCTCCCATAGCCAGCGCCACGATCTTGGGGTTTGGGCGATCTTTCCGTACTAGTACTGTAACCACCGAATATCAACGAGTCGTTCTAATGGGCCGAGCGAACAAGGGCTAACCTACCCTTTCGATCTCTGTCGACGCGCATAACCTCCTTGCGGGGGGTACGCTCGACGAATTCATACTCGCGGTCGCCTTCGCGCTCGTACTTGAGCATGCGACGTTCCTCCTCCAGGAAACGGATCTCGTCGCGGATTTCGCGCTCAGAACGGCGATCGTCTCGGCGGACGAGCTGGCGGCCTTCTGGGAGGAAAGAAGTCGCTGGTCCGTGGATGGCGGCTGAGCGGTCGATTTCGACGTAGCGCTCATGTTCGTGGATGGATGGGGAAGGTGCACGCTCTGATGGCGCGTAGACAGTTGGCGCGTGGTGAGACGGTGGAGGTTGGGCATAGACAACCTGAGGTGGAGGCGGCTGAGCGTATACCACTTGTGGAGGTGGGGGTGGTGCGTGTACTACAGATGGCGGTGGAGGAGGGTAGTATTCTTCAGGTGGTGGAGGCGGAGGGGCGACCGAAGCTGGTGGAGCTACCGAAGCTGGCGGTGGTGGGGCTTCATCAGCCTTCTCCTCATACACGTAGGTGATTTTCTCTGCAGATGGTTAGAAAAGATCGTCCAGAGATGATGGGATGCGTACCCTCTTTGTAGCTTTCGCTGATCTTGATCACCTCATCGATATGCTCCTTTTCGAGTGCTCGGGTAACAATGATGAAGTCGTCCTAATATGATCAGTGACATTCTAGTAGTGTGAATGAACGGCATACCTCTTCTTCGAATGGGTAGCCCAAGTCGATAACAGCTTGCTTCTTGACCAAGCGCTTGGGAAGTCTCGTCTTGCCCTTCTTGCCCCAGGTCGCACGGGAAGGCTGGATTTCTTCAAAGCTGGAGATGGAAGAGCTGCGTGTCGATTTGGCTGCTACACTCTTGCTCCTCCGGACTCTGCTCTTCTCACGGTGAACTTCGACCTCGCGGTAGTCCTCTCGCTCCCGGCCTCTTGCGCTGCGGTCGTCGTATCGAATTTCCTCAAAGTCATCTTCCTCGTGGAAACGACGAGGGGGTGATCGTCGACGCTCGCGAATTGGAAGTGGGATGGGAACATTGGCTGGTGGTCGGTACTCGTGGTCTTCGTACCTCTCGTATCTCTCTACATCGCCGTACCGTGGCATGGGCTTACGGTCAAAAGTGTCGAGAGATGACTGTCGTCGGATAAACTGCGGCCGAGCCGGGCGAGGCGGACGTGGGAGCGGCCCCCGACGCTCATTGATGTCAATGTCGATGTTGATGTCTTTGTCGATGACGGACCTGCGGCGGTACGGAGCAAGCGCCTGGTTGGCAACTTCGGACGGGGTAGGCTCATGGAACAACTCGGAGGGGGCGCGGCGGCGGGGGCGGTCGAAGCGCTCATCTTCGTGGAAACGTTCTCTCTCCATGACGGCAGGGCCTCTGCGTGCGCGGTCTTCATGGAAGTCAATATCGCGATGGCCGCCGGGAAAGCGATCATGCTCTTGGAAGCGGTAATGGTCGTACTCATCGCGACCACGGCCACTGCCGCTAGCGACGCTTCCACCACCACCGCCGCCGCCTCTTCTCATGCGCTCAAACTTTTCGCGGTCCCATCGCTCACCGCCGCCACGGGGCGGCTCTTCGAAGCGGTCGAGGTTGCCCGTTGAGGAGCGGTAGACGGACATGGCTGAAGGGTCGAGTGCGGCTTGTCAGTGGTTGTGTGATGATGTATGAGGTATGGTGCGGGGCTGCCGGTTATGTGTCGGAAGATGTCACAAGGGAACAAGGCATGTACTAGGCGCGCCAGCAACAGTAATGCGACAGACTGAGGGTGGCGCAACAAGCGGATCAACGAGAATATAAGTGTCTTGGATGTAAGTCTCGCCGGAGATTTGGTGGTGTGTGGGTGCAACCAACTTGATATGCAGGATTCGCGACGGGCTTCGTCATCGGCGCTCGCGCATGCTGCACTCCCTGCATCTGGCCTGGGCGCTAACTTATGCCATGACTGGAGCGACGCACCCCTGATATGCCTTGGTTTCTCATTTGCCGCCGAGTTCCCCATGGTTCAGTTTCATGTGAATCCATGTGGGTTCGGGCTCATGTTGGGCATGTCCCACTGTCATGTGAGGTCTCTACATCTTTTGAGTATCGCCGGCAGAGACAAAATACTTGGTTTTGTCACCCAACGTCGTTTGGACACACCAGGCTATCCTTACCGTCAGTGTCTGTCACCGACTGCATTCGAGGGGATGCATGTCCGCCAAACGAAGCCTTGGTTACCGATGACGTCAGTCCCGGAGCCAGGAAACGGATCGCGGCGCAGCTATCCGCTTAGGTGCTGCCTTAGCCACCATGTAACTGTGCTACAATGCTCCAGCCCGTGTGTCTGAACGCATGGACAACCAACAGACATGAATGGAATTTTCCATGCAACTCTGCCATGTTGGACTGTCAAAGCTGCCACGTTCCGAGGCCACGAGCGAGTGGTAACGATACCCCGCAAAGCGACATGTCCACCGAATTGATGGATCGGCTCAACCAGGCAAAAGCAATTTTCAAGGCATCATTTCTGGTGTCGTAATTTGGTCGTATCTTTCGTTACCTCTTCTGGAGAGGAGTCGGTAGTCTACACAGAATTTGTACACTTGTTCTACAATCGTCCAGCCCCCACCCAGCGCATCATGTCGTCTATTTGGCCCCAACAGCTTCTTGTATTTTCTTCGTGATATACTCCAAGTCAAACGGTCGTCCTTTGACGCCTGCCATGACTTTGCCCATGACGGCACCGACATTCCTCTTGCCCTGCTCCAATCCTTCAACTGCGCTCTTCACCAACGCATCAATCTCGCTCTCCTCTACTGTTGGAATTTCTTTGGCATATCCGTTCAAGACATCCAGCTGCGCCTGCTCCTTCTCTACCAGATCATGCCTCTTCGCAGTTCGGAACTCTTCAATCGAGGCTGAAGAAGACTTGATTTGCTTCTGGATGAGGGAATAGAGGGCACCATCAGTAGTGATTGGCTTGGCGGTCTTTGAGGCGTTTATAATTTCGGCTTGCAGGGCACGGATTGTGTTTAGAGCAGGCTTGTTCTTCGCACGCATGGCCGTCTTGAGGTCGGACTGCAAGCGGGGGAGAACAATGTTTTCAGGCGTAGAAGTGGATGAGTAGCGAAGACACATGGATCGGGGAGCCGCAAGGAGCTGCCTTGGGAGCATTGTGGTGCGAAACAATGACATGGTGAATGTTGCAGCTGGAAGGAGCAACCACAGACAGCGTATACGACGAGCTAGAATACGAAATCGATCCGAGGCGGAGAGATTGAGTTGGGGCGCGTGAAATGTCGACAGTCAAACACTCCAAGCACAAAAGTTTGGACTGCCCTAACGCGCTCTGACGCGAATAGCTAGCATCCCTGCGCGCCAAGCATCTCTTTTGTTGTGGACCGCCGTCACTTTTGCACCTTGTGCCTGAGCCTCAGCGTCGCAATTGCGCCAGAGCACTTTTTTTGACCTCCTTCTCTGCGCGCCTTTCTTGCCTCGACACCACCTAAGCCTCCGCGCGCAGCTCATGTGCACGCCATCTCCCCGGCGCGTTCCCCCAACCTCCATCTGAAGCTCGCTGTCACCCGGGCTACGACCAGCGCAACACGTCAACCCCATACACAATCCATCATGGCCTTCCAGATGGCGCCTGCGACTCCGCAACGCCCCACGCCCGGGGCGTTCGTCAACACACCTGCGCCCAACCGGCCTGGCTTCGCTCGAACAGGCTCCATGTCGCAACCACCACCGCAGCAACAGCAAGCGCTGCCTGCACCGCCAACAGAGAGCCCGATCGATCGCGCATCGCGGACTATCAACAGCATGCTGGATCGAGACAACCGGTTTCCCGCTCTAGAGGCATACATCGGACGTGAGTAGTCACGCAACAGTCGTACAAGCTTGCTGAAGTGCTAACAAAGCCGCACAGAGGGCATCTCGGGCGAGTATGAACTGCCCAACAGCCCGGCGTGGGCGCCGTTCCAGAAACTGCGCTCCTACAAACTTCCAGAGGCCGTCTTTGAGCAGGTAGACCACACGCAGATGTCGACGAGCATGGGCCTGTTCGCTGAGATCAACCACGCCTGGGTTGTCGTGGACAACCAGGTCTACCTCTGGGACTACACACATCCAAATCCTGAACTCGTCGGATTTGAAGAGCAACCCAGCAACATCACTTGTGTCAAGCTCGTCAAGCCGCGGCCTGGCGTCTTTGTTGGCACCATCGAATACCTACTCGTCGTCGCGACCGTTTCAGACATCTTCCTTATCGCTGTCGAATGCCAGCGAGGTCCCGAAGGCGTTCACGGCATCACAATGTACCGGACCGGACTATCGACTTCGGTCAGGAAGATCAACGTGACTGCAATCGCCGGCTCGACAACAACCGGGCGCATCTTCTTTGGCGATGGCCAGACCGAGGACGTATACGAGCTGAACTACCAGCAGGAAGACAAATGGTTTTCCAGCAAGTGTAGCAAGACAAACCACGTCACAACCTCCATTGGCCTCCCAGCACTGCCCTTTTACGGACCAACGCGACAAGCCGGCATCCAGCAGATGGTAATCGACGACACCCGCAACGTCCTGTACACACTTTCTACCAACGGTACCATCAAGGTTTACTACATGCGCGCGCCAAACGTCCTCGAGAGCTCTCTCACCAGGACACGAACACAAATCGAGACAATGTGTGGGCACATTGTACGGCCGACAGGCGTCCTGGACAAGATGCAGATCGTTCACTTGAGCCCCATCTCGAGTACCGAAGCAGACAATCTATCTTTGATGGCCACAACATCGTCAGGATGTAGGCTGTATTTGAGCACGACATCTGGTGGACAATGGAGTGCCAACAGCACCAGCGCACCAAACAGTATGCAACTACGACACATTCGATTCCCTCCCAACGACGGTCAGCCTTCGCAGCAGAGCACTTCAACTCAGGTGCAGCCATACCAGGGAGGCACCGCGGTTGGATTCGAGTCGAGATATCTTAGAGAGACCACTCTTGCAACGCGGTACGCGCCCGGTGCATTCTTCTCTTTTGTCCTACGATCGCCAAACGACCAAAACCATCATATGTTTGTTTCCGCCCCTCACTCTGGGCTACTGGGTCAGCGAGAAAGCTCGGAACCTCCACGATACACCGAGACTGGCTTGTATACAGAACTCATAGGCAGAGTACAGGACATTGGTTTGGTGTCAGAACCCTTTTCGGCGAGGAACGAACCTCTTGGCTTCGGCAATGAGCTTTCAACCCAATTCGACAAACCCCTGTGCGAATATGCAATCATCACGTCGCACGGCATCGAGACGGTCCGACGGAGAAGACTTGTCGACATATTTGCTTCCATTGTGAAGAACGGAGGCCAGGAAGGCGCTGAAGGCGACATCCGCAAGCTCGCGAAGCAGTACGGTTTGGCCGAGACTTCCGCTACGGCTTTGGCTGTTGCGTGCGGTCAAGGCTCAGACGTCGGACCCGATTCACGCATCGCGAAGGTTACTGATCCCGAGGTCATTGATTTTGCGCGTAGAGTCTTTATTGAATTTGGTGGGAAAGCACATCTGACAGAGAGCGCGACAGTAGAAGGCTTGAGTGTAGAGAATGTCCGCGCATCACCGAGACACGATGGTATTGCCATGTATGTGTCGCGCATTGTCCGGTCCATCTGGAATACCCCTATTATCGCGGAGACTGCTACACCGACCGGACCCGCCCTCACATCGACACATCCAATCGCCAAGTTGCAAGAAGTCCAGCGTTCTTTGGCTCAACTCCAAGAGTTCCTCGAATCGAACAGATCTTTCATTGAAGGCTTGGCCGGTCCAGAGGCACTCGGACGTGCAACATCGCGACAAGAAGAAGTAGAGCTCCAAGGCGAGAACAGGGCGCTCAATAGTTTGTTGCAGATGATCAACAACATTGTTGAGGGAATATCCTTTGTCCTGGTACTTTTTGAAGAGCGCTTAGAAGATATTCTGGTATTGCTGCCAGATCCTCAACTACAAGGAAGGGTACGCCAACTCACCTTCCACGGTCTTTTCTCCGTCAAAGAAGGTAAAGAGATTGCAAGGGAGCTTGTCAAGGCTATTGTAAACCGCAACATCACCAAGGGTTCCAACGTTGAATCAGTTGCCGAAGCTCTGCGGAGGAAATGCGGCAGCTTCTGCAGCTCAGACGATGTTGTCATCTTCAAGGCCCAAGAGAGTCTGAAGAAGGCTGCTGATTCCGGCGCAAACGCTGAACGTGGACGCATCTTGCTCAATGACAGTCTGAGACTGTTCGAGCAGGTGGCGAAGAGTCTGAGCTACGAGAACCTGGCTGCAACAGTCAATCAGTACATTCAACTCGAGTTCTATGCTGGTAAGCTCAATTGACTATCCGTTCTTTGACAGTACTAACGTGCCACTTAGGTGCTATCAGACTTGCTCTGAAAGTCGCTCAGGAATGGGATCGGGGTAACAAAGCTTTGTCTTGGATTCGAGACAAGGGCGATAGCAATGTCGACTCGAATGACGCGCGCCGAGAATACTTCGACAAACGCGCCTCTTGCTACACGTTGATCTGCAAGGTTGTCGAAGCTGTAGATCAAGCGTACAACACGCAGGGCCCCGTGCCCGATGGTGTCATCTCACAGGTCACTCGTCGCAAGCACGAAGCTTACGAGCAGATCAACAGCTCAGACGACGAGGTTTTTCAAAACTACTTGTACGATTGGTACATGCAGAACGGTTGGGCCGAGCGATTGCTGGAGATCAATTCTCCTTTTGTAGTCGACTATTTGCGGCAAAGCTCTGAGACAAACTTGGCACATGCGGATTTGTTATGGCGTTACTACGCTCACTACAACGACTACCTCAGCGCTGCTGAGACACAATACCAGCTCGCCAAGAGCACCCTACCCCTGACACTGGAGAAGAGGATAGAGTATCTGTCACGCGCAAAGGCCAATGCCTCTACACGGATGAATGGGTTCGCGGAGAACGGGGTACGCAACAGGCAGTCAAGACAGGAGCTTCTAAGAAACATTACTGATCACTTGGACATTGCGAATATTCAAGACGATGTTTTACAAAGGATCAAGGGCGATGAGCGACTTGCTGGGAAGCGAAGAGAAGATGTCATTGATCACCTCAACGGCCAGATCCACCCTCTTGATGAAGTAAGTTTCTTATGACACATCCCTAGTGATGACTTTACTAATACTCCTCTAGCTTTACCACGACTATGCCGATCAAGCGGCATACTACGACATATGCTTACTGATCTACCACGCTGCCGACTACCGCAGCGTACCCGATATCCGCTCGACGTGGACTAACCTTATTGACCAAACACATCGCAATGCTCTGGCTGATCGTCAGGGAGCACCTTGGGAGATCGTCGCACTGAAGGTAGAGGACCTCGGTCATCGTACCAACCTTAACGACAACGTTTTCCCAGTGAACATCGTCCTGCAGCTTCTTCTCCAATACGACCTCGAGTTCTACGTACACGATGCTAATGCGCCGAATGCGCAGAACCTTGCACTCAACTCCAACCTCACGTGGCCGATCGATGTATTCCTCAAACTTCAAGCGCCATTTGAGAACCTGGTCGCCACTCTGGAAGCACTATGGTATGCACAGGAACAGCCTTTTGCTGGTCGTAACCGCAAACTGCTTGTTAAGTGGATCATCTATCTCGTAGAGCAGTGGGGTGCAGTAAGCAGACGAACTGGCGCGTTATTTGGTGGTCCTGAGAACGCCATTGGTCTTGCGGAAGTAATGCGCATCATCTTGAGCAGCGATGTGTTGGGGCGGGACATGGATGATCAGGCTTGGATCCAGCGGGCGAGGGATCTCAGTGCTACGCTCGAGGAAGCTGCGCGCTAAGAAGCCGTGAGTTGAAGAGAAGGGAATCAGAGTGAGAGCATTGTGGAGATATACAGAAGCGATGATTGCGTATTTTGGGTTGTTTTCTCTTCGTTAGCATTCTTGCAGCGCGAGGCGTTGAATAGGTGGCATGAGAATGGGATTGGCGTCAAAAGCATTGAATGTATTACAACCAATCTTGTAGGACATAAGACGAAGACGGAGCATAATCAAGGCTAGCGTATTCTTGAATGAAATATTGTAATGGAAGGACATTTGACTGGATCTACAAGACGTTTTGGCAGTGCTGATCTGGCAGCGAATCTGATGTCGGACTTTAGCAAAGCCCCACAGCCAAACACCGTGCCGAACGCTTTCCACAAGCATCGTCACCTTCCGCATCTTCTCCAACACTCCGCGACCTCACATCTCGCGTCGCAAGCAACAAACACACACCCGTCCTACCTCCTTGCGCCATGTAACAACCGCACGGACCATCATTCTCTGCGATGCCAATATGCATATCCTGTCGCACCCCCGTGCGCACGCTCTACACAACCTACTCCAAAGCCGATGATCGAGCCCTGGGAAAAGGTGTTCGCCTAACGCAGTGTCCCGTGTGCAAGAAGTTTGCGGACAAATACGTTGAACATGACTTCGTGGTTCTGTTCATTGACCTGGTATTGATCAAGGCGGAAGTGTATCGGCATTTACTGTTCAATCGGTTGGGGAGGGACGATAGTCGTTTTGATGCAAGTATTCATTCACGTTTTGGAGCAAAGGTAGGGCTAATATAAGGTCTAGCGTTCAATCTTGCGACTGGGAATACTACTTCTCCTCTTCGACGTCTATCTAACATGGGCGCGTATCGAGAAGTTAGCTCTCCCTGCCACATCTCCGTACCATCCTTCGCCGCCCTCCCCTTCTACGAACATGACGTCGACTAGCCCACTTGTGCCACCACATGACGGGATAACGAACGCGGTGGTACTGCAAGCACATCCGCTTGGCCTGCAATACCTGTTCTTCCTCTGTCTGGTCACGCTGTCCACACTGGCTTTCCATCTACCGATACGTGTACTGTGCGCCTTTGACGCGGAGCGTCTACCTGGTGCAGCGCGCAGACTCTGGCAAAAGTGTATACCGTATTTCTCCTCTCCGACGCCTTTGTCAACCGCTCTACTTGTCAGTAGCTGCACCAAGTTGTTTCCTATACTGCTAATCATCTGGGATTACGATTTGCCTAGTTCGGCGACGGCAGTCAGTTGGGCGGTTATAGTGAACAACATCGCTGCACTGGAGATACTTATGGATTGTGGGTACATCAGAGCGGGTATGTTGGTTGGTATTGGGGCTGGGCTGAGAACGCTGGTGGGATGGGGTATACTGAGAGCTGCGGGCTTGGGGACTGGATGGGAAGGATACTTGAGTGATTGGACGATTGCTGGCAATGTGTGGGATTGGGTCGGAAACGCGATTCGGTAAAATAAACATGAGCGTTCTGGTTGCAAACAATGATACCCATTTGATATTTGTACAAGCCAAGAAGCGCCGTAATACGCCAAACCAACTATACACATGCGCTGAAATGTTCATCAATGCACTGCTTTGGTCGCCCATAGCCAACGACACTAGATGTAGCTCTCCAGTACCCAGTTGCTCCAGCATGATGCGTCCCTTCGGTATATGTTCTGGCGCTTTCTGTCGTCCCGTGTAGGCTACCCCAAACCGCCGTTGTTATATGCATATCCCTCACGCCTTTATGATCCGCAAACGTGATGCGCTAGCGTCCTCCATTGTATTCTGGCCGTAAGTCGCCTCGGATAGGCGAGATAAGAGGGTGGAGTTGCGCGAGGAAAGTAATAGCCCACATGATGTACATGGCAGCAGCAGACAGAACGAGCGTAGATCGCCAGACCCTATCCAATCAAGTTAGCTCAAGATCTCTCACGTCCTCCCAGCACTTCGATCCTCGGGGTTGGCGAGGGGCAGCTCCAAAGAGGACTTGGTGCGCAAACTGGGCTTTGTAGGTGTGGGTGTGGACTTGGGCGAAGGGATGTTGTGAACGTACGTTTGGTTTTCGCCTTTGGGAGCTAGGAACCACGCTGCGCCGCAGAAGATGACGGTGACTATGAGCCCGATGATAGGTGCCCAGCTGTCTTGTATTAGTTTGATGCTAGCTGTAGAGCTGCTTTGCGCGGAACTGACCCGTTCGCCATTGTGGTTGCTGGGTGATTGATGCGCTAGTTCGACCGTGTATGGGGTTGCCTGTGGCGATGCGACGGCTTGCTTCAGCGCAAGCTTGTTGTTAACTGATGCGGTGGTAGGGTGGATGTAGCGGGATGGCGATGTGGAGATGCCTTTGGCGTGGAGTTGCGAGCTTGGGAAGCTGCGATGACGCCTATCCTCTCAGGGCGAGTTCCACGCTAAACGCCGAGAATCACGTGTTGTCCCCATTGTTACCTAGACGGCCTCCAAAAGGTCCTCCATGTCTATTGACTTCACACGTATTCTACCTTGGTATAACTCTCCTCTATCAACACAGACGTACCCAGGGATCCTATAAAATCACGCTTCATTTATGCTCATATCGTTAGTCTTGCTTTCACATGCTGTTACTATCCCAACACGGTAGATCTTTGTGCTCTTCCCACATCGTTTCGCCTCACTCCATGGCGAAGGCACCAGCCGGGCTTTTGGTCTGGACACGTTTCCCTCTCATAACATTTTACCGTCGGCGGTACGTTCTTAAATACGACATGCCTCTTGTATAACATATTCACTTTCCTCCCACCTTCGCCAAAACTTCGATCGAACTTCTACGACCTCCTAACATGTTGACGAGATGCTCTCAACATAACAGTACCCTCGCATGGAAGCCGCCGACTTGAACGTTGCTGAACCAGAGCCTTCTTTTCGCTTCAACGATGCGACCAATCCCCGTGCCCAACTACCCGCTCTTGCAGTTTTGGGAAAGAATCATCATAGCCTCACACTCATACCTGAGAAGCCCACCGTCCACGGATTTCTCCAGCCTCACTATGGCCTGATAAAGTCTTGGAACTACATTTTAGATCAACAGGTGCCTGTCCGGTGAACATACCAGGGGTCGGGTACATGGCTTTGCGAATCGATTTTGGGATGCGGGTACAATGTCTCTTCAGATGAATGCATGTATCATCCCCGGCTCTCACCCCAGGCAAGTACATATAATTTCTCAAGCATTACGTTCTACTTGTAGATTTCGACAGATATCCTTACCGCCTAAACGATTGCCAATGACGGGACGAGATGGCGCACTTGCGGTGTGACAGTGTCGTAATCGTCCTGCATATCGCATATGAGTCGACTGCACAAAACCCGGAAGCCTTCGGGAAAAGCCGTTGCTATATACCATGGTCTGGCAGTCTCACCGTCGTGGGGCAGTATATAATCAAGGAAATCATTGCGGTTTCCTGAATAATGCGACTGACGCAGACTTCGATCTTGATACTTGGGAGTTTGGAACAAAACTAAACAACACTTGTTTTCGGCCCCGCATCAAGGATTTCTGGAGAACAAACTTTAGCGTTATCGGATCAGGTTTGCCAATATCTGCGGGTAAGGGAGAGTTTCGGCTGTTGACGAGGCCAATAAGCTCTACAGCTCTAAGTGCGAAGGGCCAATAGCGAAGGTTTACTTCAACTTTTTGCTGCAGAGTCCGCAATTGTACAGGCTTCAATGTTCCGAAGGATCGAGCAAGGAGTACCCCGCCCACAACCCTTCCCCTGTTCGTCGTGGTCGATGTTCTGAGAACCCTCTACAAGCTTGAACTCAGGACCCGCATTGCTAGGGATAGCAGTTGCCTCACTATGCGTATGCCTGCCGATCGGTCCTACGCTATGCCAAGTCACCGGAATGCCGCTGTGCTTTTTGTAACCTAGGCGTACTCTCGACCACACCATGACTGTGAAGCATCACACCAGATGGTATGTGGCTAGTCACTCGACGCAATCATAGATGTACGACGTAAAACAACAAGTCGAGTCGCCATCATTATCGCCTCACAAAGCGTTGATTAGTCAAGATAGTGTCGACACTGAGGACAGAGTCTCGGGCTTTGTGACCATACGCGGCGTCATCTGTCCCATGGTTCCATTGAATGCCCTGTAAGTCCTCTTGTCCATCTTAGTGCTAGGATACAACGTTAGTTGCAGTTTCAAAGACTGGAACGGTGACACAGTTAAAGCACCCTACATAGAGCAGTGCAGGGCTAAGAGTCGCTAAATACTCTGCTTCTAGCACGACAGCACATTCGCAAACACGTTGCCCACACGAAATTAAGAACTTTCTTATCCGCTGCCTCGTTCCAGTCCTATCTCAGCCGAGTGAAGCTTCGCCACGTTTCACATTTCTAAAGTATTCGTTGGGGTTCTTGTTCAGTCTGGCTTTTGAGCCTCAGGCCAAAAGACTGCATAAAATCCTCCCACTTTTACGAAATTAGAATTGGAAAACATTCCTGATTGAGGTACCAAGCCGCCCGATAGACCACATCGTCAGAACGCTACTCTTTGTTGCCCTACACGACGCCAATATGGAAGGTGATGATATTGTCTTTGTCGAGAACGTGTCTTCTACTATGGATATCGGCAATCGTCCAAAGGAGACAGGAGGCAAAACATGCCAACCTGCCGAATCTACAGAACATGATAGAGATTTTCCTGTTGTTAGGGAGTTTCCAGTTCGTATCGACCCCGGTCTTTCGAGTCTGGAGAATGATTGCCCCCCATTGTCATCCCCAGTAAGTTGTCTTTGACGCAATATGGAGAAGGATTCTGACATTCACAACAGCCACCTCCACCTGTATGTTGCATAGTCTTCCCATTTTGCTATGGTAAGCTGACAGCAGAAGCCGCCGCCTCCACCACCTCCTCCGCCGCCTGCCGGAATGCCGGCCTTTACTAGCATGATCGGAATGGCTCCTCCCGCTTCATTTCCACCACCAGTAAGTCAGACGTATTCTCGGGATATCCGATGCTGACCCTTCCAAGCCACCACCCCCACCACCCGAGCCGTCCGTTGGCCTAATGGGGACATCTTTCAATCCTACCGCAGAAGTCGAAACGCCGAACCAGTTCATCCAGGTGCAATATACCAGCGAGTCTATCTCTGACTTTTCAAGCCGCGTCATTCGGATCGCGCCCTTTCGCCGCAATGTCTTGATGACGAGGCCTTCAGCCCACGTCGCAGATTACAAGGAATTTGAGTGGCTTCTGAAACACGGCAATTCCGAGATTTGGTATGAGAAACCTACCAAAGCACATCTTAGAAGTATTAGGACGCTCGAGGCGAACCGGTGGGCGCCGGACGAATTACTTCCCCTGCTCAACGCACGGCCAGTCAGCCTGGAAACTCCCAAGGTATGGGCGTCAGCAGCGATGACAACACCGACAGATGATGATATCTTTGAGTGCACTGGCGGACATACTACCCATGATGGATATGCTGGAACATGTCGTGAATGCACTGAGACAAAGTCTGAAGTACTCGAAAGCGTTCCGCTCATCTACTGCTTAGTCTTCAGCACTTGTCAAGCTAGCGACCCGTTTGTTCATGGTGCCCACTTCAACGGCCGCCAGATCTACAAGCTTTTCAAATGCGGTAGTCGCGAGGCTGCCGTTGCGGAAGCGTTCTATGCGGCTGGAGTCAATGGCTGGAGTCTCGCTTTCAGCTGCGTTATGAAGCTAGGTGAAGAATTTGAAGAAAGATCTGGGACGGCCAAGAAAGTCAATGAACTGTGGGTGCTGGCTGAGGAAGAAGACGACGACGACAAAAAGACCATCAAGGTTTTCTACTAACCAACAAAAAAGCAGCTTATTTTGGGTCTGATTCACTTTGAACCTATGTAATTCTTTTCGATAAATTTCCTCCTCTCCAAATCCGCAACTTTCGGCACTACTATGACAGTAACCACCTGCGATTATCGACACAATCAGCCAGGACTCGGCACAAACACAACCAAAGCTGCTAAAATGGGCTCAATCAGACCTCGTACCACGTCTGACGCACGACATGAAAACTCGTGTATGGCTTACAGGTATATGCAATCCAATCTGAGGCGCATATATTGGATGTTACATGCGTGCCTCAACCAATCCTTCTACGTCTAGTACAACATTGTCACCTGCCAGCAGCATCGTCGAGTCGAACAAGAAACCGGCGATTAAGCATGACGAAGTGCAGGTTACAATCTCCTCCAATCGGCGTGGCCCACGATAACGGACGTGTTGTACAAAGCTAAACCCTCTTCTGGTTCTTCACGTTGCCACACGGCTCCTTCGTATTCGGTGTTCGTATCAACATCTCTCATCTCTCATCTCTTATCTTGATACTGTTTCTTTTCATTATAGTGTTTTTCGGCGTTCTGGGATACGTGTAAGGCTGTACAGTAGAAACGATTAGCATTCGGGCTAGGGCGTTATCGAGCTGGTATCGACGTCACAGTAGACATACGCTAAGGGATTATTATTTCGAACCTGCTGTTGAGAATCTTGGTGGAGCACGAGGCGTACAAGTATAACGTTGTTTTTGTATTTTACATGATTTCTCTGGCGGACGGACATCGTTGTGGTACGATATTCTAATGCAAATTGTTCAAAATTGATGTCGTGCATAACACAAGTCATGCTTAGTGATGTGTTCGATGCATGAACTCCGATTATCAAGAGTTGTTCTCGTGTAAGTTTGGCCTCAGTCCCTCCGCTTCATCTGTGCTCTCTGGAATTGCTGCTTGTACAGGAATGTATTCGGTCTCCATATCAGCACACGTCATAGTAATATCCTCAGATATTCATTCTAAGATGAAACGGTTTCACAGCTCCTTCTTTGTCACCGGTTTCAATCCTCGGTGTAGTTTCGCGATCGTCTGATCCAGCCTGGCATAGCAGTCTAGAGTCATGAAGATACCTGCCCCTGTTAGCTTCATGAAAGATCATCTCGCATTCCTTTCGGCAGTCTTGGTGAGCTCAAAACCTCTATAGGCAACTTACCGGCAGCTAGGTAACCCCCATACATACCGCCCAGTCCTTGCACACCCCTCTGTGCCGACGTCAACTCATCCCAACTCAGCATCTCTGCCAAACAGACCAACGTCGTCAAACTGGTCTCCATACCGAAGACCAGCAGGGCAAGAGGGATGCGGGGATCGTTTCGCAACAAGGCGGGAATGGCCCATATAGTTACTGGGAGATGATAGACAAGTTCAAGAAAAGTCAGAACAGGGAACCAGGCCGGAGCGTTATAGAAGAAACGGTCGCCATATGTAGCTATGTACCAGTCGCGTAGAGAGGACATCCAGAGGGGTTTGATTTGGATTGGGTAGTAGGCTGTGAGGTCGAATGCTGTGATAAGTCAGTACCGATCAGTCTCTTTCCTGAAGGTGGAGATCGGATGCGTTGACTCGGGAAGCCATCGAAAAGCTTTGTAGAACACAAGATACGAAGACGTCTAGTCCTCGTGTATGTGAAGTTGCTACGCTATTGAGAGGCTTCCAAACCAAACATCCATGTTGATAGACCTACCTAACATTACTGGCAAGTGCACGACGAAGAAGACGAGATAGATTAGATCACGCTTCCGCTGGAATATAGAGACCGCCATGCTTGCTAAATCAGTTACGTGTCGTTGGAGAATTGTTGGTGTTGATGTTATTGTCGTGTCTCAGCCGAAGCGTCCTACGCGTTTCCGCTGACACGCCATGGAGTGGGGCTTTCCTTTCCCACGGGCCGCCGTCGTTAGCTTCCTTCATTCAGTTACTATCCCATCCGCGTCGACCGGTCGCGATTAGGGTAGCGTGACAGCTACTACGAGTAATCGACAGTATCTTCTTCATTCCTACTGTAATGTCCTAATACAAATTCCTGGTTCTCCGATCGAGCTACACAGGCTAGAAGGTTGCCGGCAGCACACAATCGCTGCAAGCGTCAGCTGCATCCTCAGGAGATCATCTCATGTACCGAAGCCAGCGACTATCGAGGGGTTTCTTTCCGCATACTGTGTTCCTTCTCGATGAAACCAGTAGCCGTATTGGTGGATTACAACCATTTGAGCGCCATGCCTCTGCTTGCGTCAGCGCTCATCCTTCAGCCACCCAGTCTGTTCTTAGATTCCATATTTGCCAACGGATGATGTGCAGTCATATGTTTAAGACTGTTGGTTTGTGCCTCTTATGTCGCGACTAAGCTACTAGAGCTGCCGTTTCAACCGTAGGAGCATCTCTCGGAGCATCATGATGTCGGCGTTCCGCTCCTACGAAGTCACTCATGACCGATCACGCATCTCGTCTTGCCAACGATTTAGCCTAAATCCTCCTCGGATGGACCTTGGCACCCGGCCCACAGCAACAGGACGACATCAGCGGCGAATGCATCAGGAGCGGCACATAATTGCCAAGGATAGTGGAGGCTTACGTTCTCTTCCGTGTCCAATTAGTGTACTTGAAGCCTTAGCTTGGCATTCCTCAAGCCGTGTTCTACACGTTGCCCAGAGACCGTTTCCTCTTGGTATGCTTAAGGGGTTAAAGAGCACTTATTACCGATGCTCTGGAAAGAGTGTGGAGGCCTGTTTCTCCACACTGTTGCGGTCTTGTCACTGGGGTCCTGGATGATTGTGCAGATGGTGGTGCGGGCTCCTGCACCCCATACATAAGCCTGGGGTCTCCAGCGAAGAAATGTAAGCTTTCTAGTGGCCTGGGGCATAGTTCATACGACTTCGACTTGAAGCTTTTGTCAACCTTCCGAGGCGTTTCATACCGATCATCGGATATCATCATGGCTGGAGGAGGCGGCGGTGCGACAGGCTTCGATGCCGCGCTTCAGAGACGTCAAGCCCTAATGGGTGCAAGTGGTCCTAGGGCTCTGGTAAAGAATGGAAAGGTGTTTCTTATCGCCATGTTCGCCTGTCTTGGAGGAGTGTTGTATGGTTACAATCAGGGCATGTTCAGCGGAATCTTGGCTATGCCATCTTTTGGAGCACGTATGTACTCCCGAATCCTATCTTCAACTTGCGCTGACAGTGAACAGAAACTGACGGCTATGTTGATAATGCAACACAAAAGGGATGGCTGACCGCTATCCTGGAACTCGGTGCTTGGTTTGGAGCCGTCATGTCCGGTTTCGTTGCTGAGGCATTTTCTCGAAAGTATGGTATCTTGATCGCTACAGCAATCTTCATCATCGGCGTTGTGGTGCAGATCACTGCAATTTCCGGTGGACATGAGGAGATTCTAGCTGGCCGCTTCATCACGTTAGTAATGCCTAACCCAAAACCAGCCAAATTTCTGCTAACCATTTGTAGCGGTATCGGAGTTGGTGGTCTCTCTGTTATCGTTCCCATGTACAACAGCGAATGTGCGCCTCCGTAAGTGCCATTGAAAACCCCGGCTTTTATCTAATGGAGCAACATGCTGACTGTCTTCAGTGAGGTTCGCGGTGCTCTTGTAGCACTACAACAACTTGCCATCACATTCGGCATCATGATCAGCTTCTGGATCAACTACGGAACCAATTACATCGGGGGCACTACATTGGAGACTCAGTCCAACGCGGCGTGGCTGGTACCTATCTGCCTCCAGCTCGTGCCGGCTTTTGTTCTCATCATCGGCATGATCTGGATGCCTTTCTCCCCACGTTGGCTGATGCACCATGACCGCGAAGAGGAAGCTAGGAACAACCTTGCATCCCTTCGCAACCTTCCTGTCGACCATGAGCTTATCGAGCTGGAGTTCCTTGAAATCAAGGCTCAGTCCATGTTCGAGAAGCGTAGTGTTGCTGAGGCCTTTCCCCATCTTCGAGAGCAGACTGCATGGAATATTTTCAAACTTCAGTTTGTTGCCATTGCCTCCCTTTTCAAGACCAAGGCTATGTTCAAGAGGGTCATCGTTGCTACTGTCACCATGTTCTTCCAACAGTGGACCGGTATCAATGCGGTACGTATGATTTCAATACTTAATTTGACAGTTTTTAGGATACACGCTGACTCTCGATTGATCAGGTTCTCTACTATGCGCCGCAAATTTTCGAGCAGATCGGTTTGACTGGTACCACCACGTCACTCCTTGCTACCGGAGTCGTTGGAATAGTCATGTTCATCGCCACCATTCCAGCTGTTTTGTACATTGACAAACTGGGCCGTAAACCCGTTTTAGCCGTCGGTGCCCTTGGCATGGCTTTCTCGCACTTTGTTATCGCCGTTATCCTCGCCAAGAACATTGACAACTTTGCAAACCATCGTGCGGCTGGATGGGCAGCAGTAGTGATGGTGTGGCTTTTCGTTATCCACTTTGGATATTCTTGGGGACCTTGTGCTTGGATATTGATCGCTGGTAAGTCCATTCGTTCACACTTTGATGCTCTCTAATCTAACGATCGTGGCAGAAATCTGGCCTCTGTCCACACGACCATACGGTACTGCGCTTGGTGGATCGTCCAACTGGATGAACAATTTTATTATTGGACAGATTACCCCGGAATTACTCGAGAATATCACATACGGAACATACATTCTCTTTGGATTAGTTACCACAATTGGTGCAGCATTTATCTGGTTCTTCGTTCCTGAGACGAAGAGATTGACTCTCGAGGAGATGGATACCATATTTGGTAGTGAGGGCACTGCGCTCAAGGACCAAGAGAGAATGGCTGAGATCAATCATGAGATTGGTCTTGCGGCGCTGTCGGGTGATGCCTCGTCAGGGAATGAGAATGCTGTTGTCGGGAATGAGAAAGGTATCGTGTAGACGATGGAGGCTGTTGAGTTGAGGCGAGGCAAGTCGTTCGTTATTCGATGGAGTTTGAAGCTAGCTTAGCTGGAAAAATGGACAACCAGTGTCGGTTCAAAAAATTCTATGTCATTGGTCACATGGCTTTCACAATATTGTGCATCCCTATAGGCAACGTTGACGGGCTTGCTACTTGACGACCTGACATGCTTGATTAGATCATAGAACTTTAATGAAAGTCACCCAACGTAGCCATCAAACTCCGTCTAAAGGCCTCCTGATCCACAGCTCTCCCAATCAGCACTAATTTTGACTCTTTACTCCCATCATCCGGTTTGGCGTCTAATTCGTTCGTGTCGTAAATAGCCCTTACACCCTGCGTAAGAAGTATCTTCCCGTCCTTGACTAGAACACGACCCTTCAAGCGGTGTATCTCAAAGGGCTTATGGTCAGCTTCAGTAGGCAGTGTCTCCTCCCATAAAATATTGCGGAGGAACAAATCGAATTTGTCGACTTGGTCGCGTGCCAGGGCAGGAAAAGAGATAGTAGAAGTGGTGATTGTTGGATCGAGGTGACTGTGTCCCTTGCTTGCGAACTTCAAGTCTGCATCCGTGACTTCGTCGTAGGCGTGAAGGTCCAGTACTAAACCTTCCAGCTGGGGAACCTGGCTTTTAGTTGTTGTCTTGATGCGAGCGAGTCCGTTAATAGACCGGATGCGCTCAGTTACTTGTTGTAGTTCTTGCTCGGAGACTAAGTCGGTCTTGTTGACGATGATGACATCTGCGTGACTAATCTGCAAGTGTGCTGTTGTCAATAGCGGGCCGTGTTCGTCATGAGCTTCCTTCTTTCTCTCTTCAATCTTCTCTTCATCTCCTAGTCCCTCATCTAAGCTCTTCAAGACATTCTTTGCATCAACAAGTGTGACGATACCGTCTAGGAAGATGCTGCTCCCTAAGCCATCGTCGAGCCAGAACATGGGTGCGATGTTTCCAGGGTCTGCTAGGCCAGTCGTTTCGAGGAGGATGTAGTCGAATAGGCCGGACTGCTCCATTAGATTCTCGATGGCTGCTACGCCAATGTCCTTGACGGAACAGCATATACAGCCGTTCGCTAGGGGTACAAAAGGCGCTGGTTGGGCAGATGTGGAGTTTGCATCGGAAACAGTGAGCTGCTTCTCAATATCAATTGCTAAGGCGCGTTAGGTTGGTGTCTTGCCTGAGGTGCAAGGGAGCATACAGTCACCAAACTCATTCAGGATGACGGCAATCTTCTTGCCATGCTGCTCAGTCAAAATGTAGTTGAGCAAGGTCGTCTTTCCCGCGCCAAGATATCCTGTGACGATGGTGATGGGCACTTTGCTCTGGGGTGCATCGTCTGAGCTAGCCACAAGGGTGGGAACATGTTCATCCTGATGCGGGATGGGCTTGGTGTTGGTCTCTGGCTGAACGAGACTGGGTACTTCGTCGTCTGATACGTTTCCGTCCATGGGTGGCAGATGACGTCGTGGGGTGGGCGGAGTCATGTAGAAAATGGTCCACTGAGCCCGCGATGAAGTTAGCGTGGTCGCGTAACGCCTAGGTGGAAGGACCCCTGCGACTGCCCTGCATCCGCCTGGGCAAGCTCCAGATGTCCGATGTCAACAACGCACAAGACCCCGCCTAAGTGATCACCGACGTCTACAGCCTTAGCAATCGCCCTTTACACTGCTCAATCTCGCGCCGAAATGACGTCGCCTGCTTCGCCCCGTCTTCCCAGCCCACCGCCGATCCCAGAAGACCAGCTTTCACCGGTATCAGCGTCGCCAGAGCAGCAGAAGCAGTTCAGTAACCTCGACCATGCTGCGGAGCGGAGAATACGGCCAGGGACCAAGGCAGAGGACATGGCCGAGGGACCTCCGCTCGTAGACTTATCAGAGGTGCGCTGGGGTAGACTACACCAAAGATGGTGCCTGATTGACAAGATGCGCAGATTGACTCGGCCTTCCAGCTTACCGAACACCTCAAAGCCCTCCACAATTCCCTGACGCATCCTGTCGGCTCCAACGGCACCGTGCCAGTGGACAGAAGCATGGCACTCAAGATTGCACAGTCGCCAGCCAATGTAGACAGGACTCTGTGGCTATATGAGCTCTGCCGCTTCCTCATACAGAAAGTCAACTCCATCATCACCGCCCTCTTCGCAGACGACCCACCTTGTTCGTCCTTGACCTGTCCAGAGATGCGCGCTTCCGAGTGGCAGTACCTATGCGCCGTACACGATCCTCCCAAATCGTGTTGCGCAATCGACTACTGCTGCCACACCCTCGACTGGGCCGCCAATACCCTCACCTCGCCCAAACACTTTCCCTCGAGGCTCGCGCTAGGCACCGACCAGTCGACGCAGCATTCGCAAATGCGCCAGTTGACCAACATCTTCAGACGCGTATATAGGATATTTGCGCACGCATGGTACTCGCACCGAGAGGTCTTTTGGAAGGTCGAGGGACGGACAGGGCTATACATCTTCTACAAGACCGTCTGCGATGTATATGGTCTGGTTCCCGAAGACAACTACACCATCCCTCCAGAGGCAGAGGGCATTGAACCATCAACAGAGGCAAAGCCATCAGCGCCACCTTTGATCATGAAGCGAGAGCCCTCCGATTCATCATCACAGATTTCAGTCAACACGCTAGCAGAGGGCATGTCAGATCATACGCTATCAACAGCCGGTACAACCAAACGACACAGGCATTCGCCATCAGTGGGAGCTACTATCGTGCAAACAGTTGTGGAAGAGAACGAGGAAGAAGAGGAACGCCCAAGCTTACAATCACGGCCTGTTACTCAAATCTTCGAATCACCACAAGGAGAAGAGGAACACGAAGATGGCGACAGCGATGGAGATATCACAGCCATCGAAGACAACGAAGAAGACGACGACGACGACGACGAAGACGAGGACGAGGATGAAGATGAGGCGGAGTCGGTCCCAGAGATAAGTCTACCAGAAGCCAAAGACGCCACAGATGAAGCAGCAAAGCAAGGCGCAAGCGAGGAGGAAATAGCGGGTACTTCGCCCGGAAAAGAAGAAAAACAAGATACAGATGTCGCGGCAGAGCCAGCATCTACCGAGACAGCCGAGGTCAGCAGTAAGGACGCCCAAGATGCCGAAAAGGAACCATCGCAGGACGATGCTGAAGCCGACAAGGATGACAGCAAGCCTGACACTGCAGATTCGGAGCAGGTGAAGAAGCCTGACTCTGCTGCCAAGCCATCCGAAGAGGGTGAACCGAAGGCTGAGGATTAGCTTATCTCTGATCTTGATCAACGAGGAGGCAGCCTACTGTATTTTTAGCGTAGGGGGAGACGGAGAGAATAATGACTTGGCAAGGCAAAAGACCGATGTTATTCTTGACATCAATCTACACATAGTAATTTCACACGACATGACATGTACAAGGAAATTTGTTTCTTCTGAATCGTGTTCTCGCGCAAAAAGAGGGATCTCAGGTATTCGCTGTCACTATCATACTGGTGTAATACTTGCAGAATATTGCAAGTATATACCTTCAGGGTAACTTTTCTAGAACCGGAGATAGCGGCGTCTGTATAGTTCCCGCGGGGCGCCTTATCTCTGCCCATGAGACTTGTACAGACAGGGTCAATGCTGGTACTGATCGAAAGTGGAAAGATACTGTTGCCTTGAAACGTGGAGGAGGAACAAAAGCAATGCGATGCTATGCTGTATATTCTCCGTGGTGGCTGGCACCTCAGTGGCAAGGAAGGGAAAATTTATCTGTACAGAGCCTTGGTCCAGTCGGTGGTTGGGGGCGGCTTTCACAGAAGGCAGGCCTCACTCATCCACGTTGTCGTGTTGTACAGCATGACCTGTCCTGCAACGTCCCTAAGGACAGGTAGGGCTGATGAGGCTCAACCAACCATTTGCTGTCTTGATCATACGCAAGTAGAGTAATGTATAAATTGACAAACATCGAATGTGGGCAGGCGTTGGACGAGCTGCTCGCCGAGCTCCGATTGCCGCAAAAGCATAGGGTGACTCCCGGCCCGCTCCTCATTGGCGGGTCCCGTCCGTAGATGCGTCTCTTGTCGCGCTGCGCGGCAAGAAGATCCTGGGGTAGGGCGCCCAGCATGCAAGTATCAATTGGAGGCCGACGGGCCGAGTTTACGCTAGCACTTGGGTAAATGCTGGCGAATGGGACAAGGGCCGTGTGTGGCGCGCGTGTGATGAGGTGTGGAAATTAGTTGTTTGTTGGGCCATGGTGAAGGAGTGGTTGGGCTGAGCGATGGTAGAGCAGTATCAGGAGTCGGAAGGATGACTTTTCGGACAAGGTCTGGAATGAAAAAGTGTCCAAAGCTGCTTGGTGCAGCATCTCGTGCAGCTCCGTGCATAGGGTGCATGAACAGGCACATGCTGATATCGGCGGTTCGATAGTCCAGCCAAAGAGAAGGCGGGTTTACGAGAAGTGGTGACGGCCATGGAGAAGGGCACATCAGCTAAATGTGCTTGAGCAGCCCCCACGCGCCCGCGGTCGCCCATCCCACGCCACCGAGGGCTGTCGCTTCTCCACACTCTGATGCTCAGGCTGGGCTGCAGGCGGGCGCGAGCATTATATCACAGCCGCCGTGGATCAAAGTTAATTGCTGACGGCTGAGCCTGGGTTTCGTCGGAAGATTCCAAAGTTGGCTGTCTACCCCTCACTGCCTGCCAGGAAGGCTGGAGCACAGTGCAGACGACATTATCCACTGCCACGGCATCTTGGTTCTTATCGCGGCTACTGCGGACATCAGGCGTAGGCCAGCAGCGTAAGCGTCTTTCGGCTCACGACTACAAGTCCCGATCGCTGGTGGTTTGTCGTTCGTCACAAGTCCCAAGTCACAAGTCGGCACCGGCCTTGTCCACTCCATTGCATTCCCACCAGGGTGCCCGCGCCCGTCTTGCTTGCTCCCACGACGGTCGTTCTTCCCCACGTCCCCAGGCCAGGGTTCTCTCCACGACACTACACCACACGACACACGCGCCTCCACTCTAAGAGGCTCAGAGACTCTCCGACGTCGACCTGCAAGTCATCGCCCAGGATCCCGCCGATTTGCATCTGGGCAACCCACGCCGTCCCTTTTTTTGCCCGCCCCAGCATCTCGCCTGCCGTGTGATTCCCAAAGCAGCATGCACGCCCATCGCCGAGCGCCTCTAGACTAACATCAACACCATTTACACAACCCCAACCTTCGACCCCAGAGACGCGCACCGAGACAAGGTCGCGACACACGACATTTGCATTCCGTCTCCCACTGGCAATGACGGCGCAAGTCCTGTCTATGCATGCTGCGCACGCGTCGGATTTAGGCAAGATCCAGACGCAGTTCCGAGACAAGATGGACACGACTGCAGGCGCTGCGAACGAGCCTCCAACCCCCGCATCGCCAGACAGTGGCGACGCCCGTGGCCGTCGACGCGACAGAGACGAAGACGGCGACACTGGCGATGCTGAGGGCGACGGCCATGGCTCCTCGAGGAAGCGAAGGCGCAGCAGAAAGGGTCTCGACAAGAAGTTCGAGTGCCCGCACGAGGGATGTGGAAAGAGCTACTCCCGCGCAGAGCATCTGTACCGCCACCAGTTGAACCGTGAGTGCAGCACCTGCAACATGCCTCGACAGAGCTGGTAGAGCGAGGCTGACATTGCATAGACAACCCCAAGCAAATCTACCACTGCGACTTTCCCGATTGCCACCGATCCTTTGTTCGGCAAGACCTATGCGCGCGCCACAAGGAGAGACACACGGCACGAGGCTCGCAACTGCTGCGCAAGGATACCTTCAACATGCACAACCTGAATCCCATAGTAACAGCTGCACTGGGTGGCAAGAATGCACCGCCTTCAAAACCACACGGCATCAAGACCCAAGGCCCGCACGGCATGCATTCTCCGCCCTCGGGTGCCTCCAACACTGGCCCTGGCAACCACATGTCGCCGCCAAACTTCCACTCTCCCGGCTCCACCACCACTCTCAGCAGACAAGACTCGCTACAAAGAACAGGGAGCGACGATACCTACCGTAGTGGCTCAGAGGCTAAGCCCTACGATATGCAGCCCCAGGCCACCGGGAACTTTGCACCCCCACCACGTCCGGCCGCTTTGGGCAACTATAGTGGACGTCGCACGTCTCTCCACAACTCCCCACATGTGGGTAATGGGAGCTTCACCCGGCCCGATCTGCGCGCGCAGACTTCAAACCTAAGCTCGTATGGCTCGAGCTCACCTTTCAACTCTGCCGTTACACCATCCCAGTATACTCCCTCCGCTTCCTCGACTGGCTATCAAAACAGCGCAAGTGCGTATCAATCACAACAAAACTTCCCTCCCTTCTCCTCCTTACCCCCACCAGAGTATCCACAATCAGCCGGCACCCCAGTTTCTCGAGAACAAGAGAACCAGTTCTACAATGGCACTTCTGGTCAGACGCCCATGAACGGTGTCGAGTCCACTGGCCAGATAGACAACAGAATGCAAAACGTCTCTGACGCCATAATGGAGCAGAATCCTGCCTATGCCATACCAATGTTTGGTGGCGCTGGGTACAGCCGCTCACCATTCGCCATGGCAGACGATTTCGCTGCCTGGCTCTTCAATGACAATCAGTTCAACCCAGGAGGCGCATCGCCCATGGATTATCCGGGCGGAATAAACCCCGTAGCTGGTGCGTCATCCCAAATTGGACTTCAAGCCCCGTATTTTAACTATGACCCCTCAGTCGCCGGCTACCTGAACAACCCTGCACCACCTGCACATCCAATGGCTGTTCACAGCATACTAGACACCACGCTTCCAGAATCTGCTCTGTCTGAAGATAAGCGGAAAGACCTCCTTGACCTTATTCACCTGCGCTTTAACGAAACAGACCATGCACCAGTCAAGAAGCAGAAGGAGGATATCATGGAGGGCGATAAAGATGACAGCCGCCATGTGCTGAGTCTGCACATGATGCAAACATACATTAGCTCATACTGGGTTCACTTCCACCCGCAGCTGCCAATCCTCCACAAGCCAACCTTCAACGCAAGCACTTGTCCTGAGCTCCTATTACTCGCCATCATGTGCCTCGGAGCCTCTTGTTTAGAAAAGAACTATGGTCAAGAGACAACACAGGCTTGCGCCCAGCTGGCCAATTTCTTGGCGTGGCACTTGCGTTGGGAGCTTTTCATGGACGCTGATTTCCGCCCACCTGCCAAGTTGTGGATCTTTCAGGGTCTGCTCCTTCTCGAAGTATTCGAGAAGATGTATTCTACACGCCCGTTGCATGAACGAGCACACATCCATCATGCCACAACACTAACGCTTATGAGGCGTGGAAGCTCGTTGATCGGACGGTCAGCCATGGACTCGCCTCCTAGCGTCAAAGATGGAAAGAGTAATGGCATTGGCGGAGCAAACACGCCTGACGAATGGTGGAACCATTGGATCACGAATGAGGCTACTAGGAGGGCGGCATTCGCGGCTTTTGTCATGGACAGCATCCACGCTACCATGTTTGGACATAGCGCTGTCATGGTTGCTCACGAGATGCGTCTTCCACTGCCATGCGACGAAGCCCTCTGGTCTGCAACGAGTAGTTCCGAAGTGGGTCGGGTTGAACAATCCCTGACTTCCAACGGCATCAAACCAATGTCCTTCCTCGATGGTCTTAAGAAGACGCTGAATGGACAGACGGTACGGACCAATTCCTTCGGGCGCACAATACTGATGGCAGGTTTGCTGAGCGTTTCATGGCACATGAACCAGCGGGATTTGCAAGTCAGCTCGCTCGGTGTAACGACCGCACTAGGTGGACGCGACAAGTGGCGAGGATCGCTAACTCGTGCTTTCGACTTTTGGAAGCAAGATTTCGACAGCTCACTGAACCGGTCGGAGGACCGCCCTGCTTCGAACTCATACGGATACTCTCATGGTATCGATGACGACAACGTTTTCGAATCTCGGACTGTCCTCCATCACTTGGCGCATATGGCCATGCACGTCGATATCGTCGATTGTCAGATCTATGCAGGCGCTCCCAGACTACTTGGGAGGTCGATAACCCCGCAGGACTACAATGGCGCACAGCGCCGCATGAAGGAGATGTGGGCCCCCACTGCCCGAGCCCGGGACGCCACTTTCTATGCGCTCCGGTTTCTTTCCAACGTCATGGTCGCAGGGGACCACAGTTTGAATCCCAACACCCCATCTAGTGCTGGTTTCTCCTACTCGGCGCGCGATGATTACCTTCTCAATCGGCCATGGGTGCTGTACTTTGCCACGTTAATTGTTTGGTCGTACGGATTCGCGCTTGATGGCCCAGTCAAGGAGCCGTACCAACTTCCAAGCTATGACGACAAAGTCAGGGATATGGTACTCTACCTCAACCGTGTGGGCGGTGTTAGATCGCCAGAGGACTTGAGCAAGACATCTAACCGCAATGCTTGCCTGGGGCTGTTGATCATTATGAGAGACATGTTCAAGAAGACGCGGTGGGAGTTGCTGCACGAGGCAAGCAATTTGTTGACCAAGTGCATTGAGATGCTGCTACCTGGTGCAGGTGGCCTATGAGCATAGCAGATGGTAACGGACCATCTGTATCCTATACCCAGGCGTCACAGGGTTCGATGAGACGATATGTTTTTTCTGGCGAGCGATGGCATCTTTCATTCACGATATAATGGCTTACTGTCTGTTGATTCTGTGTTCAGGTCTGTCTTTTCTGATCTCATGCATTCTAGCGAGGAGTGCTTCATGTTTGATACCTTTATGTACATTCACAAGTGGCTGCTTGGGTGGTGGAATATGGGCGGGATGCTGAGTTCATTGCCATATACCCTGGGGAAGGTGTGTTAATACATCATGGACTCTTTCCATACTCTCGAAGAAAAACACGCTTATATTTCTTCGAATCCTTTGCCGTGCATCGTCGTGAGCTTGACCTGAAATGAAGATGGGGCAGGACTACGCTGCACGTGAGAGCGTGACAACGCGCAGCCTCGGAACGCGAAAGTCGCGTCTTTTTGCAAGCAGTTGTACAGAACACTTGCGTAGACAGATACATAGTCATGAACGTGTCTATGTGATCTCTGACAGGTAAATGAACAGTTGGACTGAGTTTCTGCATGGTGCGAGGTTGGCCATTCCTCGCGCCATTGCGTCATTGATTGTGAAGACAAAGCTCCCTGCCGACGTCGCGTCCATAACAACTACAATGCCCCCAAGATGCCTCGAATGAAGGCCGCCACCGTCTCCGATCAGACCGTACGAAAGCGAAAACGGAAAACCGTCGAGGACGAGGAAACACAACCAGCAGCATCGGCTGCAAAGGGCGAGGGGCCGAGCGAGGCTCACAGGATCGTTGGACCCGACGGCTCGCTAATCGACCCCAACCAACCTGACCCCATTGAGACGACGACGACGACTACGAGCGTACCCACAAAGGCGCATGATGGAGGAAAGAAGCCACGGCGTGCGCCGAAGAAGAGCGGTGCTGGCAGACCATCTCTCGCGCGCAACAACTCATCCACATTCGTTGAAACGTCGATACCGTGGCCTGAACATTTCACGAAGCTGGCTCAGGTGCATCGCGCCGTGAACCTTGTTTACACGTTTCTATGCACACGCAAACACCTTGCGACCACACTTGAAAATCTAAGAAGCACAGTCGAAGCCAACATACAGCGAGAGCTAGTGGTTGAAGATGTGGCGCAGATTACGGCATTGGTCCCGAAGGCCATCAACTTTGCCTATGTCGATGAAGCAATGCTTCTAATCAATGTCATGGGTGCAGAAGACAACCTTCACGGGAGATCAACAACGGACTTTGCGATACTTGGGCCGGAACCGGACAAGGGTGAGCATAAGGAGGTGCTGCTGTTTGAATTCATCGATGGCGACTTGAAGCGCCAGGTACAACACAAGAAGACTGGGGAGCCTACGAAGGCCACGACGAAGCTGCGGAATGAGGAACTCAAGATGCCCGTGTACAGCCAAAAGCAGATGATGAATTTGATTGAGAAGAGGAATCTCAAGTTCACATCGGCAGTCAACGCATTCCTGAACCAATGCGCCGAGGAAGGTGTTGATGCGGTAGAGAAGATCAAGAAAGTTTCAGAGGCTTTCGTTCCTGTGCCGACTGAGAGCCGACATTCCACGCCCGGCCCAGATCGATCGCTGCTACCAGCCTCCATACCAGCCGAGCGGAAACCTATTCCCGACATCCTGAATGAGATCAAAACACTTGAGTGGTATACTGGTCAGATTGTGCCGGATGGTCACCGTGTCTTCGACCCCCAGGAACCTGTTTATGGCGACTTGAACTTCGCCATGTCACAGAATCTTGTCAACGCGCTGTATAACACGAAAAACATCACTCAGCTTTACGCCCACCAAGCGGAGGCAATAAACAATCTCTACGATGGGCACAACGTAATAGTGTCAACTTCGACCAGCTCTGGTAAATCACTGATCTATCAGATCCCTGTTCTACACCAACTAGAACAAGAACCAAGCACAAGAGCTATGTACATCTTTCCAACAAAAGCGCTGGCGCAGGATCAGAGAAAGAGTATGAAGGAGCTTTTACGATTCATGCCGGGCTTCGAAGAAGTTTTAGTCGAGACGTTTGATGGAGACACTCCCATGAGCGAGCGCAATTATATTCGTGACGAAGCACGTATTATTTTCACAAACCCCGATATGCTGCACATCACAATTTTGCCGCAAGAAGATGCCTGGCGGACATACCTTCAGAATCTGCGGTTCGTCGTGGTGGATGAGCTGCACGTTTACAACGGACTGTTCGGGGCACATATGGCGTTTATCATGCGCCGTCTACGAAGGATATGCGCTGCTGTCGGAAATCGTCACGTCAAATTCATCTCCTGCTCAGCTACAGTCGCAAACCCCGAAGAGCATATGAAGACCATCTTTGGTGTTGACAATGTCAAGTTGACAGACTTCGATGGTTCCCCTTCCGGACGTAAAGAGTTTTTATGTTGGAACACGCCTTTCAAAGATCCTGGCGACCCTACTTCGGGACGTGGTGATTGCATGGCTGAGACAGCAAAGCTGTTCTGTCAATTGATGTTGAGAGGCATAAGAGCTATTGCATTCTGCCGTGTACGCAAGCAATGTGAAGCGCTGATTTCTGCTGTTAAAACTGAACTAACCAACCTGGAGCGACCGGAGGTTATCCCTCGAGTTATGTCGTATCGAGGTGGGTATACGCCGCAAGACAGAAGAGAAATTGAGCGAGAAATGTTTGACGGCAAGCTCTGTGGTATCGTATCTACCAGCGCTCTAGAACTCGGAGTCGATATCGGCTCCTTAGATGCTGTCATTACAGTCGGCTTTCCCTACACCATCGCCAACCTCCGTCAACAGAGTGGTCGTGCTGGTAGGAGAAACAGAGATTCGCTATCTGTTCTGGTCGGCGACTGCTTCCCCACTGACCAGTACTACATGTCAAATCCAGATGAAATCTTCACTAAACCTAACTGCGCACTCCAAGTCGACTTGACGAACATGCTTGTTCTGGAAGGCCACGTGCAGTGCGCTGCATTCGAGATGCCTATCAATGTCGAAGCCGACACTACCTACTTTGGCCCTCTCCTTCCCAAAATCGCCAAAGAACGCATGCGATGCGACAAGGAGGGCTTCTATCACGTGAATTCTCGTTTCCTCCCTCAGCCATCTCGTACAGTTGCAATTCGCGATACCGAAGAGGACCATTTCGCCATCATCGATATCACACACGGCAAGAACACGGTACTCGAAGAACTGGAAGCCAGCCGCGCCTTCTTCACTCTCTACGACGGCGGCATATTCCTACACCAAGGAAACACCTATCTCGTTAAGGAATTCTCGCAAGAGCGTATGCTTGCAAAGGTCGAATACGTAAAAGTAGACTGGACAACGCAGCAACGTGATTATACAGACATTGACCCCGTCGAAACAGAAGCCATCCGCCGTATCCCCGGCTCCCGATGCAAAGCTTTCTACGGCCCCATCAAGATTCAACAAGTCGTCTATGGCTTCTTCAAGATTGACAAGAAGCGCCGTATTCTTGATGCCGTTCAGGTCGACAACCCGCCCATCATTTTGTTTAGCAAAGGCATGTGGCTTGACGTACCGAAATCCGCAATGGATATCTTGAAGTCACGACGTCTGAACATTGCAGCGGGCATCCACGCCGCCGAACACGCCGTATTGTCCCTTATGCCCAACTTCGTCATCAGCATGCCGGGAGATGTACGCACGGAATGCAAAGTTCCCGAGAAGGAGTTTTTGCAAAAGGAATCAACGAGGAAGCGACCTGCTCGGTTGACGTTTTATGACGCAAAAGGCGGGGCGAGCGGTTCTGGCATCAGCACCAAAGCATTTGAGTTCATTGATACGTTGCTCAATCAAGCGTGTCAACGACTCACGTCTTGTCACTGTCTTGAAGGATGCAATGAATGCTGTAATGATGATGCGTGTAAACAGCATAACCAGGTCATGTCCAAAGCAGGTGCTATGGTCATTGTCATGTGCTTGCTGGGTAAGGAGAAGCAGATTGATGTCGAGGCGCTGCCATGGGGTGAGGAGGATGTGGAACAAGGTTTCGATACGGTGGTTGAGGCGGTTGGGGTCAGAATGGCGGAAGGCAAGACGAGAGACGGGGGGACGTTGCCTGGAGAAGGGGATGAGGGTGAGGAGAAGATGGTGAGAGCGAAACTTGTGGACGGTGTTTGGATTAAAGAGGAAGAAGAAGATGAGGATCATTTCAGTCGAAGCATTCATATGTATCGGGGGGAGAGGACGTTTATTGGAGTGCATAGGTAGCAAGGCTTCATGTCGTGTTTGGGCATAAATAAATACTGTGAAGGAAAACTACAGGAGGAAAGCTGGAGTAGAGAAATGTACCAGTGTAACGACAGAACCACAAAAGTGAACCCCCACCCAAATCATCAGCAAAGTCCGTATGTCGTACAAACCAATTATACAGAAACCCAAACCAACAAACGCCGCGCAATGCTTCATATACACGTGCCGATACCGTCATCCTAATTGTACTGCCTGCTCTTAGCAGCCAGCTCCTCTTCCTTCTGCTTCTTTGCCGCCTCCAACTTCCTCAACTCTCTCGCCACACCCCCGGACGCCCTCCACCAGACATCTGTGCCCGTTCTGATCAACCTCTCCGCTGCACTTGTTGGACCATCAACTGCCGGCCTAACGTCGAGGAAGAAGACTGGCTCGCCCGTAGGTTCGGGCTCACCCTCGTAGTAATCAATCACGTATCTAATCTCCTTGCACCCTTTCTCGTTGCAGCGTTCGACGAACCAATCGTGGCGATCAAACGGGGGCGCCGTGCCAAACTTTTCCGGCATAACATAACCGAGCCATTGCAGTATTTGAGATTTCGGCGTCGGTTCCGTAGGGCGACCGGTAAAACGAAGGAGTTTCGGGGGTTGGACATCCTTTTGGTCCCAGGTTGTTGTGTCAAAGGGGTCGTCGTGTGTGCCGAGCATAAAGTTTGCGACGTCTTCGCCCTTTTTGCAAATCTCATAGCCTTCTGCTAAACCGCGGGAGAAGCGTCGCTCCCAGCCCATAATCTCCGCCCAGGCGCCCTCGTTGAGGAAGTTGTGTACGCCAACCATGGACTCGACGGCTGTGATGTCCGTGTCGGTGTAGCCTTTGCGTAGCATGGCGTTGTACATTTGCTGGGGTGAGGGGTACTCCCAGAGTGACCCGTCACCTTTGGGAATCGTAGAGGTTTCGCGCTCGAGAGGGAGGTTTACGGATTGCGTGTCAGCTCGCTCGTTTGAGAGTTCGGCGAACATGTTATTGAGGGGGTTTAGACGAGCGAGTAAGCCGGTCTTTGGTGGTGGCTCTGATGCGCCGGTGGAGGCATTTTCAGGCGGAACGTAGGGGCAGGCGCCTTGCGGTGTCTTCTTTTCGGCGACTACGGGCGCTGTGGGTTTCTTGTGCATTGGACATTCTGGCTGCGATGTTGTTAGAGGCGCATGCGCATGTGGAGTGGCACAAAACATACTGGAGGCTCCATGCTGCCTCGAGGCATAGGATGCGGCGCAACACGTGCAGCAGGTGCAGCAGGTGCGGTGTCTGCCCAAAACCAACCCATTATCAAGAATCGTGTAGAAGAAGAATTACGGCTGCGAAAACCAGAGGCAAACAAGGGTATATAGGGCTGAAGAAGATGGAACGGGTGGCGGAGTTTATCGGGAGAAACAATTTCGTGCAGGGTCCTCGTCGTCATCGCTCTAAGCAGGTCAGCTGCACTCCGATTGGCCAGATGACTCAACGCAGTGAGAGATGATTTGGAAGCGATATTTGGATTTATTTTCAGTTATATTCTTCATATTGTAGGCATGTGTGTTAGATTTTGTTGTATTCCAGTCCAGAAGCATCTTGTGTTGCTCTCCGACTGCAGTCTTCTATGATCCCGCCGCCTTTGCCGCCAACTGGCCAGTTCCCCGAGAGCTGAAGATGGCCATGATACCAAAACTACCATAGAAAAGAACCATGGGGTATGCTACCAAGCCTCGCATCGAAGTCATGCGCCCTGTGAAGTATGTTAGTCTCTGTAACAACCCTATCAGAAGTCTCAACTTACCAACAACAGTGAACATCGAACTGGAGCTGTAAGAACACCATGTGATAGCCAAGCTTGTCAGAAGATATCCAAACAGCCCGTCAAGTGGAACAATGATTCCAAACATCGATACCAGGACGAGAGGAAGCAGACAGTATCCAAGCACCGAAGCTGATCGCGGGAATGTCAGCGAGGAGCCGAGGTGTGAGCCATGCGGGTGACCGTGGTCTCCAGGGGTTGCCTCAACCGCGTTGACAGGCGGAGACATGAGCGAGAGGATCTGGTGGAGTAGAATTGTGCCGACGAACGCCAGGCCTGTCTCAGTCAGCTATTGTCTTCTTCGACCAGTCGTTTGGCCTACCATAGATGTAACCAAAATGAAGCTTGCCGGACAACTGCAGCCTGTCAGCTCTTGTTTCCCTGAGTTGCTATCGACCTTCATACCAACAATGATGTGCCAAAAATCAAGAAGAAAAGTATAGGACCTGCTACGTCGCTGTCGTCCATGATGTGCTGGTCGATACGACCAAATGGGTTCAGAACGGCCAATGTCTTATTCATCGTCAGCTGTGGATAGCACGAGGCATGGTCCAGAACCGACCTTCATTTGTATATGCCTGAAATTCACTCCCAACTCTTCCACTACACAATGTCAGCTCGTTGTATGCGATCGTGAAGTCGTGTTGCGTACATAGCGGCGGTTCTCCGTCATATCTGCTACAAGTCAGCGATTGTTACACAAACACATCCTCGCGACCTACCCCTCAGTACCAAAAGCTGCCAGCCATCCTGTCCGTAGCCCTGAACTGCCCATGCCCATCTGACCACTCACGCCCGGTGCAGCGAACCCCGCGCCATACTGTGCGGGGTATGCTTGACTTGCCGGTGCGCCATAGTTTGCCTGGAACGGTGTAGAATGTCCAGATACTGGCTGATTGGAGAATGAAGATGGGTAGAATTGGAGGTTCTGCGCATTTCCTGCGCCGTATTGAGGATTTTGTCCGTAGCCATATTGCGCCATTGTTCAATATGCAATTGCGTGTAGTCCCGTGATCGGAAGTAGGTTTCGAGCTGTGATGATCTGGCTGTAGGGTGTTCGCGGTGCTGGAGCCTGGCGGAGGTCTAGCGGAGGTGGTTTTGGGTCAAGATGGTACGTGGAGCTGGAGACGACGTCACCAGAGACTACCGGGCGGAAAGGACAGATCGCGGGGAAAGTAGGCTTTGGTTTTGGGAACGGAGGGCTTGCTCGCTGAAGTTGAAGGAAAGATTGTTTGTTTGCAATGTTGCGGCTCAAAGTGGCAGCCACATGTCATCGTGTGCATCGGCGTTGGCCATTCACAAGCCGCCGGGGCTTGGCAGCAACATGAAGGCGACGAAACCACATGGCACTACTGCATGTACTCGAAATGCAAACACACAGCAGGAGGGATGATTGTTCGTGAACTTGACAACACATGTTCAGAAATGTTTATTCGTGGGCTTGAGAGGGGTATCTAACACTAATTCTAAGAGGAGAGTCATCATTCATACATCAGAAAACCGACAGTTGCTGTATTCGCAAGCAATGTCGTGTCCGTCGTCACGGAAGGTATCTGGGCTCTTCCCAAGCCTCAGACGCTAAGTTCAGTACATCTCCCTGGTTCGTCTTGACGTATAGTTGCACCAGTCACACTGTCTAGGCGTTAGCAGCAGGTTATACCTCTCGCTGTATTGTACTGACCATGGTGTCGGAAGACGCATCGTTATCTTCACGACAATACTCATTGTTGCATTTCTTGCAAGTCCGAATAAAAAGCTCTTTACAGCTTATGCACGTATGGCCACAGCCAAAACAATCACGTCTTACACCGATAACCTGCAGCAGTTCACGTTAGCCTATTTCTTGATTCAAGATCGAGCACTTACCTTGGCGCGCAAGTGACAGTTCCAGGTGCAATTATCCAATAGCCAGGCTCCACGGCCAGTCTGGGTAAGACTGGTTTCCGGAATCCAACTACATCGTAACGGCCTCAAGGTAGCATCGCTTCTCGCGCGCCAAGGTAGGTCCATCATCCCCACATCCCGTCGCTACCGGCTCCGGCCATCATTTCTTCACGGAGGCAGTGTTCCACGCAGAGGCCCATATGTACCTTGATCGTTTGCTTTGGGAGCAGTTGACTGGTCCCATCAGGTTTCAAGCTCTCAGTAAGCTCGGTCTGCTGTAGTTCCGTACGTTGGGCGGTAACGGATCCAGTATAACAATCCTCGTCCCACCATTTGTGACATCTTTCGCACCAACGTCCCTTAAGGCAGTCCTCGCATCGCACTATCAGAGGCGGTGGCACAGAACCGTCGAGAGTATGCGGTATCTGGGCAGCACGCACAGAGGAGCCATGCAGCGGTACCGGGCTGAGTAATGGATGGTGTGATGGGCTTGAGTCGCCGAAAACTGCCGGTCCTTCTGGAGACGAGTGACATGTCTCGCAGCCCGATGGGCCAAGTGCGACAGTTGCGATTGTAGGCCGCAGGAAAGAGGATGGATGAGTTGCTCCACTCGCAGTTGCATCCCTAACATATGCTTTGCTCGGGTCATGTCGTGGTCCTCTGCACAGAACAGCATCGAAAGCAATGATGCCTTCGCATGCTTGGAGTATTTCTGCCCATTCCGGGGACGGCCGCTTTGGTATGATTTTGCCAGAAGATTGATACCATTTGTCCTCGGTCTGCGCTAGTACAGCGTCCAAGGCTTGTTGCGATTTCTCGTTCCATTGTGCCCCAATCTGCGCCCCTTGCGAAGTCGTCACGCCTCTAGGAATGTCTGCGGACAGTTTTCTCGTCACGGGCGATGTAGGACGCGGGGTCCGGTCGCGGGGTCCAAAGATGTAGATGCCTTTGACTCGAGGTGTGCCCGCAGGCCTTGACGGTCGAACCGCATATCGGAGGTATTGCTGAAGCTTGCGCTCGTTCATGTGCTTAGCTTCGCGAATAGAAAGTATACGAACGTTGAATCGTTCTTCCGTAAGCAATTCTTTGACCAACTCTGCTGTCACGCTGAGTCCGTCTAGGACGAGTGTGTGTACGTTACGCAGGACATGGAGCTTCTCCAGCCTGTTGAAGATGTGGCGTAAAGGACCGCTGTAAAAATCGTCTTCTGTGAGGGCTTCATCCATTCGCTCAGCGCGAAAACTGACACCACCGACATCAAGAGGTCCATCGAAAGGCACAATAGCAGACTTTACAGGGGAGAGGTCCAGGTAGCGGAAGGCTTCTGGCGACTGGAAGACGGCATGATGTAGAGACTTGCAGGTTCGCGACAGGTTACGAAGGGCAGATATTGGCAGGTAGGGAGCAGTTTGGCGCAGGATCAAGGTGTTGGAAAGTAGGTCCGCCAGGGAGGTAGGGAGGTCGTCACAGAAAGTGGAAGGGCCCATGGCGAGTGCTCGAGGAATACAACCAGAGAAATTTGGCCAGAGGTTAGATGGGTACTCACCGATTCTTTATCACAATGCAAGACGGCAGGCCAGACAGGCACGTGCCACTGATCTGACACTGCAGGTGTGTGTTGGATGAGCAAAAGGAAAGACTAATCGAGGTTGAGACGCTGCAGAAGATGGGGTTTGCGTAGGCGTGGGATACCGCCGATGGCTCGCTCCCTGCGGCGATCGCAAATGGAGACCCTGCCAAGGCCGGTGTAGTACGCAACTCAAAGCTTCCTGCAAGATCAGGCCGCGATGAAGCATAGATTGGAACACGTCTTGCAGCCAAGGCCGCGCCGGAGGTCTTGGTCATGGACTGTGGAAACAGGCTAAAACAGTCGCTGCGAGATGTCAAGCATGCGACGCGACGCTGGAAGCCACCGGGGTAATAGCCCCACGTTGGCCGGTTACGAGCATGAATCGACATATCGAAACTCAACAGGAGTCTTAGTATAGATGGTGCCAGAGCTCCTTAAGATAGTGCCCGGGCAGAGCCAAGGATCTCTTGCTGAATAGCGAAAAGACTTGCAAACTTTGATTGCTTGAATTTCCACGCGCATTAGAGGTTGCATGTTGGATACCCTCCGCGATAGTCTATCGGAGTATCTACGGAGGGCTAGTGATCGCCTCTCGCCAATGCACCAAGGGGAAAGGTTGCTCACCGGACGCCCAAGATCCCAGGCCGAATATAGATAGAGACCAGGATTGGGGAAAATGGGTAGTTTTCTCCGTCCAACGGTGGCGGTACCTTCACGCGTTACCACGCGAGGCGCGAGCGCTATCGATAAGCCTAACGGGCCGAGGCGCGGAAAGGAAGCGCAATGACGCCAGGCATTCACCGAAGCTTCGAGTAGAGAGGCGCATATGTCAGCCATTTCACGCTTCCAGCACAACAACTGCGATCCTTGATGCGTTTCTCACCACAGTCTCTACCTTTGATTCTCCGCAGGTAAGACACATCTACCATGAATTCGGAAGCAGAACTAGCAGAGCTGAAGTGGTCCGCTCAATACCAACTCGCGCACGTATCTCGAAGCACGCTACCGGGCGACAAACTTCTCCTTCCACCGTCAGCGTTGGAGCAGCTTCTCGCTGCGGCGCCCGTTGTTCACGTCGACGGAAATCGACCTCACATCACCGCCTTCGATCCCTTCAACCCGTACACGTTCAACGCCGAACGCCACGCAAGACAACAGACGCAGGACCGCTTCCAGCAGCTACCCCACCCACTTACCTTTCGACTCGTGAACCCGGAAAACGGCAGGGTTGTACATGCAGGGATACGCGAGTTCTCTGCAGAAGAGGGCGAGATCGTATTGAGCAGTTTCCTGAAGGAGGCGTTGGGAATCCAGACACAATCTGCAGAGCCGTCGAGAGATGCTAGTCCAGATGGGCAGGAGGAAGTCGATGCGGCCATGTCGAACGGAGCAGCACCACTCGAAAACAACGGTGCTGCATCCACAAAGATTACAGTGCATGCCAAACAGCTGCCGAAGGGCACCTTTGTAAAGCTACGGCCGCTCGAAGCTGGTTATGACCCAGAAGACTGGAAATCGCTACTTGAGGAGCATCTTAGATCCAACTTTACAACATTGACGAATGGCGAGGTCTTGGTTGTAGACGGTGGCCGAGGCGTTGGTGGCAAGCGCGAGGAGTTTCGTTTCCTTGTAGATGGCTTCAAGCCTGAAGGAGATGGGATTTGCGTGGTAGACACGGACCTGGAGGTGGACATCGAGGCTTTGAATGAAGAACAAGCACGCGAAACAATGAAGAGGATAGCTGCGAAGATGCACCGTGCACCCGGAACGTCGCAAGGTAGTTCTACCGGCGGGCTGGTTGACATATTCAATGCGCAAACCGGACAAGTACTTGACGGAGAATATGTTGATTTCGAGCTGTCGTCATGGGATAGATCTCGAGGCTTGGAAATTCTCTTAGATGAAGTGGACGATGAGGATGAGGTTGATCTATTTGTCAGTCCATATTCATCACGACAAAGAGCTCGTCCACGGGAAGACGAGCATGTCTTTGCAGACGTAACAAGTCAGTACCCGAAACGCATACGCCTGCGGCCTACAAATGTCGAACTCGACGATGCAGAAGCTGTGTGGATTTCAGTCCATGCATACCCATCCGAATCACCCTCAAACACACCCAAACCCTTCCACTTGAAGGTGTCGGTTTACGATCCCAATACAGAAGCAGAAGATAAAATGGAAGATGTTCTGGAGTCCAATGGAGCGATGGGACCGGACGAAGTAATTTGTCAAAACTGCAAACAACGAGTGCCCAAAGGCTCACTCTTTTTGCATGAGAACTTTTGTTTGCGAAACAACATTCTCTGCCCACAAGGTTGCGGACAAGTCTTTCAGAAGCGTTCGCCTGCCTACCAAACCCACTGGCATTGTCCCCATGATACCTTCACTGGTAACACTCCATTAAGCCGACAGAAACATGATGCTCTCTACCATACGCCACAGCTTTGCTCGACTTGCGATATGGACTTCCCGTCGATACCCATGCTCTCACATCACAAGACTACAGTATGTCCTGGCAAACTGATTCTTTGCCGCTTCTGTCATCTACAGGTTCCACAGGAAGGTGATCCGAATGATCAGTCCCCAGAACTCCTCCTTTCCGGCCTTACACCACATGAACTAGCAGACGGCGGCCGAACAACAGAATGTCACCTCTGCAACAAGATCGTTCGCTTTAGAGATATGGACACACATCTCCGACATCATGATCTGGAACGCCTGTCCCGCCCTCTACCGCGCATGTGTCGGAACGTTAATTGCGGCCGTACTCAAGATGGTGCAAACAAGGCAGGCGATACACGGGCTGGAACGCGCAAAGGCCAAGGCCCAGGCAACGAGATCGGCCTGTGCAGTGTCTGTTTCGGGCCTCTCTACGTCTCTCTGCACGACCCAGAAGGCAAAGCACTCCGCCGCCGTATCGAGCGCCGCTACCTCTCTCAGCTACTTACTGGCTGTGGGAAGGCTTGGTGCAAGAACGAATATTGTCGCACCGGCCGTAAGAACTTGGGACAGGAAGACAAGTCTGTACCCACTAAAGACGCTATCCCACTGGTGAAGCCATTCTTGCAGGGCATGGATGGGAAGGGCTATGATACTCCGCTGCACTTCTGCGTCGACGAGAGGACGCAGAAGTCTAGAACGCTAGCTGAGATGATTGCTGCAGAAAAGGGCATTGAGGGCAAAGGTGGATACGGTCTAGAGTGGTGTATTGCTGCAATGGAAGCTGAGGGTGGAGATCTAGATAAGGCGAGGAGCTGGCTCAAGGGGTGGGCACCTCAGAGAACGGAGGCCAGCTAGTGAGAGCTGAGAATGTTCTCATCGATGCATTTGCATTGCCGCAATTAGAACAATAGAGGTACGATGGGGGTTGTAGCATATAGACTAGACTAGAGAGATACCCAGTAACGATGTAGACGACCTTGAATTCACATAATCGAATCTACACATGAATCTCAATCCCATATTCTCTCCACATGGTCTAGAGCTTACTCTTCCCACTCTTGTCTTGCCCCTCTCTTTCCGTCTGCCTACCCATATCCTTCGTATTGCTCGTCTCCGCTTTCAAGCTGGCTGGATCTCCGAGTTGCGTCTTATTGACCTTTGCCCCGTCGTCATTTGCTAGTGTACCTCGTACCTTTTTGCTGTGCGGAAGATTCTCCTTTGCCTCATTCTTCTTACCTCCTTGCTTCCCATCTTCCATGTTTCGACCCTCTACGTTTCCGCCATTGCCTGTGGCTTTTTTGTCGCCGCCACCAGCGCTTGTACCAGCTTTGCGATAAGGGTCTGAGACTGTGGGAGCAGAATCTGAAGATGAAGATGAGGACGAAGAGGCAGACGGTGTATCATTCCCTTGACCGGCTGGTGGAGCGGAATCATTTGATGGGAAAGACTTCTTGTCGTCGCTGGCGGGTTTCAGACTCGTGCCATCGCCTAGATCGGGGGTAGATTTGGAGGAATTTATTGCTTCTTTGGTCTTTGGGTTTGAAAGGGTGCCGCGGACGGATTTGGAATGCAATGTGTCGACCATTGTTGCTGATGTTATCCGTGTAGGTATGTTTGGTGATGTTACAACTGCGGAGTAGAAAACCTGGGGAAGAGGAGGTTATGACCTATCAGTACCTCGGCAGCTACATCATTGAGACATAGGCGTAGTTTGAGATCTTCCTACTTGTTTACGGCTCGCGTGTCTTTGACGTACTGTTTAGCGCGTATAGATGACGTCTTGCATTATTGAGGTGCGCAATCACATGAAAGCATTAGGGTCAGATTTGAGTCTTTCCACACTCGTTGTTAGAAGTTGCATGTTCCAAAGTGGGCATCGGTCTCAGACTGTGTTGTTGTTTGTTCTTAAAGCATCAATGTCTGTCGTAGCGACGAACGAATGAGGCTGCGTCGGCGGCTTACTGAGCTGAGCACTGATGATCCCCATGATCCGTCGCACCTCGGCATCTCCCTACCCCAGAGCTCCACAATCATGTCCTCGATAAATGTCGCGGGAGCGATACAGGCGGTTCCTGTCCCAGAGAATATCGATGCGCCATGACAGACGCCGTCATTTCCCGCCTGTCGTCGGTTCCTTGGGCTGCTGCCTTGATCAATGACCCCAATTGGACTCGAGTCAACACTGCCTCCCGGACACCAAAGGCATCTGGAGAAGATTCCTTCTTCGCAGAGACTCTAAGCACAGGCCGTACGATACGAAGCCTTCTGACGCTTCGACCGATCAACGAAGAAGATGGTGATATTGCATACAAGGAGGTCAAGACTATCGTGGAGCTAGGCGACGGACTCAACGGCTACCCACAGATCATACATGGGGGTTGTGCTGCGACACTACTTGACGAGATGTGCGGCATCTTAATCATGCTGAATATGGAGAGGAAGGTGCAAAAGATAACAGAGGACGGCCGCCGCGCAGCTGCCTTGAACTACTTTACCGCCTGTTTGTTCATGTCGCGCATCAACTCTAACACACAAGCTGAACGCAGACAGATCTGAACACCACCTACAAGAAGCCGGTGCCGACACCCGGTGCGCTCCTTCTTACGGCCAAGATCGAGCGACAAGAAGCGGGCGATCGGAAACTATACGTTCGTGCGACCATCGAAGACGGCCACGGTACACTATACACGCTCGGCGAAGCCTTGTTCATCAGGGTTTCAACCAAGCTATGAGGTCGTTGTGAACCGTCACATGCTCTACATGTGAACAGCCAGTGATGTGACAGTATTACAATGTGTTACGGAATGTCCTCAAAGCGCCTGTCAAAATGAGCCTCACTCGGATGCCGGTCGCCGACCAGCCTCAAGAGCACGTCGACCAAAGTAGCGCGTACTAAACCAGTACATGAATACAGTCTCTCATCTTCGACGTCGTACCACTCGCGTGGCCATCTTTTGTACACGGCTGTGTGCCGACATGTTTGTCGTACGACACCGCACAATACAATTGCATGCCATGATCCTACGCAGGATGACATTGCGCTTGTTGTTGATGCAAATCCCAACCCCTTTTCTCTACTGTAATACAGAATCCCTGTCATACTTCGATTTTTGAACATCTATCACCATAGCCACCTTCCAATACTGTGACTAGACGGGCGTGTACTTGGAAATTGGCGCTGCTAACTTTTTCTACCGCAATTAGGCTGACCGACTTTGTCCGAAGTTACAAGCGTACGTTCGCTTGACTACCTGGATCGCATACTCTGTGACTATTCCATCGGCATCTGCTCATGTTTTGCGACATATGAAGCTACTGAGCGCGGCGCCAGCCCTTAGTGGCAGATCGGCCGAACGTGCAAGCTGGGTTCCGGCCACATGACTGGTCACAACCATATTCTTTTAATCTATCCAACCCTGACCCACATGATCTACCCTGTGCATGACCGTCGTCTAGGCCTGGCTCCTAAGATCTGGGGTAGTCAAGCCGGCGCTTGCGATGTTGCAATCTCCAAGGCATGCACACAAGAAATCCTTCTCTACAATACGGCGCTCGAACAACCTCTAACCCAACTAAAGCTCTACCATGCCCAGGCCTGGGCATGTCCGAGTCCACAAACGGCGCTAGATGCTCCACAGTGAGCGTTCATGCGCCTGACGTCGCCGTCATTTGCAATTCTTTTACTGGTGCCGTTTCAAACTGACTTTGTTCCGATCAGGCAGGTCCAAACAATGTTGCCGGGCTGGTCTTGAGGTTGATTGTCTTGCGACAGTCTCACAAGACTCCCTGCATTTGCCCCATCACTGCACAGTCGGTGTAAAGTAAGTGCCTTGACGTCCAAGAAGAAACTAACAGGAGCACGCGGTCTTGAGGCTTATGCTGCAGGGCAAGATCATAGGGCAGACTCATGCAGTGCGATGCATGGCTCTACTATCCAGGACTACCCCACATTCAGGCGTCGCCGTCGAACTACGGTAGATGGCGCAAACCCGGGGTTCTAGCATTCATGACCGGGGAGCCAATCGCAGAGACGTTCGCTCTGGTCTTAGGATTAGTGTTCATCACATGCTTTGTTCGGTGCTTGCGTTGTCACTGGACAGCACTTCACAGAAGAAATATGCGTAGGGCCGACCCGATGACCAGTGCCTATCAAGGTTAGCTGTAAATCCCCTGAGTCTCCTCGCAACTCCTTCTCTGCTTGCAGCTTACTCAAGGCGTATGTCGAAAGGCATGTTGCATATCAGTATCCGCTACCATTCAACCTTCGGTGAAAGCTGCAATTTTTGTGCATCATAGCGACAGATTGCGACAAATGGAAAGGTGGACCAGGCTCGCCAAATGGCTAAACAAAGCAAAGTATTCTTCGGAGATTTGGCTTGAAGGGGACGGGTGTAAGTACGCGCTCTTCCAGTCCCCAGACTACGTTACTCAGACTAAGACATCTCGAACTGTGAACCGAAATGAGCTATGTAACCCCTTCAAACGGCAACGGGGGTAGCCGCCTAGTGAGTCAGTATGCGGTAGGTCCTTATGACCTTCTAAGTGGCAGTCGGTGAGGTTTCCTCATCACCGGATACTGCTCGTTAGCCAGTCGGCAGGCTTCGTAGGGGCAGATCCTTAAACTGATCGCGTGGGTGTATGGGTCTTCTCCTATCACCCAAGAGGGGCGGTAGTAAACAAACGGAGGTGTTAAATAGACATCATTATCTCCCCTCCTGAGACCTCTTCTTTATTACTATACTCTACACTCCTTTGTACACCTTCTCTTGGTGTTTCTACTGTACATAGGATTGTCTACTGGTACATTCTTACGAACATGCGCTTACCCTCCTTGATTGCCTGCCTCGGTGCAGTCGGTATTCAGGGTGCTGCTATATGTAAGCAAATATCTCCCCCCTTTTTACAACTTAAGGCTGACATTACGTAGCCCGGTTTAGCAGACAAGTATCAAATGATACTGAGCCTGCATCAAACATAAGCAGCATCCAAGGAATTGCTGCTATCACAGATGGATACTGGTTAAATGATCTCTCTGGCAATGGAAGGGCTGCCTTCAACGGTAATAGCGCTTACAAAGTCTTCCGCAACGTCAAGGAATACGGCGCGAAGGGTAAGTCACTTTGCTTTTCGTATTCCAACATGCCATTGACGCTCTTACAGGTGACGGTGTTACCGATGATTCCGATGCAATCAACCGTGCTATTTCCGACGGGAACCGTTGCGGTCCCGGCGTGTGTGACTCGGCCACTGATTCCCCAGCCGTGGTCTACATCCCTTCTGGAACTTACCTCATCAGCAAACCCATCATCTTCTATTACATGACACAACTCATCGGTAACCCTCGAGGTCTCCCTGTTTTGAAGGCTGCTCCTACTCTCCAAGCTCTTGCTCTCATCGACGCTAGTCCTTATGGCAGCAACGGTAACGCTGGCTGGACGTCAACTAACATCTTTCTACGACAAATCCGTAATTTGGTCATCGATGGCACCGCTGTTGCACCTACCAATGGCTTCCAGGGTATCCACTGGCCTGCCTCGCAAGCTACAACTATCCAGAATGTCAAGATCCGCATGACCCAGGCGTCAGACTCGGTACATGCTGGTATCTTCGTTGAGAACGGATCTGGTGGCCACATGGCTGACCTTGATATTGAAGGTGGTTTATATGGTATGAACATTGGAAACCAGCAGTTCACCATGCGCAATGTCAAGATCTCCAAGGCTGTCACCGGTATCTCTCAGATCTGGGACTGGGGCTGGTTGTACTCCGGTCTTTCAATTAGCGACTGTGGAACCGCCTTCTCCATGAGCAATGGTGCCGCCGCCAACAAACTCGAGGTCGGCTCTGTTGTCATTATCGACTCTGAGATCACCAACTGTCAGAAGTTTGTCGATATGGCGTGGACAAGGACCAGTCAGCCTATTGGTGCTGGCCAGCTGATACTCGAGAACATCAAGCTCAACAATGTGCCAAACGCTGTTGTAGGCAACGGAGCCACTGTCCTCCCAGGTGGAACGCTCACTATCCAAGCTTGGGGTCAGGGCAACAAGTACGCTCCCAATGCGAACGGTCCAGAGAAATTCCAGGGAAACATCTCTCCTGTCGCTCGACCAGGAAGTCTTTTGGATGGTGGCAAGTACTATTCCAAGTCGAAGCCGCAGTACGAGAACCTCGGTACTGGTGACTTCATCAGTGCTCGTGGTAGTGGAGCCACAGGTGACGGTCGTACCGACGACACCAGGGCTGTACAGGATGCCATCACCAGGGCCGCTGCTCAAAACAAGGTGCGTAATCGCTTTAGTACTACACTTTATCTCTTTTTCAAACACTAACTCTACCATCCTTGTAGGTTCTCTTCTTCGAACATGGCGTTTACAAGGTCACAAACACCATTTACGTCCCGCCAGGCTCCCGAATGGTCGGTGAGACCTTCTCTGCTATCATGGGCTCAGGTGCCACATTCGGCAACAAAGACAGCCCTGTACCCATCATGCAGATTGGCAAACCCGGCGAGAGCGGTCACATCGAATGGTCTGATATGATTGTGCAAACCCAAGGTGCTACTCCAGGAGCTATTGTCATCCAATACAACCTCAACAGCGACCGTGGCTCCGGCGTCTGGGATGTTCACACCCGTATCGGAGGTTCCAAAGGTACCAATCTGCAGGTTGCTCAATGCCCTGCCACTGTTGGATCCGTCAATCAGCAATGCATGGCTGCACATACCAACGTGCACGTTACCAAGGGCGCGAACGGAGCTTATTTTGAGAACAACTGGTTCTGGACAGCAGATCATGATTTGGATGATGCACGATCCACACAAATCTCCATCTTCACCGGACGCGGACTGCATATCGAAGCGCAAAACGTGTGGCTATGGGCTAACGGCGTGGAGCATCATGCGCTATACCAGTACCAAGTAAGTCACTCTCAATTCTGTAACATGGCAATACAAGCAAAAGCTAACAAATAGATAGTTCAACGACGCATCGAACATCTTCGCGGGCTTCATCCAAACGGAAACCCCGTATTATATGCCCACACCTGATGCCTCGAACCAGCCCTACGGCAGGTCCGACGCTTTCTCGGACCCCGTCTACCCATCTGGTGCATCAGCCTATGGTCTCCGCGTGCTCAGATCCAAGAATGTGCTCATCTACGGTGGCGGCTTGTACTCCTTCTTCCGCAACTACAATGTCGGATGTTCAAGCGCTGACGCACCAAATGGGTTCCGCAACTGCCAGAGTCGTGTCTTCTCTATCGAGGGTGCTAGCAGTGTGCAGGCTTTTGCACTGAGTGAGGTGGGTAGCGAATTTATGGTTACAGTTGATGGGGTCGACAAGGCCAAGTGGAGTGACAACCTAAGTGTGTACTCGAACACTATCGGGTGGCTCGGATACGGATTCTAGATCTGGAAGGGGATGTTGAAGTGTAAATAGGAGTGAGGGATTCAATCGGCTGTATATATGGGCTGGAGTTTGGTGTTCCCCAGGTTTGCTGGCTACGGTCGCTATTCGTTGGTCGGGTTATCATACTATGGGCTTAGTATGTGCTTTCTTCGACAATGCAAAGTCTCAAATCATGCTTTTTCTCCATTTATTCTCTACCGAGTGTCAGCATTGATTCCGGGGTCATGTAGTCGTGTGGCTGGCAGTTGATGTTGCACCTCAAGCTCAATACTCGTGCGTGAATAGTAAATTCATCTCATGATCACTATCTAATACTACTCGTATGTCTTCTGACCAACATTCAGTGCTTCGCGAGGATAGTTTGTTAGGATTTCTAACGTCAACCGCTAAAAGTTGCTGTTTCCCCACGTGGCGGACCCTGCATACACAACTCCAGGCTGCCCCACCGAGGGGCACCCAGGTAGCTCTGACGTTCGAAAGCTGTCGAGCGCAGCTACAACATCACCAAAAAAACAGTCTACTTTCAATACATCACACTCCAATCGCAAACTGTTAGAACAAACCGATCGATATCCAAGATGGCTGGCGTCAATCTCCAAGAAGTCCACGACTTCATGATCTCTATCGCCAAACAAGCTGGTGAACGAATCGTCTCCGCAAAACCCACAACTCAAGGCTCAGGATCGAAGAAGAACTGTACGTATCGATCGCTGAAGTGGGATTCTGTACTATCAAAACGATGAGTACTAACCAAATTGGATTGCAGCGGTCGATCTCGTCACCGAAACTGATCGCGCCGTCGAGAATCTTATTTCGACATCCCTCCGCGAGAAGTACCCAGACTATGAATTCATGGGCGAAGAAACATACGTAATGCTCCCGTACGAACTGCATATGAGACAGTTACTGATCTAGAACATCATTCTCCAGAAGCCCGGCGACAAACTTACTGCAGCACCGACATTCATCTGTGACCCCATCGACGGAACGACGAACTTTGTGCACCGATACCCTTACGTCAGCATCTCGCTCGGTCTAGCGATAGAGCGTGAGCCTACCGTAGGAATCGTGTACAACCCATTCACACAAACTTTGTACTCTGCGATAAAAGGACAAGGCGCGTATATGAATCAAACGACCAAATTACCACTATCACCACCAACGCCGCTAGAGACACTGAATACCTGTTTGGTTGCTGTGGAGTGGGGCAGTGACAGGAGCGGGAATGACTTCAAGGTCAAGAGTGAGACTTTCAAGAAGCTGGCAGCCACAAAGGAAAATGGGGGTGGCATGGTACATGGGTTGAGATCATTTGGTTCGGCGGCGCTGAATCTGTGCGGGGTTGCGAGCGGAGGTTTGGACATTTACTGGGAAGCGGGATGCTGGGCATGGGATGTTTGTGCTGGGTGGGTTATCTTGAAGGAAGCCGGCGGCATGGTGGTTGATGCAAATCCGGGGAACTGGAACCCAGAGGTTGAGGGGCAGAGGTATCTTGCTGTACGAGGAGGTGAAGGACAAAAGGAGATTATTGAGGAGTTCTGGAGCTTGGTTGATGGTGCGTTTGAGGTGGGTATGTAGAGGATGGATACTCCCGTGAGAAGAGTGGCAAACATGGTCAAGTTCGGACATCATATCACATCAGCATCAGCGCAATAGTTAGCGGCGGCCAAGGGTTTTCTCATTATTGCCACCACTAAGATATCCTCCACAGTCAGTCAGAACCTTTCGAGCGGTCTCGATCAATCTGTCACCGCATCGAACACGTCTCCACCAGAGAGTGGTGTTCTCCAGCACGATGTCTTCCTGATCCACGCAGCACCATGTTTCCAAAAACGAATGTCCCTTCTTTTCCTTGGTATTCATACAACAAGCGCTTGATTCCCCAAAGCACAAAACAAAGGAAACACAGTTTCGTCGTCGTGTACTCTCTCCGCAAGCAGAGAGGGGAAGAGCTCGTTGATATCGTTGAATTAAGGATCAGGGGAAACGCGATAGGGGTAAGCAAACTCCACTAGTAAAAGAGAGCGAGCAAGAGAGATAAGATGAGTTGGGATGATACAACGGTACGCCGAATGTTTTTGGTTGTTTTCACGTTTTGTCGCTGGTCGGCAATTTGGATGTGCGAGCGGAGCAAGGTATGGTTTCCAACTTGGTGTGTACTCCGGGGTTGTATGCGAGGTGTGTTTGTTTGCGGGTGTTGCGGCGACGGGTAAGTGGGTGTGCGAATCAGTGTCTTTAGATGGTCCTAGGAGTGCCGCGGGCTGAGGCGCTGCCGGATTGTCAGTACGAGATCAACATCACAATATGCAGGGATCTTCAAAAGAGGGTATAGCAGAGAGGCGCAAGGCGTACCTCGCGTCCACAAGATCATCGACATGATTGCACATAGCCACGAACAAGTCAAAGAACAGTTTTCCCCCCATCTCCATCTCCATCTGCATGGTGCCACTACGCTTGAAAGTTTTCCGACTGCGGATAATCAGAGCGAGGTAATGAGCGCGCAGCCGCGAGTCGCTATCCGGCGTATTCTCGTACGCGTAACGAGCGCTGCGCAAGATGGTTCCGACCTCGATCCCGCTCTGCAGGCCCTGCTTGCGCAGAGAGAGCTTCTTGAGCTCTTCGAGGCCATAGCGATCAGCTGCACAGTAGACTGCTGTGTCGCGGAGAATGACGTCTCCTACGCCGGAGTGGAAAAAAGTTGGCTCGACAGCAGCTGCGCGGTCGCCGAGTTTATTTGGGTCGGGGGAGGCAATTGCACCTTCGAGCATCCAGGTCTGGCGGCGCTTGTCTTGGACAAGGCGTGGGTAGTAGTCGCCCTTGTACAAATACTCGAGAATACAACTGAAAATCTCAGGTTCCTCCGTGGGCAGATCGATGCGGCGATTAGCGGACTCGAAGAACTGGCTCCGCAGCAGTTCAGCAAAGTACGGAGAGTGACTTAATACATCTTCGTGCGCAGCGAACAGTCGCTGGTCGGAACCAACGATGACTGTTACGATGGAAGAGGTGAGCGCTGGTGAGCCACCATCCATCATTGGACTGTCCTTGCGCGTATCCAGCTTCTCGGCCATGACCTTCTGCTTGGACGCATCGCGGAACGATCTCTTCGGCTGTTTGGTGATCTTGCCTGAACGGTCTTTTTCCTTCGAGCTAGCGAAAGAGCGTTTGCCGAACATTTTGACCGAAGAGAGAGATCGAAGTAGCGAGCGACGGAATTTCTCGTAAAGAGTGGACAGGTTAGTGTGACGCAGCGTTCATATGAGAGAAATGGGAGCTCCGGAAACTCTCAGATTTCGCAAACCTTTCGGGGGAGAAAAGTCGTTGAAAATCCGAAGAGCTTAGCGAGTTTACCAACACTGGTGGTGAAGATAAAGCACGCTTTGGTTGTCGAACTCAGGCTTGTCGTGAGGCGTAAAGATTCAAGTTGTGGGGTCGCAGCTTGTTAAATACCGACGATGCCAAGTCGGTGCCCCTGTAGCCTGGACAACTAGCGCTGGCAGGCTGGGGCTATGTTACATGCATACTCCTATCGCTATTCGCCCATTGCTGCATGCTGGGCTGCAGCAGATATCTATCAGGCTGCGAGGCGTCATTGTTTGCACCTCCTCATTTGATGCCCTTTGAAAACATGGAAGCCCGTGGAACATGGCAGGCCCTCTGAGGATTGACAGTAAGCGAGCCACGAATAGCACGCGATATGATGTGTTGGACCTAGCGATGTAGACTCGAGGCGCGAAAAAAAGCTAGCATGGACAGGGAGCTGGAGTTTGTAAGTAAAGCCGTTTTGGTCGGACCGTTTGTTGTGTGCGCGTCACGTCTCTATCGCGGTGTAACGTGACCTGGGGTTGCTGGGCGACCTCTGTGACTCACGAAGATAGTGGCTGCAATGAGTGACGAAATGTCCAGTCCTGCAATGCACCGCGCCCAAGTCTAGATTCAGGAAGATTTTGAAGGTCGGGGACAACATGCAGAAGTAGGCTCAGAGCTCCGAACTATAATACTGCGCTTATGCGCTATGCCTAGTGGTGAAGCGAGCAAATGCGTGGCCTACGTGTTCAGGGACTGTAGCTGCTGCTGCTAGATGCGTCGCGGTCCTTATCGTGGTCTTCGCCTTGCAGTCGGTCAGTAAGCCAGTCGTAAGCGTCTAGCAGCTGTCAAGTCCAAGGTGAAACACATTAGGCCGTCAAAGAGGTCAAAACCACGTGTTCTAGATGACTGTCGAGGATGTCCAGTCTCGGAGATATAGGTGTGGATTAAGGACATGGGAGTCTTGGTAAGATGTGGTGACGGGGATGCACCTTGATGTTCGGCACTCGCAAATGAGGCGCAAAGTAGCGATACTACCGTTCCCTGGTGATGGTATGACGTCGTTGTGTTTTCACACACTCGAGTGAAGTTCAGCAAGACGTGATGCGAACAATCGACAGATATGGAACGAACAACGTGTGAATTCTAGCGTGTCCCTGCTACCAGAACGTGTGAAGGCGATCGTCTTCCGGGCCGCGTGCGGAGCTTTGACTAAGGATCTAAGGTCCCTCGTCATCCATAGGCAACTTTCCCCACATCTACAACCCTCTTTTCACGTCCATCACCTGCCACTGCATCCCACTTACCTACCCGGAGAGTAAAGTTGTTGCATTCTATTCTTACTCGTCGCTCTGCCTGTACATTCACAGCGGGCGCCTGCTTCTGTCTGACTACTTCAACTACACCGCCTACCGCGTCGCCGTAGACAGTCTCAACCAAACTTGACAGAGCAACCACACCAACTAATCGCAACCATGAGCACCGGAGCGAAGAAGCGTATCATGAAGGCAAGCCAAATTGCCCTGGCGCAGAAGCAAGCGTACTAATAACAAGACGATAGGAGTACGGCGAGTGCATGGCTGACACACCGCCCGGTATGAAGATCAACTTTGACGAGCAGAACATGACCAAGTGGGAAGTGTTGATGGACGGCCCAGCCCAGTCGGCCTACGCGGTATGTTGGATTGTCTGATCCATGCGCCTTCCGTGCGCTCTCGGTAGCGCCTGCTAACAGCTATGCAGGGCGGGCATTTCAAGCTCGAGATTACTTTCCCGACCGAATACCCTTTCAAGCCACCCGTCGTCAGCTTCCGAACCAAGATCTACCACCCCAACGTCAGCAACGACGACAAGGGGTCCATGTGCTTGGGTCTGCTGCGAGCCGATGAGTGGAAGCCGCCAAACAAGGTCGTGTCGGTGCTCCGCCTAATCCAGACGCTGCTCATCGAGCCCAACCCAGACGACGCGATTGAGCCGTCCATCGCCAACGAGTACCGGGAGAACCGCAAGGAGTTTGAGAAGAACGCAAAGGACTGGGTCAAGCGCTACGCCAAGTGAGGGGTCTCACGGGTCCTTTACCGGCCAGGCGGACGTGGGCATCGGTTGGGGCAGCACAGAGCTTGACGGATATATATTCATTTTGCATCTTTGGCGTTCGGCGAAATTTGCATGCGGACGGAACCCGTCTTGACCGGTGTGGGCGAAGAAGCATACAATGTTTTGCAGATCGCGATGCGCGCACGACTTAGCCAGGCATCGGGCGATTAATGCAGGGTAGACTTACTCAGGTTCACCAAATAAGATGAGTTCAAACCGCAACATGTCGTCATGTTCAAATCTCCCATGCCAGTGCTCTCAGAAGCGAGCCGTAGCATATTACCAGGGGGGGACCTGAAAATTTCCTTCTCGAAGCCCGAGAAAGGCTTCCACCGCCTAGTGCACTTCCTATCTGAGATTGCTATGTCCTAGGCAGGTCGACCATCCAAGTTTGTTCGCTTCGGGGTGAGAGCTTGGAGGCTGTGAGTGCAGGGCCAAGGGCGCGGTGCTAGCGAGTCAGGCGCAACAAAGCGTGTGGCACGCGCCTCAGAAGTCCCTCGCAAGTGTTCCAGCAAAGCAAATAGTGCATCATGTAATCCGAGAGAGCCGCCCTGGGAGCTGCTCGTCCTGCTCGCCATGCATCGAGCGAGCGGACAGACGAGGTAATCTTGTACAAGGTGTATTGCTGGGTAATTGCTGTGATCTCCGTGTTTCAATAGTCTGCCCGCGGCTGATTGGCCGGGAGCGCGTCAATGTCGCGAGGCTGCCGGCCGTCGGTACCTGTTGCAGCGCTTATGCAACTCTCCTAATTTGTGCCGTTGCATGTCAAAGTAACGAACTCCTCTGACAAGCCCACAGAGGTCCACCAAGCTCCTACCGGCCCGCGACCTCCCAGCTTACAGGAATCGGGGATGAGGGAAGCGCCGCGTCTTGGCAGAGAGTCAGTGACGGACGGATCCAGGCGCTGCAGCTGAAGGAGACTTTCCTGCTACACTTTGGCCGCACTCATCTCCTCACCACCGTCTGATTGCACCCGCGCCAGTGCGGCACACCACGTTCCTTATCCTTCGAACCCGACCTCATTCTTTCACTTTACCCGTTCACTGTCCCGACTGCTTTTTGCTTGCCAACGCCGCCGCCGCCGCCATCGCCGCCACGCCCAAGAGCAGGCTCTCCACAGGCTCGACACCAATCCACGCCGCTTCACGACAACCACTCACCCTCGTTTCGTAGCCTGCAACTCGCACCCGAGAATGTTACCGCGAATCACCAAATCCGAGCTGTCCTATTCTCCGGTCGAATGAGCGCCTGTTCCGCTGACCTACACCACCACATTCTGCACCCGTTGACCACACAATGGGCGACGCTCTTCTACGTGTCGCTACAGGCGTCTCGCCCGTAGCTGATGCTGACAGGAGCCCAGAGCCACACGCTTCCTACACGTCACCCACTACCGAATACACTCCCCCAACGTCGCCGCAACCGCAGATGCCGTACGCGGCGAAGAGGGGATTCGGATTACATCGGTCCAAGCAGCCAGCTCAGCTCCAGATGGACACAGCAGACGCGCCGCCATACGAGCACCCCGTCTACAGCCCATCGCCTGCAGACAGCCCGACCCTCCCGCTTGCGGCACTGCCTTCCCCAAAATTCGCCCAACGCCAGCGAGCTCCTTCCCTCCTTCGCCATGCCGCCGTACCCTCCTCTCTTAATGACATCCAAGCTGGAATGGGACAGGGTCCAATGTCCCCAATAATGGCCCATACAATGGCTCGCCCAGATAGCGGCCCACGTTCGCCTGATCTTCGCGCCATTTTCAACCCTCTGGCCAGCAATCCTGTTAACTCGACTGGGCCGTCATGGGACTCTTCCAATGAGGATTTGCCCGGGTCACCCGCCTCACCTTTCAGACCCCGCGGCATGACTGGCTCTTCGCAGCAGTCCTTCCAACCAACTCCTCCCTTAAGATCAGTAACATCTGTTCCCGACTACGCCCAATATGGAGGCACCGGGCGCGCTAATCTATCTGGCACCTACAAACCCAACAGAGGCGCCCCCAATTGGGCTCACAACGACTATTATCCTACTCCACCTCGACCGTTTCGCGGCGAAGAGCCACGGGCCAGTTTTAGGTCCGGGTGGACCAATGCGTCTTCGAGTATATTAGAAACCAGCGGTACAGAAAGAAGCAGTATTGCCACCGCACGGAGCTCTATCGCCAGTGATCGGCAAAATAGCCTTTACTCGAGAGACCCATCAAGAGACCGTCTTCGGGAACGCGACGGCTCACCAGAAACAATCCAGACTTCCGAAATTGCCGAGGAAGATGAATACGTAGACCCTGTTGGCGACGTGCTGGACTCCTACTATTATGATGAGGAGGATGAAGAGCGCAGTCCTATAATTGAGCAGGGCGAACGAGACTTGCAAAGCCCTTCGCCAGTAGGTCTTGACTCAGAGCCTCCTGAGCTATCGCAGACGCCATCTCGCGATTTCGACTCATTAGATTCCTTCCAGTCCAACGAGAGTCTGAACGGTAAGCTAGGAACCAATGTCGACTCGAAGGAGCTATTGACAATTCGACCACCCTCTGGGTCGGACCTGGATGAGGCATACAACGCGGATCCCGCCGAGCGAAAGGCATTACGTATTGAGTTATTGCCCTCGGTACAAATCAGCCCGTTCCAGGCCGCATATACGCCACGAACAATCCAAGCTGTAGTGCAGCAGTCCAAGAAGAGGCAGTCGGGCGTACCAAAAAGGACAAGTGAAGAAGCGCCCAGGCGTGTATCTGTTACATTGCAAGCTCTGGCGCTCAGGACCACAGAAACCAAGGGACACCACGCGAGGAAATCGAATGGCAGCCGATCACAACTTGATCATATTCGCCGCGATATATCCGGACTTCCACAACTGCCGCCTAGCCGATCTCGACTTTCACGCCAGGATTGGGCTAACATTGAGGCTTACTCCAAGCGACATAGCAAGAGACCAAGCGTTCCACGTACCTTTTCTAATGAATCTCTGGCCAGTTCTCATATCCCTCAATCTCCGCCTATGCAGAGATCTCAGCCGCTCCCCGAGCTGGATGAAGATGAGGCAATTCCCCGTCGCGCTTCTACGAGTGTGTTCGACCGGAAGAGCGCGTTGTTCGATCTTGGCATGATGTCTCAACTTACAACTACCAAGAGCAAGCCTGAGACCCCGAGAACCCCCACGTTAGCACCTCCCAACCAGCACGTCACGACTGTGATAATGCCTGGTCTACGAAAGACGGCTGCGCCTGTGGAGAGAGACCGCTATGGATTCAAGAAAGCTTCTGACAAGATCAACGTTCAGGAGTATAACGCGTGGGCTTCCAGATACGAAGAGCACATCTCCCGCAGGAGAGGCAAATGGATCTCCCTGATGGCTAAGCAAGGTCTGCCGACAAATGAGCCTACCAGGTTCCCTGATATGTGCGAGAAGGTCAAACGATACGCTCGCAAAGGATATCCCCCTGAGTGGAGAGGTGCAATGTGGTGGTTCTATTCTGGTGGTCAGCACATGATTACACAGAAGGAAAATGTCGGTCTGTACAAGTCTCTAGTAGCTCGCGTCAACCAAGACGAGCTCAACAAGGACGACAAAGATGCAATCGAACGCGATCTCGACAGAACGTTCCCCGACAACATTCATTTCCGTCCGGAACCAGCAACTGATCTACTCGACGGTGAGTCTGACGACGAGCCGGCATTGATTCAAGACCTGCGCGAGGTGCTATCTTGCTTTGCTTTGAACAATCCCAACATTGGTTACTGCCAGTCTCTCAACTTTATTGCTGGTCTTCTTCTGTTGTTTCTCAAGCAGGACAAGGAGAAGGTTTTCATCCTTCTTACTATTATCACGCAAAACCATCTCCCGGGTGCCCACGCTCGCAGCCTGGCAAACACAGAAGTCAACGTACTTATGATGTTGATCAAAGATTATCTGCCAAAGGTGTGGGCGTCGATCAACGACACCGATCTCATTAACAGCGGCGCTGGCTCAAACGCTCATCCCAACTCAAAGTTCCAACGACAACCCACAGTCGCCCTCTCTTGTACTTCTTGGTTCATGAGCATCTTCGTCGGTGTCCTGCCAATCGAGACCGTACTTCGCGTCTGGGACGCTTTTCTCTACGAGGGACCACGTGCCCTATACCGCTACGCTCTTGCCATCTTCAAGCTCGGTGAACCCGAAATCAGGAAATACCGTCCTGGTGATGGCGAGATCTTCATGGCTGTGCAGACACTACCAAGGCGCTGCCTTGACCCCAATATCTTGCACGACCTGGCGTTCGTGAAGAAGGGTTTTGGAAATCTGTCGCAGAATGTCATTGACCAAAAACGAATGTTTTGGCGCGATCAGAACATCATAGCACATCAAACTTCTGTCAAGAACACGAACGGTCGAAGACTGCTCGGCGTACCACAAGAGGACGAAGAAGACGGAGACAGGGATAGCCTCCGGAAGGCCATGGGCATGAACGGCCTACGCCGTCGCGCATCCCGCAAGTTCCGCAAGATGGGCATGAAGTGAAGCGAGACTTCTATTGCCCATTCCAAAAATAACCAACTAGACGTTTAGCACGAGTCCAATGTCGTCGACCGTGCTTTTCATACTTACATATACGTTTGCAGCGTTTTCCATCATCTGGCGTTGACTAAAAATGGCGGGGTCATTGGGGTATTTTGAAATGCTTGTTTCTTCTTGTATAATAATCATGATATACCCTTTGTGTGGGCGAGTCGAGACGGAGAGATTGCAGAAAGTAGAAGGATTGAGACAGGCTGCTGTCGTAGCATAGCATGGCATCGGATGGACGTTTTGTTGGGTAACGATTACGATGTTATGACCCTCATCAGTCAATCAATATACCCAGTTCGTTCGTTGTACCATTACTCATCTTCACATCTGCTGTTTGTCAACTTGTCGTGTTTGGAGAAAGACCATGTAGTAACTCGTTGGATTTGATGCTGTTCTATTCCAAACCCGGTTCCGATCCTTGTTCCAGATAACTCCAGTGTATCCCATCCGTAAATGCTCGATCGAATGCCTAAATGTCATCATGCTTTTCCCTCGTTATCCAATGTCTTCTTTCGACATAAACACTTATTGCTTGCTCTCCTGCTCCCTCGACAAACGGTCATGCTCGTCAATGTCGCTACCCGGTTGTTAGTATTTAGATATAAAAGGCTGAGGAGAAAGAGAGAGGGAAAGGAGCAAAACATACGTAGCCTCCCAAGGGTAGTTGATCCAAACATCTCCAACTGTCCTGGCAGCACTATACCTGCCCTTGAGGATCTCCTGAGGCAATTGACCCTTCTTCGCCTTATCCTTGTTGTGCAAGACGAAGATTGAGAAGTTTGTCTTCTCGCCCTCGCGGCCGAGCTTCTTGACTGCGGTCTCGACATCCTTCTCCAGCTCGCGGACGGCGTATTCGAGGGTGGTGCGTGTGTCATCTACCTCGTCGACGATGAGGACGTTTTTGCCGATCAGGTTTGCCATCTCGAGAGAGGAGAGGTCCAGCCATTGGGTTCGTGTTACTTTTGTGCCGGGGGTTTCGACCTCAGAGTCGGGACCCGAGCCGAGTTGTTCGTAAAGGGAGAGACCGATGGCCTGGATGGGGATGTTGGGGCTGTTGGGCTTCTTGAGGAAAGAACTCAAGAGGTTGTTAGTTGAGGGGTTCTTGGTTTCGGAGGCGTTGAAATGGGACTTGGAGGTTACGTACCGGAGGATACGCGCAGGGACGTAACCACCACCGCCAATGGCGATCATAAGGTTAGGCTGGAACTCATTAAGGATTTGGTCTGCTGCCTCTTGGCAGAGCTTGTGGACCTGGGGGGAGGGAGGATGTCAGCTGCATTCTGCGTATTTTGTTTACTGGATATTGTGTAAGGGCTCCAGGCTCGTCATAGTCGCATACGTGGGGACGTAGGTAGAGTCTCTGGAGGTGTTTGCTGCAACAGCCGCGTCGAGGCGATACCAGTTGTCGTGTTGTATACCCGCGGACTGGTTGCGGTACACAAGCATACCACATGCGCGTGTGTGCGCGGGGTGTCTGATCGCATGTGTAACATCTCATCCTGCACGTACCTGGTTGTATGTGACGTAGACCTTCTCGACCATTTTCGCGACAGTGTTCTGAACTACGGCCTTGAAGCGTAAAAAGTGGTATATGAGTTGAATGGCGGAGTAGAATTGTTTTTGCAAAAAAAAAGTCTGTCACGCCGCGGCAGAGTCGAAATGGTTACCTACTTGAGTAGGCAAGGCTAGAGCGGCGTACGCCGAAAATCCAAGGTGGGGTGTCTTGTGCCCCGCAACCTTCTTGTGAGCCAATCAGGTGAGGCGTGGTTCGATAATTCACATGCACGCAATGGGTTGTGAAACCGTTAGTAGCAGCAGGTCTGCAATCATGCATGACTGACTACAAATAGTGTATGTATCAATATCCTCTTGTACCTACCACCTCAAGTTCCCACATATCAAAGAGTGTTCCGCTCTTCGTCGGCCATTGGCCTTCGTTATCATCGCCGAAACAGAGTATATAGAAATGTAACACCGTATTCCTGACAATGTACTTTTCGTTCATCACGATAGGCGAATTTAACTTCTCCCAGACGAGGGCCCTCCTGAAGTCCTTCGTGTCCCAGACGACGGGCACGTAGCGTTTGGTATCACTAGTACCCATTTGAGCAATCATGTCTCGCTGCTCGGCCTCATGATCCCATCGATCACCATAGCAGGTGTCTCGCCACCATGCCAGTGAATCCCACCATGAGCCTTGCTTACCCTGGTATTTCGGACCCTGCCAAACACTTAGGTCATTCTCCTCCTCATTGAACCGTAGCAAGAGCGACATCTCCCCCTGAGCAATGTCATAATAGTGCATGTATATCGCGAAGATAGACTCTTTGTAGTCTACTGGAACAAAGTCGTTTATGGCTGGACGTTCAAATCCTAGGGCGCCATCAAAATCAGGTAGGCGTGCACGATGGGTGCTAATACACTCTCCGCGGTACGTGTAGCGACGAAATTCGAAATCTCGTGGACCCTGACAAGGTGTAGGACTACGTGAAGCTCCAGTAAATATGATGATCGTCTGGGTTTCGGGCTGTACAAGAGGAGCTAGAATGTATGAATCGTGTCTCCTGAGCGCGAGTTAGATTTACAAACCAAAATGGCCGAGACTATTACATAGATGTCGTTTGGTAAGACAGGCACGGTTCAGGCTTAGGATATGCAGAAATTCACCTACTGTGGGTTGAGGAATATGTTCCCCAGCTCGTGCCTGATCTCAAACGACCTGCCACGCTGCGAATCGTACTCCCAGATATACACCGATGCGTGGTAGTCGACACAGGCAACACATGCGACAGTGCGTCCACGACAGCTAACGTTCTTGAGGAAGTTCCTGTTTGGTACTCTGAACTTCTTGCAGCCTTGTTTGCCTCGCAATTCATGCACGTAGCAAACGTTTGCATATGTGGTCAGCACCACGATCTCACTAGATGCGAAGACATTCATGATTTGCTCACGTGCTTCTCCGCCCAAAACGCGGAGATGCCATGTATCAAGGTCCAGCACGCAAGCGGAGCGTGATGGGGTCACATCGCGGTGGAATACGTGATGCCAGATGAGACTACTGCCTACCAGCTTGAAATCGTAGATCGGGTTGCTAGGAAGGAGGGACTCGTCGGAATCGTATTTGGGAATGATTTTGTAGATACGACTCGGCTTGCCAGTGCGAAAAGCATGTATATCGCGAGCTTTCTTTTTACACAGGGCGTATTCAGCATCTTGAAGATTGACAGTACCTTGATACCACTGGTTGAGGCTTGCTTTGAGGACATGTAGACTCCGGAGGGTATCGCGCCATCGTTTTGAGACACTTTGGAGGCGATATGGAGTAGCAGGATCCAAGAGGCAAAATATCTGAGCCACTAGCTCAACTGGCAGACTGCCGATGACGTCGAATTGAAAAGTGCGGCTGCTGGTCGCGGCATGGAGTGCTCTCCACTCATAGGTTGATAGTTCTGCTGTTAGATCCTGGAGCGCCCGGCCTCTCTCGTGTGTCTGAAGGCGTCGAAATGCGTTGATGAAGTCAGTGGCCATGTTGGTTTTGCTGTCGATCAGTGAGCGACGAACAAGCAGAGCTATCGATAGCGATGCGCGAGCCGAGTCGTGCAATCATATGCTTTGCGTGGTACGGGCGAGCAGTAGCTCTGGGGTAGCGCCTAACATTTTCCAAGTGGGCTGGGGAAAGTCGGTCGAGTGCTGACTCGATATAGGTTTGGTGGTTGACGTCCTCTCTGAACGTCTGTGCGGGTAGGCCGGCTAGCCAATCCTGCGGACCCTGGACCCTGGACCCGATAGCAAAAGCAAAGCCGAGGGAGTTTGACAGTGGGCATGGGAGTTTGCCAGAGAGGCAAGTCTGGCGATGGTGCCGTATGCCAATCTGTGCGACTTGACCGCATCCGCATCACGGGAACGCGGTGTAAGGATAGGCATATCAGCCGCATTATACGCTGACCCCCGCAGCAGAAACAGTTCGCGTTATAGTGATATTAGCGGTGGGTTATTATGGTCGAGCGATGTTTCAGTGTCTCGACCTGCAGCTGGCCGACGACAGGGGCGGCGGACGCATGCAAGCGTCGCCATGGCCGCCAGTGTTTGCCGTGAGGGTGAGGTGCATGCCAACTGCCCTACAGCAGTAGCAAATCCGACCGCGGACAGACAGTGACCCGGCGCTGGCGTGTCGGTCGGGCACGAGTAGCATAGATAGATATAGATAGATGGATGACACTTGGCTCCCGCAGCACGCTCCAACCTCATCGATCCCCCGTAATTCCCCTTCGGCAGCGCTACCGTTCCGCCCTCGACTGCTGCCGTGCCAGTTTTGCGACACAGCCCTTCGCACATCGCTGTCGTCTCCTCGTCCCCGCCAAGCCCTCCATCGCCCTCGACGGCGCTGCGCTCAAACACAGCATATGGAATTGTGCCCTGGAGAAGCGTGTCAACCGGCGTAGAAGAACGCTTGGACCCCCTGTGCGAGCTCCTATTCCACAGCTACGGCCGCTCCCGATCCGACAAAGGACCACTCGCACCGTCTGCCATCCCGACCTTTCTGGAACCAAATTTGTACGGTTCGCGCAGGCGCTAGAAGAAATCCCAAAGACTAGGAACCTTCCAAGAAGCGCGCGCCCGCCGATTCAAAGCTTCTGCGGCGACGTCGGCCACACATATCGCATGCTCCTCCGCACCTTCTCCGCCTTACCACGTTCGCTGCCCACCGCAAACCGGGACCCTGCATCCATAGAGCTTTCACATTTTTCGACACGCTCCTCAGGAGAAGCTCTGCATCCAGCGTCCGCGGACCATCTCACCACGGCGCCTGCTCTCCACACTTGACCCCAACGCCATGGCTTCTGTCGCAGAGGCCCGCCGGAGTCCCTTCTCCGCCGATCCACACAATCCCAACCTCCACAAGTCGATACCCATCCTGCCCTCGTCTGGCTCGACGCTTGCGCCGCCTAGAGACCCCATGGACATCACGCCCACCTCGTCCACCATGGGCCCACCCTCTGACCGCAACGGCACAAGCTCCTTCCAATCCCAGTCGCAAAGAGAAGGAAATGGAGACTCGGGCAACACATCGCCCAACGGCAACCAGGCGCCTGCCGTGGGTGCTGCCGCTGCTGCACAGCAGCCCAAGGTCGTCCAGACGGCCTTTATACACAAGCTATACAAGTGGGTGTGCCGCAACAGTACGCAAGCGATGCGACACTAACGCGACACAGCATGCTCGAGGACCAGAGCATCCAGCACCTCATCTCTTGGGCGAGCACCAACGAGAGCTTCGTCATGTCACCCTCGAGCGAGTTCTCAAAAGTGCTGTCGTACGTGCATCTAGAGTCTAGCCGTCTCAACCTCCCCAGCTAACCCACCCCAGCTCGTACTTTAAACATACCAACATCTCCTCTTTTGTCTGCCAATTAAACATGTATGGCTTTCACAAAGGTGCGTGTCCAGGTATTCTGTGCGGTACAGTCTATCACATGCTGACAGCTTACTACAGTGAGCGACGTATTTCACACGGGATCTCCAGACACACCACTATGGGAATTCAAGCATGGCAATGGAAACTTCAAACGTGGAGATCTAGTCGGTCTACGAGAGATTAAGCGACGTGCTTCGAGACACGCCCTCATCCATCGCGACTCCTTCTCCGCACCCAAACTGCCTACTGGACCACCAGCTGCTCAGCCAGTCGAGCCGATGCCGGACCCCGCAGAGTCGCGCCTCCAGAATCTTGAGCATAGTCTCTATGACATGCACGCGCGCATGCAGCGGTCAGAAGACACATGTGCCTACCTCAATCAACGGAGCTCGGTCCTAGCCGAGGGCATGATGAAGTGCCACCAGGTAAGTCGATTGTCTCGACTTGATCTACAGCAGCTAATATACAATTCAGTGGAACCAAGACCTCGCAACTCTGATCATGCAGATGGTGCCGGACCCGGAAAATCCAATTCACAGGGATGGTACGTGTCTATCCTTGAACCTTATCTGCGCGACACACCTACTGACCCGGCTAGTGGCTATGATGCAACGTGAAATTGCTCGACAAACAGACATGCTCCGAGCACTAGAGCCACCAGAAGAGCCACCTCTCTCAGCACGCCAACCTTACTTTATGCAAGTAGACTCCAGCAACGGCCCACCTCTTTCACCTCGGCAAATGCCACAAGACAATCTAATAGACTCACGAAGAGGATCCTTGGCGAGTATCTCGCGGCAAGCTCCATACAAGGCTCCGGTCCCGGCGCATCTTGCAATTTCTCCCCGACGGTACGGATCAATAGGCACGGGTAATTACTCTCCATCTTCAGCCAGAACCCCAGTTTCACATCAGCCACCCCCACCTCCTCCTCCTCCTCCACCAGTCCAGCAACCAGGAGCTGCAACCCTTGGGAGCAACTTGCCAAGCAGTTCATCCCCACCATATAATCTATACAGGCGGCACACCTCGGCAGATATCCGCACCCATGGCTGGCAACCGCAACCACCTAGTGGGCCAGTTCACTCGCCCTATGCTTCTGGTCACAACTCGACACAGTGGCCGTCCTCACCCCACCGCCCACCTATCGGAGGAGGCGACCAGCAGCTCCGTGATGCATTAGAATCATACCAACTACCCCGCGGTCCACGGCAAGCGTCGTCAAGACATGGTACCCCTCCATTGTCGAGTGACAATGTGCCATCGACATTAAGCGCAGACAGTGGGTGGACGTTACCAGGAGCTAGGTACCCTTTTAAAGGTATCGACACGCCTGGACCACCTACTCGACGATCCAGCATGGCATCCAACGTACACTCGCTACTCAATCCTGCCGAAACTGCGGAGCGCACGGATGAAGATGAACCGGACGACGCGCGCAAGCGGAAACGCATGCAGTGATGATCACATACCCCCGCCAAATGACATTCTCCTGCAGCTATATCGACATTGCCCTCTGTTGTAGTTTTACCCTTGATCCGGCGTTCGCTGAGTTTTTATCTGGACATGTCTCTGATATTCAGCTTGATTTCTCTCTCTATTATTGCATACTGCAAGCCTACAAATATCCACTTTCCTATTCAATCTTTAATTCATATCGAAGAAAAGCCACTGCATAAGGGCATGTACACGCATTGGGAGGTAATGACTTTGACCATCACTCGTTGATATTGGACGCTAGGTCATGAACGTTGATACTTCCTCATGTTGGCAGGCCTTCTGACCTCGGTCGCTTTGGTAATTGGAATTTTAGGGTCGGAGAAAGCTTCTTCTAAATCCAATCCGAATATCGGTCATTCGTGTTTACACTATGGTCTTACTTGCCGTGTCTCACAGATATAATATACTCTGACTAACAATTGCATGGTTCTCTTGGAAATTCGTCTTCGATATTGTACATGTAGAGGTTCATTCCCAAGACACAAATGAACGCAATATCAAACGACTAAACAACTCCATTCCAGCTAACTTAATCAGGGCTTTCAGAATCACGAGAAGACATCCGTGTCAAGCGAGCCATATAGAGTAGTCCGAGGCCAGGGAGGCGGTAAGAGCGCTCTCCAGACGCGACGCGTTCTTATCTTAGCGCCATCTCGCAATCCGACCCGCGTGCGACGTCATCAGGATGCTTCTTCACCTTGAGCCTCCCGTCTTGTTTCCTCTCGATTATTATTGACACTCCTCCAACTATCACTATATCATCTTTACCGCTGATATGCCTACCATACTGTAAGTGTCCCTCTACAAGCTGCATGTGAGACGCATACTGAGGTTGTACACCCGAGATTAGCGTTGTAGGAGCTACTCGCGGCCTGGGTGCGAGCATCGTAGAAACATATGCAGCAGACGCAAACAACCACGTTCTGGCTACTGCGAGGTCCTCAGAACCCCCAGACAATAGTGAGTGGAGCCTTGTTCTACTACAATGTTGTGACAAATCAACTGACTTTCCGAAGCAAGCAACATCACTTACATTCCAAACATCGACCTCGAATCCCCACATGCTGGCAGCGACCTCGTCCACTCTCTTGAATCACACAAAATACCCCACCTGGATATCGTCATAATAACAGCAGGCTATTTTGCAACTGAGTCGCTTAAGGAGCCCTCCTTTTCTGCTCAACAGCGCATGTATACAATATGCGCCATCGGTCCGACCACACTCGTAACTGCACTTGCCAACTACAACAGCACACTTCTCGACGACCGGTCTAAGATAGTCTTTGTATCTTCCGAGAGCGGCAGTATTACACTCAGACATGAGTCGGAGGGTGGCGGCAACTATGGCCACCATGCCAGCAAAGCAGCACTCAACATGTGTGCGAAACTATTAAGCTTGGATCTGAAAGACCGTGGCATTGCGATAGTTACCGTACATCCAGGCTTCATGAGGACGGACATGACTCGTAACGTGGGCTTTGATAAGTTCTGGGATGAAGGAGGTGCAGTCACACCGGATGTCGCTGCGCAGTCGCTTGTGGGATGGATTGAACAGTTCGATATTAGTCATACCGGACAGTACTGGGCTCCAAGAGGACCTGCGTAGGTTTGGGTTAGCTCAGGTTGGACACTTTGCTAATCATGATTCCAGGGACATTGGCACTGCCGAGCCTGTGTTGGGACCTAAGGACAAGCTGTCGACTCCTCTTCAGCTGCCATGGTGAGCAATCTGGGCGAGCTGTGGTACTTCATCGCTGTAGTCGACGATTAAGGAACTCATGATAATGTAAGTGTAGTTTTTGGTAGGAATCGAAGCGCCATGCCTAGATTACGACCTAATAGTGATCTCAAAGGACTAGTCGAATGCCTCGCAATAAATGCTCAATCTTCCTTGGAAATCAAAACGCGGTATGCTGTGCGAAAAAAAAAACCAAATTATGAAACCCAATCTCACTTCGTCTCTGTTACCATATTAGGCTCGGTCGGCTCGGTCGCTTGCATGCTCGTACTATCTTTATTGGATGCTTCTGGTACCCATTTTTCCGCATCTCCCAGACGGTCCGTAGTAAGCCCTGCAGAGCCAGGGTTGCGTAGGCCTGCCTCCAATTGTCTTTGGTAGCTAATCTGTCGTAACCTTTGCGCTTCTTTCGGCGTAAGGTGCAAGTAAAGCTCTACACCAAAGGCATGTAGCGCAAGCGACACCCACAACGCCATACCGAAGACGACATTCAGGGCCGCACCAGTGTTTGCTGCATCCCCGACGGCAAAGGTTGCTGCCACGCTTGATACTGCCTCAGGGTCTGTGCCGTTGACGAAGGATGCGCAGGCAGGGTACGAAGTTGCGAGGTCCACATCATCAGAAATGGTTGCTGCAATCTTCGCGCAGCTCCAAACGATATGGTAGTTTTGCGATGCGATGATCTTGGCAGCAACGATCACAATAAATCGACTTGTGATGATCGTGCCAGCGTAAAACCAGCCTCTCAACATCCACGCACGATGTTGCTCGATCTGGAGTCGCTTGACGTTGATGTAGCTGATGATGAAGCAGCCTAGCGAACCGAAACCCAGAACGCCGACAAAGCTCTGTACATCCAGACCACCACCGAATGCATTTCGTGCAATCATCAGCGCGCCAGCGAGGCCCACGAGGTATAAGAGCAGCGCCGCATAACCACCAATGCGGTGTACGATAATCCAGCGCCGGCGGATGAAAGGGGTGAATTGCACCACTGCTAACAGACTAGCGGGCAGTACACCAGCGAGATGCAGTAGGATACCAATCTTGTAACGGCTAAAGTTGAGGTAGTAGTAGCATTCTCCGGGTGCTGCGCCGTTGCCGCCTGGGCTGGCACCATCTGCTGGACAGAAGTTTCTCGAGAAATCGAGATAGGACATACGAGCTAGGGCGACTATAGGTTGTATTAGAGACATGTGAAGGGTTTTAATAACAGGGAACATACAGCCTACGAATGCGCCGCCAAAGATGATATACAGCCAGAAATTGTAGGCTTTTGTGAAACCAAGTGGGTTCATAACGTGTCTGGCAAAAGCGCTGGTTGATGGTGGTGATGCGACCATGGTGATATGAGATGCGTGAGATTCAAGGGTGACTGTTTCTTGGGTTGAGTTTGAGAGACTGGTCTGTTATTGTGTAGATGATGATGATGATGTTTGCTGAGGTATGAGCCATCTTCGAGAGAGATGGTCCCATGTTATAACTTCAATGCTGGAACACATCCTCATACCGCATTGAGGTGATTCTGCGCCAGTACGCACAAGATTTCACGATCAGGCAGTATGTCAGTAGTATGTACCTAGTGCGCGCAATGAACCTGCAAAGAGTTGTCTATGCGACAGAAGCGCCACCTTGGCCGATCAACGAGGCTGTGAATCGATCGTAGTCATGGTCAAATCAGCGCAAGATTAGCTAAATCTAGTCCACAGAATGTGGGCAGCATGCAGCTGCACTTCAAAGCTTCGCCTCGATTGTTCGGCGTTGCAAGCTATCCTAAATCTGGTAGCGAAAGTTGTCGCAGAATCAGCCGAAAGGGGCAAGGCGCGGATAGGATCCATTGGCTCAATGAGCTGACAACACAGGACGCCTTATTGAAGCCACATCCCAAGCTTTCCAAAGTTTCACGGCATCGTCATAGATAGATGCGCGCCAATCATTATCCCTGTACTTCGCCCGATTCCTAGCCTGGCTACACTACGCTTCGTGCCTCACCGTTACGCTAGCAGGCAGACAACGTGTGTCCATAAAGGGACTATTCTGCGCTGAACGACAGCTAGCGTAAGGGATCCTTCGTGGATGCGCTTGTTCTAAACTCCCGAGATGGTGGGCGTTCCAGGACGTTCGAAAGGCTGTGTGACATGCCGGAAGAGAAAGAAGGGTGTAAGTGGGAGCGTCTCTGGAGAATACCTGAGGATGAGAGGCTGATGGATATAGTGCGATTTGGCCCAGCCCGAGTGTGGTCAATGCAAGGAACGCGGCATCACATGCGGAGGCTACGATTCGGATCGCATATTCATCTACCAAACTGGAGGCGGGTCTCCCCGTTCTATACCAAAAGTAGGACGGCATGCGACCGCCTCAAAATCTCCCGAGCAGCCACATCGGCACACCATGCAGATTGTGCATGTAAAGCCTGCGTCTGATCCAGGGACACAGAAACTCCGTCCTGTTCCAGTACCAATCATGTTGCCAGATGGGCTTGCCAGATCTGCTTACAGCGAAAAGACGATTGCGACTTTCCTAAGTATGTACAACCCAGAGGGAATAATTCGCACCACCAACACGGACGCAAAAGAGTTTGTGAGCTTGTTGCCCATGCTCAGTACGCGCGATGAAGCACTACAGATGGCCGCTTTGGCAGTCGGTATAACACAGCTTGGGATAACTTCGAACAACGAAAGTCTTACACGACAGGGAAGAACGTTGTACGGTAAAGCACTGAAGGAAACGGCTGTAGCTCTACAGAACCCTGTTCGAGCGAGTAGCGAGTCACTCCTTGTTGTACCGCGAGTCATGGCCCTATTCGACATGTTGTTTGGTGCGGAACCAAACACGACCAGCCAGGCGAAGAGCTGGCTCAATCATTGTGAGGGCGAGCTAGCTATGATAGTCAGTCGTGGGCCAGAACTATTCGCGGAGAATGACGAAGCACATATGTTGTTCACTAATGCAAGGTATCGACTACTGGGACCTGCTACCCGCGCCAGAAAACCAACGATACTGAATGAGGAAAGATGGAAGACAATACCCTGGAAGGGACGAATCAAGTCATCCGACGATGTTCTCATCGATATCCTCTGCGGCATACCCGAGCTCTTGGAAGCTGTGGACAAGTTGCAGTTCCAATGCATGAGTGAACAAGAGAGAGAGGGGCTACAAGTGTACACGTTAGCAAGATGCTGGACACTGCACTTCGAGCTGGAGGCTTGGGTTAACGACAAAGCGAACGCCATATACACACCTCAGATTGTCAACAACTCAACCTCTATTACCTTCCCCAACATTGATGTTGCCAGCATCACAGTCCGTTATTGGTTGACGGCTCTTTTCCTCTACTCTTGCCTCGACATCGCAAGCGGTATCGATCCTTCCACCGACAACCTACTTTCGCATCCCGATCGCCCGCACCCCCGGCCTTTTGCAAGAATGATTATGAAGTCAGTCGGATACTTTCTTCAAGAGCAATTCGGCATAACAGGTGTCATGGCTATATGGCCGCCTCTTGGCCATGCACTGTTCTACCTGAACAGGAACAGGAAACCTGACGAGGAATACATTATGAGCATAATGCGCATTTGGCATCAACCAAAGTTGCCGAGCACAATGAGGGTATTCTTGAAGAGCTTCAGGGAGACAGTCGATATGAATACTCTGCTGGCGAGGCCTGTGAGTGAGCTTTAGTGTTCAGATTGTCTGCTTCGAGCTCGGATGGAATACACGCGTGCAAGCCACAGCATACTGGGGAGTCATGAGGATTATGAGGAATCCTAGCATGGGCATTAAAAGACATTACATTAACTACACCCCAGGAATGCGTTTATTGCCTGAAAGAACAACACACTAACGCCACCGCTATGCAATACCGACTTCTCGACGTCTCATCGGCCCGCTACTCAATCAAGCTCAATAAGTCCAGGCCCAAACACCGTTCTTTCTGCAACCTCGCCGGCACCATCGAACGTATCCGCACCCATTGTCACAGCCGCGATAGTCAACCCTTCCATGTCAAACTCATCAAACGGAAACGCAGCCTCAAACATGACTCTGTCGTCCATCATCTGCACATTTTCAAGTCCTTTCGCAACCGGCACATTCTGCCCATTGATCCAGACAAGCTTGAGCTGATCAATCTCGAACATTCCCGCATCCTGCATCGAAAACGAAAACTTAATACTCTGCGTCTCAGCCTTTATATCCTTGGTTTCGACAGTCAGAGGCTTGAATGTCTTGAGCGGGATGGTGTCGATATTTGGGCAACTGCCCTTTACAACAAAGTCTTGTATCGCTGTGAAAGCAAAGTCGCGCGCTGCGGTCGTCATAAAGGGCTGTGCGCTTGGTCGCTTCTTTTGCTCAACCCGGAAGAAACCTTCTTGAGAGCCCTCATTTCCTATCACGGACGATACAGCGCGTACAAGACCAAAGTCCTGCGAGCGAGCGAAAAGCTCGTTGACGTCTTGCAAAGTACCAAGAACGAGATCTGTGAACGTTCCTGCTAGAGCAATGGCGCTTGCGTAGTCGGTGACAGGAAAGTTGTATTTGCAGGGTTCGATGGGAACTTGATTGAAGTGCTTCAATGCTTCATTTGCGTTCAGGACGTGCATCTCTTCTTGTGCGACAATGGCTTTTAGGGATTCAATGATGTAGCCCTGTCTGTCTCCAAGATCGTAGCCTGGGGCTTTGTCGGTTACGTTGGCCATAAGCTCGGTAAAGAAGGCCACTTCAAACAGCTCGTTTAGCGCAATGAGCTTGAGATTTATGACTCCATCCGGACTAATTGTAGGGGGTGGGGGGCCGTTGGGTAGGGTACCGTGACCGTCTTTTTGGATCTGAAGGATGGCTTCTTGGTTGGGGTTTGGGAAGCCGTTGGCGAGGGGGAAAGGTGCATAATCGCGTTTGTTGAATGGTGCTGCAAACGTTGTACTTGCCAGTAAACTGGAGACTGATATTACTGAAGATATTATGGAAGAACGCATGATGTGTGATTCTTGGAGGACTGAGGAGAGTCGAATGATTGAAGCAGGGGGAAGGAGATTTATTAGATGAAAGATTGGAAACGCAACAGGAGACAGAAGAATACACTTTCAGGCCCAAGGCATCCGTGTCTTATCATGTATCAAACGTTCTCTTGTTCCGACTTCCGGGTGCTTGTGTCGACGGATGCAGCCCTTCCTTAACCTAACCTACTATTTTCATCTCACATTAGCGCCGCACTGTTAACTCCATCGAAACAGATGGCCAACCAAAGCAACTCAAGTGCCATGTGTGTTCGGAAATACTCGCGTCCGACGCTGCGCGCGCACCAGCACTTGAGTACCATAGCCGCCAAGGCTCCAACAGGATGAGGCTGTGCATGTGAGAAAGGAAACCACTTGAGCCGGGACAGGAATAGATCGTGAGATACCTTGTTTGAAGGCTTATTTTCCAAGCGCTTTAGTGAAGAAAAGCTTGTCTTGCGTTTGGCAAAAGCTTAGTTGATACCTTGTTTGAGACGGTTAGCAGATTACCTTCTGAGCTGTGCAAGGGTCTCGATTGTTGTGGCATCTGGGGGAAACGAGTGGAACAACAGTTCCCAGACCAAACGTTATAAGTGTGAGATCGAATGTCCAAGGTATTGCGAAGGATGTTTGAGTGGCCAACATGGTGTGTTTGGCATGTTTCGACAGATCTGGAGATGGCTTGGCGTGAAACGTGGAAAGAGGCGTATCGCGACGCGGTGCATCTTTGCGGCAGCTTCGTGTTCACACACGAGTCTAGCTGTTGTTGTTGATCTATGCGAGTAGCCATGCAATAAGCCGAACTCTGCCCCGTAGAGATGCTGCGATTGTCTTTGCCGAGTCGCAATGTTTGCCTGTCGTCCCTATCTGCAGCATCGCAGCATCGCAGCATCGTTGGTGTTCCTAGCTTAGGAAGGAGGAGGTTCAGACTGTCAGCTGTAGTTAATCTGGTGCGCTCAGGGGATTGTATGTTGTTATAGTAGTTTGACAGCTGTAGGTGACGGTTTCGTTGACTTTGTCTATGTACAGGCGGTTGATCGGAAATCTGTTAGCCGAGCTAGACCGCGTCGTATGGAGCGATGACCTGCAGTCAAGAAACACCACTATGCACTCTCGGTGATATATGCAAATCGCTAAGGTATCTACAGTCAATGGAAAATCTATCATGGATATCATTTACAGCATGGCAAACATTGTCGCGCACAAAGACAAAGCGGCCATCAGTCCTGCACTGACCCTCAGCCCACTTGCCGCATCCTCTGCACCCTCACCCTTCTGTCCTTCTTCAAATCCATCACCCAAGTATAGAGCACCGAGCTCGGTCAAGCCACCATCATCATCGAACAGTGCTACCCCGTCGCCGGTCCATTCGTTCGCATCGTCTGTTCTGAAAGCACCGAACCACGAGTATCGTTCCACGTAATCCAGTTGGTCGAGATAGGGCAGTGTCTGGTTCATCATGCCCACAGTGTTCTCCTCGTCTTGCTGCGGAAGTGCCATCTCGGTAATCCAAAGTTTCAGCGGTTGATCTCTTGTCGAATTCGTGTTGTAGAATTCATCCAGGGTGCCTAACCAGCCTGCCAAACCATCAAAAGCACCATACCAATGTACGGCCACAAAATCCGTTGGGCATCCGTTTTCAGAATCGATCTCATAACAAGACTCGTTGAAGCGTCGTAACCAGTCAAGACCGTTTGGACTACCCGTAGTACTCGGATGGCTGATCAACCAATTCCTGCCGCCGCTATCACCATTCCGGAAAGGCACGACGAAATCGATGTATGCTTTCGCGGCGTCTCCAGGACTAATGCTGCTACCACCACTTCCTTCGGTGCCGTCCGGCTCGTTAAAGGACAAAAGGTGCTTGCTACTTTGTGGCAAGCCTCCTATGACGCGTTCGGTTTGACTGTCTTCCGTGGCGTCTATGCCATGAATCATAGGGACAAACTCTAGACTGTCCGCCGGAATGAGATCACTATTTGGGTATGGAGACCAATTGTAGTACCATGATATTGGCGAGTTGTCGGAGGTAAGCAGGCGGTTGTCCGGTACATGCGAGTCACCTATGAATGCAAAACCGCGTTTTGATTCTTGCGCCCATGCCGCAGTGACGAAGACGGCGAGAAGAGAGGTATAGGATGACCTTTGCCGCCTGTGGCAAGTAGATTGGTGTAGCCGAGCCATGGTAGTATAGTAAAAACTGAAGAGGCAGTTACACACGTGAAAAGAAGGTCCCTCTTTGTATCGAAGAAACAGATCTATAATTAAAAGACGTTGGATGACGGGTAGATCCTAGTCTATACATGACTTCTTATCTTTTCGACACATTTTGTGGCGAGGTACATGACCATGCCTGGGCTTGCTGGGCTTGCGTCATTGATCGTGGGAAAGTTGGCAAGAGCAAATGAAGCAAGGCAACAAAACACAACTGACTCGGAACAGATAGTATAGGATTTGCAACAACCTTCATAGCAGGGATTAGTGGCATGCAAGATTAGCTGGCCGTTGGGCCTATGCTTTGCTAGCATCGTAAGCTCGAGATGCCAAAGTTCCTCCAGCACGCTAGGTTCGATTGAGGCTAGCCTGCTTTGATCCAATCAGCCCTACAAGTGGAAGGGAATTCTGCGAGATCAGGGTCCATGAGTTGCGATACATGTGGGGATTGCTTTGGACAATGTTGAAAGTATTGTTGGCTTTGGAAAGAGGCTCGCGTATCTTGGAGCTGTACTCTAGACGCACCATAATGGGATTGCTGCATGTTACATCATCGTGGACACAACATAGTTTTAACGAACACCTTCAAAATGCATTTTGGGTACGGCTTCCAAAAGGATCAAGCTTCTTCGTAGCAAGAATTGCATGTGAAAGACCAGAATCAGACTGCTTGAAACAAGCACCATTACAATCAGCAAGCGCCTTGTAATTCAATAGGAGTCAAGCATGCGAGCTATCAGCATCGTGAACACAGTTTTGGAAGTCTCGGCTTTGAACATTTGGGAACCAGGACGTGGCCCTATTTATTTTACGGACCAGACACCGCAGAAATCGAAGTGCCATATCATGCATACATGACGAGTGTGGAAAGACCCTGAATATTCATCGCTCATTGACTCCCAAACCGTGCCCATGCCTTGACCGTTTTCTTCGCCGGAACATCATCTCCTCGTACATCCTCTACTCCTCAGAGGCAGTGATGGCCTTGCGGACGGCGCGGCCACGCTGCCTGGAGTTCAATCGGCGCTCGAGGGTCTGGGGGGACTTCTGGACAACTTCGGCGGCCTCGGTGAGGATGAGCTCAATGTGGGAGGGGTTGCTCATGTACGGGTTGATCTAGACATGTTAGAGGAGACCGCGGCTGTAGACGCTAGTGTACGTACACGACCGTGAGCACGGTAAGTGCGCCTTCGCTGCTTGGGGGCCTGGTTGACCTGGATGTGCTTGATGATCAGGTTGGAGGTGTCGAGACCCTTGGTGTCGGCGTTGGCCTCGGCGTTCTTGAGGAGACCGATGAGGATCTCAGCGGACTTGACGGGCCAGCGGGCCTTGGAGACACCGAAAGCCTTGCCTGCTCAAGTCAGCCCATGTTCCTGCAATTGCCAACATCGGCTCTGTTTCCATGCCCGAAGCTCCTCCCCCAGTGCAATTTTCCATCTGTCCACAGTGCGAATCGGGTGCAGGGCTACTCACCCTGAGCAGTGCGTCCAGTGCTGCCGGCGTACCGCCTCATGGGGATAGCCTCCTTGTGCTCCAAGACATTTCCGAGGTAGGTGAGGGCGCGGTCGAGCTTCCAGCCGTTGACAGCCTGGGCAGTCTCGCGGGTGTTCTTGAAGGATACGCGGAGGTAGCTGCCGCGGGCGCGAGCAGACTTTGCGCCGTCAATGGAGGAGGCACCGTAGCGAACCTGCAACGATTAATCCCATGTTCGGTGCGTGCAGCGTTGGCACTGAGTATCGCGACGGCAGACGTACCATTTTGTCGAGATGTGCTGTTGTTGTTAGTAGACTGGCGACGTGAAGGGAAATCGAAAATCCATTGTGGTTTCCGGGTGCATTCGCTAAGGAAAAGTGGGCCGCTTGTGGCTGCGATACGTGATTGGCCGCGCAGAATATGGCGCTAATTAGAAAAGTTTCAATGGTGAGCTCGAACTTCACCTCGAAGCTCTTCAGCACCCATACCGCGACATACCGTATCCACAGCCACTTCAACGCGCACAGTCAACGCGCATCTAGTGGAACAGATCACGCAGAGGTACGTTTGCCAGTATTCATGGCCCATTACATCGAGGCTAACTCTGCGCAATAGCTTTCGCATCCCATAACCTACTCGAACTATCCCGACAGTTATAAGCAATGGCTTTCACACCTAGGTACGATTTGCGCACGCCTCGAATCTTTATCGCGAAATACATCTTGCGCGAATCACGCCATGTTGAGCGACATGCTATCGGATAGATACTGTGTATCTTGACGTTTGCCTGCTCAACATGCGCGTTTTGCCCTACGGAGAAGCTCTTTTTTCTTCGAGTCGCACTCATGCAGATTGCATCCGGAGTGTATTCGCTATGTCACCATTCAGCGCAAGCATCACATAACATGTAGCGAATGCCTCTGGATTGCTTTCCAGCTAAGGTGCCACTTTGACAATCTCAGTTTCTCCGGACTTTTTCCTGATCATCCATTTGTAGCGCAGCTCTAACTTTAAACAGAGGCGGTCGTGGCGGCGGCGGACGTGGTGGTGGTGGTGACCGTGGAGGTCGCGGTGGCTTCACCCCCCGAGGTGGTCGCGGCGGATTCGGCGGAGGTCGCGGCGGCGGTGACCGTGGCGGCCGTGGAGGTGGCCGTGGTCGTGGTGCCCCCAGAGGCCGTGGAGCCCCCCGAGGAGGTGGCCGTGGTGGAGCCGGAGCCCGTGGAGGAGCCAAGGTCATTGTTGAGCCGTGAGTACAACGTCCCCAGGTTGCGTATTGCACCTACTGACCACTTCTCCAGCCATCGCCACGCAGGTGTTTTCGTCGCTCGCGGAAAGGAAGATCTCCTTGTCACCAAGAACTTGACCCCCGGAGAGTCTGTTTACGGCGAGAAGCGCATCAGCGTTGGTGCTAGCACCGCGCCCAAGGACGGCGAGACCGAAGCCCCATCCAGCACAGAATACCGTGTCTGGAACCCCTTCCGCTCCAAGTTGGCCGCTGGTATCTTGGGTGGTGTCGACAACATCTACATGGGCCCTGGCTCCAAGGTCCTGTACCTCGGTGCCGCTTCAGGAACATCAGTCTCTCACGTTGCCGATATCGTCGGACCCGAGGGAACCGTTTTCGCTGTTGAGTTCTCCCACCGCTCCGGTCGTGATCTCATCAACATGGCCACTCACCGCACAAACGTCATCCCCATTGTTGAGGATGGTATGTCACTTCTCGCTCCTCTCTTCTTGATACTTGCTAACATAATCCACAGCTCGTCACCCTCTGAAGTACCGCATGCTCGTCGGCATGGTCGACTGCATTTTCGCCGACGTTGCCCAGCCCGATCAAGCCCGTATCGTTGGTCTCAACGCCGGACTCTTCCTCAAGGTTGGAGGTGGTATCGTCATCTCCATCAAGGCCAACTGTATCGACTCTACTGCCGCCCCCGAGGCCGTCTTCGCACAGGAAGTCACCAAGCTGCGAGAGATGGGCATCAAGCCCAAGGAGCAGCTTACCCTTGAGCCCTTCGAGCGTGACCACGCCATGGTTGTTGGTGTTTACCAGCGTTCGCAATAGACGGAATGTGAGCCGCAATAGGCTGACGGCGCTTTTCTGATTTCAACGATGCATGCATGTGGTCATATACCTGTACTTTGACGGAACTTGGTGTTCTCAGGCGTCAGGAGGGACTTGGTTGTCATGTTTTGATAAAAGATTTATGGATGCGATTTGAACGTTCACTCAAAGTGCCGAGTGCACCAACATGGTGATGTGTTCTTCATTCCCATGGCTAATCGTCGCTCTTTTTCATGCCATGTCCCCTCCTCCAATATCGTCTGTTTCCTCTTTAGGATTTCGAAGCTACGGTCTATGGTTTTCTTGCCACGTATATAATACAAGGTATTGTATCCTGAGTCAGACTTTCAGAATAATGATTTTGAACTTTACGATCTCTTGCAGCGCCTACCGTGGCGACAAGCGATATGTTGAGGCGTGACGTCAGACCAACGTACTTAAACAAACAACACCTACGCAAAGTTCACCCCGCGAACACGTCTCCAAACCATATCACACCAACCCCACACTCTCAGATTCTCAAAATGGCAGCCCAAGCACCAGCGCTATACAAAAACATCATAATCTCTGGCGGGGCCCGAGGGATTGGTCGAGCATTGACTCGGATGATGCTCGAAGCTGGCCACCACGCCTACATTTTCGACATCGATGAAGAGGAGCTCGAGCATACTACCAAGGTTCATCTCAAACAGTACTACGCCGACGGCAGGCTTGGTTCGGCGATCTGCGACCTTCGCAATGTCGACGACATTCGTGCCAAAGTCAAAGAGGCGGCCAAGTTCTTTAATGATCGTATTGATGTCCTAATCAACAACGGCGGTATCGCAAGTCCACAGTGGAGGGATGGCAAGACTATGGAGGACCTCTCGACCATCGATGAGTGGAAAGCGTACATTGACACCAATCTTACTGGCCCTTTCGCCATGTCTCAAGCTTGCATTCCGTACATGAAGGCACGAGCATCTGATTTCGAACATGGTGCGCATATCCAGAACGCGAACAATTCCAGTCCTGCAGGTCCATGCATCATTCACATTGGCTCCTTCCGTGCACACCAGTCGGATCCAAACCAGGAGGGGTATGCTTCAAGCAAGGCGGGTCAACTTGGGTTGATGCACTCAATGGCAATCAGCCTAGGCAGCCTCGGTATTCGAGTCAATCTCATCGCACCCGGACGCATCAAGGTTGCACATGAGAGCAAAGAAGGTGACGAGAACGGTGCGGACTGGGCAGGTCAGATTAGTGAAAAGGACGTGTCTGATCACCCGACAAACAGAGCTGGAAGGCCGAAGGACATTGCCGACGCTGCACTGTATCTCATCGAGGCAGGTTTCGTTACAGGACAGGATATCACTGTCGACGGAGGAGCACTACGGAAGAAGAATGCCTAAGTGCGTCACAAAGTCAGTATTCGAAGGAATCTATAGATCCAACATGAAAAACAAGGGATGATACGCAGTCGCATAATTGATACGAGATACCCAACGAGAGTAATGTCTTTTTCGAGATGGAGTGATGAATGACATGAACAAAAGTGACGCGGAACCAGTCCGCTCGATCTAGCTCGCACGGGCCTCTGTTCGCCTAAAAATCATTGACGCATCGCGATAGAGTGACGCGCATCGCTACGACTCATTGCGTCCGCTCTTTGTTTCGACAAGCTGTACATAGTTGCTTCTCGTGTTTGTCCTTCTATTCGTCAAGTTGGCTTCTAAACTCAGCGCCACGAAGCGTGCTACGACCATTACGACTAATGTCCGGTTCTTTACATTGCGCCCACGTTGCGTTCGCCTTGTAGCGCATACGAACTACGCTGCTTTTACGCTCCACTCAAGACGTGCCCCTGTACCGGAACGATCCTGCCTTCTCTTCCGGACCTTTGCGACTAGCACTCCGCGCTATTCAGCCCTCGATGCCTTGACGAATCTTGCAATTGCACACCAAGAGAAGACCAAGGCCCATGATCCAGCAAAACCAAGGATTCGCACTCGTTTGATATACTGCGATCGAGAACAGGCCCAAGAGGATCACTACGGAACGAAAGACCACATCCGAGCTCGATTCGTACCAATTTCATGCCAACCTGCGCAGCAACCGACCCCCGAACCACCTGAATTCGAAAGGATACAGACAAAAGCTTCCACGGGTAGCAGACAGGCCACCGGGAACAGGAACATGTCGTGCAGCATCGAAATCGTCACAACCCCTACGGCTGATACGCCAGGCACAACGCTGGTGCTGCGAACGGCGAGCAAGCACTATGTTTTCGGTAATCTGGCAGAGGGTACTCAACGGGCAATGGTACAGCAGGGCACACGTCTGCTAAAGGCCCAGGACTTCTTCTTGACAGGGAGAGCAGAGTGGAAGAATATGGGCGGGTTGATTGGCATGATGCTCACATTGGCTGACTCGAGTACGAGCTCTTATACCACAGCCATGGAATCATTTCGTCAGGCTCAGGAGCGGGGAAAGAAAGGCGAAGCGCCAGCAAAACCGCACTTTGACATATACGGACCGCCGAACCTAAAGCATACACTAGCAACATGCCGGAGATTTATCTTCAGAAAGGGCATACCGATTAATGCTACTGAATATGTAAAGCAGTCGCCTGAGAAGAACGAGGATGGTGTCATAGTCCCGACCTGGGAGGACGCAAGTATCAAAGTGTGGGCCATGTCAGTATCGCCGAGCGGTTTTGAACCTGATAAACAAGCGGAAGCTGAACTGGAAAAGCGGCAAAAGCACTTTGACACACACTTGAACACGTTCGACGAATTTCAAGCTCCTGAGAACGAGAGTCCAGAAGACCGCGAAGCGAGATACGGAAAAATACGGACGGCGACCATAAAGTACATGTTTGACTCAAATTGGAGGATGGACACACTTGTAGAACGACATATCTCCGAGGTAGAAATGCCTGCAGCCATATTCGTGCGTAACCCCAACACACACGGATACGAGTCCTACCAAGGACCAAAGCCGGGCGGCCCAGATCCTCTTCCTGATATCACCGTCTGGACCCGGACGCCATGGCCTGGCGCTACCATTCTGGCCCTTCCACCAACTAGGCCAGCGCCAGAATGTGTATCGTATATTGTGCGGTCGCTTCCATTTCGTGGTCAATTCGATGTCGCACGTGCGAAAGCGCTAGGTGTTAAACCGGGGCCTGATTTCGGAAAGCTGACCAATGGCCAGTCAGTACAGAATGCGAATGGAGAGGCAATAACCCCAGAACAGGTTATCGGAGCTGACAGGCCTGGTCAAGGTGTCGCCATCCTGGACATTCCCTCAGTTGCGTACGTTGAAAGCATCCTGCAGCGAGAAGAACTTAGCTCTCCAGAAGTGATGACTGGCATTGGAGCTATCGTTTGGATGCTGGGTCCAGGCGTCGCGGGCCATCCGACTCTTGTTGAGTTTATGAACAAGATGGACGGTGTGGAACACGTAATATCGTCTCTGGATACTGCGCCAAATCGCATTGCAAATGACTCAGTAGCTGCACAGGCTACGCGTCTTGGACAGATCGACCCAACAAGATATTCTACGCCCGTGTTCGACAACACTTCTCTACCACAAAATAGTCTGTATAGGACTGGTACGTCAGCAGTATCGCTGTTGTCCAAAGGAGCCATCGCCGCTGACCGGGGCATGTCCTTTACACTCATGCCGAAGTTTGTCTTGAAGAAGGACACTGCTTCCAAGCTCTTCGTTCCTAATGAGATACAAAATGAGACCCCACCAGAAGTCCTGGAGTTGGCTAAACAGGCCCAGACAACTGTGCATAGCAACCGCGCAGACATGCTTATGTGGAAACAGCTATTGGCACGTCCTGACACTGAGGTTACGACTCTCGGAACAGGTTCTGCTTTGCCGTCTAAGTACCGTAACGTGTCTGCCACTTTAGTACGGGTTCCTGGTATTGGCAACTATCTTCTCGATTGTGGAGAGAACACACTTGGTCAACTTTCAAGAGTCTTTCCCTATGAAGAACTCATTGATATCATCAAGAACCTGCGGATAATCTGGATCAGTCACCTACACGCTGATCACCATCTGGGTACAGCGGCGGTAATCCGTGCATGGTACCAAGTAGTACACAATGCCGTTCCCAACTCCGAGTCCCTCGATACTTCCGCGAGCAACGTAGACACTAGCGCATACGGTCTTTCTGTAATATCGCACAGTGGGATGCTACAGTGGCTCAGCGAGTACTCTGCAATCGAAGACTTCGGATACAGCCGGATCCTCCCTCTTCAAATCACCGCCAATGAACCACGGAAGAGCTCGACATTATCCATAGTGAACTCGTTCGGAAAAGATGTGTCTGAGAACCCGATCGTGCAAAGAGAGGACTATGAGCGACTGTTTGGGTTCCAAGACATACAAGCGGCTAAGGTAGCACATTGTAACGGAGCCATGGCTGTTTCAATGACTTTCCCGAGCTCGCCATCAGACCCCAAAGACGTAAAGCCACTCAAAGTCAGCTATTCGGGTGACTGCAGACCGAGCTACCACTTCTCCAAAATTGGAACTGACACGACTGTCCTCATTCACGAAGCAACTTTCGATGATGAGCTCCAAGGTGACGCGAAGGCGAAGAAACATTCCACCACGTCCGAGGCTTTGGGTATCGGCGCGCAGATGAATGCTAAGGCTGTGGTGCTCACGCACTTCAGCCAGCGATACCAGAAAATTCCCGTCTTACAGACCGTCACCGACGGTGAGGAAGAGGACCCACTACTCAACCCCAAAGAAGTCGCTGAAGACGTTCCCATGGAAGACGAAGAAGCCGAAGTTGACCCCACTATCGAGAATGCAGACAATATGGACATGCACCCCACTATTCCATCTGCCACAGCACCAGCTCCAGGCCCTGCGAAACCGATCCCTTCGCTTACACATGAAACCTCGTCTTCGCTCCGCGAGAATGCGCGTGTCATCAAAGTACGCAACAAGGACATGAAGGTCGCCATCGCATTTGACTACATGCGCGTCAAGATTGGTGAAATCTGCGAGCTGGAAAAGTTCAACGATGCACTGAATGAGTTACTTGTCAAGGATGAGGACGCGGACGGCGCACTAGAGGGAACTACAAAGGGCGCGAATGGCAACGGGAAGAGAGCGAGTGAGGACGATGGCGAGGGCAAGGAGGGTAAAGGAAAGAAAAAGCAGAAGAAACAGAAAGAGAAGAGCAAGCGGAACAACTGAGTTGCGTTGGAAGTAATATTCATGATTCACGGTATTGATGTAAAATATATCTAGAAATCAAGGCGTCTGATGTGTGTCTAGAACGGCTAGAAGAAATTTTCTCATGATGCCTTCCACGATCTGTGTATAGAGCTTGTCGCAACTGACTCCAATGCAACGCCGACATTAGCAAACTCCGTAATACACCGGGTATCATGCGCAGTATTTCCGAAACAAAAGAGAATGTTGGGCGGTACAAATTATCCGACCATGCAAATCTAAGCAAACAAGACCCTCTCGCCCCAAGACTTTCGGAGAAGGAAAGCGGCGTACCGGATATCTTGTGGACTACCCCCGAGTATAGAGAGCGCGTAGTAGGTACCAGGTTACATGTGCACCTGATCACAGCTGTGTGAGCGTTATGACGACTCCCACCTAGCCGCTTGCTTCAGCCGGTATCTTGTTTGTCCCAGTTACCATCGGTACTCCCGAGGAGCATCTTGAAGATATTGCCAGTGGAGGGCTCTGTATCAACAATGTCTCTAGGCACTTCGTAGTACTGCCTCTGATCGTTGTCGAGAATATCCAGGCGCTGTCTTCCAATCTCATTGTCTCCAAATCGGATGAATTGGATACCAACATGTTCCAATCTACCAGTCTCCCATAGATGGTTGACTAGGTGAGTGATCTGGTCCTGAATCGTGGAAAGACATTCTTGACCCTGCGACCAAACACCGTCCGTGAGGATGTAGATATTGACTGGGGGCTTCTCCTCTACTCGCGAAGACCGAAATGATCTTTTGTCCATCTGGTTTCGATAGTATTTCGGGAGGATTTTGTTGAGTGCTATACCCATATGACACTGACCACCAGGTTTTACCTTCTCGAAGTTCTTCATGAGTCCATTACGGTGTTTTTGACGGTCGTCATGCTCACAACTATTAACAAACCGTAATTCAATACCGTCCGGGCCCATAAGTTTAACGAGATACGCAAGAGCTTCAAAGACCTTCTTGACCTCTCTCCAGTGTTGCTGCATCGATGCGGAATCATCGATCAGAAAGATCTAATGTTGCTCAATCAGCGAGATAGTCAAAAGCCACTGATTGGTATTGAAGTACCTGATCTCTCCCATGTAGCCTTTTCAACCATTCTTGGCCTGGTAGAGGAGGCGTTCTCGAGTCAGCCTTCTTTCTGCGTATGTAACCAAGAACTTCATTAACAGAAGCTACAGGAAGATCTGTCCGGCCGAGAGGTGCGCTAGAGTGTGGGACTGGGCTGTTAATGCCAGATATTCGAGTCAGTTGCGGCCCATGTGCAGCATCATAAGCCGCCAAGTGAGCACTTGGTCTCGATATCTCTTCCTCAGTACTCAAGACGCCGGAATGTGAACGAGCGCGAGGGTTTGTACTGATCGCTGCACGTCTATCTAGAGCACGGTGCATTGGATGCCCTGGCGACTCGTAAGACAGTCGTATGGAAGGCGTGCCGGTAGTCACACCTAATCCCACTGGCCGGTCTGGGGTCAGTTGAACAGGCAAAGGGTATTGGGGATAGGCAGGGCCGGTGAGTAGTGTCTCTAACTCTACAGCTCGTGTAAGGTCTTCGTACACTCTTAGTGCATCGGGTCTCCTTGAAGGGTCTTGGACCATCATCCCATCAACGATATGAACGACGTGGCTAACGATGTTGTCAATGTTGGTCCGGCGCGAATTGCAGACCTCCTTGTGCATGGCCACTACAACATCAAGAACTTTCGTAGTATCATGGAAGCAGCCACTGTAACCTGTTTCCGCAAGGGATGGGATATTGGCGGTTGCTTTTATTCGCCGTTCGTTGTACTCGATCAACCCGCTATAGCCGAATACGGACCATACTGCGGCTTCACTGATCACGCAAGCCAAGGCCCAAATGTCTTTGCTTGGGTGTACTTGCTCGATGCTTTTTTGTCTGAACACGTCCCTCTCACCACGAAAGTATTCAGGCGCACCTTGAGGATGATTTAGAATAAAGCAAATCTGGATCTGGATGACAACATACTATACATCTTCGTGCCGTGTACATCGCGAATTTGCGTCTCATTAGATTCATCCGCTAGGACAAAACCAGCAAGACCAAGATCCTTGAGTTTGTAAGATACATCGAACGGGTTGTTACTGCTCATCTCTGACACAAGAATATTATCCGGTTTGATGTCATTGTGAAGCCTTTAAGACTACGTCAGCATGGGCCAAGATTGAGAATAGTTCAGGAGTTCACACCCACCCTACTCTGAACGAACGCTGGTTGTGCGGATCGGGAAGACGATGTATGCATGATATTGGTTTTATGAGCTGTATGAAGTTTGTCCAGAACTTCAATATCTCGTTCACTGACGTCGGTGGCTCAGTACGTTCAGCAAATTCCGTGAGGGTACCGCCGCTAACATATTCGCGCAATATGTAACAGTTGTCACCCTGTATCCACGAACCGTAGAAGCGCGCTATGTTTTGCATCGCATCTTGGCCACTTGAGTGGCTCAGTAGTGTTCTGTAAGCCTCTACCTCGTTGTTGTGTAACTTTGTATTGTCGGGTGGACACGATTTCAGGATGAAGACGTTGGTAGGAGGATGTGGTTCGTCCTTGTAGCACAACAGTCAGCAGCTTGCTACATGTGCGTGGATTTGCGCGCGCTCAAAAATTGAACCTACTGGAAAAAGGTAGTTAAACTCCTCAAACAACTCGGCCTTGAAGATAGTCGAGTCCGGTCCCGCTTTCAGCACATCCTTTCTTCTGAAAGGTACGATCTCGTCCGCGTGTAGCCTCGTGTCATTCAATCGGTCATACACCAGCCGTTTCGCGCAGAACTTCCACTGCGCCTCGTAAAATTCATCGAATATGACTTTGCAAACTTCCGGCCATTCGCCGCGGCTACGAAAAGGCAGTCTTGCATCTGCCAGCTCATCGTGTTGAACGAATCTCGTTATGTAGGGACCCCGATGTATCGAAAGAAGGACAGAAAACACAACTAGGTATCTGTCTCGGACTGTGCGCTCATAGTTGGACGAAATATTGATGTATAGCAAGAGCTTTCGCACTCTGTCCGTGTTAAGGTAGGTTTGAAGCGCGCGTATTGATACGATGGGTTTGGTGCCTGTTGGTGGAGATTCAGCTATAGCGAACAACTTGCACTTCTCTACGTGCTCGAGGAAGTCGAAAAATACGTTGTCAGTGCTGGGCGCCGTGATCGTCGGCTGGACCTTAGGGGTGCGAGCTCCAGTGGGGATGACAACCCCTTTGGCCCAGTCCGTGATATTGTCAACGATGTGAGTTCGAAAAGTTGATCGTAAGTTAGCCTCGGTAAGACTTGTTCTGCCTTCAACTCGTGTGTGCGTGGAAGATTCAGAAGATTGGGACGGAAGCGAGAGAGAGCTTTTGTCTGTCATATAACTGCATGATTGAGTAGAAGCAATGTCGGTGTTTCCAGAATCGTTCGAAAGCGCAGGTAAAGACCGCAAGGCAAACGTATGCATGCATTGACCAATGTGGTCTAGAAAGGTATCGTTAACCATGTGCAAAACATGCATTTTGCTTCGTTTCGTTGTGTAGTCTGCTTTGTTGACCTGCCGTTTCTCGGTCTTCCAATCGGTTTCGCGTAGTGAACAAATGGGGCATATGTCCAATGCTGGCGAGCTGTATACTTGAGATACCGCGGCAAGATCGTACATGTAATCTTCGTCGATGACCTCAGCATGTGAGTGTTGTATGTGATCATATAGATCGATCTCTTCTGAGAAGTCTCGACAAGACCGACAGAACGGACACCGCCATCCTTGAAACTTACGATGGTCATTGAAAACGTGATCTTTCCATGCTTGCAATTCACCAAACATGGGATTGTCTTGTGGGCATTTGCTTAGATAACAAGTATATGGTTGAATATCATCTGAAAGATGCTTTCTGTGGTCATTCAGTACGTCTTCAATCCTATAATTCGATGCATCGACTGACCTCCATAGCCCCTCCGAGATGTCGCACGTCGAGAGAGTCAAGAGACAATATGGGCAGGATACGGCTTTGGTGTCATGTTTCATATTCGGGGCTGTTGGATAGTCCGACCGACTAGCAATGGCGGTTGGCTGGACGCCCATGCGGGCCCTTACAGCAGCAGTGTCGAGAATTTGTTCTGGCGGAAATTCTGATAGTGGATTGGTATCAGCGGTAGATTTCTCAGATTGGGCGGCTCTAGTTTCCCCTTCTGTTGTTGGATATGTTTTAGACATAGGGTGCTGGATGTTGGAGGCCTGTATCTGTTTAGACTGGATCAACTTGGTCGGGTTATCCAAGTCAGATGATGCGTCTAATCGAACACCTTGTAGGCCTAGTTTTGCTCCTCGTTTCCTAGCATGCATGAATCTATGATGCCGCTTAATGTTTGCGTTCAAGAGGACCTGCTGCTCATCTGGCAATTCGTCGACTATACAATGCTCAAATGCGGCCAATTGGTCTTGAGAAACTGTGATATGCGAGCCTTCACCTTTGCTTGTTGCTGTACGTGGGATCTTTCCTAAGCTAAGCAAGAATCTCAAGTGGTTGACGAGCTCGGAATAAATGCCATCGTCCTTCTGTCGCTCCAGTGCTCGATCAGCTTTCATAAAGCGCGAGGACACACCAGCTTGTCTGATTGCAATGCCAAGGTCTATCAAGACGTCGAGAACTTCTTCAACGCTGGTCTTAGCTTCTTGAAGGCTGATAGATGGTTCGCCGTTTTCACTTTCGTGTCTGTCGCTCGAGGTCGCTTGCAGCAATAGGCCATCTGGTCTGGATGCCTCGGCCGACCGTCTGCGGTCCGTTGGTGAGATCGAAGCCAATTCTATACACTTTTGCAACCATGCTATCAGTGTACTAAGAGTGCCTGTAACTACCTTTTGGGCTGAAACATCATGGTGGAGACGGAGATCAAGTGAGTTCGGATCACCAGCGCTTGCCCCAATTCCAGCATCCCAAAGATTGAAGTCAGCCAGCCGGTTCTCGGCCCAATGCATTTCACTCAATGCTGGAATCTTTGCGCAGGATCGGAGTCTTTGTCCACATATTCGAGTGATTGAACATATCGTTTCAGTATCGTACCCTGCATGCGTTGAACTTGCGGCTGGTGTGATAGCTGTGAGATTCATCGTTGAAGAATTCAAGGTACTTAGGTGGAGTCGTTCCGCACCGAGCGGCTAGATATGGCGATGATATCGTCCTGAACTAGGGAGTTTGGTCTCGCAATGAGAGGCGAAGGAAGTTTTACGACTGTCACCTGATAGAATCGCAGTAGATAAGTAGTCAGTCCTCAGGGCTGAGGCTGCAGTAAGAGGAGCTTTGAGCCTTGCCCCGCTTCCAAGGTCAGGTGCCGCGTCATGTTAGTTGGGCTGGTCAGCACGACATAACTTTGGAACACCTCTTCCTTACATTTGTATAGCTATGTACACGTCAGTATTCCTGAAATCCTAGATAACTCGCTATGGAGGGCGATGACCTTAGCGACTGGGAGCAGGTCGACAGAGCGGGCCTGATTGCTGACCCTACACTCTTCCGCAACGCTCAAACAAGCGAAGCCAATCTGCGATGGGCCAGAGGGACAGTAATTCGTGCGCGAGACCTCATTCTGAGGATGAACCGAAGGGTCAGTGAGTTCTCAACGTGAGAACGATACGAATATTGCCGTTCGTAAGGTAGCAGAAGCTGACAAAGAGCTGGGACGCTTAGACAGAACAGCCCTCCCACGAGAACTCTCCTGCAGGATGTAGGACATCCACAAAGTACAGCACGTCTTCGCCTTCCAAGTTCATACCAGGGGCACTTGTCTCAGTCTTCAACAAGAAAACAGAGTTACGCAAATATTCGCCATCTTTGACCAAATCGCTCTACGAAGTCTTCCACTCGAAGAAATATCTTCCCTGTCATTGTGATACGAGAAAGAAATTATCCGGTCTCTATGAAGATCACCTTTGTGCCTTACGACTTGATGATAAGTGGGAAGTACCCGGAAACGAAACTCACTCGTTTTTTGATTCAGCCATTGCGAGAGCCCGGGACTCTAGTAATAACTGGATTCAAATTCGGCTTGAGCTACCTAGGTACTGTCCGCTCTATGTATCAGCCTGATCGTTTTGCTGATCAAATCCTAAGCGTTGATACACGAGTGACCTTCAGTGATGACACTAGCTTTCCCAGCGAGGAAGCCTCCACGCCAATTCAGTCGAAACAAGATGAAGAGCCCTTGGTAGACATTTGCAGGTTCTTTGAGGATCGTTGGGACTACCCGGACTGTGAGATTCCGATACGGATAGAAGAGAACAAATCTGGCCCAGCTGCCTTCATACGCCGCCCTGTTCCGGCCGAAACATATCTTGAGAAATGTGCTCCTGTCACTTTACTGGAACTCCTAAGAGACAACTGCTTGTCTTCGATGAGTAAGATATCTCTGGCATTTACACTCTCAAAATCGGTCTGGCAATACTACGACTCGGAATTGATGAAGATGAGATGGGACTTGGAAGCGATCAAAATCCTAAGGCAGATCAAAGGCACCGACTTGGGAATAGATCACGAATGTCGTATGCCTTTTCTAGAAATCAACCCTTCGAGAGATGGTGTAATATACTGTGAACAAGAGACTCAGGTGAAAAGAGAGGGTAACAAATTGGGCGAGCTGCACCCATACCCATACATCTTGACCCTTGGTATGCTGCTTGTTCAGGTATGCTTGCGGATCACGCCTACGAGTATCATGGTTCCACCAAAAAGTACTGGAAATAACAGAATTTACATGCATTACTTGAAAGAGATGGATATGGAAGGTACATCCTGGCCAGTGTTGGATCTTCGTGACGAGTACAGAAAGACCTATCGGGAAATAGTCGCACATTGTCTGCCACCTAGACGTAACGGCTGGACAAGTCCGCTGTTCTCATCTGAGCTCGATGCTGTAGAACGGCGCAATCTGCTCATGAAGCACGTCGTTGGCCCTTTGCATGAACTTCTCAATTATGCGAGTGGGATCACTTCGAATGAGGCCAACAATGCCATCAACAGTCATCTGAACCATGGACCAGCTGCTGGTGTGATGGCAAAGCCTCAGAGCTTTCAAAGGTATGCTAGAACACGAAGGTGGCGGTCACTTTGCTAACAATCGTTACAGTGGTAGTGACAGGGCGAGAGAATGGATTGAGTGCCTACAGAGGTCAGATCTCATCAGACATATCAATCGATCTCTCTTGTCCTCAGTACGACGATTCAGAAGGCCTAAGATTGCAATTATTGATACAGGCTATGATCAAGAGTCAAGATGCATGAATCATCAACTAAGGAAACGCCTGGGCCCCAGCTACGCCCCTGGTCATCGAAATTATCACTGGAAAGATTTCTGGGCGGCAGAGGAGTCTCCTTGCGATGATGATGGGCATGGAACATCCATGCTATCAGTGATATCGGCGATTGCTCCTTTCGCTGACATTGTTGTGGCTCGAATAGCCAGAACAAGCCGGGACCTGAAAGAACTCCCGTCGAAGACCAGCGAAAACCTCGCAGAGGTCAGTGTTCAAACAAAGAGAAAGGACTGGTACTGACAATCTCCTATCTAGGCTATACGATGGGCTGTCGATGCACAAGGAGTAGACATAATTTCGATGTCATTAGGTTGGGAGGAGGAGCCACGTTCAAACAGTGGACGCCGTGTCATCAGTAACGCTATAGCTGAGGTACTCCAGAAACAAGATCAAAAGGTACTATTCTTTGCGGCGACCTCGAACGATGGGAGTAGGAGTCGAGATTTTTTCCCCGCCAAACATGAGCATGTATTCTCTATTCGAGCGACTGATGCAGACGGATATCATCGGGGACCCAACGCCGCTTTGCCCGAGAGTGGCAAGGTAGTTTTTGGGACTCTGGGACATGAAGTACCTACCGCAAGTACCGGAAAAACAGCCCAGGCGATAGTGAGAAACGGCGCTTCGCCAGCCACTGCTATAGCGGCTGGCCTAGCTGCGGTAGTTATTGGCCATATGACGATCAACGGGAATTATGAGAGCTGGAATAATGTACGAACTCATGGCGGTTTCGAAAACTTTCTTTACAAAATCACTAAGGCATCTGATGTGGGAAAGCACTTCTTTACACTAGAGGACTTCTATTTTGAAAGTCGTTGGCAGCGTTTGGATGAATATCTGGGATCTGCGTCGCAAGGGTAGGCAATAGCAATTTCCAGTCTGGATGCTCTACTTTGTTGACATGGCCCATTTTCTCTTCGGTGCCAGATAGGTCATGATTACAGAGATGGTTACCTATAGGATTTTGACATTGTAGGCTACATACGTGGGAGGGCGTATGCACGTCTAAGAGCCCGTCGAATCACAGTTGCGCCCACCTACCTGGCTGGATAAGGCCAACGCAGTCTGCTCAGCCCCACCTGACGTGCGTCTTAATGAACATTCAACTTCATCGTTTTCGTAGCCTGCGTCTCAAAGACGACTCGTGTTCGATACTTGCAACTTACCAATAGGTCATTCGATCGACTGCCAACTATACTGTTGAACCGACATGCCAGCCTCCCAAGAAGATAGGAAGTTCTACATACGAGCCCCCAGCCTTGACTACCCCCGCGAGGGGCCCATAAAGATTGGAAATGTCATCACCGACATGTTCCTTCCGCAAGATCCCATCGCAAGATTCAGTCCGATGCCCGCTATTATTGATGGCGCGAGACTGAGCGAAGGCAGCCGGGAGCGTAGTAATAACGGCTCTACCGGCTTGGACATATCAACCAAGCTTTACGCAGCATTCGGAAGCCAGGCGAGAGCCAAGTACAACGAAGATGTCAAAATAGTGTACGACTTCGACGAAGTCGATACGCTGATGTTGGAAAGAAATCCACGGAGCACGGAAATGAATGCACTGCGCAGCGCGGATCCTGAAGTACAGGCTGCACTGAAGAGAGGGCCTGTGTACGTCGTTACCGGCCTGAAGCTAGCAAGGGGCCTGAGGTATTCGACCAAACGATCAACTGAACAAGAATCTGGCCTAGGAGCACAAGCCAAAGTGACCGGGGAGCTTTCCATTACGGCCAATTTGGACAGGAATAGCGGCACAGGTAACACTGAGTCGTACACTGTGCTCGGCGACGTAATTTTGGCCTATCGACTGCATATCGTCAAAAAAGAAGGCTGGAAGTGGAGAGGTGAAGCTGCCTTGGAGACCAAGACGTATTGGCCTGGTAATGCAGGATTTCTAAGCAGAGAAGAAATCAAAGAGGAAGCCGAGGTAGAGGCCAATGCTTTGTCAGTGCAAGATCTGAAGTTCTTTGCTGAAGAAGAAGAATATGGTCATATTGAGAGTATCGATGTTGAAGACCTCGATGAAGCATGGTTGATGGTATTTGTCGAGGACTAGCTTTCCTACCTCACATCCTGATTGAACCATGATTCAATTTCTTTCCAGTTTACTTTGCGCATCGGCCCTCAATGCCACTGGCACAATGTAAGATCTGCGCGTATAAACATAGTCAGATTGACTGGCTGATCATGTTCACTGCGTCTCTCGAGTATCGAAGACGTGATGTTCGGCATGCACTGCAAGGGTGTTGGTTACTACAGCCATGTGTGCGGAGTGTGTCCGCTATGACGGAGCTACCTAGATACCCCGCTAAGAGTCACTGCCCCACCAAAATTTTGATACAGTCTAAAGTCTTTGGCTTGTGAACGACGCACATATTGTCAGCCATTTTGATATCGCCCAAGAAACAAGATCTATCCAGCGTTCTACTCAGCAAGCCGGTCGCGATGTCGAAGCCAAAAGACCTGCGCACACTCGCTGATCTCACCAAAACTACGCAAGCGCTCCTCACGCACTTCCAGTCCTCTCTCGCGCCCAGCAAAGATAACGCTTCAAAGTCCGATGCCTCAGCGACTGAGATAGCAAATCCCCTCGATGTCATCAAAGCGTCGACAACACTCCTAAAATCGCATACGACCACGCTGTCGCTCCTCCTCATAAACCCACCTCTCACCCCCTCGGCCATCATAGCGAAGATTGGTGATGTGAGCTCAGGCCCGCTGAATAGCTTGGTGGCTGCCGCCTCATACGTACCACAAGAAGGTCAGAAGGGTGACATTGGGAACATAATGCGCACGGAAGTCAAGTCGCAGGTGAGGAGGTTACTGGGGACATGGGGGGAGGTTCTTGTCATAATTTTGAAGATGGCAGAGAAGAGGCAAGATATGCAGGGCAAAGATAAAGGGCCGACTGAGAGCGAGAAGCAAGAAGTCTTATCTTCCACTGGTGTGTTATGGGATGCATGCGACGCGCTGATAAAGTTGTGCGCAGACGGTGTTGTCGGACTGGTGGTCAAGAAGGCACAGGAATTACGAGCAGTTCTGCTGGATGCGATCGAAGAGCTGAAAGAATGGGGGGAGGACGTTGAAGATGACGACGATGGAGCAGAAGGCAGCGACGATGAAGACGAGATCTTCGGCGCTTCGAACAAAATTGGCAAGGATGACAAGGAGTTAAAGCAACTTCTCGACACCAGTGTCAAGAAGCTGAAGATGGTAGGTATGCTATACCAAGCACTGGTCAAGAGGAGGTTAAAGACATATCCTGCGTCATCCATACTCGAACCAACTGCAGCCCTGGGCGGCACCACCTCGACACCCTGTAAAAGGCTCGATAAACTTATGAACACCCTCAAGACGATACCCGAGACGGTCGACGACATTGCAGGTGCATTCTATGATCTGGACGAAGATGAGGCGAAACAAACACTTGATAAATGTTGTGGTGAGGCTAAGAGCGCGATTGAGCTAGTCAAACAGAGTTGGAATGGTGAAGATGATGAGTTCACAATATGGTCTGGCAAGTGGATTAGTGCATTGGAAGCTGCCTGAACAGCATACGAAACCAATTGGCATCACAATGCTTTGGCACAAGGTATTTAGGATCCGACAATTCAAACGAACAAGACGGTATATTGCGGTCCAACACCATATAAGCGACCGCTGAATTACAAGATCTTAATTTACCAAGACGCGCCATCTCGATATTTCATTCTCCCTCCCAAAGCCAAAATCTCTCTACAATCCGAAAACAGCGGCCATACCCATGGCGACAACACCGTAGCTGGCAAGCTTGCCGGCGGCAGCGTTCTCGGTCTGCTCAGCGGCCTGGGAACCAGTGGGGGAACCAGAACCGCTCATGGTACGGCTTCCGCTGACCTGGCTGGTGGATGCAGAGCCGGTAGCGGCAGCGGAGCCGGAGGATGCTACGGCGGTAGGAATGTCGGAGAGGGTTACACCAGCGGCACCGCAGAGGGAAGAAACGGCAGGTGCAAGGCCTAAAATACGATTAGATGTGAACATAGGATGGATGCATATAGATGTATCAACGTACTGGAAATTTCATCCTGTTGGCATCGCTCGGGCGCGCAAGTGAGGAGAGAGTTCTCAATGGCGGAACGACCGGTGGTGCACTGGCACTTAGTGTCTGTGACGCCACAGTTGGAGCCAGGGAGAGCGGCTACGAAGCAGGGAATCTATTGACTACTGTGTTAGTCATACGTTTCGATTAAAATGCATCGAAGTCGGCTCAAAACATGTGGAGCTATCGCGTTGCGATTACCAATATCGCATCGGATCAACTATGAATGTGGAGAAGGCAACATACAGCGCACTGCGGGATACCGCTCAGATCCTGGGCACCAACGAAGGCAAGCGAAGCCGCAACGGCAAGAACGGTGGCCTGGAAACGCATCTTGATTATGTGGTATAAGTGGCTGTAGGGACTGCGGCAAAGGTAATATGGAGTATAGGTGAGATGTTCGAAGAGACGGGTGGATGAACAGGGTTGAGCGAGAAACGACGGGGAGAGAGGGACCTATGTACTGGTAAGAAGGGTAACAAATGTCTCAACTTAGTCTGGTCACCAATGCCTAGGCGCAAGCTTACTCCATAGGACAAGACTCGTGGAGATTAACATTGGAGTACCCGATGATCGTCTCAGGGATTGACGCGATCCACCCTTACAGGCTGGGTTGACCATTTCCCCTCCCTTCTTCTCGACGTTCCTTGATCTGCACAATGCATTCATGTTAGCTACACCATTTAGATGCGTGTATTTTGTCGAGTTACGAGGGCCGGAATGCGACCATGAGCCTCGCATAGGTGCGTGATATGCCTCGGATGAAGGGTTAGGTCGCAGTTAGAGTTTGGGATGGCGCCGAGCTTGCGGTCCTTTAGCGTTGGTCAGGCGGCGTGGTGGCACAGCAGTGGAGAAGGGTGGAGGGATCGCGTCCTTGCTTTTATCTGCGTCAACGCGACGGTGCGATTCTTACTCGCCGGACCAATCATCTTCCTTGCGGAGTTGTATCAATTATGTTTTGGCAGGCATGCTGCTGAGGCTCCGCACTTCGTTGTAGTAAATGTGAAGGGATATTGTACCCGATGAAGGCACGCTGCGTCTCTGATAATTGTCTATTTCTCACGTATCCTGCCTGTCCTTGTTTGCTTTTGCTGCATGACGACTGCTTCGGGCAACCTGCGTTCGCTGGTGCGGCACCAGATGCCGACCCTGCGTTAGGAAGAAGTATGTCGTCTTGGCATGCGGATGGGGAAGGTACCGTCGACGGTTCGAACGGGTTAGTGGCGTAGCGCACCGCTATAGAGTGGGCTGCACATGCACAATATTCATCGGAAACAGCTTATCCATTAGTAGTGGCACTTTGCGCTCTGGCGAAATCGCGTTCAAGCCACAAAGGATGAAGAGAAGAGATCTTTTTGCGCAAGATTGGGATCCACTGTCTAGCAAAAAAATGCCGATGGGTAAATAGTGAGTCCTAGTCAAAATCGGCAGGAGACAGCCACGCGCGAAGGATCCAAAGATGCAGGTACGCGATAAGCGGCATGCAGGCTTAGATCACGATCCCTACCCATATCCCTTTTCTCATCACATCGATCCTAATCTCTTCGTCGTGGTTGCAGAATCTAAATTCCCGTCTCCTTTCCTGCAAGTTTCTTCACGATATCGATAGAGCCACTCTACCTCGTCTCGAGCCTATCGTTCGTGAGTCGCTTTCTCGAGCGACGATCCAACGTTCTCGATTTTGCGCACGTCCCCTAGTGCGGCACCTGAAACACAAAGCCTGTGACTTGCTCGTCCTTGCAGATCAGCAGTATCATGTCTCATATTGCTTCTGCGTGGCGACGGAATCATGCTTTCAGCTTTTCCAAATGGAATGGTGTCTGCGCCGTTGGTAATGCGTGATGACGGCAGCGATGAAACCGGGAAGGCGGCACGGTAAATGGATCAGACCAAACACTGAACGCGGGGGTTTTAGCATCATTGTGACCGTTGAATGCTTTCCCACAGCCTGCGCAGGGTTGAGACAAAGTGGGCGATGATGCAATTTGTCCCAGTCGTTCTGGTCAATAGACTTGAGATTAGAAAAGTTCGGCTCATGAGACAGATGTTGTGCGGTGTAATAGTTGCATTCAACACCATATTGGCTGACGCAAGGCCGGCAGCAGATGCTGTACCGGAAACCTAGCGAGCCCGTGAAAGGGCTGTAGTGACTAGCAGTACATTTCGACTCCGATAAACATGCAATCCTCCCGAACTCGACTCTACTGAATGTACTCAAACTTGTTTCAATGCGATTGCCAACCTCCAAGAACACCGTGTCCAGCCCGGTGAGGGTTGTAATCTAGCCAGAACCCTATCGTTGATCGTTAAAAGAGATCTTTGCAAAGAGAAGTCGCAGGACGGAAGGTATATTGCTGAGCCGAAAGCCAAAAAGTGAAAAGAGATTAAGGAAAGAAAAAGGCCGTGGTCGCAGACACGGCGAACCTATGGACTGAAGGCAAACAGACAGAGAAAAGATTTTGCAAATGTGCCAAAAAATCGAAAGTGGTTCGCTTTTAATCGCAAATATTGAGATGACGACAGAATTGTCAGATGTCAAACTCATGAAGTGCCCATCTAGAACATGCCCCCTTCCATGGACTGTTGGCTAACAGCAGGGCCGTTTGTAGGGCGTGGAGGCGAGTTGTTGCGCATAGTGAACCCGTTCTGAGGCATAGCTGGAGATGGTCCAAACTGGCTCTGGGCGTTTCCACGTAGACTTCTGCCCTCGCTTGACGCCTTACGCAACTTGCCTTTTGGTTGCTGAGATTGGTTCATCAGTCCGTCAGACGAGTTTGTGCGGAGGGGCTCGCCATAAGGGGCTCGCGGTGCCTCCATACCAGGCTGTACGGCAGGATCGTAAGGTGATGGCCCTGTTGGGCTTTGATTCTCACCGCGACCGAATCCAAAACGTCTTCTCATAGGGTTGATTGGCGGAACGGGTGGTGCGTCATTCTCCATACCATTCTTCAGAGAAGCACCAGCTGGAAGGTTGATCGTGTCAATGGAAGATGTTGTAGAGAGAAACACAGGCTCTGAAATCTCAGACTTCGCGATTGACTTCTTCCGTAGCACTCCAGTCTTAGTCAACGGCTGCACAGTACTTGGGTTGAAAGCAGTTGTGCTGGGAGTGGTGGGGTTCGAGACGGGAGGAGTATGGTTGGCGGAGAACGGAGGTACTGGAGAGGTTGGGTGCGAGAAAGCGTTGGCGCTGCCATTGTTGAAGCCACCTGGGGACGGTCGTGGAGAAATTGGTATTCCCGGAGAGAACTTGCCTTGTGGAGGAGGGAGGCGAGAGTTCTGACTCGATCCAGTGTTGGTTTGGATGGGGTGAAGATGTTTCGATTCGAAGTAATTTGCTGCAGCAGTTTTACTGTTGCTACGCGATCGCATACGACCCTGAGAATCCAGTGACGGCCTTTCAGCAGGAAGTGGGGGTGTGGGATGAGCGACGTAACCAGGAAGTGATGGCATTGTATTAGGAGGATACGCGCCACGGGATCCCTCCGTCATCGCCTGATCCAGATCGTCACGGTATTGATCAGGGCGAGGGCGGCTTCGAGAGCGGCCTGATGATGTTCCTGAGCTTGAGCGCTCCCGTGTTGAACTTCTGGTCGATGCTTGTGGAGACCTGCCTGTTGGGCGACCAGTCCGGCTGCTTTCTGTTGCTGATCGCTGTCGATGTTCCAACTCTCGTTGTGCGTCCTGCTCACTTTGCTGCAGTACTCGAGACTGCTTTGGTCGCAGTGGAGGCACGTCACCTTGAAGGCCAACGAGCGAGGTGCTGCTGACATTCGCTGAAGTTCCCCCAAGAGCAAGCTTCCTCACCGATTTGTTTGAAACATCGACTGTGGCGAATGACTCTCGGCTGGACTTTGCACGGAGCATGTTCAAAGCAGTCTTCAATCCGCCAGAGGGTCCGCCAGGTGCTGGGCTTGTTGACCGACCTTCCGCCCTCGCACGAAGGTTTTCCTGTATCAAGCGCTGCCTCTGGGCGAGATCCCGTTGGAAAGCCTCGTGGTCAGCTTCCGTCTCATTGCTGGCAATTCGTTCGTGGGTCCTTCGCGGAGTAAGGTCCCAAGGAGCTGCAGGATTTGGTTCGGTAGCGCTCATGACAAGAGGTGTCGCATCCCGTCCGCTGATCGAATCCTCTGAGTTCATCTTGCCACTCTCGTCGCGGTACGGGTTGTCAATGTCATCCAGGTCCCATGGGTTGGAATGGCTGTAGGTCGATGGTGCGGGTGTGACTGATTCGGATCCTGGCTGGCGGCGTTGGAGGCCAAACTCTTGCGATTGGATGGCAAGTCCCATCGGTGGGCTCATCATTGGTGGGCCTGGTTCACCGTAGTTTGAAGACACATTGCTCATGTTACGGAGGTGCTGCCGTATCATCCCACTGAGTCCGCCGTTGTCAGGACCTAATGTTGGTGAGTCAACCTCCGTATCGTCCACCTTGACCGTCTCATCAGGACGAGGAGACGCTTCCTGGGTCAGCGCAGGGCTGTACGACGCAGGACCTGTCCGAGGTACTTCTTCCTCAGATGTTGCTCGAGAGCGGAGAGCAGGATGCTCAAATATTGAAGGTGCAGGTCCAGTCGCTACAGGAAGGTTGTCAAATCGGCGTGTGGGCTCCATCGGATGAGGAACCGTCGGTTTCGGGGCCTCTTCCTCTGCATCACTGGAATCGGGCGAGCTGAAGAAAGTTGCCTTGTTGCTATCTGAGCGCTGACGTGGGACTTCTGGGAGACGCTGTGTTGGTGGTGAGCTCGGTGTTGCTGGGCCTGCGGTTCTCATTTGGCTTGCGGCAGCTTGAAACCTGGAGAATGCAGACGGTGCTTGACTAGGCTCAGCAGTCGACTCAGAGCTCGACCGCTCCTTTGCGTCACTTTCAGCTCTCTTGCGCCTCTGCTGTTCTGCACGCTCTCTCAAAGTAGGCTTGCGCGGCGGGGACTTTTCAACTTTATTAGTTGGTGTGCTGCGTCCTTCGCGGTCCTGTTGCATATGGCGCAAGCGCTCTGCGTACTGCTCTTCGCTAAAAGCTGCCTTGGGTTTATTGAAAGTTCCCATGGCCGTGGCTTTGCCTCGGTCATTGGGCTGAAGTGCGGCATTGAGAGTGTGTGCCTCCTCACTGTCGCTGATGACGGGACTCGCCAGAGCCGGCGATTGTGGACGAGCGAGGACGGGACTCGACGCACCAGAGGAGTTGTTCCTGCTCACACCCGGGTATTGGAGCGAATTTGGGCTATCTGAGCGGAAGCCTGGTCCTCTAGCGAAGCGATCGCTGAGATTGGTGGCAGACCGTGCTTGCGCTATGGAAATTGGTGGTGTTGATCGACCGGTTGGCGCACGTGCCCGTTGTATAGAATTGAGACGGTTCATGGCTGAGGACTGTTGCTCTTGAATTTGCTGGTCCAGCCCTTGATCGTAGAGTCTCCGTTTCGTCGTCGATTTACTGAGATCGGGGGATGTCATAGGGGCACCTGCGGGCGGGAAGGCAGGAGAGGATGCTGTTACGGAGCTGGTACCTTGTGATGCTATTGATGTCGCAGCCGTGGACGTACGCGTGTTCACTGTGCCTGAGTTGGTGGATGATGAAGTCTCTCTCTTACGACTGAGCTCCGTAGGGCTAGATGGCTCAGAATGCTGACCCTCGTTTTCCTCAGCTTGTAGCCTCAGCCTTTCCTTCTCTTCTTGTCGAAGTCGTTGGTATGTTGACATGTTGACGTCGTCGTCGTATAGTGTCCGTCCAGTACCCTTAGTGTTACTGTTAGAGATCATATAGATCTTCTGCCTTCCTCCAAACAAGACGTTGCCCTCGCCAGGTCTAGCTCTGCTCATCATGCTACCGGAGCCATCGTCGTCTCTGCTGCTGTCGAAGGAATTGGTTCGCTCGTTTGCAAAGGGCGGTCGAATAGAGCCATTGAGGGAAGAGACTTCAGCAATATCGGAGAGGCCACCGGGGACGAAACCAAACTCGTGGAGGCGTGATTGGCGTTTGGGTTGTAGTACACTGTCGTCACTGGCCTTGCCGATCTTGGAGTCTGGGTCGTCTTGCTCCTTCAACATGCTGAAGCGGGTAGATAGGCCAGGCATGATTAGACTTGTCCGGAAGTCATCTGCCTTGGGAAGCGCGGCACTGAGATCGAACTCTGGTTTGGGCTCCTCCTGACCTTTCTTGCCCTTCTTTGTCTTCTTTGCAGCGGCCACATCCTCACTGCCATCCTTCTTCCTGTTCAGCCAACGATTCATGATGCCCTGGTAGTTATTAGCAAAAAGATTCGAACGCGCCATTGCATCTGGAGAGGGCAAAAGGCAACGGCGAGCGCCTTGGCAGTGTAGACGAGAGGAGGTATCTTCTTACTGGTGGCAACGATTAGACTGGATTATAGCGACGATTGTGCGCTAACCAATCTGGAGCGGACCTTGTCTGCGGCAGGCGCAGTCGAGCGATGAGTGGGGAAGGTGAGAGCAAGGCGACTCGGGCTGGGAGGAAAGAGCAGACGCGAACATGTAGCGGGGCCAAAAACAACAGTGCAGTCGATCGCGAGCAGTGTTTTTTGAAAGAGTGTCCTAGGCACGGGGGAATGTAATGTCGGCAAGAGGCGAAGGAGGAAGCTCGGGATGAAAAGGAAGGCGTGCAGCGATTGCAGGCGTGCTTGGGCGCGGGCGTCTCTGGATGGCTCGGTTGGCGGCAAAAAGTACAAAACAATAGATTATAGCGAAAGTTAAGGAGCGTGTATAGCTGGAGACAACAGGTCAAGGAGTGAATGCACGCGCGCTGCGGAGTGCTGGCGTGGTGAAGGAAAAGAATGCAGAGAGCAGATCTCCCGACCGAAAAGATGCTTCGAGGAGCGGGTCGACGTGGGTATGCACTCTTTGGGCCTCTGGGGGAGTGACAAGCACTCTCACATGGTACAAGGATCAATTTCCACTAGCCTCATTTCCGCGTCGTGCATGGGCGTCGCGGTGCAGGGTGAAGAGAGACGCCATAACGCGCGGGCCAGCATCCGCTCGATAGGCTGACTGAAGTCTGACGGCCATGATTGCGCCGCTGAGCCCAAAACCCGCGCCGTCCCAGGGGATGCGGGCGACACGCAGAGTGAAGATGCAGCGACGTGATCAAACGGTCATTTGCTAGCGCCGACGCTTCTTCCCCGTCAGACCTGCGCCTTCCCTTGTCAGACGTCGCTCCCTGCCTCCTCAGACGCGTCGCAGAGGCATTCTTTCGTTTTCCAATAACAAATGCGCACTCACCCCACAGTCCCCAAGACACCCACGCACGTTCTCATGATAGCCCTTGGCCCGCCATTTCCAGCTGCCGCAACGACAAAAAGTATCATGAACATGGCGAGGGACATTATGCTACCATGGCGCTCTGTCCAATCAGCGTCCTGCCCTGGGCGGTACCTTGCAGGCGTCGGGAGGGGCTGACACATCCCTGCATCCTCCATGTAGCCTCCATCGACTTGCTTTTGTCGTCCTGCCGCGACCCATCGTCAGCTTTGCCTCTGCACCTGCCAGCTCTGCAGCTGCTGCAAAATATACTATCCAATCGCCAGCCTCATACATGGGTAGCCAAAAGTATGCGGGGACGCGACCCAGAAGCACCAAACGCCCATCGCGTACCTGAAGCCGCTAACCTCGGGACGCACAATGAAGCGAGCGAATCACCCAGCCTCCTAGTCATGGTCCCGGTGGCCTTTTCTCACTTTCCCCTGGCCTAACCGCCTGCTGCTGTCATACCTCCCCTTTCCAAGTACTACCATCAGTGCAGAACCATGCTCGAGCACTCCTCCTGATCGACTCTCGAGCGAAACAACTCAATTGGTCTTCTGTTATCGCGATACCGGGCCCGGCCAGATTTGTATCCGTACACCTGGTCCAACTGTCGTGTCATCTCCCGTGTGGCCGTCTTTCTACCGTCAGCCCGCCCCTGTCTGCGGTTCCGAACGGGCATGCCTCCCCTTCTGCTCGGAACGTTGAAGGCTGATTGCCTAATATGAACGTCGGCGTTTTCTTCGCGTGCAAGTTGCACTACTGCATGTACCATGCGGCCCATATGCCGACATGGCTGATTCTTCCATGGTCGACCAATGACACACTTGATTTAGCTGTGATTTAGAAACTGCTGAGCTTACTGCAGATAAGCGCGTCCTCTTTCTGCATTTACAATACCTATGGTCATCTGAGATGTTCTATATATTATTAACTTTTCTTCAAGTTTCAACTTGTATACCGAAATGAATAGCCCGGGCTGGACCTAATCCATTGCATCGGTGCCACGAGGTGAGCAAACTGCCCCTCATCCGCCGCCTGCCGTTATACGCTGACGATGATCATCTCCAGGCCGTCCGCGAAATTACTGTAGGATCGGCGCTACACCAGCCCTGTGAGACACCCACACCCCATTTGCTGCCACCGTCCCGTAACACGCGACAAAGACGCGTCTAGTATATTGGAGGCCATGTTGACAATCACACACGCGATGGTACTTTTGGCAACTATCTGACCGGGTTTCAGATCTAGCTCACGCCGCCTTACCAGACGACCCCACGATTGTTTCATACTCCCGTACACCATGTCCGGCGAACGCCTCACTGCGGTCCGAACAGCTTCATAGGCTTCCTCAAACATGGTCACCCAAGCATCATCGCTGCAAGCCAGCATCACCGTTATTTTTGACAGCGGGTCTGGCTTACCAGGCTCTGGTCTATCAAACGTAACAATGCAGGTCACGCTCGCAAAGAAGCTGAGATCCTAGTCCATTCGCTCGTTTCCACTATTACATCTGTCTACAAATTCGGTCCCGAGTGGTCATCAGGACGATTTAGCATGTCACCATCAGGACATCAGGACCTACAAGATGAGCTGTGAGTGTCATTGGCGCCGTCAACGTCACTACCGCTCCAGTCACTAAGTACCATCTCCCTGCCAAGGAGAGAAACGAAAATAAAATTGCAAATTCTGTTCTAAAGCTGCGGTAGCATCTTCGCGATCGATCCGTCAGGAAATCAAAATTTTGTCATAATTACAAGGGCCGAGATGACAAACCTAGATAATTTCCGCTGATCTTCCCGGACAACGTGTTTGGTGAGCAGGGTCTTGCCGTGTCAGTGCGGGGATCTTAATTACTCCCAATCTAAGTAACGCGCTTTCGTATGTAATAGTGGTAAATCTCGACCGACAAAAACCCGACTCTGAACCTAGCAATAGTGTCTCATTGTATCCGGGGTATGGTAGTGTCGACTGCTGGGCGTTCGGTTTTGCTTTCATCTTAATCTGCTTTGTCGACATGCTATGCTCTATACACTTGTAATGTTGTTTCTTTGCTTTAGGTTGGGAGGTCGCTTCGACTGCGTCGAAGAATGTCTTAGCTATCAGCGATGTTTGAGAATTTGTTGAGTAAAAATATGTGTATGTGGCGATTGATCTTCCATTCAGTCAGAAAGAGCTGGATAGCGGTGATCTAAGTCGACATTTACCTAAATACGGGAAGAAAAATAACGACATGGTTTAGGTTGACGTCTTTCATCCTCCGTTTGTCTAGGGCTGCGAGTGGAGCAGAGAAAAGCTCATCTTAGAATCACTATCACAGAATGCCAGTCAACATGTTTCTCCCTCTGCTCTGTACAGCCGCGTCACTACGTCGTCTCGCTATCACTTTCACTCTCACTTACCCAGTTTTGGGCCCACTAAGTGGCCTCCAAACGCACGCTCATCGAGGGTGCTGCTCACGAGTCTACTTTCTACCTTATTTTCCCCGTTCCTATCTCAACTCTCGATTGGCTTATGGTCTACCAAGATGCGACCAAATCTGCTACAGTTTGTAGCGCTCGCAAGTGCAGGTGTGATCAAGCATAAGCCCGGCCCCAAGGACATTTTCTCCTGTGGTATTCCCCTTCCCACCTTTGAAAATGGTACAAGGGCGGCCAGTTGGGCTCAGTATCTCGATGAGACTCAGGCCCATATCGGTCAAAACAGTCAAGGCGCGACTGATATGTTTGCTGGTCCTGTCGGAAGAGCTCCAGTGAGATGGCCGCGTAACTCGGACAACAAGGCCGTCATCCCGTACTGCTATCAAACGGAGGAAGTTCGCAAAGCCGCCTTGCCGATCGTATCCGATGGTATAAGAACGTGGATGTCGTAAGTATATGCCAACTAGGTCAAAGATGGACTGGTTGACCAACAGGCTCCTAGCTATCTTGGCCCTGCTGGCAAAGAAGCAGGTCACGCCATCAGTTTCGAGGAGCAGTTGAACAGGGGGGGGGGGAAGCCGATTTATTGTACGCCAGACAGTAAAGCCCTCGATGACTGGAACTCAGCTCTGCCTCATGCAACACTGGCTATCTATTGGGGTGGAGAAGAGATGGGATGGAGTGCTAGTGTAGGTCTACAACCTGACCAAGATACACCTTGGGCAAATCAGCTTCACATTGGAGACGGCGAATGTCTCCATTGCGTTCTACAGTAAGTATCCCTATGGAAGCTAAACACAAGACATACACTGACTTCCTACTCTCACATTAAGCGAGCTCGGTCATGTCATGGGTAAGGGGAGTCATCTCGTAGTAAGTCGCGACAGTTGTATTGATAAAAGCCAGGTATGGTACATGAGCATCAGCGTAGCGATCGAGATACCTATATCAAGGTCCAATACGAGAACATCAACGATTTCGAAGAGGTAAGCAGATTTCTCCCTATACGTGCAAATATGAACAATCATTGATGATTTGACGCAGTGCTGGGAACGCGCCAAAGTCAAGGGCGACCCAAAAGTCACCCGGTCCAACATCTGCGATAATATGAGATATGCACTCAAGTATGATTGCTTGTGTGGCCATTTCGTCAAAGGCATTACCGGAAATCTCCTTCCCCTCTTTACGCTTGACGTTTACGATATTGATAGCGTCATGCACTACCCAAGTTCTTCTGGAGCAACAACAGAATGTCCTAATTATGGGTCTGAGGAATTTTCCAATCGTTGTCCCATCCAGGTCTACATAGACTACGAGGATCATAGCAAAGGATTGACGATGCTGGTACCAAACCTAAGGCCGTCTGACCAGGATATAAAATGGGTCAAGCATGTCTACCCTTATAATGTGGAGATTTAAGTTAGCTTTAAAAGAAGAGATGTTGGTTGCTATGAAATGCGTCGAGACGTTGTGTAGTGATGATGCGAAAGTGTTAAATCGAAGTGTATAATGGATGATGGGGAGCTTCAGACTCGTCGAAGAACAAAACAAAATCTAGAACCACTCAAATCCAGTCGACGTACATGTATGTACGAGTATTAAATTGTTAGCCTTCACTCGAGTCTGTACCGAAGAGAGACTGACCATTCGAGCGTTACCAGATCTCCGAGAGTAGTCGCGGTTGGTTACCTGCGATCGCAATTATGGATGTCCTACCGAATTCGACACGCCCGCGAGATGCTAGGTAGAGTGGAAGAAAGTCATAACCATACAGTTCTTGAGTGGCGACAAAGCGTCGTTATATACTGTTTCATCCCAAAGCCAAATCGAAAACCACCTAGGTACAAGAAATCGTGCAGTCTGCCTGCAACGTTACGTTCACCTAGAGTAACCAGTGCGTCATCCGTCTACTATGCAATTGACCTAAACGATGCGCGCCCCTCGGTAATGCTAATTCATCTCACTATCAGACCTTCACTTCCGAGATACGTCATCCAACTTCCCAACGACTTTCTTAACCTCCAGGGCTGTGCTCAACAAAACGCAAGCTATGCAGCTACCCGCTGCAGGTCAGCCTCAACTGCATGACGAACCGCGTGAGACGGTTAACAGTGGGGTACCTTATCTGATGTAACCGAACTTGCTCAACAATATCCGACTTCCCTCTGCGCGAGCGAGCGGGGTTTTGTTGAGCTTATCTCGTTCTCCTCTGGCTGAGTAGATAACAATCGGAAACTGTGCAGACGGAAAAGACTGACGAGTAACGCCCACAACGATCACGCAACGCAGTAGAGTAACGTTGTTTTGAACATGTTTTTGCATTACAATACATAAATCTTCGCGAGTCATGGATACATCTAAACCATGCGCCTGAGACCCAAACATGCAAGAGAATGGTGTTGCTTCTCTTGCCCAACTATACTACTACGCCTCTATCGTTATGAACATGAATACCTTACCGCTGGTCTATATTTAACATTGCGCAATCGCGACTGAAACAGCCTGGTCGTCAGAGTGGCTGATGCTAATGTTGATGCTCTTGACACCAACGCGGTTGGCTTCTTCTTGAGCCTGGCCATAGAGCTGTGTAAATGTTAGTATATAGTTCTTAGATTGCGTATTGGAGTGCACATACCTGTACGGTTGGAACACCAGACTCGTCGTTAACGATCTCAATATCCTTCAGCGGAGCACCGGCGCCTTGCCCCTTGACACCTAGGGACTTGAAGACAGCCTCCTTGGCTGACCACTTTCCAGTAAAGCTTGCCTGAGGGTTTGGTGCCTTCTGGCAGTATGCAATCTCCTTCTCCGTAAAGTTGCGCTCGATGAAGGTCTTGTTCTCAATGTTCAGCGCACTGAGACTCTCAACATCGACACCAACTTTGCTGTTGGAGGAAGCAGTGGCCTTGGTGAGCTGTTCGACCATGTTCATTGTCTCCTGCGCCTTCTTGTCTTTCTTAGTAGCAGGGGTCTTTGCATAGCTGTATGTAGAGGTCTTCTTGTCCATGGTGACACGCGCTTGCGGGTTAAGGAAGACCTCTTGCATCTTCTCATCCTCATATGGTGCCTTGTCCTTGGCGCGGAACATGGTGTTGTTGATAAGACCGTCGTGGAAGTATCGGTAGGCCTTCTTTTGGCGAGCCTCAACCTTCTGCTTATAGGCGGCGAACTGGTGGTGTTCAAGCGCGGCGAAGAGGTACCTGGGATGAATACCAATAGCTTGACTTCCCTTCTGTCCGAAACCGAATGAAGTGACGGAAAATGCCTTGACACCATCAGTCTGAATGGATTGGGATGGGTAAACAATGTAGTCAAACTGCTCCATGTTCTTGTCGATGTTGTCGGCATTGGGGTTGCCAGGTACAAGACCAGAGTTGAGCACCTGCAAGCAGCCGTTGAACATCCAAGCACCGGCAGCACCCTTGGGGTGACCAGTGAGATGCTTCTGCCAAATACTCAGCAGCGCATTGCCCTTCTTACGACCAAGATGACGCATTTGGTGGTTGATGACATCGGATTCGTTCTTGTCGTTTGCCATGGTAGAAGTACCGTGGAAAGAAGCGACATTGAGATCGTCGATAGTAAGACCCCAAGTAGCAAGGGCACCACGAAGAGGAGCGATGCGTGAATCCTGTTTCCAGAAGTTGTTGCCCAGGCTGTTCAGCGCATCCTTCTCCTGTCGCTTAGCTTCCATTTCGATGTTGGAAGCACGCTCCTCAAGATAAGCAGCCTCGTCGAAGTCCTCGCCAGTGGTGTCCTTCATCGCTGCAACTTCCTCCTGGAGGTACAGGATTTCTGACTCTTGCCACTGCTTGATCTGTTTGCGTCGGAGATCCATCTGTCGTCTCCTGTACTTGATGTCAAGGAGTGGGGATGGGAACTTGGACGGGGTCTCTCGGGCGGTAGTCAGCACACCCTTTCCTGGAGCAGGAACGGAACGACCAATCTTGTCAGTCGCTGTGGCAGTGAAACCAAGGATACCGTAGATGGGGACTCCCATATCGAGAGCCAGCTTGGCGTCCATGATAACTTGCATACCACAACCTTGCGACTCCATGAAGCCATTTCTGGTTGTTGTGGCAGGTCGCGACATCTCCTTGGGTGTACGTCCGTGAGCAAACTCGTCCTCAGCGTTGCTGGTAGCCTTCATGTTGGCGAATTCATATGAACCTTCCTCCTGGAAGTCATCGAAACCACCAACAAAGCAGACACGGGCCTTTCCTTCGACAATGGTATCGTAACCAATGTCCAAAGACTCAACAGCAGTGGCACAAGCACCGACAGGAGTCTTGATAGGTCCAGTGGATGAAAGGAGCAACATGTTGACCCAGGCGCTCATGGTGTTGATAAAAGACTCCTGCAGGATATCTTTCTGGACTGGCTTGTCCATGAAGCGGTCTTTGTACATTCCACGAAGAGCGGTAGTACCACCAATACCGGAACCGACGCAGTTACCGACCTGAGAAATGTGGACATACTTGTAAAACTCGTAGGGATCGGTGATACCACTGGCAAGCAGACACTCCGCAGTAGAGACGAGTACAAAGAGTGTTACAGGGTCGACCTGAGAGATGATATCATCGGGCACACCGTACTTCTTGGCGTCCCAGCCAGTAGGGACTTGGCCAGCAACGAGACGATCGAAGCGCAGAGCTTTGGGAAGGAGGAGTGTAGCACCCTTCTTCATACGAACAGTGTACTCGGCAGAGCCCTCGATCGCGAAGATCTCGACCTTGTCTCCATGCTCCAGCTTGAACTCCTCAGCAGTCTCCTTGGAAGCCTCGAAGGGATCGAGGTCCTCCTCGATCTGGATCTCCTGCATGAGTTGCTTCTTCTTGGGATCGTAGCCGTTGAAGAGTTCGGGCTCGATGAGACGAATACCAGCGTGCTCAAGGATGTACTTCTCGTACTTGGGCTTGACATCCTTGTCATCAATCGGCTCGTTAGTCTTGGCATCGACCCATCCGGAGTAGCTCTTTCCTTTGAGTGGACCGTTGTGGTTCTTGATGAGACCCATGATCCATGCCATCTCAACACATCCCTCGAGGGAGAACTCGCCATATGCTTCCATCTCCCAGCGTGTCCTAGAGTTACCCCAAGGTCCAACCTCAGCAAAACCAGTGACGACGACGACCTTCTCAAGATCAACCATACCCTTCAAGTTGTCGTTGAGAGGCTTGACCTCAGTATCCCAGTCGGGTAGCTTAGGGAAATTGAACTTCATGTTTGCTCGGGGTTCGACCGTGGCCTTCTTGTACAGGGCTTCGCTGGCCTCGCCGTTGACAACCTTGTTCTCGATGGCATTCTCCTTGATGACAGCTCTGCGGATATCACTCGTCTCAGTGAGTTCCTTGCGCAGATCGGTCATGAGGTCTTTCAGGTTGGGAATATACTGGAAGCCACCGTTGAGATCTGCCCACACAGGCTCGACCTGGCAGAGGTCGACAATCGGCGGTGCCATAAGACCAAGCAAATTGAAGGCCATCTCCTGCTGGGAGAAAGTACGCACACCGTACTTCTCAATGCCCTCAGCAACAATGTTGTTGGCACCCATCAGACCAGTACCACGAGTCCAACCAATAACAGCACCGCAGATGGTGAGGTAGTTACCCCAGCTCTCCGAGTGCCACCTTGAGAAGAGAGTCTCGAGTGACATCTTAGACTCTGAGTAGAGACCATCGTTACCAAAGGTTCCGTGGTTAGGGGACAATGGCAGGATGACTTGTGCTGGGCGGGTCTCGTAACCGTAGGTCTGCTTTTGCTTCTTGACAGCTCCAAGCATGCGCAGAAGGTTGGTCAACATGATACGGTGAGCAAGCTCCGACTTGGAGTCGATGCTGTCAATCTCGCGACCGTTCTCCGGAATGGCGGCAAAGGGAACGATGAGATCGAGATCCCAACCAAGACCCTTCTTGGTGTCGAAGATGTAGTCGACTAGAGCCTCAACATCCTGGTTGCTACCCTGATTGAAGGGTACAACAATGAGTTGAGAGCCCCGAGCACCGTACCGCGAGTACATGGATTGGTAGTACTCGGTGACTTCGCGGGAGAACCTGGAAGTTGTGACGACGACCTTGGCACCACCGCTGATAAGACCTTGAAGGACTTGCGCGCCAATGGAGCCGGCACCAGCGCCCGTCATAAGAGCATACTTGCCCTGGAAAGTGACACCGGACTTAGCAGCCTCCTCCAAGCAGTCTAGGTAGACGCCAGTGAGCTTCTTGCTGTACTCCCAGCCATGATCGTCCTTCCTCTTCAGATGCAAGAAAGGAATCGTCTCAACCTTGCCTTGCTTGGCAGAGGCATTGACGCGACCATTACGGCCCCTCTTGCCTCCAATAGCCTTGACGTTGTCGTGGGGCATGATCTGACCCTCGTTCATTGACAATGAACGAATGACATTGCTGTAGAGGCTCTTGATCTGGAGTTGTGATGACTTGGAAAGCTTGTGTTGCTGCTTGATGAGCTTGTAGATTCTTTGCAGGTCGTTCTGAACCTTGGTGCGGTTGCCGTACTCGGACAGCTTTCCACCCTCAGCCATCTCGCGCACGTAGTGCTCAAGCTTGCGAACGCTCGCTCTTGGGGCTTCCTCGTAGTTCATGTTGCCCTTGGCATCAATCTCCAGGTGTGGCGCGGTGGGTACTGCGACATCTTTGTAGACTGGAGCCTCGTTCAGGACCTCCTTGCAGTTGTCGATAAGCTGTTGACCAAGCTCTTTTGCAAGCTCGTATGTCTCACCGCGCTCAGTGGGGCAGTGGTCCATGTGGTATTGCATGAAGTCGAGAAGGAGAGGGTTCGAGCGATTCATGATGGCGATGCAACGGCTGACAATCTCACGATCGACCGCCTTGAGCTTGCCGAAGATGATGTCGTAGTACATGGTGAGAGCATCTTGACGTGCCCAGTTCCATGATGAGTCGTAGACACGAGCCTTGAGTGGTGTGAATTGAGGCTCAATACCGGAGGCGTAGAACTCGCCGTGCTCGGTGGTCCAGAGATCAAGCTGAGCCTGGAGCGTAGACTGCGCCTTTTGTGAGTCGACGAAGGACTTGTCACCCGCACGAAGATCGATCTTGAGGTATCGGGCGAAGAGCTCAAGCTGCTGCTTGAAGAGTGCGCGTTGGTCCTTGGTAAGCGCGTCGATGGCCGCAGGGTCCATCATCATGCCACCACCCGAACCACCAGCGTCGCCGCCGGCTGTAGGGGCAGACAAGCTGATTCCGGCAATGCCTGCGTACTTGTTTGCCTGCTCGTCCAAGAAAGCCTTGCCGTCGGCTTCTGAGCCGAGACGTGCAGCTGGCTCGTTGGTGATGGCGAGCAGCAGAACTCCGTCTTGTCGTCCCTGCGCCAGTCCCCATCTTGTCTCGAGGTGCTTTCGCACAGCTGTGATGTTGAAGCCACCAGGCATCTTGGCTGACACCATGCGGGCAATGAGAGAAGAGGACTGCTTTCCAAGCTGACCGTTGAATGTAGCCTGCATCGCAGCACCGAGCTCGTCGAGAGGGGTATCTTCGGGCTTTTCAGGAGTTGAGCCAAACTCCTTGCCCAGGTCTCCGAGGATCTCGTTTTGTAGGGTAGACTTGCCTGGAAAGCTGTTAACTACGGTTTTTGCTGTTTCTATGCAACTGACTTACCTCCGACTAAATCCTTGATGGCCTTGCTCAGCGGGATGTCCACGAGCGGTTTCTTGAGCTTCTGGGCCACCAGTGTCCGGACAATGTCCGTGGCTGTGACTGGCGCATCTGGCACCTGGGCTGCAGGTCCAGCACTTGGTGGAGGTGGTGCTGCAGCAGCAGCAGCGGGCGCTGAAGCGGAGGGTGCAGAGGCGGGCGCTGATGAAGCACCCCCACTGCTCGCCGCTGGAGCCTCTGGTTCCTCCTCTATTGGGTCTACATCGTAGTAGATGTCTTTGGCGTCCTTGTTGTAGCACAGAATTTGACGCTGCAGCGACCGCGCCGCATCGTGTCCTTCGTATTTGCTGGCGAGTGTGCGCTTCGCCATGACACCGAGCGTGTCTGCGGGGCCGATCTCAACGATGCGCTCCGTCGTCTTCTCGCCAAGGACGACATCCTGCGTCTCAATCCACCTCACGGGCGAGGCAAATTGGTATGCGAGCAGCTCAATGAGCAGCGTGTGCGAGAGCTCCTGCTCAACCTCGGGACGCATGATGAGGTAACGAAGGGAGCAATTGGCGGAAAGGAGGGTGGGTTGAGGCTCGACGGAGCTCAATGGGTATCTCTATTACAAAATAGAAGAAGGGTATCGTGGGTCTAAGGAGGGAGGAAGTGCCAGGAAGAAGACGCGCTATTAGGTGGGTGGGTAGTGTATAGTGCGGTGAGAGCACTCGAGCGATTCAAGGGTCCGGGAGGGGTGCGTTGTCTCCCCCGCGAACGACTTGGTTTTTTTTTTTCTCAAGGGAAGTGGAGTGAGTGGTCAACGGGAGTTGCAGGAAGAAGAGACGCAACGCATTGGCTGTTTATCTCTTGTTGGACAGGACAACGGCTTGCGGTGATATGGCAGGGCGTTGAGGAATTCTCCCGCCGCGGGCTGGCGGTACTAAAATTCCAGACCCCTGCGACTGCAGCTCGTTACTGCTTTGGCCGGTGCTCAACGAACTAATCTCGCCTGGAAGAGGTGGGCTTGCGAGCGGTGCAAAGGCAGCCACCCAGACGTGATGTGATTCTGGTTGGACTTGCGAGATAATGGGTAACGCAATTGGAGGATGCTGGCCTGGTCCACCGTGTCCTCAACAGCTGCGTGGGTACGGATAAGCGCACCTGGATCCAAGTTGTTGAGTGCTCTGCCCCAGCATTTGTGTAGGAACATACCGCAGACCCCTGCCGACGCTAGTGACCCATGATATGCGGGCCAAATCTGAGCTCCTCGTCGAAAAAGTCGACCAACTCGGCGCGAACATAACCACGCCAGCGCACCGCTTCCGACTCATTCCTCACCTCCTCCCAGCCCAATTGCACTAGCAGTCCCCTCTGATTACTTTCTTATACCCTGGGGCCCGTTGTAATCCTGTTGCCTGCGGTCTTTCTCTCTACGCCCCTCGCACACCACACCGCACATAGCAAGGGAGCTGCTATACGATTAGTACTACGACGGGCCAGATCCCGAGCACATCAGCCAGATTAGCTTCTGTCTGAGTGAAGAGGTACGCATTGAGTGATTGTTGCGAGAGCTTGGGGACACTTGTTCTCTCCAGACGGCTCTTGCTCGTTGCATTGCCTGGATGGCGCCTCCCCCACCATAGCGAAACACCAGACGAGAGCTCACACTATCCAGACGCTCCTTCCCGCCCTTGTCGTTCCTTCCACACCTATAATCTGTCCAAGGTATGCGCCTTCCGCTGCTCCTAACTCACCTCCAAATCTTCTGAACGCCCGGCTTACCATTGCCATTGCACAGGACACCGATAATCGCACTCACACAATGTACGGTTCCGGCCAGCAGACGGGCATCTCCACGCCCCGCTCCGCTGCAAACCTGCGCCCGCTCATCCTCTCCCACGGCTCGCTCGAATACACGCTCCTCATCCCCACTGCCCTCCACTTCAATGCACAACAGTTGAGGGACACGTTCAAGTCGACGCTTCCTGAGCCAACCGACGAGCTCGCCCTAGACGATGAGCCTTCGTCGGTAGCGGAGCTGGTGGCACGATACCTTGGTTTTGTCGCGAAAGAGGTAGAGGAGGGCGAGGACCCTGACTCTTTCGAGGAGGTGCTCAAGCTCGTTCTTACCGAATTCGAGCGTGCCTTCCTCCGGGGCAACGAGGTGCACGCGCTCGCTGCATCTCTGCCTGGCATTACCGAGAAGAAGCTGGTTACAGTGCGGTCATACTACGCTGCCCGTGCCGCAGTAGAAAGACCTATCAAGCACCACGAATCGGCTCTGTTCCGCGAAGCTTCCGACGAGAATGCCTTCATATATGCTGTTTTGGGCGGCCAAGGCAACATCGAGGAGTACTTCGATGAACTCCGCGAGATCTACACCACCTACCCCTCATTCGTAGAGGACTTTGTTGCTGCCGAGGCGCAACACCTCCTCGTTCTGTCGCGTGACCCGCGCGCTGAGAAACTCTACTCCAAGGGCCTCGATGTTATGCGATGGCTCAACAACCGAGACTCGCAACCCGATACCGACTATCTGGTATCGGCACCCGTGAGTTTGCCCTTGATTGGGTTGACTCAGCTCGCACACTACGTCGTAACCTGCAGAGTCCTTGGTAGCCATCCCGGACATGTGCGCAGTCGCTTGTCCGGTGTAACCGGTCACTCGCAGGGTGTTGTCACAGCCGCCGCTATCGCTGAATCTAAGAACTGGGAGACTTTTGAGCGATCTGCCAAGAAGGCCATTGAGATTCTTTTCTGGATCGGTGCGCGAAGTCAGCAAGCATTCCCTAGGACCTCGCTGGCACCCACTGTCTTGCAAGACTCAGACGACAATGGCGAGGGCGTGCCAACGCCCATGCTTTCTATCCGTGACCTCTCAAGAAAGGCAGTCCAAGATCACATTGACGCAACCAATGCCCATCTACCCCAAGACCGCCACATCGCCATCTCGCTGGTCAACAGCGCGCGTAATTTTGTGGTTACAGGTCCACCAATCTCTCTGTATGGTCTCAACCTCCGCCTGCGCAAGGTCAAGGCTCCGACTGGCCTAGACCAAACCAGGATACCCTTCACCGAGCGCAAAGTGCGCTTTGTCAACCGCTTCCTGCCCATCACTGCGCCCTTCCATAGCCCGTACTTGGTAGATGCGACCAAGCAGCTCGAAGATGATCTCAAGGCGATCAAGATCTCCACCGCGGATCTTGGCATTCCCATGTATGACACACATACAGGCCAGGACATTCGCGAAATCGAGACCGACAACATCGTTCCTCGCCTTGTTAGCATGATCACTGCCGACTCGGTCGAGTGGGAGAAGGCAACCGTATTCCCCAAGGCCACTCACATCCTTGATTTCGGCCCGGGCGGTATCTCTGGTCTTGGCGTACTTACAAACCGTAACAAGGACGGTACTGGTGTTCGTGTCATCCTCGCGGGTGCTATCGATGGCCAAAACGCCGAAGTTGGCTACAAGCCTGAGATCTTTGATCGTGACTTCGATCATGCCGTCAAGTACGCTGTCGACTGGGTCAAGGAGCACGGTCCTCGTCTCGTCAAAACATCAACTGGCCAGACCTATGTCGACACCAAGATGAGCCGCGTGCTCGGTTTGCCCCCGATTATGGTCGCTGGTATGACACCTTGCACTGTGCCATGGGACTTTGTCGCAGCGACAATGAACGCCGGTTATGAAATTGAACTTGCTGGTGGTGGTTACTACAACGAAAAGACTATGACTGCTGCCATCAATAAGGTCGAGAAGGCTATCCCTGCCGGTCGCGGTATCAGCATCAACTTGATCTACATCAACCCGCGTGCTATGGGCTGGCAGATCCCGCTCTTGGCCAAGCTCAGGGCTGAAGGTGTACCGATCGAGGGTCTTACCATCGGTGCTGGTGTGCCATCCATTGAGGTCGCCACTGAGTACATCGAGACCCTAGGCATCAAGCACATTGCCTTCAAGCCGGGTTCTGTCGAGGCTATCCAGCAGACCATCAACATCGCTAAAGCAAACCCTACCTTCCCCGTCTTGCTTCAATGGACAGGTGGTCGTGGTGGTGGTCATCACTCCTTCGAAGACTTCCACCAGCCTATTCTGCAGATGTACGGCCGCCTACGCAAATGCGAGAACTTGGTTCTTGTCGCAGGTTCCGGATTCGGTAGTGCGGAAGACACATACCCATACCTTACTGGATCATGGTCGACCAAGTTTGGCTACCCACCCATGCCATTCGACGGTTGCTTGTTCGGTAGCCGCGTTATGACCGCCAAGGAGGCAAAGACGTCCAAGATGGCCAAGCAGGCCATTGTTGATGCTCCAGGTCTCGATGACAGTGATTGGGAGAAGACCTACAAGGGCCCCGCTGGAGGTGTCATCACTGTTCGCTCCGAGATGGGTGAGCCAATCCACAAGCTTGCTACCCGTGGTGTCATCTTCTGGCACGAGATGGACCAGAAGATCTTCAGTCTGGACAAGGCCAAGCGCGTCCCCGAACTGAAGAAGATGCGTGAATACATCATCGAAAAGCTGAACAAGGACTTCCAAAAAGTCTGGTTCGGTAGAAACAAGAAGGGAGAGTCAGTTGACCTGGAAGACATGACCTACGCTGAGGTTGTTCAACGCATGGTAGACCTCATGTATGTCAAGCATCAGTCCCGCTGGATCGACCAGAGCTTGAAGCGCTTGACAGGTGACTTCATCCGTCGATTGGAGGAGCGTTTCAGCAGAGCCAGCAGCGAGTCACTGATCCAGAATTACGATGAGCTCAACGACCCCTTCCCAATGCTTGAGAAGGTCTTCAAGGCTTACCCTGACTCCGACAAGCAGCTTATCAGCGCCCAAGATGTGCAGCACTTCTTGCTCCTCTGCCAACGCCGTGGACAGAAGCCTGTTCCATTCGTCCCTGTCCTCGACGAGACCTTTGAGTTCTTCTTCAAGAAGGACTCACTGTGGCAATCTGAAGACCTTGATGCTGTTGTTGACCAAGACGTCGGCAGGACATGTATTCTTCAAGGACCCATGGCCGTTAAGTACTCCACCAAGGTCGACGAGCCTGTCAAGGAGATCCTGGATGGTGTTCACGAGGGCCACATCAAGTACCTTCTGCGCGACATCTATGGCGATGACGAGTCTAAGGTTCCTGTCATCGAGTACTTCGGTAGCAACCTGCTTGCGCCACCGCAGGGTCTTGATGTCGACGGTCTTACTGTGTCAGAACTTGAGAACAAGATTATCTACCGCCTTTCTGCTGCTCCCAACGCCACAATGCCAGAGGTGCACTCATGGCTACAACTCCTAGCAGGCACGAGCTACTCGTGGAGACACGCTTTCTTCACTGCGGATATTTTCGTACAAGGTCAGCGCTTCCAGACCAACCCTACTTCCAGGGTCTTCGCCCCCACACCCGGTATGGTTATCGAAATCCAATACCCCAACGAGCCTGCCAAGACTTCGATCATCGTCAAGGAGCTACACCATGGCGGTAAGTTGATCAAGACTGTCGATGTCAGCTTGACAAAGGACAACGAAATTCTACTCAACATTTACGAGGAGCGTACTGCCCTTAAGAAAGCTGTCGCGTTGCCTTTCCGCTTCACCTACCGCCCCGACGTAGGCTATGCACCTATCCACGAGGTCATGGACGCCCGCAACGATCGGATCAAGGACTTCTACTATAAGATCTGGTTCGGAGATGAGGAATGTCCGTTCGATGCGTCTGTCACTTCGCGCTTCGATGGTGGCCGCGCTACTGTTACGAGCGAGGCCATTAACGACTTTGTTCACGCGGTTGGCAACACCGGTGAAGCCTTTGTTGACAGACCTGGCAAGGAGGTCTTTGCCCCCATGGACTTCGCTATCGTTGTTGGCTGGAAGGCTATTACGAAGCCCATCTTTCCTCGCGCAATCGATGGCGACCTCCTCAAGTTGGTCCACCTTTCCAACGGATTCCGCATGATTTCCGGTGCTGAGCCCTTGAAGAAGGGTGATGTCCTCGACACCACCGCACAGATCAATGCCGTCATTAACCAGGATTCTGGTAAGATGGTAGAAGTCTGCGGCACTATCACTCGTGATGGCAAGCCGGTAATGGAGGTTACCAGCCAGTTCCTTTACCGCGGTGCATACGACGACTTTGAGAACACATTCCAGAGGAAGGTAGAGAAACCTATCCAGCTCAACCTTGCCACCAGCAAGGATGTCGCAATCCTGCGGTCAAAAGAGTGGTTCAACTTCGAGGAGCCTGAGATCGACCTGCTGAACAAGACCCTGCTCTTCAAGCTTGAGACTGTCGTCCGATACAAGAACAAGACAGTCTTTTCAGACATCGAGACCCAAGGAGAGGTCTTGCTCGAGCTCCCAACCAAGGAAGTGATCCAAATTGCCTCGGTTGACTACCGCTCTGGTACCGCGTACGGCAACCCTGTCCTCGATTACTTGGAGCGTAACGGTGCCGCCGTTGATCAGCCAGTGCTTTTCGACAATGCTATTCCACTACACGGCAGGACGCCACTCAAGCTCAAGGCACCTGCCTCCAACGAGAACTACGCTCGCGTCTCTGGCGATTACAACCCCATTCACGTTTCTCGCGTCTTTGCTAGCTACGCCAACTTGCCTGGTACGATTACCCACGGCATGTACTCTAGTGCAGCTGTTCGAAGTCTAGTCGAAACATGGGCCGCAGAGAACAATGTTGGTCGTGTTAGGAGCTACCACGTCAACCTTGTCGGTATGGTGCTTCCTGACGATATGCTCGACGTCAAGCTCCAACACGTCGGTATGGTTTCTGGTCGCAAGATCATCAAGATCGAGGTTAGCAACCAGGAGACCGAAGACAAGGTCCTTCTCGGTGAGGCTGAGGTCGAGCAACCTACTACTTCATACGTCTTTACTGGACAAGGCTCGCAAGAGCAAGGCATGGGTATGGAGCTTTACAACAGCAGTCCCGTGGCCAAGGAGGTTTGGGACCGTGCTGACAAGCATTTCATGGACAACTATGGTAAGTCAAAATCACCTTGCTCAAATTGTGCAGCTGCTAACTCATAACAGGCTTTGCTATCACCAACATCGTAAAGAACAACCCGAAGGAACTCACCATTCATTTCGGTGGTCCAGTTGGAAAGGCGATCCGTCAGAATTACATGTCTATGACCTTCGAGACCGTTGCTGCGGATGGCTCTATCAAATCCGAGAAGATCTTCAAGGAGATTGACGAAAACACCACATCCTACACTTACCGGTCGCCAACTGGTCTGCTGTCAGCCACTCAATTTACACAGCCGGCCCTGACACTCATGGAGAAGGCGTCTTTCGAAGACATGCGTGCTAAGGGCTTGATCCAGGTCGAGAGTACATTCGCCGGACACTCTCTTGGTGAATACTCTGCTCTTGCAGCCATGGCTGAGGTTATGCCTATCGAGAGTCTGGTCTCGGTTGTGTTCTACCGTGGTCTTACGATGCAGGTCGCCGTCGAGCGCGATGAGACTGGTCGCTCGAACTACTCCATGTGCGCTGTCAACCCTAGCAGGATCTCCAAGACCTTCAATGAGCAGGCACTCCAATACGTGGTCGAGAACATTGCCGAGACAACCGGATGGCTCCTGGAGATTGTCAACTACAACATTGCCAACATGCAGTACGTTGCTGCGGGTGACCTCCGCGCTCTCGACTGTCTTACTGGCGTGACCAACTACCTCAAGCAACAAAAGATCGACATCCAGGCGCTTATGCAGACCCTTTCACTTGAGGAGGTCAAGAACCACTTGGTTGAGATTATCAAGGGCTGCGCTGAGCAAACAGAAGCCAAGCCTAAGCCGCTCGACCTCCAACGCGGGTTTGCTACCATCCCACTTAAGGGCATCGACGTTCCCTTCCACTCGACCTTCTTGCGCTCTGGTGTGAAGCCGTTCAGGTCTTTCCTTCTTAAGAAGATCCATAAGACGTCCATCGACCCCAGCAAGCTTGTGGGCAAATACATTCCCAACGTCACCGCCAAGCCGTTTGCGTTGACCAAGGAGTACTTTGAGGACGTGTACAAGCTTACCAACTCACCCAAGATTGGCAACATCCTGGCGAACTGGGAGAAGTACGAAGAGAGCGGAAAGGAGGAGACCAAGACCGAGACTGTTGCTTAAACTTGGGCATGTGTATATGTAGGAACGGGGTCCATGATTCTGGCGTTCTGGTGGTTCACGAGTAGATGATTGGCCATTTGATATCCAGGTTGGAGGCTTAGATATGCTTCTCATGATAAAACTTAGTAATTCATTCATTCAAGATAACACTGGTACGAAGATTGATGATGACGTCATGAAAGTAGGAAACATGGTGGTGTAAGGAGTGCTTGGCCATCAAGTTGAAGAAGACAGAGTACAAGGGAAAGCAGTAGAAGATACATGAACAATCATAACATTCAAGTGTGTTACACCGGCTTCGCCGACCTTTTTGACCCGACCCAAACCGATGCCTACCCTAGGGCCATACTAAGAAGTTGAAATCGAAATGAAGCAATACGCTTATCCAGACAAAGACCAAGACGTTCAAGTAAAATCGTTATGATAAAGAGCGGTTATCGGAACAGTCCCCGTTTCCGTGGTGTTTTCCCACCATCCAGTACAGGCGCTCCTTCTTGTGCCGAACTAGGTAAAGCAGGCATAGTGTGCGCATGAACCAGCGGCGGCGCCTCAATGTGTCTTTGCGAGTATGGTGTATTGCTCTGGTACGGTGTGTGCTGTTGCTGGTACTGAGGTATTTGCTGCCAATTCTGCTGGTAGCTTTGGTAGTTGCCACTGGGTGGAGGGAAGTTCTCGTGATTCTGCATATACCCACCGCTGGTTACTCTGTGCGGGGTTTGTGGTACGAAATCGTTCGGCTGTGGTTGTTGATGGTGATGGGCTTGTGTTTGCTGCTGTTGCGAGCGAAGGAGGCCGAATGCCCAGTTTGAGAGGTTGAAGCCGCCGAAGATGACGATGGCTGTGAATATCTAGGAGAGAATGGTCAGCTAAACGGCGCTTTTGTTGGGTGTGATGAATTGACAAAAGAAAAGTAGAGAAGGTAACGTACCATTGACTTGTAGCTGAACTCTTCCACGAAAGAGTTGAAGATCATGGCGAACGTCTTCGCTGTCACGGTCGCGCGTGCAACCTTTTTCGGATCGCGATTCATGCATGTTTCCCAGACACCGCACGCCTTCTCCATGGCTGGCACGACTTCTTCGGGTCGACAGCGGTTACGATTGTACTCTAAAGCGCAGGCCGCAATTTCGACCATTACTTCGGATGCGTGTTTTGAGGATTCTATGTCGACGTCTGTCATGACGCCGGCCCAGGCGGAGTAGACAATGTAGATGAAGAGGCTGCCGAGGAACATGTTGACGGTGAGTTGGAGGTAGTAGGATAGTACGGATGGAAGATTGGGATGCGCTTCAACCCACGAGAGGAAGCCGCCCACGGTCATGGCGAAAGTCTGCTGGACAGGCCCCGCCTCCTTTGCTGGAACGGGTGGGCGTGTTGGTTGGTTGTCCGAATCGTCGCCGTCGTCGTCGTGTATGGCAGCGCGTTTCTTTGACCGCGACCGCTCCGACCGGCGCTTGACTATACGGTTCTCAGCCTTCTTGGAATAGTACTTTTGCGACATGTCCTTGTCGCGGGGTTCCTTGGTGGGGCTTGGACTTGACATGAAGGCTCGCTTGAACCAGCTTTCTCGTCGAGCGCCTTTGGCATCGCCATTGCCTAGTCGCCCCATCTTGCTCGCCAATTGCGTGTCTGGTGTGCCGGGGTCGCTGTCTACTTGGGGCGTGCCGGGTGTCTCTCCGCCGGAGCTGAAGTCGATGTCGTGTGAGGGCGTTCGCATAGACCAGGGGCTCGGTTGTATGTGTGCCGGCACCGAAGACGCTGGTGTTGAGGGTAATGGCTTGCTGGGGTCGCGGCTGAAGTATGTCATGCGGTTGTCAGGGTCGCGCAGCCGATTTGGTGTCGCGAAACCGCCTTTCGAGGGGGAGTCTAGTACTGAGTGGGGACCTGGTTGGCCGAACGAGGGCCCTGGAGTCAGCGGGGTCGTCTTGTCTTGTGTGTCTCGTCTGGAAGCGAACGAGGGGCCTGCTGGCTTACGCTTCTTCTGCTGGCTGGCTGCTAGGAACGGCGATTGAGTGTCGATGGGCCCTGTTTGGTTCGTCCACTCAAAGTCCATAGGCGTGGTGGAAGGGCGGTGGCTTCGCGACATCGTGTTTGCCGGCGAGTGGGTCGGACGGGTTGAAGAATGGGCTCGTTGCGTACGTCGTGACCTGTCTCGCTGTTGTTGATCAACACTTGGGTTTCTAGGTTCCCACGTTGCGGACTTCCGGCGCTAGTCTCGATTGAGCTGAGTACAGTTGCAAATAACTCTGTGGCTTTGGCTAGTCTAGCAGAGAAGGATAATGGTCATTTGTATCCCGATAGAGAAACAGTGAAAGTCACATATCAGAGACCTCGTGGCTTGGCAGAATCCACCAGCATGTCTTAGCAGCACCACATGGACTCTACCTAGGTACCCCGCGAGCTGAAATATCTTGTCAAGGAACAGATGTCAATCCCATAGTCAAAGTAATTCTACAGGTCAAGAATAGGAACTGTATACCCAAGAGCCCTCGCAAAAAAACTCAAAAAGCTATGAACACGCTAGTAAAGAGATGGCCTCCTCCATTTCCTAAGCTTGCTCCTATGCCCCTTCATGTGCTCATGCACAGTGAACGGCATCGATGAAAAATCCTCTTCGATTTCGGAAAGCAGGCATAACTCGTCGTGCTGCACCTTTCCGCCACCTTCTCCAGCATGACATCTTTCGAAGCAACTTGATAGTCGTTGTCGCTTACGCTCCTTCTAGGCAGGCGTAAGACCCACCTGGGTACCGTTCATCGAGCACAGAGTCAGTGTCAGACTCTCTCGCCACACTTCGGGGTCTCTGCTCTCCATAGTCTTGAATTCTTGTACCATGCGGACTGTCACGTAGCTCGCTTCGGTAAGCGCGTACTGCTGGCCGAGACAAATACGTGGACCGCCGTTGAAAGGCAAGTATTCCCAGCCCGGACGGAGTGTCTCCCATCTCTCAGGCTTGTATTCGTCCGCATCTGGGCCGTAGAGATCGTGGCGGCGGTGCATGGTGTACGGCGAGTATCCGACCGTCGTTCCCTTGGGTACGAACAAGGGCGCTTGACCGTCTGGACCGCCACCCCGGGGCAGTACAGTGTCACGGATGGCTCGACGAGAATTACCGGGTACGACTGGGTGAATGCGGAGTGCTAATCTCAATTAGCATGTCGCCGATTGTTAGCTCACAAGGCAGACTTACATTCGTTGAGACACCATTTGAGGTACTTTAGGTTCCTCAATTCCTCATACGTTGGTGTGCGACCCTCAAGCGTTGCAACTTCATCCCTCAGCTTCGCATAGATATCAGGCCTCTTGGCAATCTCAAAGAACATGTTACTGAGCAAACTGGCTGTCGTGTCGCGTCCTGCAAGGAGGATGTTGATGAGTTCCTCGCGAATCCGCTTCTGGTCGGTAGTCTGCTTGGCCACCTCTTGAATGAAATAGTACTTGTCGTCCTTGATTCCAGCACTCTTTTCCGTGTCCAATTCCTGTCTAAAACGCAGAGCATCATCCACAAACTTGTCAATGTAAGCGTGGCAGATGTCGATAGCCTTCTTGCCCTCCTCGTTCTTCCGGAATCGATCGAATATACCATAACGGGCGCGGACCGTGATGTCCTCTTGCGCGAAGTTGAACGACTTGCTGAAGATGAGATCCTCGTTATTGCCGTCATCTTGGCCAACCATGCGGAGCGAGTTGGTAGAGTGGTTGAAGAGGAACTCCGTTGCGGTATCGATCGTCAGGCGGAAGAAGAGCTCTTGCAGATCGACAGTAGAGCCATCTTTTGGGATATGTTTGAGCATAAGCTTGAAGTGGCGCTCAAAAGCCTCGATGTCGGCGACTTGCTCTCTGGCGAAGTTGGGTCGCAGCAGGTGACGGCTATTAGCCCATCGCTCGCCATCCGCATTGAAGATACCATGACCCAAAAGAGGAGTGAAAGAGGTTGACCTGTGTATAAGGCTAAAGTCCTTGAACTTCAAGCTCAATATCGCCTTCACATTTTCTGGCTCACACGTTGCGATAAAAGGCTCAGTAATTATTCTGTTGTGGAAGGTGTTGCCGAGCCTTTGGAAGCGCTTCCGGTTCTCTTGCAGCAGAATATGGTGCTTGCTGTTGTACGCCATGGCCTTGACATTGTCGATTCCGAAGATAGGGTCTTTGTGGAATTGCGCCGTGCATGGTTGGCAGCCGTTCTCTTTCTTGAAGCGTTGTCGCGCAAGATAAAGTGCGATGCGGGTGTATAGGATGTAGGAGATGGCCGCTCCCGCGACGATGAAAAGCAATGGCGATTGTGCCATCGTGTTCGTAGGATGTAGTTGATGAGACTGTGTTTGAGGAAGGATTCTAGTGATGACGTCGGAGAATAAAAATCGTGGGCAGCCACGCTTCTTTTTTAAGTGCTTCTGAAATGCTTCCAGGGCCTAGTCGTGGCAACTGCGTCCGCCTCGTGGAGTGTTCAAGTGGAGCCTCTCACAAAGGTAATTGAATCGCCAACCTTGTAGGGTGATTACTGGGATACACGACACAGCCGCTGTCAGCTTTGACTAGGTTCGTTCTTCACCAAGATTCTTTCTTCGAGCCAAGTCCAGGTATCAGGCAATCCAAGTCCCTGTTTCTCCCCCCTCAATCCGTTTGCCAATGACAACCTCTTTGCCTACGTGCCAAGGGTATCAGTCAGTCGATGGGTGTTCGGCCGAGCTCAGCAGTTGGACGTTTCCCTTGTTTTTTCCGCTTGTCGCGGTGGTTGTTCCAAGACGTCCGATGTTGGCAGTACGCGTACGTCTTTCGTCCAGTGCAGCCAGATATCTCTGTCTCAGCGTAATGTCAAACCTTGGCAGGTCTTCAATTTATATTATCTGGCACCAGGGCAAGCCAGACTCTTATACCACACGCCTCCGATGTCCGAAGATCTAGTGGTTCCACACCCCGTCGATTTAAAACTCCCTACGGCATAAGCATCCACTTTAGCAATCAGCTCCGACACGGTGCAAAGCGGCGGCCGACTGCTGAAGTCGCACCCATTCACGGGCGGACGTGCTCGCGGAGGCTAGAGCGCAGAATTTCGGTGATGCCGTCTCTACAGCATCCCTGCGCTGCCCCGTTACCGAGGCTGAATCACGGGGGTCGCGATTGGCCAAGTCTAATACAGTAGATCTGCAACTCGCATGTTATGCTTAATGGGGTTACTACCCGATGGTATTCCTGCACGCTCGGAGGACTCGGAAGGTACAGTGTTGGGTAGGATTCACATTGCAGTCAGCAGGAGCAAGTTGCTGATTACAGACAACGGCCGAAATCTGGAAGAAAGATATCATAGGTCCTCGGAGCAAATATTCCCGTGTAACACCGCTGATGGTAAGGTGCACAGTCAGATTACTACTTCATCTTCACGGATATGCTCAATAGAGCAAGTATACTACAACGGCGTGTACTGATGACTTGAAAATGTTGATTGTAAGTTGATAACCACGTCATCTGTGTGCGCAGCTACTTTGGCTCACTCGTGGGTCCAAACGGCCCGCGCCATAAGCTACTCGTCTTCACGTGCTATTCCCGAGGACATGATGTGGATTACTTATCCGACGAGATCCACTTCATGTGATTGATCGTTTTCTTCTCCAAGTACTCGTATATTTGCCCGTAGTCTTTGCACACATGCTTCGCATCCCACCCATCGCTTCCACCTCGATCCTCACCGTGTTCATCGCCTGGGAAACTTGTCGCAGCTCCTTCCAGTGCCACATCTCCCGCGCACATTATTGCCTGTCTGATGTATTCAAAGCAGTGATTGATGTGCCATGGCATTTTGACAGGATTCGCCGACACTGGCGAGGCGACCATAAGTTTCATGGAATTGTACGCGCCCAGTATGGTGTAAAGACAGTGAAGCTGATGCGTTACGGATGTGGTGAAGACGGTATGATTTGGGTAGTCGTGTATCGGGGTGGGGAGGTTGGAGTACTCCGAGGGAGTTTCGACATTGACATAGCCCAGGCCCTCTATCGGGCGTGTCAGTACTTTACAACGGTGAAGGACAGAACCAAGTCAGGACGTACCTGGTACGATGTTTAACCATGCATGCTGCGTCTCATTGCTCCAAAACTGCATCGCATCTTCCGGAGCGAAAACTGGATCGGGCTTAAAGCTCACAATCTGTTGTGAGAACCTGGGGGCGAAGCCTGTAAGATCCCCTGCGAGCTCAAACTGGTGGCTTTTTGCATGTGTTTGCCATCTCTTCTCTACCAGCAATCCTACGATAACGAGGAGAAGCGCAGTGTCTAGTACCCATCTGTAGCCTTTCAGCTTCCTCCGTACTGTCTTCTTCCGCCGTCTTCGCTGGACTGCTTCTTCTACCTCCCAATCGCCGATCTCTGTACTCGAATCGGAGTGGTCGTCGGTGTTGCGTAGGGAGTCGTATCGTTGGTCGCGCTTCGATGAGTCGTCCGTCGCGAATGCCATGACAGAGACGTCGTGACTGGATTTGTGGGCTGCGAATGATGACATAGCTATACCTGTGATTTAGTGAATGTATCTGGGCGAGTCCACAGCGACGATGGTGTGAACGTTGCATGATGTTCGTTTGCCTTGACGCTCAAACGCATACTGCGACGCCAATCGTTCGATGAGACGTTACGAGCCATGGCAGCCACAGTGATCACCACCATGGCAGGCCCTAGACCATTACTACAGAGCAAAAACCTTAGCAGGAGTGTCAGTTCTCTGTAGGCATTACAACAACGGGCGCATGCAGGTACAGCGCGCTGCATTGCATATCCTGATGGAAGGATATTGAGACGATGCGTGCTACATGCCAAGAAAGGTATTGCAATGAATAGAGATCAACCAGATGCTCGCATCGGTGTCTGGAGATGACACAGTCAAATTTAGTTGATGCATATGTCCGGAGTGTTGGAGCGTGGATAGCTGCAATCCAGTGACGCCCGACCTCGGCAGGTCTGTGGAATCGCGATTGCGCCGATCGGCATCACCGTGCGCCGAGCCATCCATCTCAAACATCCTTCGCTCACCATCATCCCCTAAAACCAACCGACAGTGAGATTAAGATCAGCAGCACATTGCAATTGACATTACGGTCTAGCGGTTGCTAATCCTCTGTAAAGACAGTTACAAGAGACAAATGTAACCTCATATCTAATCTATGTACTAACCCAGTCCCATCCCTTGGCCAACATTAACCGTCCAGCTGTAGACTTGCTTACTCCACTACCCGTATATGGCGCTCATTGGCAGCCTGTTGTGGTGATTGGAGGATGGACGGTGAATTGCTCTTATTCAGCGCTTGTGCAGCATGCTCTCTCACGGTAGGCAATGTTACTGGTGAAATGTCCTCATCAGCAAGGAGCCCTAGTGCCTCAACTAACACTTCTTTCTGACGCGAGATTGTTCTTGCTGATGATGCGGCATGGTTTCTCGCATGCATGCGCTTCCTCCCAAGCGAAACAGAATCAACACGCGCAAACAGTTCAGGCGACACAGCGCCCGAGCGCATGAGACGAGAGTGTGCAATCGTGACAGAGTCGCGATGATCACGGAACTTGGTGTCTGCTTCTTCGAGATTCGAAAGCTTCTGAACCCCTACCGATGATTTCGTCTTCCGTCCCCTAATCTCAACACTGGGCACCACAAGAGATTGCTCTAGAGGCGGTGACCCCGCCTGTGGCGTGTCTTGTAAGGCGTCCTGGACCGATATCCCCTCAGATGATACAGTCCTCGTCAAAGGCGCACTCACCGGGCGGGATGGGATGCGAGAGGGCGCACCGCTTGTCATCCGGCTGTTCGGAGGCACTGCTGCCAGGTCTTCCTCTTCGTCCACCGTGCAGTCATAGCGAGTAGCTCGACCGTCGTCGTCAGGAAAAACCACTGCAGATGTATAGGTATGGAATCAGCGCATGTCTCTTGTGCATATTTTAAGGTCATGGTTTACCTATGGTTGGCTTGAAGCTGTCTGATGGGCTATTCCACGTTCCCGACCAGCCCGCAAGCTTCGAGTTAACTCGTTCAAGACCACGTTTGGCGCTTGGGCTAGCAGTCTCTAGAGCATGACTTGCTGACGAACTTCGTCGCCCTCTTGTCCTAACAGTATGCTCAGGTGGAACGTCGTCCCAAATCACTTCATAGCTGCCACTCTTTGTCTCAATGATCTGCATGGTAGGCGTTGCCGGATCAGCGTCGTCGTCAGTGGCGAAATTTTCCGCGTTCCAAGATGGAGCAATGGCGATGACATGGACATCCGTCCGCGTAATAGCTGGTTCTGCCGCAGTACCTTTCGCTGTACCTATTGTGTTCGGGCATGATGCATTCCACTTGACGGTTTCCGTATGATTGTCGGCAGACCTGGCACTACGCCCGATATCGTACTTCAGGGTCTCGGTTGGACTTCTTGGTGTGACGGTTACCTGGGGTGGAGGGGGAGATGACTTTGCACCAGCCTTTTGAAAGTCGACTGTTCTGACACGACGTAGAAATACCGGCTCAAGATTGACGGCATCCTCCTGAAATTCGCCTGGTGGTGTTGTTGTGGTACTCTTTGCCTTTTTCTTGATGCATGGCTTCAGTGTCACATTACAGTTGTGCGTTCTTGGGTTCGCAAATGCTCGTGCTGGATCTGGCTCTGTGCCTGAGCGCATAGCAGTAGATCTGGTAGGTTCTGGCCTGAGAGTCCTCATCGTTTTGTCTTCAGTCGAACTCGGAAACCGAATTCGTCTGATCGGGGGTTTTGTTTGCTCAACAAGTTGCTTCTGGAGGCTCACAGATGAGATGGCAGGATCATGATAGCGAGACTTGATTTCATGTCGAGAGTTGCTGATGGAACGCTGAGGAGCTGGTCGAGAAGTTTGTAGCTGGATACGTGTTGGGGATGGGATTTTATGTGCTGTACGGCGCTCGTCTTCCATGAAGCGTACTGTATTCAGCACTGCAGTCGCCGTCAAGCAATCGTTCCGCGCTTGACTTGGTACAACCTAATATAATGATGTGTGGAGTCAACACATGCTTCAAACACGCAGCATGTACACTAGTGCTTTTACCAGTTCGCTGACAGATCTCTTCAATGAGTGTCTAGGAATCGTTTTTGCGAAAGGCCTCGCTGACAGTCCTGTTTCAGCATTATGGTAAACAGTTGCTGCCGGAGGAGGGTAAAATTTGGTCTGTCGGTCAGTTGGAGGAGGAGCTTCGGAGGGTGTGACTTTGTCGGACGTGAGGTATGAGGTGAGTGTCGTGATTAGGCCATCGCCAGAGGTTCCAAGCATCGTTGTTGCGGGACACGACCGGCGGTAGTATCAACCAAAGAAGGGGCAAGATATACCAACGTTGGAATCGGAGGATGTAAGTCAATCAGTTTTGTTGTTATAGATGAATCGGAATGTAGGGGATTCGGAAGCAAGTGTTATGAAGGCCCTAGGATGAGAATTCTCTCGCAGAACGATGTGTGTGCGGTTAAGAGGGTAAGCATGTAAAAGACTACCATCAGACATGAGAAAAGAGCAACACCTCCAGGAACCAGGGTTCTTGCTCTTTCCAAGATCAGAATCGGTCGACTTTGAGAAGTCGTAGCTGAGTGCGTGTCCGTCCATCGTCTTGGCTAGCAAAACGGCAGCTTCTTGGAGAATCGGAGAAGTGAAAGAAGCACACAATATACCTAGGTAGTGCTTGCAAGAACGCACTCACGACCACACTCTACTGATACCGCTGTTTCAACCACGTTGTATAATATTGATCTTTCGACACAGGGATGCGGAAATTTGGTAGATTCCTGCTTTCCGGGGTCTTCGACAGAAAGCGCCTCCAAGCACTGGACAGCATGAGCATTCGGCTCGGTATCGTTTTCTGCTCTCAAGATTCACGTCGAGTGCCATTGCCAAACTCCCAAGATATTTGACCCCAAGTGCCCAACCAAGTTGTGCTAGCTCACATGCAGCCCGCCCGATAGAGTATAATGCCGTCTAGGCATTATTACCGGCCAGCGACTCATAACTAGTCCTCGAACAACGTGCGCGCTCACTTCCGCAAAAGTCGCGTCATCATTGGGAGATCTACAGGCAACCTGGAGTCCTATGGCGCTTGTTGGTATGATTTAGTGACATCCCAGGAGATGGAGTTCTTCGTGCATCCCGCCTCTTCGACGCCATTTGCCTCTTCACACGGCTCTCATGAACGCCATGCCGCAACTAAGGCTATAGCCCTGTCGGTTGCAGCCAAACAGACAGAGCACGTGTAGCTCCATCGTTGAAGATGCATGCAAGATAGCCTCGTCTGCCTGGCTGTCGGGTCGCGTCATTGCGGGATGGCCCTCTTGCTCGCGGGTATTAATACATGTTGTTGATCTGCTCAGAACTCCCCTATCCAGGCGCACGACAGTCAGTCACTTTTCATGATGCTGTTCACCGTTTCGCTCAGCCTCCTGGCGCTTCCGGTCAGTCAAGTCATTGCTGGCCCGGTCATCACTCGTGCTGATCCCACGACCGCGGCAAACTCCACCACCTGCAACGGCAAGCTATACACCTATGAAGAGCTTGCAGGCTACGGGAAACTAGCCAGTGACGCCCGTGACAAGTTCGGCGACACCATTGGTGGTATTGGAAGTGCCATTGCATTTGAGAAGAAGTCATGGAAGTACAAGAAAGGCGCTTATCAGGGCGTCGTTTGGGGCCTGCCTGACCGAGGTTGGAACACTCAGGGTACTCAAAACACTCAGACTCGAATCCACAAATTCAGTGTTACTTTCACGCCGGTAGAAGCAACCCTCGAAAATCCAGCCAGTCCGAACTTCCAGTTCTCTTACATTGACACCCTTCTCCTCACTGGACCCGACGGTACGCCCTTAACAGGTCTTGACCCAACCGAGACCATCACTTATCCTGGGTTTCCTACCCTTCCTCTTGCTAGATGTAGGTTTTCTGATCATATTGGAGCACACAACACTGAACGTTACAGACACTGGTAATGGCTTCGGCCAGAATGGTACTGGCGGCGCTCGTGTCCCGCTAGATACCGAAGGATTGGTGCTCGGAGACGACAAGTCTTTTTGGATCAGCGATGAATATGCCGCCTATGTCTACCAGTTTGACAAAAGTGGCAAGATGATCAAGGCCATTCGCACTCCAGAGGCCTTTGTCCCCCGTCGCAACGGCACAGAGAGCTTCAATGCGGCCTCTCCACCAATTTACGACCCTGAACTTGAGATTACGCCTGAGGATCCAGACAGTGGTCGAGGCAACAACCAAGGCCTGGAAGCTCTGACCGCTAGCCCAGATGGCAAGTACCTCTACACCATGCTCCAGAGTGCCACAATCCAGGACGGCGGCAGCTCCGCGAAAAAGCGTCGCAACACTCGCCTCCTCAAGTACCGCGTCAAGGACGATACAACCACGCTAGAGGCTGAGTATGCTGTTCAACTTCCTGTCCTGCCAACAGGACGCGTTGCTAGCCAGTCCGAAATGCACTACATTTCCGAAACGCAGTTTCTCGTGTTAGCGCGCGATTCTAATGCTGGCCATGGTGCAGAAAGCACCGAGTCCATCTACCGCAACGCGGACGTGATCGACATCTCCAAAGCCACAAACGTCGCAGGTACAGTGGCCGATGCTAATGATGGACAAATCGCAAGCAAAGATGGCGTGCTGAAGAGCGGCATCGTACCTGCCACCTACTGTCAGTGGCTTTCCTACAACAATAATGCCCAGCTGGGCAGATTTGGTCTCCACAATGGCGGTGCACAAGACGCAAACCTGCTGAACGAGAAGTGGGAGAGCTTCGCAATGTTGCCCGTAGACAAGGACGACGATATCGGTAGAAGCGAGAGGCAAGACGAAGATGAAGGAAAGCAGTACTACCTGGTTTCTTTTTCGGACAATGACTTTATCACCCAGAACGGCAAGTTGTTTCACTTGCTCAATGAGTTTGTACTAATAAGTTGTAGGCTACATCAACTTCGGCCAGAACAAGTACGTAGATTCGTCTGGCTACAATCTAGACAATCAGGTTCTGGTGTTCAAGGTCAAGCTTCCCAAAGGAGCGAACCCGTTGTAGACCCACATGATTGATCTGCGCGGCGACTTGTGTATCCCCCACCGAAGCGCAAAAAAAATGCAAAAAAAAAATGCAAAAACATACAATAGCGGGGATTCGCTAGTGGTCACCCACCTAACTACTAATCCGCCGGTACACTGCTTGTATATGGCTGAGCGGACGGGAAGCCTAATTTTCAGTGTCCTATGGTCGTATGTACAAGAATAGCTTGGTCAATTCATAACTAATGACAACGTCAGACATTGAGATAGTGATTGTTACTTGGTCATGGTTGCGGAGTCCTCCTTACTACAGTGATCGTGACGCGACACAATCTCAGCATTTCCTACTTTTAGATAGGTTATCAAAGACAGTATGATAGTCCTCAGCATTTCTACCAAATGCACAAGATTTCTGTTAGCTGCTGTACATGGTTAACTCATAATTACATACATACATACATACATACATACATACATACATACATACATACATACATAGACAAAACAGAGTAAAGACAGGAAGCAAGATCGTAAATCAAAGCAACAAACATCCTTGTCTGATTTTCCATGAAATGGCCTTTTCGAGAACAAACTTATTCCAAAATAGCCAAAGGAATGCTTTTCAACGCTCATGTCTCTGAATACTAGAGCCGCCATCTATGCCCTTACTCACTCTCCGAGGCAGAGCTTTCTTCTTCCGTAGATGAGACCTCGAAAGAATCCCGTGGGTCTTGTTCGCTTGAAGTGTACCCAACTTCCTGACCGACAGCGACACCATAGGTCTCTCCTTCGCTCAGTTCGTTCGCGCTTCGCTTTTTCGGGACGAGAGCCATGGTACAGCCACCTCGAGAGTTGCGACGACATTTGGTTTTCGTTCTATCGACTTCGCTTGTGTTGACAGAATCCTTCCTTGTAGCACCACTTGAAGTACCCGACTTTCCCAATGCCTCTTGGCCTTGACTCCCACCTTGCTTGTCATGTCGCTTCATCTTACTCTCCTGTTTCTTGTCCAGCTCACTGTCGACTCTCTCTACCGCAAGCCGCAAAGCTTCTTCTGCTTCATACCCGTTGGCAACAAAACTAAAGTATACATTGGCACACATTTGGTTGTGGGTGATTGGTTCTCTTCGCGTGGTCGTAGATTTGCTCAGCCTGTACGGCTTACGAGGCTTAAATTTTGATAAGCCAGGTGCTTCTTGTCGGACAATGACTCCCGATGGAAGATAGAAATCCATCTCTTCATTCTTACCAAGACCTTTCTGACTGGATCCGCACCCTGGGCAAGTCTTCCTGTCACCCGCTAGGTAATAACGTCCAAGACCGTGGTTGACATCACATCGCCAGGCATGTTCTTCGTCTAACTCTCGCTTTTCCCAGTAGTAACCATCAGGAATATCTTGCCCATGCTCCATCGTGGTCGAACCGCTTGGATGGGGGCCAAGATCGGGCTCCGATTCTGGGGTCGGTTCGGGTGTGGGTGCTTTTGGAAGCGGCTTCGGTTTAATGTGTTCGACTACTGCGTCAATACCCCTTTTTTGAGCTTCTTCTTCCGACGCACCATAATTGATAGCTTTCCAGTAAGCGTCTTTCGCAACAGCATCATGGGAAGAGAAGCCGCATTTACGAGGTTGGCTTAATTGTTTGGAAGGTTTCCAGCGCATACCTTGCGCGGGTTGGAAGTAAAAGGTCCTGGGAGGCATGTAAAAATCCATCAAGACAACACGAACGTTATCGCTAAGAGCGGTGTTGCAGCCCCTACAGGATTTGCGGTCTCCAGCATTGTAGTAATGACCCATTGCGTGCTTGAAGGCACAACGCCAGGCAAATTTCTCGTCTCTCAAGATTGGCTTGAAATAAGCGTTGGGGGGAAGATGCTGATGAGACTCCAGAGTTCTTGATTTCTGAAGACCAGGATATGGCGACTGGCCAGTAGATGAGGTCTCATCGTTCGAGTGAAGTGTAGACCCTCTGCAAGACTTAGACGCAGTCTTCCAATTCTCTGTAGAGGACATGGCTGGAACCTGCTCGATTGCAGCTATATTCCTTCTCCTCCTCTTCTTTGATCGTGCCAGAGGCGCCGTTCTCGGTAGCTCAGTCGAGGCTAGTTGGTCTGGGATGGGCTCTGATAGAGCTGCTGTTGAGCCTGTAAGACGAGTACGCGACACATGCGTCTTGGGAGCGGCTCCCTCAGTGGATTCTGAACCACCTTTGTTCCGGGACTGATAGGAGCGTCTGACATACTTCTGGTGTTGTTTACTTGTTGTGATAGGCTCGATCTCCTTTGGGTAGCTATGTACGACAGGATGGATGCCCATAGAGATAGCCGTGGTAACGGCTTGCTTGAAGCTTTGAACTGCACAATCAATAGCCTGTGGTGGGCTGCCCCATTTCCGCGTCAGCCTCCGCTTGTGGTCGTTGACCAGTCTCGTTCGCCATGGATTTACCTTCTCTGTGTACTCAATACTCTGCATGGCATTATCGCTGTTCGAAGTTTCCACATCACAGTGGCCGAAGGGAGTTTTGAGGTGGGAAGGAGATGAGTACGATAGCCTGCCATGCGCATGTGCTGGAGAGACGGAAGCTTCAGACTCTTGGCGAGCACTATCTAAGTCTGCTTGGTGGATGATGGTGACTGGAGTGTCTGCACTGGGCTGAGATACGCGGGAACCAGAGATTGATTCTAAAGGCGCAAATGGGAGCCGGCTACTACCAGGCGAGTTGGTTCGATCTTCCCTGATCGCTGCTCCAGGCATATTCTGACCTTCGCGCTTCCCGGATGTCGACAACCTGACGGCGCGTCCAGTGGGCAAGACGCCCCCGATGTTTATTCTGCGGAATAATGTGTTATTGAAGTCGTCAATCTCTTCCAAAGGACTTGCTTGATAGCCAAGCTCGTACTCCTTGGTTGAGTACTGAACCATGAGAGGACTTGGAGTGGTACGATGCCAAGATGCGTCCATTCTTTTTGCCATAGGAAAGAGATTGCTGGGGCCGTAATCGGAAAAGGGTTTCGCGTCGAGTGCGTCTATATCGAGAAATGGGGCGCCATCCTTGCCGTCTTTTGCGAGCAGATGGACCGTACGACAGTGGGCATTCCAGATCATCCTTCTCGTGATGCTATCGACCTCACGAATCACCGATTCCATATATTCCACAACAGTTGGGATACTACCAGTTGGATCTTCAGAACATTGGGCTATGCGATTGGGATGCAAGGCATGTGCTACGAAGGTGTTCAAAAAGGTGGCCTCGTAAGCTTTCTGGTTAGCTTGGTAGAGTACATAATTCACGTAATCTTCCTTGGAAGGTAGACGCTGGTTGAGATGAACACCTATGCCGGCTCGCTGAACACGCGAAGGGTCCTGGGCCGTGCTGCTTCCATTCGCGGAAACTATAGAGTGTAAACAAGCGGCTTTCGATTGGGCTTGGCTTCTTACCTGATTCGAGCGGAAGGCTGCAGGATCTACGGTGCTGATCACGAACCTCTGATACAAGTAGCGAGCCTTGATCGTTCTGTGTTTCTGCATATGGGCTGGGTTGAGTCGCACGAGCAAAGGTATCGATAACCTTCTCATCCAAAGAGCCATCACTCCAATCGATGTCGTCCTCATCAGCGTATGTCATCGTGTTGGAGACACTGCTTGGAGCCAGAAATGATACGGACTAGAGTTATGTCGGGATAGAAGAATGGTGTGTAAAGGAATGGAAGATCATGTTGGAACACCGTTTTCACATAGTCCATGCACGCGATTCGTATATATGCAAACGACAGAAATCGTTCGAGAGTGCGAGCTCGGCCATTCCAATGCATCATCTTGATTTCCGAGACTCAAAACAGAGCAATGAGACTGCGTGCACAGCGTTTGCTTGAAGCGCAGACGTGGGCGGCCGCCCAAAAGCCGTATCTGTTGCCCGATACATGAGCGATTCTGGATAGAAGATGGCCTGAATTGGATTGAATGCCATTATCGCGCGTAACTTCTGCGTTAGGACATGAGCATGCGGCTGTTGTTTGTTTGATGCCCAGAAGTGTCGGTATGTCCAGGCCATGCAGCAAACGCTCTTTTGTAAGCGTAAGCGTTGCTTAACACTGGAACAAAAGAGAAGACGGCGACAAAGATATCATGTGCTTGGAGAGGCGACAGAAGAAGACATGGTCCGTCGTTCAGGATGGCGGCAGGCACCATTGCGGAGAGTTGACATTGCGGAGGCGGAGGTGAGGGCTGGAGATAGCTCGGACGGCTGCGCACGGGCCATTGGACCCTGAAACTATGTCGATGTGGCATTTGGAGCATGTTGAGGTCTCAGCTCCAATTGCTCTCTCCATATTCAAAATGGGAAGGAAGCACGTGTCTTCACTAGCCTTTATACTCCCCCTCTTAGCCAGCACCGCAGATGCGGCGTCAGACCCCGCCCGGCCGCGGGGTGTTGGTCCCGAGTGTATGTTGCACCTGTTACAGCTCGTGGAGAGCTTCCAGACGCACGACTGAGCACAGCTGACAGCCAGTGTCTAGTTGCAAAGTACTACAAGGATGCCGAGACATTTACTTGTATCTCGAATCCGGCCATCAAGCTTCCCGTTGCACGCTTGAACGACGACTACTGCGACTGCCCCGATGGCTCTGACGAGCCAGGCACATCGGCATGCTCCTACCTCTCGCCCCTCTCCCCGCCGCAGCCCTTGGGCTTCCAAGGCAAAGACGTCAATTCCACGCCGGCTCTGCCTGGCTTTTACTGCAAGAACAAAGGCCACCAGCCGAGCTACATTCCCTTTACCAACGTCAACGACGGCGCATGCGACTACCAACTATGCTGTGACGGCAGCGACGAATACGAGCGTGTAGGAGGTGTCAAGTGCGAAGACAAATGTGCGACCATCGGTAAAGAATGGAGGAAGGCGGACGAGGCGAGACAAAAGAGCCTGACTTCTGCAAGACAGAAACGGAAGGAGCTGGTGGCTGAGGCTGGCCGTATGCGCAAGGAGGTCGAGGACCGCATACAGACGCTCAAGACACAGATCGAAGGCGCGACACTCAAGGTAGATGGCCTGACAAAGAGCCTCGCCGAGATCGAGAGGGCGGAGCGAGGCAAGGTCGTCAAAGGCGCAGGAAAGGGCGGCAAAGTTACTGTGCTGGCCAGCTTGGCCAAAGAGAGGATCCAAGAGCTCACCGAGAACGTCAACCGTGTGCGAGACGAGAGGAACGCGGCACAAGCCAGGATCGAGGAGCTCGAGGGCATGTTGAAGCGCTTCAAAGACGAGTACAACCCCAACTTCAACGACGAGGGTGTAAAGCGTGCCGTGCAGGCCTGGGAGAACTACGCAGCACAAGAGCGTACAGGTCCCAACACCGCTCTCGACCGCGATCTCGATGAGATTCTGAAGCCAGACTCTGAGAGCGCTATCAAGTGGGAAGAGTTCGAGACAGTTGAAGAGTCCGATGTAGAGCTTCGTAAGTACATGTTTGCTCACTCACTCTATTGATTCACTGACCATGGACACAGTCTACAAATTCGAAGAATACCTCCCCGACTCTATCCGTAGCTGGGTGGACAGCAAGCTTCGCGACTTGCGCGTCATGCTCATCGAGAACGGTATCCTTGCAGACCCTACGACCGGCGACACACCTGAATCCAAGGCCGTTACCGATGCCAAGTCGCAGCTAGATTCTGCGAAGAAGGAACTCGAGGGAGACAAGTCGGAACTTTCAAAGCACGAGGAAGATCTCACCAAAGACTACGGCCCAGACTCTATTTTCCGCGCCCTGAGAGACCGATGCACATCCACCGACTCCGGCGAATACACATACGAGCATTGCTTCCTTTCAAAGACCACTCAGAAGCCTAAGAAGGGCGGCGGTCACACTGGCATGGGTAACTTTGCACGCATTGAATCCATCACCGTCGATGAAGAGCTTCCTGCCGACGGAAGGGGCTTGGGCAGCGGTGAAAGAATCGCGCTCAAGTACGAGAACGGCCAGCATTGCTGGAACGGACCGAACAGAAGCACCATGGTCATCTTAGCCTGTGCGGAGAAGGATGAGATCTGGAAGATCGTCGAAGAGGAGAAGTGTGTATACCGAATGGAAGTAGGTACGCCTGCCGTCTGTGGTGTCGACGTACAAAAGGCTGCGCCGGCGCACAACGAGCTGTGAAGAGATGAATCGACGTTGGAATGAATTAGGCAGGTGACCATTTTCATGTTCTGGAACATGCATTGCTGTCTTGCAACCCATACGATTAGCACGTAGAGCGCTTTTGTAGTAGATAAGAACCCAATCACCACCAATCAGCGCCGAGTTACACAGTTCCTAGTTTCCCCGCTTTCGACGTCTCTTCATCCAGCCGGATATACCATTCCCACCAGGCCATTCCCGTGAGGAGCTTACACAGCGCGATGTCAAATATATGCGGCTTTACATCAGCTCGCATTAGTCTCATGATCCGCAAGCTGATCGACAATACTCCTAGGCACGTATTCAGTGATCCAAAACGTGGCCTTGCGAAAAAACAACTGGATTTTGAGGTACCCTGAGCGTGACTTGATCAAGACAAAATGTCGCCCGAAGATGGATCGACCAAGACTACCTTCAGAAACCATGAGACTTTTCCGATAGCAATTGTCGGCGGTGGTCTTGGTGGCCTTGCCCTTGCAATCGGCCTGCTCAGATATGGTGTCAAAGTACACATCTACGAAGCTTCCGCAGCCTTCTCAGAGATAGGCGCTGGTGTCACATTCGGCGCCAACGCCACGACTGCGTTACACTTGATCGACCCCCGATTGCTGGAAGGCTTCATGAAACATGCGACTTTCAATACAGATCCTGAGCGGGATGATACTTTCAACACGATTAGATGGGGTATGGATGAGAGACGAACCCATGGATCTAAAGCTGGAGACCTCGCGTTCCATCAGAACGACTCATATCAGCCACAGGGTGCGCTAGCCGGACTTCGGATGCGAGGTGTAAGTGTCCCTGTACGAATTACATGTGGAACACGTGCTGACTTTATACACCTATACATAGCGTATACACCGAGCGCGGCTACTCGACGAGATGGTTGCGCTTCTTCCTACGGACATAACAAGCTTCAGCAAGAGCTTCGAAAGCGTCGAAGAAGTGGGTAATGGAGTCCTTAAGCTAACATTTACCGACGGGACGACTTCACTAGCTAGCGCAGTCATTGGCTGTGACGGCATTAAAAGCAGAGTACGGGGCTTTGTATGTGGTCCAGACATTCAGCCGGAATATGCCCACGAAATAGCGATGAGAGCGATGGTTCCAGGAGAGGAAGCCAAGAGGGCACTTGGAGAAGAGATGGCTATGAACAGCCAGCTGTACTGTGGCTACGGAGGATACATCGTAACATATCCTGTCGAGCATGGTCAATTTGTCAACATGGTTGCCATGCCGCACGACCAATCCTTCACCAGTACTTGGGGTCAGGACGACTGGACAGTATCAACAAATGGAGACGAGGTTCGCGAAAAGTTTAGAGACTATTATCCGCCGCTCATCGATCTCATTGCCAAATACCATCTGCCCTCCAAATGGGCACTCTTCACCCTCCAACACAATGCATCATACTTCAAGAATCGTAAGTGTCTCCTGGGTGATAGTGCACACGCCACGACACCTCACATGGGAGCTGGGGCTGGCATGGCTATGGAAGATGCATATATACTTAGCCACCTGATCGTTACTGCTGGAAGCATCGACAACATCGAGGCTGCTTTCAAGGCCTACGACGCTGTAAGACGGCCAAGGACGCAGGAATTGATTCAACGGAGCATGGACGCAGCTCTAGCATACGACCTCATGATTGAAGGAGTAAAGGATGACATGAGCAAGGTCGAAGATAGGATCAACGAGAGCTTTCAATGGCTCTGGCATGCGGATTTGGAAGCGCAGTTGAACAGTGCGAAAAAGCTCTTGAAGGAATAACGTGGGGTTACAAAGTCTGCGAGCTGCTAATATTCGCCCAAATCGTTAACAATGTGCTCTCCTATGGCTTCTAAGGTTTTCTCATCTTGTCCCTCACGCGTCTATCTCCTCATCCGACTTCGATTGATGTTCGGTAGAGCTTCGGCTCTCGCTGTTCCACAGTACCATCCTGACAAATGTAGATTACGTCATAAGCTTCGGCGTTACCGCCACTGCCGATAGCATTTCTCATGCCCTGCCAAGCTCAGGTACCATCTCGCTTTCAGCGGCTACGTATCTTGATTCAGGCGTTCCTTACCGTCTATAGCTAACGGAGCCTTAGGACCATGCACATCAGGGTCTACACCGGTGTAGAATACAGCGGAAAGTTCTATGGGGTTAGTTTACCGCGCAGTTGCCGAGATCGACCGAACGATGATTTCAAACCATCGACAGGATGGTTTTTTAGCATGAGGCGTATATAGGTATATTGACGCCTCTCCGTCCTCACTATTCAACAATCTCAACTGCCATTCCTATTGTCCAACTTTTCTCACATGTCCGCCGAATTGTCAAACCTTCCCAAATCAAACACACACAACACCAAGATGTCCGCTGAACGCCTTTTCCAGCCACTCAAGGTGGGCTCTATGGAGCTCAAGAACCGCATTGCTATGGCGCCTCTAACACGTTTCCGTGTTAACGACAACCACGAAATCCTGCCCATGGCCGCACAGTACTATGGTCAGCGTGCTGTCGTGCCAGGAACTCTTCTCATCACAGAAGCTACACTAGTTTCGAAACAATCCGGTGGATACCCCAACGTACCCGGTATTTACACACAAGCCCAGATCGACGCATGGAAACCAGTCACCAAGGCTGTACATGACAAGGGCTCGTACATCTACCTCCAGCTTTGGGCTCTCGGTCGTGTAGCGAACAAGGATTTTGCACAAGCGAACGACATTACCATCAAGTCTTCCAGTGCGACATCCCTAGGCGAGGGCTACGCTACTCCCAAGGAGATGACCGTCGAGGAAATCAAGCAGAGTGTCTCTGACTACGCTCAAGCAGCTAAGAACGCCATTGAAGCTGGTTTCGACGGTGTAGAGATTCACGCCGCGAACGGCTACCTCATCGATCAGTTCCTGCAGGATACTTGCAACAAGCGCACAGACTCCTACGGGGGCTCTGTTGAGAACCGCTCCAGGTTCGCCGTCGAGGTTACTCAAGCTGTTTCGGAAGCCGTTGGCGCGGACAAGACCGGTATCCGGTTGAGTCCTTTCTCAGAGTTCCAAGGCATGAAGATGAAGGACCCTCTTCCCCAGTTTACAGACATCATGAAAAGACTGGACGCGTTCAACCTGGCCTACCTTCACCTTGTTGAGGCCCGCGTGGCTGGTAACGCCGATGTTGAGGGATCCGACTCTCTTGACCCCCTGCTGCCCCATTACTCGGGCAAGCTACTCATCGCTGGTGGACTCAAGGCTGAGGACGCGAAGAAGTTGGTCGAGGAGCACAAGGACCGTGACGTTGTAGCGGTATTCGGACGATACTTCATCAGCACCCCCGATCTTGTTTTCCGGATAGAGAAGGGAATTGAGCTCAACCCTTACGACCGCGACACTTTCTATATTCCCAAGAGCGAGAAGGGATATGTCGATTACCCTTACAGCAAGGAGTTCAAGGATGCGCACCCAAACTTGTAGAGGCGATGTTGAGAGATACCCAATAGAATTTACGCCCATGTTAGCATAATAGACGAATATTGAAATATATCATCATAAAACACGTGCGCTGCTGAGTGTTTGCTTGTATGTCATTGATCGACACGTTTCTGATGTTGACATACGATGCTGGCAGAAACACAGTCAAGTGTTGTTGCACGGTAAACAAGAACGGCAACTCCACAATAAAACAAAACAAGTGACGTGGACGTGAAAGAAGCTACTGCTGCACGCAACTAGCATCGGAGCGAACCTCGGTAGTAGGTTAATTTATTTGGCGGGACTTCTTCCGGGGTAAACATCCGAGATCCCTGATCCCCTACAGCAAGTCCACACGAGTTCCCCTGATATCTAACCTCAGTAGGCACGAAAGCCTCGAAAAGTCGTCCAGAAACGCAGATGATCCGTTTCACTTGCTTATGATTGGATCGAAAAAGTGTTTGAAACAAGCAACTGCCTTTATATATGGACTTGCGCATGGCCGTGCCTCCCAGATTCGGCAACTTGGTAAATTGACACTATGCCACCGTTCAAGCACGGCTAGCATCCACGGGGAACAACCTCACAATGTTTCGCGCTAATGAATATCTCCATACGAGCATAGCAGGTCTATAAGAAGGAAGTGACTCGCAGGAAACTCATTCTTCACGAACTCGCACGGCAATCAAGATGCACTTCTCCACCTCTGTACTCGGCAGCATTGTTGCTTTCTGCGCAACTGCCAATGCCGCCCTTACCCGTGTCAATGACTTTGGAGCCAACCCTTCCAACCTCCAGATGAACATCTATGTTCCTGCCAAACTTGCGACCAAGCCCGCTATCATCCTGGCCGTACGTGATTTTCTATCTTTGCAAGGTTTCTTTGATAAGGCTTGCGCTGACCCATCGATAGCTGCACTACTGCGGTGGTACTGGAGAAGCTTACGCTCAATCTACAAAATACAACAGCCTAGCTGAGCAGAAAGGTTTCATCAACATCTTCCCGTCCACCAAGAAAGACAACAACTGTTGGGAAGTCAACACTGCCAAGGGCCTCTCTCGCGATGCCGGCGGTGACAACCAAGGCCTGAACAACATGATCCAGTACACCATCAAGAAGTACGGTGCCGACCCGGCCAAGGTCTTTGTCACTGGAAGCAGCTCCGGGTGTATGATGACCAACGTCATGATGGCGACCTACCCCGATGTCATCGCTGCAGGATCATGCTATTCCGGTGTCGCAGCGGGCTGTGTAGCAGGCAGCCCCGGCGCCAGCCCAAGCACTGCAGACCCTCGATGCGCAAACGGCCAAGTCATCAAGACGCAAGCGGAATGGGTGGCACAGGTCAAGGCCATGTACCCAGGCTACACTGGCACCTACCCTCGCATGGCGACATGGCACGGTACTGCTGATACCTTGGTCAAGATTCCAAACTTGGGCGAGCAACTTAAGGAGTGGAGCGGGCTGTTGGGTGTTTCGTTCACAAAGAACGTGACGAACACCCCGCAGAGCGGATATACACAAATGGTGTATGGAGATGGAACCAAACTTGTAGGATACAGCGCGTTGAATGTGGGACACACTGTACCAGTACACGAGGCGGAGGACATGAAATGGTTTGGACTCTGAGTGAAGGAAGTCGAGAACACGACGAAATATGTTCGCCTGATTCGTTTGTATATACTTTCCAATCTTGTTGCGAAGACCGAAGATCGGTAGGGCCTCTCGTTACCAATGAAAACCAAGCACCAACGCCTGCATTAGCAGGGTCAAGTCGGTATCATTTCTGCCGTGCATGTGTCGGTGTAATCACGAGAACCGTGTCTCGTGATCTCGTCAGTCGCTTTTCAAACCCTACTCGAGGACTCAATGCAAAAGCATCAATCAATTATCAATTCTTCAGCAATGACTACTTTGCCATGTCGTGGAAGATGGGCCCCATGTTGTCCTGCCAAGTATCCACAATCTTGTTTGCAGGGCCGGCGGCAATCATCTCGTCTCCCTTCTTCCACTTCCCTAACGTTTCTTCGATGAACTCTTCTACGCTCAAAGCAGCTTTGTTCTTCTCTTTCTTGTTGTCATCTGGATCCTTTCTCTCACGATGTAAGTCTGTTGCCACAGTGGGCGGCGCAATCTCGATGACCTTGATCTTTGTATCCTTGAGCTGGGCTCGTAGGTTCATCGACCAGAAGTGTACCCATGCTTTCGTACCGTTGTACACGGGGTCTAAATCGTGGGTAAATGAGATCAGTATGCTCCTCACAAAGATTTTGTACGGAGACACTTACTGACGAGGGAGAATGGCACGAAGCCAAGAACGGAAGATACATTGACCACCAGTGCCGTTGGCTTGGTTTTGAAATGTGAGAGCAGGTTAAGTGCAAGGTGCATGGGTCCACGGATATTGATATCGATTTCCTGGTCAGCCTTGCTGCCAAATTCCTCTGGGTCCATTTCGTTGACGTCGAGTGGCCGCTGCACACCAGCATTGTTGACGAGGCAATCGAGGTCCGGATGCTCGGATATCAGCTTCTTGGTGAAAGCCGGGATAGATTTGACGTCTCCAGTATCAAGGACGTAGTATGCCGTTGCTCCGATCTCTTTTGCAGCTTCTTGCAATTTCGACTCTGTACGACCTGCGATGATGACTTTCTTCCCATCTTTTATCATCTGGTGCGCAAGCGCCTTTCCGATACCACCCCCACCGCCGGTCACGAGAGCAGTCTTGAAGTCGTAGTTTGTGGACATGTTGGGCGTAAAACTTTGTGGTGTTCTGGAAGATGAGTGCAACTATTTAACCTGCCATAGCGGTACTTGCGGGTTGGCTAGCCAAAGACTTATTGCCGGTGACGTGCACTTTCGACGGCGGCGCTGATGATGTATGTACCTAGGTACGTCATGACCCATACGAATAGTGGAAATTTGCTATGATGCGCAAGACGCTCCAGGACTGGCAAGTGATGCACTTTTTCAACTCTCCTTTGCGCTGAACTTAACTCTCGACGACCAAATACGGTAATTTACTCAGGGGAGCTAACCATTATCGGGATGCGGGTTATGGCCGCTGTCAAAGTCCCGTGTTGTACGGACACAAAGAGGGACCCGTAGTTTGCCCGAAGTCATTGCGGAAAATGAGCGCGCAGTGGAAGGACCAGCATTGCGGCGCTCGGGACGGCAGCATCCACATCCTCATCTCCTCTTCGCCTGACAAAGCTCTGACAAAACTAATGACTGATGGCCTACAAACCTCAAGCCCCAGCATTTCCGAAGGCAACACCTCTGTTCTCGTTGACAAAGCTCTTACAAACTCCAGATTGCTTCTGCGCTTGGTCGCGACCCACACGCGGACACGCGAATCACAATGTCTGGATTTTGTTCCATGCGTCATGCGACCCGAAACCGGCTTGGCGTGATGTGGGGTAGCCACGCACCAGTCGCGTCGATGCCAACGCGATGTCCACTCTTGACGCGCCGAATTGCACTGCCGTACTGTATGATTACTGGGATACCCGGTACGAGGCGGTTGTAAGAGCTTATATTAGATGCAAGCCACATTTGGTGATGTGTGACACCACCCATCTCTTGTTCAAGCAACCTTCAAGCGGGGTAGCTGCACTCGAACTATCAGCTCTTAGTGACAACGGCGAAAAGATTCCAAGATGACAGTCTCGGAGACAAAGGAGTCAAAATGCGATGTGTTAGTCTGCCGATGTTTACGTGTCTGAATATGTCACTAATAAGTTTGAAGCCTCATCGTTGGTGCTGGTCCAGCAGGGTAATTACCAATGTCCAAAGCGACATCTTGAAAATATTGACGAGATCCCAGAATGATGCTCTCGGCTTGGATGGCGAGATGTGGCATCAATGCTCGCGTCGTCGACAAACGTGGCACAAAGATTTACTCAGGACAAGCGGACGGTTTACAACTCCGCAGTCTAGAGATTTTTGACAGCTTTGGCTTCGCCGATAGAGCTTGGAAGGAAGCCAATCATTTGATAGAGGTACGCGTATATCTCTCTCTCCTAAGACAAAGACTGACACGTATACTTTCTGGACGCGTATAATTTGGATGAACTTGACTAACCAGCATCTAGTTCTGCATGTGGGTATGTTGTCGCTTTTGGACTGCATTTCGGCTTTCCTAACACACGCAGAATCCCGGCAAAGACGGTGTGATACGCCGCTCAGATGGGGTGCCCGATACACCACCTGGTCTCTCTCGATTCAAAGAGATCGTACTCCACCAGGGACGGATTGAAAGATTCTTCCTTGACCACATCAAAAAACACTCTAAGGATACGCTACGTGTCGAGCGTGCGGTGTTACCCGAGTCGCTCCATATCACTGAAGATCGAGTAGACGATCATTCACCAGATAATTATCCCATCACAGTTCAGCTTCGATATCTTACCGAGGATGAGGCCAAACCAGCTCAAAGCAAAGGCTCTGGAATCAACGACGGTCTCTTCAGAAGTAATCTGGCAGATGATGACACTGAAGATCTCATCGCGAACAGCCAGCAAAAGGAGGGTAGCACGGAGACTGTGAGAGCGAAATACGTTGTAGGCTGCGATGGCGCCCACAGTTGGACACGAAAGCAACTAGGCTTTGAGCTGGAAGGGGAGCCTACAGATCACATCTGGGGTGTGTTGGACATTATTCCTATTACTGACTTTCCAGACGTCCGTAAACGTTGCGCGATACATAGCGAGTCTTCAGGATCGATGATGATCATCCCACGTGAGAACAAGCTTGCCCGGCTCTACATCCAGCTCACGGAGATCAAGCCCGACGCCAGTGGTCGAGCGGATAGATCAAAGATCACACCCGATACTATTCTCACCGCTGCGCAAAAGATCATTGCACCGTATAAGCTGACATACGAATACTGCGACTGGTGGACGGCGTACCAGATCGGCCAGAGAGTCGGCAAGAACTTCGATCACAAGAGTCGCGTGTTCCTGGCTGGCGATGCCGTGCATACACACTCACCGAAGGCTGGTCAAGGAATGAATGTCTCCATGCAGGATGGGTACAACCTGGGTTGGAAGCTGGGTTTGGTGGTGAAAGGTATCGCTCAACCTTCCATTTTGAAGACATACCAGTCAGAGCGGAGGCGTATTGCGCAGGATTTGATAGCATTCGACCACAAGTTTTCAAGATTGTTCTCAGGGCGGCCGGCGAAGGATGTCATGGATGAGGAGGGAGTCAGTATGGACGAGTTTAAGCAGGCATTCCTCAAGGGTAAGAATATATATTTCCAGGTAAATCACATTTGCTAACAAAATCAAGGTCAACTATTCGCTACAGGGCTCTCGGTAGATTATGGAACGAGTATGTTGGTTGGCAAACCAGGCAACGCGGCAGATCAAGGCGACGGGACAGACGTATCTTCAAAGTTCGAGATCATCGGCAAGCAAGAGCTCGCCTCAGAGACGAAGTTGGGCATGCGTTTCCCAAGCTACCAAGTCATCAACCAATCCGACGGCCGAGCCTGGGAGTTCCAGCAGAAGTTGAAAAGCGATGGACGATTCCGCATCATTGTATTTGCCGGTAATGTCGCAAATGCACAACAGAGCGCCCGCTTGAAAGGCTTCTGCGAGACTTTATCGTCCTCATCATTACTGGCTCCCCATCTCATCAAGAACGTGGAAGTGCTCACATTGCACTCCTCGAAGCGCAAGGAAGTAGAGCTTTTGCGCGACTTCCCAGATATCTTGCACCCATTTGATTCGAAATTTGGATGGGATTACGATTCAGTGTATGCCGATGATGCCAATCCGTTCGAGGGCTTTGGCGATGCATATAAGGGGTATGGTGTCGACAGGGAGACAGGATGTGTGGTCGTTACGAGACCGGATCAATACGTTGGTTACATTGACACGGTCGACGCGGGAGGTTTCAAGGGTGTTGAGACTTATTTTAAGGGGATATTTGCATCCTAAATACCTCTTTGGAGTACGGCTTTGCACGGAGAGTCCAATATAATTCTTCCAGTACATCCCTAGGGCGTGGTCACGGCTTGAATACCTAGATATCTCCGGTATCACTGTCCTCCCCGCCCAATTTCAATCGACGGGCAATGCATACATATATCTCACTATGCTAACCAATTTCTCAATACTCTCATTTAAAGAACACCTGTGTTATCAGCAGTTTTCTGTAAGTTGTCGGGGTAGTCTCAACGCCGGTTCTACAAATATGGATGCCTGCTAGGACGACCTCAGGAGTTACAGAGTTAGAGCTGGTGATGCACGAACTATCGACATTCCAGCCTTAAACCCAATGGTCTTCCAGTGGTGAACACTAGAAGTCGTGTATTTTAGTTGTCAAACTGATGCGAATGAAGTTGCGGACTGGGACGAGTTAGGGCGCGTGACGCATGAAGCATCAGCCAGCTGCACTCAACGCTTAGACCGCCTTTTGGTATCTGGCGATGGAACCTTGGTTGAGTCAGGAGTCATGACGCAAGAAAGATCGACGTTCGACGATCAGATCGTGCGTCGGGAGCGGTGGAGCGCAGTCTGATGCATCTTTTGTTCTCCACTGTCAGTTCCTGTTCTTCTCCAGCCTCGCCTACTCTGAAACTTGTGGTTCACCCCATCTGTCAACCTCAATAACTCATCCTGCGCTGTACATTTTAGATTCTAGATTCATCTCTCCAGGCTCATCATACATCATTGTTATAGATGACTGTTATGAAGTTCTTTGGGTGATTGTACTAGCTTTCATATGTTGAATGGCCAGACCATTGTACTTCATGAATATAGGCTGTCTCTGGATGCCCTTGCTGATGATGTCGTTCTATCGCCTGTATAGTAGTTGTGTAAATTAATAGTCGATGTCAACTTTTGGAGCATCGTAGAACGCAAACCACCTGAAGAGCATTATTGGAACACTGCGCTTATGGAGGGTATTTTTGAGAGGAGTTCGTTGTTGCCATGTCTAGATGGATAAACCCTCGTGGTCTCAGTCGCGTAATATGATTTTGTGAGCTCAGAAGTAGGTACTAAGAGAGCATATGATGTGGTTGTAGTTGAAAAGGTGCTGGGTGATGCGCGATATATGCTACTTAGGTATCCTTGATCCACAACGTACGCGTAGTATCACGGTACCCAGGCATGTACTGCGACGACCAGTCGTTCACGAGTTATGTCTTTTGGATGATACCTCAGCAGAAGATGTCACGAAGAGGGAGAGATCGTAAGCATAGATGCACGCAACACTTAGGCTCAGCGACACAACTAGCATTTGGCCGAGCAGATGCTCTTTCACAGGTCGAGGACTGCAACCATTCTTACTGACGTCAGACCAGTTCAAGATCGAGACCTATTTCAGGGGGACATTTGTGTCGTAGGCAGAAGCAAATGCATATGCTCAACAGATAAACAAGTCGTAGGTTTGGCGGTAAACTGCGAACACCCTGTTCGGCTGTGGGGTGCTTCTGCCATGCTCTAGACCTAGTGCAAAGACGGCAAGACCCAGCAGATATTTGCCTCGACAACCGATGATCGAGCCACAATAGTGCAGGCCGTATCCCGAACCAATAGAACACGACAGGTGAAACAGTCGCACGCGAGTACGGACGAATTGCACATGGAGTGGTTGAGATGGCGCCGTCTAAGCCACATGGGGCCGCATATGGGGTGTGTTCCTGGGTTGACAGGGGACAGGGGTTCGGCGTTTCCATAACAACGTCCGAAGCAACAACAGCGCTGCATACACCGCCATCGCATCACTGCTGCAAAAGTTGCTGTTCCACCCTTTTTGAAGACATCCATATCGCATTTTTGCCCATCTCAATCACTCCTCGGGTTTCACGAAGAATTACGACACTTTTCATATACCCATTTCTGTTTTCGCGGCGCACACACATACGATGGACGGGTCCACACCGCACAGTGGTTCACACTATGGACGGCCACCTGCATATGACTATGATGACGGCTCCCCTCAGCAACTACAAGGAGGATCAACAATGCGCTTGTTGACAAACGTGGATGACAGCCAAAGCTATATGCAGTGAGTATTTGTCTTCCTTGTTGTCTCTCTTCCACTTGCGTCCTGCATCTTGGACTCAATCTCATCCGCACCAGAAGACCCTCATTCGAGGACACTTCAAACATGTCAAGTGCCAACAGCAATACTGCCGAGTTGGGCGCGCGCATGACCATGTCTGAGGTGGGCAAGCAGAAGGCTGCCGAATCGGACATTCACGACTTCCTGCGCGAGGCCGGCGATGCGCTGAGTTCAACGTCCAGCACGGCTGCTGCACCTACGCAGATGCCACGAAGGAAGATGCTCAGTTCGGAGATGGCAAACTACGCGGCGCCCTCCAAAACCGTACGATCACAAGACCCAGACTTACAATTACGTGATCTCCGCAGACCTCCATCGCCAGTATCGCGCACATACCACCCCACATCATCCTCAGTATCCGGCTTATCACGGACGCCGTCAGTGATGGACACTGCACCGAACATGCCACCGCCAGATGACGATTATGTTCCCTACCGGCGGCCGTTATCACCCGACCGGCCATACTCACCCACGCGCACATCAGACGACTACTCGCGGCCACCAGCTTCAGTCAACTCATACGAGCCACTAGACCTTCATGGCAGCCCACGGCCGGGCAGTCCGCAGCGACCACTACCTCCAGCGCCCTTGTTCACCAATGGTGCCAGACCGGGCTCTCGCGGATCTGAGAACACCATGGACATGACCGACATGACTTCAATACCAATTCACGACGACGACGACCCCTTCACCGACATTGGCGACGACAGACCAGACCTGCGATCGAGGGACTCCTACATGAGCGACGATACATATACGGACATGTACACTGAAATCGATGAGAAGGCAGAGCACTACGGGCCAGCTCCAGATGGCGCACAGGAACGACGTGGAGCGCGAGATGCAGTAATGACGAAGAAGGAGGTTCGCCTGATTAACGGTGAACTTATTCTCGAGTGCAAGATCCCGACCATCCTCCACAGTTTCCTTCCGCGACGAGATGACATCGAGTTCACGCATATGCGATATACGGCTGTCACATGCGACCCAGATGACTACATTGATCGTGGCTACAAATTACGCCAAAACATCGGAAATCAGCGAGAGACGGAGTTGTTCATTGCTATTACCATGTACAACGAGAACGAGATCGACTTCACCCGAACAATGCACGGTGTCATGCAGAACATCAGCCATTTCTGCTCGCGCATGAAGTCAAGAACTTGGGGAAAGGATGGATGGCAAAAGATCGTTGTGTGCATTATCGCAGACGGCCGTGGAAAGGTCCATCCCCGAACTCTAGATGCTATCGCTGCTATGGGATGTTTCCAAGAAGGTATCGCGAAGAACCACGTGAACCAGAAGGAGGTCACAGCTCACGTCTACGAATACACCACTCAAGTCTCCTTGGATTCAGATCTTAAGTTCAAAGGCGCGGAGAAGGGCATTGTGCCATGTCAAATGATCTTCTGCTTGAAGGAGAAGAACTCGAAGAAGCTGAACTCGCATCGTTGGTTCTTCAACGCTTTTGGACGGGCGCTTAATCCAAACGTCTGCATTCTACTCGACGTGGGAACCAAACCTGGACCCAAAGCCCTGTACCACTTGTGGAAAGCATTCGACACCGACTCTTCTGTCGCTGGAGCTGCTGGAGAAATCAAGGCAGGTAAAGGCAAAGCCTGGCTTGGTCTTCTCAACCCGCTCGTCGCGTCGCAGAACTTCGAATACAAGATGTCCAACATCCTCGACAAGCCATTGGAGTCCGTATTTGGATACATCACTGTCTTGCCAGGTGCGCTTTCAGCATATCGTTATCACGCGCTGCAGAATGACCACACAGGCCACGGTCCTCTTAGCCAGTACTTCAAGGGAGAAACGCTCCATGGTCAGGATGCAGACGTTTTCACGGCAAACATGTATCTGGCCGAAGATCGTATCCTATGTTGGGAGCTCGTAGCAAAACGTAGCGAGCAATGGGTTCTGAAATACGTCAAAGCGGCGACTGGTGAGACTGATGTGCCAGGTAAGAATGTTCGCCAAATTTCTCGATTACCGAAGCTAACATATAGCAGATGCTGTACCCGAGTTCATCTCTCAACGTCGGCGATGGCTGAACGGTGCTTTCTTCGCCGCTGTCTACTCATTGCTCCATTTCAAGCAAGTGTGGGCAACTGACCATACCATCGGGCGGAAGATCCTCCTCCACATCGAATTTGTATACCAGTTCGTGCAACTTCTGTTCACCTTCTTTTCGCTTGCCAACTTCTACCTGACGTTCTACTTCGTTGCTGGCTCACTTTCAGACCCGGAACTCGATCCCTTCGGCCACAACATTGGAAAATACATCTTCTACATCCTACGTTACACATGCACCTTGCTCATCTGCATGCAATTCATCCTGTCTATGGGTAACCGACCCCAAGGAGCCAAGAAGATGTTCTTTTGGAGTATGGTCATGTACGGTGTCATCATGGCGTACACTACCTTCGCCTCCTTCTACATCGTCATCGTCCAACTCAAAGATCCAAAAGCACCAAAGACAATAGGGGCCAATGTCTTCACCAACCTTATTATCTCTACTGCGACGACGATTGGTCTCTACTTCCTCATGTCCTTCATGTACCTGGATCCTTGGCACATGTTCACGTCCAGTGCGCAATACTTCGCTCTTCTCCCGTCCTACATCGCCACTCTCCAAGTGTACGCCTTCTGCAATACACACGACATCACCTGGGGAACCAAGGGCGACAACGTAGCGAAGACGGATCTAGGAGACGCAAAGGGAAAGAACAAGGACGTTGTCGAACTCGAAATGCCATCAGAGCAATTGGACATCGACAGTGGTTATGACGAAGCCCTGCGCAATCTTCGTGATCGCGTCGAAGTACCTGAGCCTCCGATCTCCGAGTCGCAACAACAGGAAGACTACTACCGTGCCGTCCGAACCTACATGGTTGTCATCTGGCTTATCTCAAACGCTATCCTCGCCATGGCTGTCAGTGAAGCATACTCAGATCGCAAAGTGACAAACAATTTCTACTTGACATTCATTCTCTGGGCTGTCGCTGGCCTTGCTTTCTTCCGCGCCATTGGCTCCACGACTTTCCTCATCATCAACTCCATCCAAGCGATCATGGAAACAAAGCTCAAATGGCAAGACAAGATTGACGACAAGAAGAGCAATAGAACTGGTCTTGGTGGCGGCAGAAAGTATGGTAGAAACAAGTGGTGGAAGTTCGGATTTGGCGGCGGTGTGTCATCGAGTTGGTTCTCTGGCAGTACAGTATCCAGTAAGCTTAGCAGTCTGGCGCCTAGCAATTGGGGTGGAAGCAGTGTTGGGAGATAAAAGTACGGCGAGTAAAGTTTTGACGGTAATGTCGCGTATGCTATGACTTCACGACGAACTGATCTTGGGCGTTCTGGATACATGCTTTGGGATGATACCTGGGCTGGGCAACCAAGCCCGCTCTACTGTAGCAGTATATAGCTTTTTGTACATAATAACGATTATTTTATGCTAGTTTTCTCCATGCACGACATTGCCCTTATTGGTGAAGATTTGGTTGCGTCTTCGGGGGCAGAAGCGCCGTGTTAGGAAGTGACGCTAGGGTCGTGTGTTTACATGCCACTCCCGTTCCCATGCCGCCGCACACCCAACTCCCCGCCCTTACCAAACTTTCGCGACAGAACAAAATGGCGCCCCGAAGTAAAGCTGCGAACATTTCCTTTACCGTCGAATCCGCTTCGGAAGACGAAATGACCGTTGACGAGCTCAATGCGCATCCTACGCCCGAATCCAATAGCGAAAACAAAGCGCCGGCGCGAAGCACGCGCGGAGCTGCACAGACGAAGAAAACGGCCTCCGCGACCAAGGCGACTGCGAAGGGTAGACCAGCGACGCGTCCAACGAGCGCCACTAGTGCGGTAGCCACGAAGAAGAGCGCGGCAGCAGGCGCGAAAAAGGTGTCGGCAAAGGGTGGTCGCAAGGCGCCAGCGGAGCTTGCTGAAGCCGTTCACAGCGATGTGGACGAGACGGAAGAGCTAGAAGAGCAAGAGGCGGTTGCGCAGCCCAAACCAGCCAAGAGAGGCAGACCAGCAAAGAAGGCGCAGGAGGAGGTCGAGGTCGAAGAGGCGGCACCCGCAAAGAGAGGGCGCAAAGCTGTCGCGAAAGAAGAGCCTGTGAAGAAGGAGACCAAGGCGAAGCTTACGACAAAGTCAAGAGGGACGAAACGCGCAGCTGAGCCCGAGACCGAGCCTGAGCAGATGACAATCCCTGAGACACAACAAGAGCCAGACGCAGACCCAATGGATGTATCGGAATCCGTGGAAATCGAAGTCGACGAGATACCCGAAAGCATGCCGCCACCACACGTGCGACCCTCCGCACGTAGAGCCCAACCCAACAGCAGGGCGCGACGAACATCAGCTGGAGTGAGACGAACAGGAAGTGTGTCAGACTCTGAGCGGGACCCTGCCATGCGAAGGAAAGTCGGTGACCTAACAAAGAAACTCGACGCCATGACAGCCAAGTACGAGACGCTCAAGGAGTCTGCCTCGTCAGGGAAGGAGTCGAACTTTGAACAGCTTAAGAAGCGGACAGACCAGATCGCAAAAGGTACGACGCGACAAACGCAACTCAATAGCGTATACTAAAACATGTCCAGACCAAGACGCAGTCATCAAAGCCCTTCAGCAACAAATATCTGATTTCCAATCACGCACCTCGGACCTCGCATCGATAAAGAAAGAGTTGGCAGCAGTTTCCAAGGAGTCAGCGCGTCTCGCTGCCGAGAACAAGAAACTCGCCGACTCGCTCACATCGGCACAGGGAGAGAGCAAGGCATTGTCGAGCAAGCTCGCAGCAGCCCGATCGGCGCAGCCAGAAACCAAGAATGTGCCCGGAAGCGCGGTGAAAGCTAGGACAACCGGCGTCGTTTTGCCAGGCACTGTTGAAGCAGCCAAGGAAGCGACACTCGCAAAGCAGAAGGTCGATTTTTACAGCGATCTTACAGACCTCGTTGTTCTTGGTGTGAAGAGATCCGAAGACGAGGAAGACGTTTACGATTGTCTACAAACAGGACGTAACGGCAGTAAGTCGCATTCCCCACGTGTCTTGCAACTTAAAGATAACCAATGTACTGACACCACTTCTTTGCAGCACTGCATTTCCACCTCACAGTAGCCTCCAGCGGTACATCCTACGAAGACGCAGAATTCATCTACCAGCCTTTGCTTCACGAACAAAGAGACAAGGAGCTTTTGGATCTACTGCCTGATTATCTCACAGAGGAGATTTGCTTCCCGAGGGCGCAAGCGCCCAAATTCTATAGCAAGGTTGTGGATAGTATGAGCAAAAAGATCATCCTGGAAGAGGACCAGGACTAGAGAAAGAAGCCGGTTGATATCAGATTGGGGACTTTTGAGAAGCCCAGAGTTACGGGAGGCGCACTTGCACATTTCTAGTTATATGACGGTTATGACGGCTGCTTTATACCTTGGTCTTGAGCGCACGCTCATGTCTATATTCTGCTTTGTAGTATCGAATACCCAGTCATGTTCATGTCGTAAAATGGCAAACAGCAACTTTTGTGAGAGTGGAAAGATCGGTCCAATGTTTGCTTGTTGGTACAATTGGCGTATCTACAATGTTCCGCACCCTTGAAGCACGTTTGCGGCTATCCGAAGAGGTCTCGCCGCCGCATCGTGTTCTCGTCCACTGTCATCATTGCTCCAGTCCAAACGTCATGTTTATTGCTTTCCTTGGACCTTGTCCGCGGCCTTCTTGACGTACTCCCTAGTATGTTGTTAGCCTCGGTCTTCCGGTACAAGCGCCTGTACTCCGCTGCTTTCGCAACCAGCTAGCGGCATGCCACTTCTAGGGTATGTGTACGCACTTTACGAAGCTCTCCTCCTCGCTGCTCTTTGCGTTGATCGGGGGAGTGGTGGGGTCCTCAGCCTTCTTGCCGCCCATGGAGAGCGCAGCACCGGTGAATGTGATACCGAGGGTGGCCATTGCGAGCTAAACACAGTACTTGTCAGCCCATGTCAAGGATCATGGTCCATGTCGTCTTTCTGATCCCCAAAGTCCGCCATAGATGGCCTTCAAGGCATGCGCCACGAAGCACTCATCCAATGCTTCCGGTCCTCCATCCCACCAAAGTTTTCCTCCTCCGGTACACCTCTAAGGGAAAGAACATACGACGTGCGATCCGACCTGGCGGCCCATAATAGTGTACATGGCAACCATCTTTGCGGTATTTAAGGATTATCCGTGCCGTAAGCGGAGTGATGGAGTGTCAATGGATAGAGAGTCGTGCGGTGGAGCGTTGGTGGATGCTGCGCTTGCGCGGAGCTCTCTTCGGAAGAGAAGATTGGGTCTTGGCGTTATGTGGCTGACAGACTGTGGCTGGTGAGAACTAGCACAGCCACAACGATTGAGTGGGTGTGACGTCGAGCTGCCGAGGTGTGCTCTGGTTAGGGTAGGCAGTAGTGGTACCAAAGAAGCATGGAGGTCTACGCCTGCGCAACTCTCCAAGACTTGCTTTCACTCTCTTTTGTCCGTCATTTGTCCATCTTTTAAAAGTCTGAGCATAGAAAGAATCCCTAAAACACATCAGCCATGGCGAAAGACGACAACAAGAAGATTGTAGAGGTCGACGGCGTACCGGTGGAGCGTCAAGGCACGCGACCGGATTTCTCAATTCCACCAGCTAGGAAACAGCTGCCGAAAGAGCTTCAGGACACGCTCAACGATGACGAGAAAATGTGGGAGGTGCTCTACGACGGCGAGTAAGTAATGGTCCCTCAATTGTCCTCTTTATGCCCATTCGAACGGCCGTCCGTGATGCTCCGACGCTCTTCACGATCCATAGATTCAACTGACAAAGACTATAGAGCCGAAGACACAACAGATACGAACATCCGATATGCCGCGTACGCCTCTCGAATTCGTACCATCATGCTTTCCGCGCACCGCTATGTAGCCTACACCTCTGACATTGGCGAGTCCTTCCGCCCCATCGCACATCCGTACCTAGTTAAAGGTGCCTATGGTATATCCTGGCTCTACCTCACTGGTGACGTTGCCCACGAAGGCTACAAAGCTTACTGTCGCAACCAACACGTACTCCACCCCGAGAACTACATCGACGAAGCAGCAGAGAAGAGTCTAGGAGAAGGCAAGGATAAAGATCTCGCGGCAACAGGGAAGACTGCTAGCACCGGCATTCTCGATAAGGTGCAAGACCTGGCAAGGAATGCTACAAATACAGAAGGTGTCAAGTATGGCGAAGCCGGGGGCCCATTGACCGGTGGGCAGGTGGTTGCGGGCAAGATACCTGCGATCGAAGATTACAGGGCTGTGATGGCGCAGAGAGCTGTATTCCAGGCTGTTGCGTCTATGGGGCTACCTGCTTTTACTATCCACAGTATCGTCAGGTACTCTGGGCGCGCACTGAAGGATGCGAAGAATAAGACCTTGAGGACTTGGGGACCCATTGGGGTAAGTAAATTCAAGCTGTTTGGTTTCGATGCGGTTCTAACTATTAGCAGCTTGGTCTTGCAGCAGTCCCGTTCCTCCCCTTTGTCTTCGACGAGCCAGTTGAACACGCTACTGAATGGATCTTCTATAATGCGTTCAAGACGTTTGGTGGTGAGGAAGCAGTCGCGGGCAGACCGGCGGTTGGCGTGAAAGAGTTGAGGAAAGAGGAAACACAAACGAATAAGTTGAAGAAGGAGTTGTAGAGAGCTCTTGCTACAGAGGCATACCATGTCTTAATCGACATCTGTAGATACACGACGCATGTAATCCACTCAGTATCAATGTACATATGTGATCCACCCTTGAAATTGATTGGTTTGCACCTATAATTTTGTCTCTAAAGAGACGGATCGTTGCGATTGCAGGCGTGCTTCGATGAACCGCATGTACGTCTTTTTAAAGGGCTAGGGACTATTTTAGAATGCTCATCGCATTCGGCTCATGCCTTCCCCTTCTTGCTATGCTCCTCGCAAGCCTTTGTGAAAACTTTCAACAATTCGGAAAAGTCACATACATTCATCGACTCAAACGCAGAGGATGAAAAGATCTTCAGTGCAGTCATACGTGGACTCTTGATTCCAAATGCGAGCTTGGCAAGGAACCTAGGGTCATCGCGTACACTAATCTCCTTCAGTACTTGCTGAACCTTCTTGGGATCAGGAGCTTGTGGCGGCTCGTCAGGTAGCACAACTCGCCTATGTGTCTCACACCACGTGCAATGTCCACATTCTTCTGATACATCAGTGCTTTCCCCGAAGTAGTCCGCGATAGACCTAGACAAGCAGCGTTTGTCGGTGATCAGATCCAGTAATGCTTTTGTCCGGGCAAGGTTCTGTTGCTCTGTCTTTTCCATGGTTTCATCAAGTTGTTTGACGATATTGTCAATCTCTTCTGGTGTGGACGGCAAGGGTCGCTCCAAGCGGTATACGTTCTGTACGCCCTCTTTCTTCAGTTCAATCGCACCGCGCTCATTCCATTCGTCCATTTTGCGTACTAAGTCCGCTCGGGCGATGCCACTGGAATCAGCGAGATCATCCAATGCCACGTGAGTCCATTTGCTACTCTTGACTGATGCCCTAACGATCGCTGAAGCTGCTGCCGATCCATCGTTCCGCACGATGTTCGGGTTCTTGACAATGTAACTATACTTCGCGTATAAAGCCCCAGCAGAACGGAAAAGTTCGAAATGCAACTCCATCTGTGCATATAGAATGCCAAGAATGATAGCTTTGATGTCAGTTTCTTGGCCCTGCGTGTACAGTGAGAGTTGGAAAGTGTCGCCTGCTTTGAGTTGTCTACGAGCTGGCGAACATATATCCTGCATCAGAAGCTTCAGTGAGCGTAACGAAGGCCGATCACCGTAAGTGAAGATGTTGCGCAAATAGAAGTCCTTTGTCGAGAGGTAGAACATGCACACACTCGGTTTGCCGTCTCGACCAGCTCTACCGATTTGCTGACTGTACGATTCGACACTGTCAGGTATGTCGAAATGAACGATGCTACGGATATCTGGCTTATCGATGCCCATACCGAACGCAATAGTAGCAACAACGATCATGTCTTTGCTGATGAGGAACTCGTCTTGTGTTTTCGAGCGCAGTGGCGCAGGCATTCCAGCGTGGTAATGCTTAGCTTTGAAGCCACGCTTCTGCAGTTCTCCGGCCAGTACCTCTGCGCCCTTTTGAACTGTCACGTACACTATGGTAGGACCAGGGTGCTTCGCAAGATGAGCAGCTAGTTTTGACACGTAATCGGCGTCTTTGCCATTCGCCTCAGCCAGGAGGCGTAGGTTGGGGCGATACATGGTTGTCCGGACAAGGCCTTCTTTGGGTATAGCGAAAGCATCTCTAATGTCTTCGGCGACCTTCGGTGTTGCTGTGGCGGTGAGGCATACAACTCGCTCAACTTGTGCTTCTTTTGCGAATCGAGCAATTTTGAGGTAGTCCGGGCGGAACGAGTGGCCCCACTCAGAGATACAATGCGCTTCGTCGACAGCTAATAAACGGATGCCTCCAGGGATGTCTTTGAGTGACGCGATAAAGCCTTCGCTGTTGAGACGCTCTGGCGCGCAATAGATAAGATCTAAGCGGCCTTTCTTGAGATCGTCTTGTGTGGCCAGGAATTGGTCGCGGGAGACGGACGAGTTCAACACAGCAGCTTTGACCCCGCGGCGTAATAGAGCATCTACCTGATCCTTCATCAAAGCGATAAGCGGTGAGATGACCAAGGTGACACCGCTTTGGTCAGCAGTCCGGCGACCAAGCTGTTCGTCTTGATATCTAAACGCTACGGCAGGTACCTTTGATAGTCAGACGGATAAGTCATTGCACAAAGACATGACTCGCCTGGTAGCAAAGGCTCTTGCCACCCCCAGTGGGAAACACAACGACCGCGCTGCCGCCGTCCAGAAGTCGAGTGATGGCTCTTTCCTGTTCAAGCCGAAACTCATTTATCGCGAAGCATTTCTTGAGGATTCGATTCGCAAGAAGCGTGTTTGGTGAAGAGATGACGGTGTTACTACTCTCATGTCTGTTTCGCTTGGATAAGGACGTCGTGTTACCGCTGTTGACAGTAAGTTTGCGCTTTCCATCTAGCACAACATCTGTGGAAGCCGCGAATGGCTCTTCATCGCCAGATGACCAGCCGAACTCATCCTCGCTCATATTGGCGAATCGAGCGAACGATGACAGGCAGAAGTGCCCTCAATTACCGAGAGTAGGTGCACGGGCGTTAGTTGTGGGCGGAGAGTTGCTGCGTTAGCAACAAGCAGAAGTCGCGACTTCATCCTGTGTTACACGCCAAGAGGTTGAAAGCGCGCTAGCACGTGATTTGTAGCGTGAACTGGCCACTCGTACCTGTGCAAAACCGCAAAGAGAGATGAGCGAGGAATTGTGCTATTAAAATCGAAAATAACAAGAAAACCCTGTGGGTAAGAACATGGTTCATCTAGGTATCAGCGCCTGTCGGCTGTCGATGTTGCGACATCGAACACCTTCTGGGCAGCAAGCCCCGTTTGCGGAGAGCGAGGTTAACTTGACATGACCTGCTTTGCCCTTTCCGAATGTCTGTCAAGGTGTCTTTTGACTCTTTCATGTTTGACTGGGATTATCGATGCTTGCGTGTGTGCTTTGAGATGGAGATCCCGATATGACACACCGGAAAAGGCTGCAGGGCCACATGGGTTGGGCAAGAGTTGTTGCCTCAACAGCAGTCGATGGAAAATTGGGCCGATATCGACGATCATCTGGACCCTGAACGCGGCACTTCAGCTATTTCAATTCATGGTTGCGGTCGAGATTGAACTAGCGTCAAAATCAGAGCTTTACACTCGCGACGGCGACCAATAGCCGGAGATGTCCCCTTCTCTTCTATGCTGATCCGATATCCGACGCATCTACGTTTAGTCTGTTTTTCCGGCCATCGAGGACTAGACCGGTCCGACTCATCCCCACCCAGCCCGCATACAGTAGTTGCCATGCCACACATTGGTGCATTTCGCCGGCCTTGCAGCCCAGGTCGCGCATCTAAGGTACGCCAACATAGTACCACTGACAGCGCACGAACACCTCGACTTGCTCAATTACATCCTGGATCATACACATCATATTCATCGTTTTAGACAACAAGCTCGTGGAACCATCTGGGATTACTGTCGTTTGATTTCCCTAGTGGCGAACTTGAACAGCAATTCCCTTACAACACCCATTCCCAGTGGACACCGCCCCTTCCATCACATTGCTACCACTACATCCTACAGGATGCGCTGAGCGCTGAGCGCCGAGCAAACTCCTGAGATCATACAATATCAGACCATCAAATCGCTTGTTGTCCCTTTATGTTCCATCGAAAGTCATCGGAACCCTGTTCGGAATGCCGTCGGCCGAGTGTGCCAGCGCACGCCTGCTGGACCTGGAGGAGCTGGAGTCTGATCCAGCACCACTTTTCGTCATCAGAGCGGGAGAGATAACTCTAGGGTTTGAATTTCTCTTCTGCAACGAAGCTTTCCGAAAACTCCATCTCTGCAATTCCATATTGGCCCAGGACAGAGCAGCGCTCCTCTTCCGCTCATGGGCGCAGGCTTTGGGTGAATACAAGCCGCGATATGACTTTGGCGATTTAGTCTGGACTGCCGAAATATCGGGGCGGAATGGCCGTTGGAAAGTGGTAAAGGCAAGAGAGTTGGATACAGATCAGCAGGATTCAGCCTCGTTAGGGAAAGAAGCGAACGACAACGATGACCTCAGTATGGGTCGGATACCAGTTTTCACAAGATCAAAAGCGCAGTTGATGAGTGAACTCAAGCGCGAAAGAGCAATCTCACTCAGGAACATTCCATACACAAGCCTTTCTGCCAGATGGGAAAGTATCCAGACCATGATGGAGATGAGCGATGTTGGCGTTTTTGAGTATAACGCAGAGGGAAAACTATTACATGCAAATGAGGCATGGTATAGACTCAGGTAACTTTGACCGCAACATTACTCATTACCTGATTAACAACGTCAAGTTCCCAACCCAGAGACGCCAAACCCGACGAGTACGCATTCATGGATCTTGTCTATCCAGATGACCAAGCACTAGTAATGTCCATGTGGAATACGCTCACCCAAGGGAAATCTGTTACTTTTGAGATGCGTTGGAAGGCACGCTCAGGGTCGAAAGACGCTGCGCAATGGGTACTCTCAGCTTGTGTCCCAGTGTTTGATGACGATAAGCAACTGATCGGTATTGCCGGCAATACAATAGACATTAACGCACAGAAGAAGTCACAAGAAGCTGCACAAGCGCAGGTGTAAGTGTCTCTGCAAACATATAAGGTGCTCATATGCTAATTCCGTGTTCAGGGAAGCACTAGAACAAGCGCGGCTTGCAGAAAGGAAGTTTGCACGATTTGCTCAGACCTCACCTACAGCGATATACATATACGTCCCTGAGAGTGGTAAGTACAACCAGACCATAGTCCGATTTGTCTTAATATCGTTTCAGGCATGAATTTTGTCAACGACCAGTTCTTCGAACTTACAGGCCACGCACATGCACCTGTCAACCAATACGAGTGGTTCGATCTAATCTCCAACGAGGATGTGGAGAGAGTAAAGCAGGATTGGGACGGCATGCTCAAATGCGGTAAATCGAGTGGAGTGCAATTCCGTTTAAAGAAAACATGGATCAACCAAGACGGCATACGGTCAAATATATGGGTACAAAGTTCGAGTTACCCAGAGCTGGACGAGAATGGAAAAGTGATAAGTATGATGTTGGTTCATTGAATACTAATTGATGCACGTGCTGACCAGTTAAGGCATAATGGGAACTTTGTTCGACATATCACATTTCAAATGGGCGGAGAGTGTACAGCGGCGTCGCATAGATGAGGCGTTGGAGGCCAAACGACAGCAAGAAAAGTAAGACTCCGCGCACTGCTCCACGTTCTCTTACTAACTAAGACAGCTTCATTGATATGACCTCGCACGAACTCAGGAGTTAGTCAATCTCATGTACGAACCACACACGAGATACATGCTAACGTCGTTCATTGTTAGATCCACTGTCAGCGGTGATACAATGCGCTGACTCAGTCATCGCTTCGCTCCAACAACTATCCGGACGCCAATTTGCAACATCAAAACAACCGTCCGACATATCCAAGGCAGAGGCGGAAGTTCAGAGCTGCATTGAATCACTACTAATCATCGTCTCGTGTTCGATGCATCAGAAACGCGTTATTGACGACGTACTTACATTGTCTAAACTTGATTCTAACTTGATCTTAATCACGCCGATGCGTGTTCAGCCCGCGGTCGTGGTGTCAGACGCGGTCAGAATGTTCGAAGTCGAGTGTAATCAGTCGGGCATCGAGCTTACTTTCCGCGTTGATGAAACGTTCAGTGGAATGGAATGGATAATGCTCGACCCGTCACGTTTATTACAGGTTCTCATAAACCTACTGTGAGTAGCATAATCTTCAGCTTCCGTGCCATCTACTGATACAATCAGCACCAACGCTATCAAATTCACTAAAGATCGCCCGCAAAAGGCGATCACCGTCACTATCGGTGGTTCCTGGAGCCGTCCACCAAAATGTTGGAATGAAGTAACCTTCACCGACGACGAAAAGCCCGAGACCGATATTACGGAGAAGGCGGAATGGGGCGAAGGCAGAATAGCATTTTTGTGGCTCAAGGTCAAGGACACGGGCTGCGGCATGACCATGGATGAGCAAAAGAAACTCTTCTCCCGGTTTTCTCAAGCTACGCCTCGTACACACGTCAAATATGGTGGTTCTGGCCTGGGCCTTTTCATTTCCAAGTCTCTCACCAAATTACAAGGAGGAGCCATCGGAGTTCACTCCGAGAAGGAAGAAGGATCGACATTCGCGTTCTTCATCAGCACCCGCCTCGCGCATCCACCAGCTGACCATGTTGCCGCTCGCGCGGTACAGGCGCGGCCTGTTCCTCGTAGAACGATGACAGGTGAGGAGGCTATGCAGACGATCAAACTCAACGTCCTTATCGTAGAGGATAACCTCGTCAACCAAAAAGTGCTTAGAAAACAACTGCAAAAGTTTGGTTGGAACATCAGCGTAGCTGGGAACGGTCAAGAGGCGCTAGAATGGTTAAAGGACAGTGTCTATTGGCGGAACGAGAAAGACAGCTCTAACACTGAAGACAAACACGAACTCGACATCATTCTCATGGACATTGAAATGCCCATCATGGATGGCCTTACCTGCGCCCGCTTCATCCGCGATTACGAACACCAAGGCCTCCTCGCGGCTCCGTCGGCTCCGCATTCCACATCATCTACTCAAGCTCAGCACAGGAAAATCTTGTCTGCCTCTTCCGCCTCCCACGAGCGGGCTGAAAAACAATCCCTACGCCTTCCTATTCTAGCTGTCAGCGCGAATGCGCGCATGGAACAGATTGAACAATCGCTGGCATCAGGCATGGATGATGCCATTTCGAAACCATTCCGCATACCGGAACTGTGGCCCAAGATCAGAGGGTTAGTGAAGAGAGTTTCGGACGCTGATACGAGGACCAAGTCGTAGTTTTCCCTCGCATGGGTTTGGGTAGGGTTTGCACACATACATGGCGTTGCATAGAAGCATAAGCATGGATATGGCGTTTGGTAGCACAAGTAATACAACGATACTGATGCCCGGAAAGACTTGGATGTCATCACATACTGTTAAGATACGTAAGTTGTAGTAAGGACATTATTATACCCTTCGCTTGAATGTCTTTATGCTTCTTGATCTAGATGAGCATTGGAGATGATCAATTGTTGTTATGATTATCTAAAGGTGTGAAAGTGACCCGAAGTCATTGTTGCCAGGGTTACACAGAAATTCAGCTTAAGTCGTGTTGACAGTCGTAGCTCACATCGACTTCCAAGTGTCTTTCCGCTAGAAGCCAGTTGATATACTGGAACACCTGTGTCTCGACTGGCATCGTATCAGGCCGGTCCATTTCGTCGTAATGCGACATCGCAGAGTCTAAAGTCGCTTGAAAGAAGTCTAGGTCTTTCAAGGCTTGCAAACTCTTGCGCTGAGGTGTCGGTATTTTGTTCTCGCAGAGCTTGTGGTGGTCATTCAACTGCTCGTGAATGTTGTCGACTCGCTCCATCCATCTGTTCCGAATAGGCTTTTCTTGAGGTACGTTGTGTTCCACAGAACACTTTTGCCCAAGAGAGCAGCAAGTATGCTCTCCGCCCAAGAACTCGAACAATATGAATCGTGTGCATTCATAGATGTACTGTCGTAGTAGTGGTGCCGGTGGATTAACATTCTCGATCCATTTCCGAATTTGCTCTCCTCGCGTGAACCCAAATAGGTAATCATGGCCTCCAAGGAAGAACTTGACAGGTGAGCACCCTCCAAGAGAACACTCGCATATGCAGTCGTCATATGGTATCTCTAGGTGCTTTTGAATTACTTCCATATAGTATGGATCCGTGGGTACTGCGTCGATGTTGTATGCGAAGGCTCCACCCGGATATTCCAGCCTCTTTGCATAAACGTGTAGCGCAGTCAGAGGGGCGTCTCTATGTTGCGAACTTATGGACACCCCTCTTTGTATGAACCAATCTACCATTTCAAAATTGGCGCAAAACCAACTTTGCAGGTACGGTGTCATACCATTTTGGTCAGGCGTATCAATATTCTGGAATCCTGCATTCCACAATGCATTTGCAGTTTCAGGTACCAGCTGTATGTTCTCCTTCATGTCTGAAAAGTTGTAAAAGCTCTTTCCATCTAGATCTAAAGCCTGAGGAACATCGACACCGTGCGATATTAACGCCTCTATTATCGATGGTGCACTTTGTTCATTTCGCTGCCCAGATGCCAGTTCCAGCTTGGAAAGGATGGAGAACGGCAAGAACATATCTGCCATATCCATGAGGCGGGTGTGACGTTCGATGAGCGCGGGGATTAGCAAGTGCAAGATCTCTGACCGTTGCGGACTCGGCAACACCAATGCATACTGGAACAAGCTACGGTCGTGCGGTGGAGTAAAGAGTCCACAGTCAGCGCTGAGCAAGTATCGAACGGATTCGGATATGCCTAGCGCCACGGCAAGATGTATAGGCTGTCGGCCGTACGTATCTTCGGGATTCACATATACACCTCTGCTAAGCAGAATTCTCAGCCCTGTCGGCCATAAGACTGCGAAATGAATCGGAGCAAGCCCGTTGACAGAAGACCCATGATTCAGAGTTGATAATTTAGCTTTTTGTACGACCCGCTGAAATTGGTCCTCTTGTCGCTGTAGGATCATCGGTACAAGATCGCCAAGGTCCCACACTAGGACATCAGCGATTGGATTCGATCTGGCAGACGACAGAACTTACTATCAATTTGATCCTCAAAGTACTTCAGGTACTGGGTCTCCTGACAAAGATTGACGCATCTGTAGGCTGGGTGTATGTCCTCATATGCGAAGGGTTTCGAAGTGTGACCCCCAGCATCTGTAATCAGTTCGAGAATACTCAGAAGCTCTGACAAACCAGCAGACGTTGATGTCGATGTCCGAAACGCGATAGGTCTTGTAAGTAAGTCGCATGTAGTGCCTTCGACGTCGCCGAACTCTAACAGATCATTCCTATTCGTGGACGAGGTCCTCAAAATATTGGGATCGGCACCACTCTCTAGCAAGAACCGAATGAGGCTGATATATTCATTTCCAGGGCGTGAGAAGATCGCGGGGAAGCGAACGAATATGCGCGTGATGGTCTATCACACAATCAGCTTAAGGTTACATGGTCTGCAAGGCGGTGACCAGTGTACATTCAAAATGGTATCTCCATTACTGTCGGTGTCGAGAACTGAAGCTTCTCTGTCGTTAAATAGAGTCTGTAGCGTGTTTTGGAGCCGAGGGATAGAAACATGGTGCTGTCCATGTTCCCATAGCTCATCAAGAGTGCTCGCTATCGCACGGAACGCAGGCGAGGTCTTGGAATCAACAAGCCTACTTGTACCAACTATTATTGGACATATCGAGAAAGGGTTAACGGTGGACCAGTTCCTTACGTGAGTGCCGATGTTGATAGCATAAGGAAGTAGCCAGGACGGAGGGACGAGTTGCATGGTGATCTCAAGGCTCTGTTCTGAGATCTGGTAGTCCGGACAATATGAAAAGTGTTGCGTTCGGAAGGTTCGTGTAAATTGAAGAATGGATAACGGCTGCCAGCGGCGCGCAGTACCGACAGTGCGACACCTACATTTTCGAGATCTACCAGTATAACTCCTAGCGCCCCGCTGAACGCGTGTGTCTGATGAGTCGACGCTTAGTTTGCGTATGACAAAACTTTCCCCTTTATCTAGACTGACTCTGTTCAAATCGGAGCCCAGCTTCTCGATGGCCTGAAGTATTTGCTCGGTGTTTGAGCGAATCATTGCCGTCATCTGACGGCTTGACTCCTGTGCTGTTATACTCACACCCCGATCTGTCAAAAGACTCGTAGACTGAGACTTCAGATACTGGAGGTCTTGTATCATTCGTTCGGCTTTTTCGGAGGTAGCCGATACGTTTCGGTCGATCTGTTCGACGTGAGGTAGTAGCTGTGCTGCACTGTGTTCAGTTGTGCTCAATGTCTTGTCGACTGTCTTCACTAGAGTCAATGTCTCTCCAACCTCGAGTCTCACTCTATCGGTAGTCGCCGCAGTTTCTGACGACAGCTTGCTGCATGCTAGTCAGTGCTGTGGTGTCCGGTCACCTACAACCGGTTTCGACTCCGTCCAGCTATTCTACTTACATATTCGCTGCGCTCAACCAGATGGAGAAGATGCTTCCCTTTGTTCCAGTCGATCGCAAATGTTTGCCACTTCTTCCTTCTTGCGGAGGGAGCAAATGCCACTCCAGCCTCGTTGTAGCATTCCTTCGTTCTTACGAGCGAGCAGTCCTTCCAACATCTTGCTTAACTCGTCAGAAAGATTGATGTACTCGAGTAGGGGCGCGTCAAGCGTCGAGGACGATATTGTTGTCGCAAACCCGGGTACATGATCATTCTGTATGTGCTGCGCAATCTCGATTTGTTGACGTAGGTCGATCTGCAGCTGAAGAAAACGACGCGGCACGTTGCGCACGTCTGAGCAGAAACGTTCTAGACAAGATGAAAGACGAAGAGCTACGTCCACGAACTGGACGACAGCAGCGACCGTGCCTACCACTTCCGCCATTGAAGGTGTTGTGATGAGAGGAACAAGTGCTAGCTGCAGGCAACAGGTTCATATACACTGGCACGGCTGACGAATATCTGCTTCGGCGAATCAAACAAGTCCACATGCATGAGGATGGCGCTCGCCAAGCACGAATGGCCATCATATATTGCTTAATGTTAACCACCTCAACAGCAAGCATGACGATAGTGCAATGGGCCAAAGCCGTACAAGTCTTCTAACAAATACTGAACTCAACCTGTGGTTGCTTGTGAGGTGCATTTCGATACCGGTAGCTACCACCGCCTGAAGACAAAAGGGATATACTAACAAGGCTGAAATATAGCCTCGTTACAAGGCTGACAAGAAGGAGAAGCTCGAGTCAGGATTTCGTCAGGAGGTGGAGATTGTTGGAGAACCATTCAGTCGGTGCTGATTCATATCAATCTTATGCTCTCTAGATACATCAAACATAAGGGTGGAGATAGAATCGATGGTTATGTTGAAGGTGAAGATGAACGCGTACTGATAGGATGGCAACGCTGGACCCTGGCGCTAGCGAGTTGATGGTTAGCGCCATTCGCCCTTCATCGGAATCGCCTTCCGAAGATGGCGCGGCGACAATCGTAAGCTCTTGGTAGCCTAAGCGGCCTTCTCGAGGCTTCTCATGCTTGCTCAGCTTGTTTATTATACACTGCCTTTGCCTTGGTGACTCTCCACCATCTCCCTTACCTGCGTCTTATGTATATCTTGTCCTTGTCTCTACCACAAACATGACGTCCAACGAATCAAGCTACACCGAGATGAAGGGCGACTTGGAGGCTATTGGGGCGCATTGCCAGATGGAGTACTGCAACGTGCTGGACTTCCTACCGTTCCGATGCGAGAGTTGTCATGGGTAAGTACAACGCGTAAAGCATCCGATTGTGTTGTCATGCTAACAAAGCCAGGAAATTCTGTCTCGACCACCGCACCGAATACGCGCACAAGTGTCCTAAGGAAGGCGAATGGGCAAGACAGAGAGCCAAGAACAACCAGGCCTCATCGCTATCTACCCCGAAACCGACCGTCTTCAACCACGACCAACAATGTGCCGACCCGTCGTGCAAGACATTGATCGATACCGCCCGCGCGCAAGGTGTACATTGCGCACGATGTAATCGCAGATACTGTCTGAAACATCGCTTCGAAGAGGATCACGACTGCAAGAACCTCACACCCATCGGCGCGCGACCGCAAAACTACGTACAAGCGCGCACGCAAACAGCACTCACAAGACTGAAAGCATGGGCCGAACAGAAGAAGAAGGACGATGAGAAGCGGAGATCTGCCCCCAAGAAGACGGGTTTCTTGGGAATAGGAAAGAGTACAGCGTCGTCGGCGGCAGCTTCAGCGCAAGCTGAACTCAATGCGCTGAAGCGGATAGCAAAGGGCGAAGCCAGCGTACCCCAAGAAAAGCGGATATACCTACACGTCGAAGCATCAGCCGATACAACCAAGGCGAAATACCCCACGGGAAAGTTCTTCTACAACAAGGAATGGACTGTGGGGCGCGTGCTTGACATGGCGGCCAAGTCACTGCAGGTACAAAACGTGAACAACCGCGGTGGCGGCGAGGAGGAGAAACTACGCGTCTTCCACGTGGAAGGCGGACGACTGCTGAAGTTCAGCGAGAAGATTGGCGAGCCGTGTACGTCTGGGAATATGATTGTCCTTCTGCGAGGTGTAGGGTCAGGAGAGGCGCCGGATTTGATCGATTTATAGAAGCAGCAGGTGTGGAAGCATTACATAGCATGGCGTTTAGCGGCTGGTTTTTGCACTGGAGATACCCAGGTGCTCATGATGGCACGAATGAATGAATAGACAGGTGGTTACGTACCTCCCACGATGCTGCTTCAGATCTCAGATGAGCGTGCACGGCTGAGAACTGACATGTCGCCACGGAGAGAGAAGCCCTTCGACCTGGTGAATCCTCTATAACGCGAAATTCATAGGTATTCAGGCCGTCATTGAACGAGAACATGTAGGTAATCAATTCATTACATTGAAATTTAGATTTGTTCGGTACTGGTACAGCACTAAAAGTGGGCGTCGAGCACTTCGAACGCCGGTGTTGTCACCTGTCCTATGTGGATGCAGAACCCAACGTAAACGCCAATCCCATCGCTATATCGAATAGTGCATGCCCTGGTATGCGACTGCCATGCTTCCTGCTTATATGCTTGATCAGCTCGTGCGGTGCTTGGCACACGTATGCACCGTGTGCTCCCGCTCTTCCCCACCACGTTCTTGTCTTCGCGACGGAGGTTTCTCGCTGGCGTGCCAATATCGAAGCCATGTCGTGTGCGAACCTCGCTGTTCTTTCTGGTTAAGCTTATTAGACGCATCGCTGCGCGTGTTCGTCTCTTGTGGTGACTCTTCGCTCGCTCAATCATCGTCATGGTCACGGTTGCGGCACCTCAGGCCATGTATCTTCGTACCCCACGCGATGCTCCCTAGGTTGTTTGCACCGTCGGATATCGCAAGGTACCGGTCCAGATTGTCGTCGCCATCGCAGTCATAGTTGCTGTCAAAGAGTCAGCTGCTAGCCCCCTCAAAGCCCAATCCACCACTTACTCATAGAAGCGGCAATTCCAGTAATCATCCCTGGCCAACACAGTCGCCACATCATGCCCGCCTACTAAAATGCTCTGTACGCGCCCATCGATACTATTCCCGAGTTAGCGCAGCTGCCCGAATACCACAATACGAGTGCGACATACAGATTATTGTCCAACGATAGACACTGGTTATTATACGCGTCCACACTAACTTCGCTCAAGAACGAAGGTGCAGCAAACAGCTGTACTTTGATCTTCCCAGATGTGATGGTGTCGCCGGCCAGCGCAAAGCCCGCCCAAGCCAGCAGCAGAGTCGAGAAGGGAACGAGGCGGCAGCTATGGGGCGTCATATCGCCGGCATCCAGAACACGCCCGTGGACGTCGTCGTGGGTAGGCGCAAGTCGAGGGTGCAGCGGTGGAGTGCGGGTGAAGGAACGGCGTGGAGCGTGGAGCGCTGGCGTACGTGCAGCAGGAGAGAACTGGAGTTGGTGGATGATGGCGGGTGGGTGGGTCATCTGAGCGAATCGCTGGTTGGGCGCTGCACCGCCTCCTCGCCGTCATATCCGCACGGACGTCACCGCGGATGATAACCTCGCCAACCTCCTGTACCTATGCACATTTCACATCTATAATTCGCGCTGTACCCCGTTTTAGTGCTAGCGGGACCGCGCTCTTGTACACTTTGATGCAGCAGGTGTACAGATAAGCTCCTTCTCACATCCTTGGGTTGGGTTTCCAGCGTCATATGCTTTTGTATGCCTAGCACTTGTCACTGTCACACTAAGATGGACAAAGAGGACTGAAAGCATTCTCGAAGTCGGTAGGCATTCACCGGACACAAGACACTGCACCAAAACGATTGCGACTCGGAAACCTTGCCCTGGGCAATCAATGTGCAGAGTGGCATTAGAGAAACTATGATCCGGTCCAAGCACCAGAACCAGCAGCTATGACCCGTTTACTTCAGTTTACAAGAACATCAAAGCAAGCATTCGGTCCAGGGCCATTTTGCTTGTGGCTTGTGCTCATTCACGATACGCAGATCCATGGTAGCTGCGTTTCGCTCCATCAAGCCACAGGTCCAAAATGTACCTTTCACTTCTTCTCTCTGCATTAGCCTCCGTGCCGTCCTGGCTCTGACGCATATACGATGCTGTATCGAAATTTCGTCTAATCCAGATGCAATGGAATTTAGCAACATAAGCCGAGCATCAAATTCTCATAGGAAGTGACTGGTTCCAATGTCTGAGTATGACGATGAGACAGCAGAGACCAGCGTAGGTGAATAGAAGCCGCATAAAAAGCACGAGTTCATGCTTGCAGTGTTTTAAAGACTACGGCTGTGATTTCGCAATTTTGCTTCCATTGGTGTCTTAACACACTTGTGCTCAGAGTGGGATGGTTCCTATGCCTCAATCTACAGCACATCTCTAGTGACCGTGAAATCCGTCGTCACAATCACGCCATCTTTTCCATCTTGCACCCTAGTCTCATCAGTGGCTCCAGTTGGTGCAGGACTAGCCTTTCGGTCCTGGTGCAAAGTCAGTACGTGTCCTAAGTGCAGTTCGTTCAAGGAAATCTCTTACGAGAAAAGTAAGTTCCATCTCGTCATCGTCCAACGTGCCGCCCTGAACACGCGAGCTATGCCCGTTGCCTTTGCTGCCAATAGTCTTGCCATCCCCGGCTTGCAGGTAACCAGAGTTGCTGCGATCGTACGTGTTGTTAGGCGTTGGTCTAATGATGAGCGCCTTCAGAGAGGGGAGTGAGACGACGATAACGGCTGTACACATTTCCGCGGTGCACCATAGATCTGTAGCTGTGTTAACAAAGGTTGTTGAGATAAATCAGGCGAGGTGGTGACTTACTTCCATCTGCATCGGAAACATCATAGTCCATGTTATAGACGATGAACCGGGCAAGACTGATCGCCATCGTGATTGCGCCCAGAGAGAAGATGCCAACCAGACCAATCTTTTGTCGCTTACGAAGCTTCAAGCAGTTGAAGATGAAGAACGGTAGCCCGAATACTAATTGTCAAGATGTCTTAGCTAGCGCCCTATGATCATCTTCAGCATCACTTACGCAAAAGATCAGTGCCGAAATTGAGCGTCCAATTGACCACCAGGTTGGAGTAAGTGTTCCATGTTGAACTGAGCTGGTTCTCGATAGACCTTTTGAGGAGCCAATGTTAGCTGGAGAAAAACATTCGAGTATAACAATCTTGCTTTGGCCTTACCAGTTATCCGATATGTTTGGTGCGATAAGAGTATCCATCAATACACTGGCGACGAAAGAACAGGCAACAACCACGGTGGTGACATAAACTGCGATTCGGAGGCGTCTGAAGCCTTGAGGAATCAACCACCAGTAGAAAGCGACGAGCGAGGCTTTGGGAAAATACAATCCCGTGTCGAAGAAGTAAACTGACACGAATACGACCTGTCGCCGGAAACCAGTCAGCCTATCTGTTCAGTCGGACATGCCACATGCTGTACTATCGACGTACCTTTAGGTAAACAACGGAATCACTTCTGGTCTCCTCATCCAGAGGATGGTCAATCAGGATGTAGAGCGCTTTCGTAGAGCAAGCGAACCAGCCAAGCGCACAAACCATTCCTCCCCACACGAGATAGTCGGGCAATGTCAGTGAGCGACGCTCTACAATGAGACGAATCCAACATCGTAGGATCGTGACGCCTAGTGCTAGAGCGAGCAAGATACCCTGGATGACCTGTGGACGATAAGTGAGACTTCGGAGTATTGCGTATGCGAACATCTTACAATGGAAGTGATGATCTCCATTGCGCAAAGCAACACACAGTGCGTGTGTGGCTGGCGGAGGTTTGCTTCACCCCAATGGGGTCAAATGGAAGGAGTGTATGTGAAGACGACTGTGGGCTCTACCTGGGGCTGTTTGACATCTTGACACCTGCATATACCGGGTAGCGCGATGACAAGGGTCAGGGTATCTCACGAAGGGGCAGCTTTATCACGGTTCCGAGCTGGTGGTATATGATCAGGCGTGTTATGCTGCATATCAGTATCATGAATCGCATAGTTCCAAGCGGCTGGTAGCGTCGTCCTCCCGTGCTGATCACTAGTCGATCAACCAGCTCCGCGGTTCGCAGCCTATTACCGGCAAGACGAGACATGCTCTTTTGCCGTATGGGCGAAGACCTTCGGCATCTTCTAGGCATCATATTTGCGCTGCCGCGCAAACGTCAACCCATATATGATGAAGCTCTTCCAAGTGTCGCATGGCCCAGTCCAGTCAACAGCTTCAGCATGTCGCCTGATATCGCGTGGTGTTTCGGACATGAGCGACAACAAACCCCATTTTGTTCATCACCTATCCAAACCTGGCCGCGTGTTCTTCAGTCTGCCGTCTGACAGGCATGATGCCTCAACGTTCCTGGAAGCCGAAGCTGAGCAATGATACTTCGCTACCAAGCCTAAGCAGCACTAGAAGAAGCCGGAAGGGGCTTGAGGACCTCAAACTACAACTAGGAGCCTTGGAGTGCGCTGGAAGCGTGGTAAGCTACTGCCGAAAGCCATCAGGTACCTACAGCATTCTTGGGTGAGCTTGTCGTGAAGCCACTGCACCCGACAGGATTTTCCTGAAACGCCCTCGTGGCGTTTGCCTAGACGCGCCGGTAACTTGATAAGTCGAGTTGGTAGCGATAGGGGACGCACGCTTGAATCGCAGTAAATGTTGACAGCGTTCCGAGGGCTTGGCGACGTCGCGGGGTTGCTTCCGACCCAACTACAGTTGCTCGCCGCCGCGGTTGACTTTCCCTTAGAGACGTCGGTCCTGCTTCTCATAGATGAGGCGTCTAAGAATCTGTGGCGGACCTCTAACATGTCATAAGCCTAATTGCATTTATCCATGGCATTCTCTTCGATGAAGCCGACGTGTGGCGCCGTGTAGCGTCATGACAGGTTTTCTGTTTCTCGAACAGCCCAGATCCCACAACCATCGCGCTTCGAGCCAGGAAATTTTGCGGAGTGGACCAACAGACTCGCGGACATGAGGTTGGTCTGGATTCGAGGGTACTGTACCCTGCCGTGGATGGCGTCACACTTTCGCTCAATGTCTCAGGGGCTTTACGCTAGAGGAGGCGATGCGACGCCAACAAACCTTATAGAATCCTAATTTGGTTTCCACTTCATGTTAATAGGCGTGGAGATTCCCAGGTGATAGAGATTGAGAGTGCGCGTAAGGCCCAATGTCGCAAATGATCCTGGAACAGAAGTGCAAGGTGTTGATGTCCTGCCTTCTTATTCTGGAGCCTATCCACGATGGAGAAGCTTTGACAGTGAAGGAGCATAGAAATCGTAGCGGGCGCTCTCGACTCAGCCATCCGTGCAATCGCACACAGGCTCGGTAATGTCTTCTAGACATTGATATCGATAAGTGTAGTGGTCTGCAGTGGCAGGTTAGATGACAGGGTTGAGGAAGAGTTGATGCTGACGGCGAGCGAGACCAGAAACGACATGGTCAAAGCTTCTTGCTGAGTAACCGTTCCTACCCTTACCATCTTTCGCCATTCTGTGCGAACGGAAGACATCGTTTTGTGTCGCTATAATATGTATGACAATAGCTGGTGCGACAAGAAGATCGCTCAATGCCATCACAAATTTGTGATAAAACGTCCGAGTAAAGATGTGCGCGCCGAGTCCCGTTCATACTGTCTACGCGGTCTGGAAACGAAAATACTTCAACCGCTCACATCCCATCTGCCCTACGACGCGTTGACAGTTTCGCAGGCGGCATGCAGAATAACACAAATTACGAGCAGCGAAACACAGCGCTGATGCGACATTCCTGCGTGAGCGCCCGTGGTGGCTGAGATGCAGGTATCTCGAAACTCTCCGCCCACGTGCGAAGTGCGAGAAGCTCATTCGCCTGTCAGCATATCCGTTATTTCGATCCTAAGTTACTTATCCAGATTCTCCCGGACCAAGACGCGACGAACGCCTCTTTGTGTCCAAAACCCCTACCTACGATGCCCTTTCTTTACCTCAGAATGGCAGCATGCTTGTGGCTTGCAATGAGCCTCCAGGCCCATATATATATGTCATCTCAATATCAGAATTGACCCTAGTGGACGCCTGAAGTGGTCTTCCATGCCCCCAGGCTGCATATACGGCAGGCTGCGAGGCGACTGAACCTTCATTGCGAGTATACACTTCTACCCCGCGCCATCTAGACATCGCCGCCAGCCTGGCAGCGTGGCCTCACAACCAACACACCGTCGGTATTCTCGAATGTAGCGCTTGAACAATCCACAAAGATGCAGGATGATGAGGAACGATATGCGGACGGCTTTGCTGAATACGGCAGCTATTTTGGTGGACCTTCCTTCGACTACCTTTTGCCGGCTCAATCGACTTCCTCAGCGATAGCAGGAGCGTCTAACGAACACGTATTGTGCTCAGATACCGACTCACACAAGCCTGCTTACACGGCGCCTGGATACAGAGAAAAGGATGGTAATTTTCCTTCGACATCTTACCCAACGCCACAAATAGCGCCTTCGCCGCTGAACTATCATCAAAGAGCCCAGAGTCATGGTCCTGCAACTAGTGAGTTCTCTCAATTACCGATCAGCCCGGGCGCCCAAGCTTCTAAAGCTCATACATCACAGGATAAGGCTGAGTCTTCGCAACCACAACCTCTACGCTTTCTTAAACGTGCTTCAACAGCTCTCCCGACTCCTCCGATGTCTTGGGGGAGTAGCGCTAGCAACGGAGATGGCCTCTCAGATCGAATGCAGTCCATATATATCGCTTCTGAACACCCTAGAGCCTCCAATCCGGCACCAGAGCCATTGAGGATAGCTCATGGAACTTTTGGGCATGTTACTACTACCAGCAATACAAGCAGTACTCGCAGCTCTAGTATCATCTCGTCGCCCATGCAAGGCTTGCCCGGTAGTCCTTTCCAGTTATCACAGAGGGGTTTCTCCATTTCCACCATGCAGAGTACAGAGAGCGAGGCAACGGAAATGAAACCCAGCGAGGCTCAGGCTGAGATATTGCGCAGGATCAGTCGAAGAACTGACGCGTCGAGTCAGACGGGTCTTTCGTCTTTCAAGAAAAGCTTCTCACTTAAAAGGGCAGCCACTTCGGCAAAACCAGCTAATAGACCATCACAGGACACGTTGACTGACGTTCTCGAAGAAGTTGCTGCAGAAGGTAGCCTTTCTCTCGTCAAAGCAGTCATTGGTATGGGAGCTGATCCTATGTATCGATCAATCGGTAAATTGAAAAGACTGAAGCACGAAGCTTTAGCAAAGGCTACCTTGAGTGGACGAGCAAAAGTGGTCGACTATCTTTTGAGGGAAGGTGCCACTTACGGAGAGACCGCGAAGAGAAGTGACTATACTCCAATGGATTGCGCGGTGCTTGCAGCTGCCTACAAAGGGCACGCGGATCTCATCAACTGTCTCGTAGCGTCGCATGGAGCAAACCCAATGGTTGAGCAATGGCCGCGGGAGATGTATGACGCCCAACACTACTGGGCGGAAAACCAAGTCAGACTTGCGAAAACTAGCCTCCTCGATGGCCTTTCCAAGTGGAAGAATGTTGATCAAGGCACAAACACACTAAAACTCATTATGCAGCATGAAAAGTTTGATCCAACGGCTCTAATTTCCGGCGTATTCGATAATAAGAGCGAGCTGCAGAGCGCTGAGTTTGGGCATCGCCCATGGCAGACGACATATGAGTACTCGGTGCTAGCTTGCTTCGTCCGCGCTGGATGGGCAGACGCAGTGGAAGAGATGTTGAGCATAAAGGGAAAACCAAAACACTATGAAAAAGAAGACGATGTCTTGCAATATCAAGGAAAGGTCACCCGCTATGTGTCACCAATCAATGCGTTGACAAAAGAAACATGGAGCAAGCGACCAGAGGACGCACTTCGCATACTAAGACTTTTGATCGACAGAGGCTTTGATCTATGTCTTGCACAACGCACCGCCACCGATCTGGGGGTGCGGACAGCGATCGGGCGAGCGATTTCAGCAGACGCTGCCCAAGGAGTCGAACTTATCTTGCAGGCCCAAGGCGGGCTAGTACGAGAGGACGTCTTCTTCCGTCGAAACAGAAGAGAGATAAATGCTCTACCACTAGCTGCTGCTCTTTCGTTCAACTCTCTAGAAGCGGCGCATGTACTACTTCGCGCTGGCGCGCATCCTCGAGATCCAGCGTTTGATGACATGAACGTACTGCAGTTCTCCGCCTATCACAGTAGTGCAACCAATTCTTCGATGCTTACGGAAATGATAGGCCTTGCCCCGGAATTAACGTACGATGCGTTGAGTTTTGCCATCAACGGCATCAACAAAGATGCAGTACGTGTGCTTTTGGACACCATCTCCACAGCCGCTCGACGCGAACAGATCGCCGCTCTGCCACCTATTCACGATATGCTTCTCCACTGCACTCCTCCCACCGAACCGGAGCTCAAAACGCAATACCTAGAGCTCATCGACATGGTCGTGCAATGGGACGTTGGATACGCGCTACAATGTCCGCAACTTCCGGCAATCTTGTCGGCAATTCGGAAAGACAACTACATTGGTATGGAGAAGCTGCTTCAACTTGGCGTAGTAGACGGCAGCAGCCTAGTGTTGAACAGTAGAGCGCAGCCGCGTGGGGAGTTGGGTATGTGGACTATGTTGGAATGTTGTGAGTTGACAGACAGGAGTTCGGAGTGGTTGGGCCTACTGAGGAACTTTGGGGCGCCATTGTATCATTGACGCCTTATCGCGTTCCAAACTCAAGAGACTGTTGGGGGTAGACAGACGTTCCTATCATGTTGTTGGTTTCGCTTCGCTGGGCGAGTCACCTTTGGTGTTTGTAGTTTGGGCTGAGGGTGCTGCTAACGGCAATTCCGAGGCTGGCTCAACCTTGGGCTTCCGTCCCCATTTACCCTTGAATTTACCTCCTTGCTGCTTGATCCTTTCTTTCTTCGTCTCAGCTACCCATTCTCCACGGAATCTCTGTCTAGGCTTCGTTTCTTTGTCCTGCGCCATCTTCCTCTTCATGCTTTCTTGACGTCCATTGACATGCCCTGAGTTAATCGGATTCGCCGCAACCCACTTCTCAAGCTGTGGTCTGAGCTTCAGACCCCATGTGGATTCGCCAGCATCCAGTTCTGGGTATGTGAGGGCGGAAATAGTATCCGGAGATCTGGCTGAGGAATCGACGGTAAAGTTGGCTTGGCGAGTGCGATCCAGAGAGGCCATGTATGAAAAAGTGCTGCATGCGATACCCAGATCGTGTGCAAAGCTGCGAACGTAGAAGCCAGAACACACAGTCAACCTGATACGCGCTGCAGGCGCTGAAGCAGGCTCTTCTCCGCCAGGAAGTGCAAAGGAATGCTCTCCCATGTCATACCAATCTAATAGCGTGCATTCATCGACGTTCATCTCTCTACTCTCCAACTCTCTTGGTAACTCCTTACCCTGTCGCACGTACTCGCAAGCTTTGATGCCATTGATTTTCAGCGCAGAGTATACTGGAGGGACTTGCTTGATGGTTCCTCTAAAGTTTTCCAGCTTTTCTTCGACCAACTGACGAGTGATATGCGAGGTATCTGCGGATTCAACAATGGTTCCCGTGCAATCATAACTGTCGGTGCTAGCACCAAACACGACGACTGTTTCGTAAGTCTTGTTACATGCTAAAAATTGCGATAGTGATTTTGTACCTCGCCCGATCCCCACAATGAGTACGCCTGAAGCCAAAGGGTCGAGCGTGCCACCATGACCTAAACGAAACACCTGATCGGATGATTTGCTGGTACGTTTAGGTTGATGCCTGAGCAGCGGCGCAAATGTAGTCGATGGAGCGAATGTTGATTGAAGTTTGAGGAGGACGTCTGCTGACGAGACATGTGCAGGCTTGGCTACCGCTAGGTGGAGTCAGAGACAAGTTGCGAAATGATGATAAGATGGCATACCAAAGATGCCCTCTAGGACTGGTTCAGCTTGTTGTCCGGCCGCCGTCCTGTCTTGGTCTTCCATTGTCAGTCACGTCACGTTACGTCGCGTTGGTAGGTGATTGACCCTTTGCGCTAGACGGAAGAATTGCTCTAGATCGCCGGACTAGCGCGTTCTGAGCTTACCCCACCACACGCCCTACGCCTTTTGAGATGCGCATGCCTTGCGAGACGCAGGCGTCGGTCAGAGAAAGTCCGGGGCAGCTGTGAGTGTATCACAACCATTTGCTAGACCACATCTATACACATCTTTGTGGTAAAGTTAGCGGCGCCGACTTCGGGCTGGTCCCTTCATCTGACACCATCGTTCCTCAGTCATTCTCACCAATCTTAATACCAACCCGACAATTGCGACTACCGAGCCTATGGACCATCAGCGAATGAGCGATTGGCAAATGCAGCCCTGGAATGAGGACACTATCGACCCTTCGTGGTTCTCCAACTTCCTAGCCACCGATCCTGGCCAGGATGCGCCTAATGCTGCATCTGGTGCGCCTGCCGCATTCAGCGTTGACGACGACTTGGCAATCGACCCGAACTTCCACGACTTTACGTTCGAAAACACATCACAACCAATGAGCACTGTGAATTCTCCAAGTCATCCGTTTGATGCATTTCAATTGAATGAGACTCACGGACGCCCACTGGTGCAACGACAACACACACTTCCTCGTCGTCGAAGCAAGTACTTTAAGCGCAGATCGACTGGAACCGCAAGTCCGATAGCCATACCTGGTGGAAGTCCCCGACACGAAGAAGGACAGTCGCTGGCTATTCAGCGGTGGCGGAACTCGCCGCCTGAAGACGAGGCTGCATCTCTATCGGCTATCTACCATGCTTTGGAAGACAGACCGGTAGGTGCTTCACCACGCATTAGCCGACCCTCTAGTAGCGACGCCTTTCGCAAATATCGGGGCCCCTCGTCAACGACTAGTCTCGACAGCGCTGCCAGCGAATCTTCATTGCGATCCGTGAACTCGAGCCACTCCGCCACGTCACAGTCGAAGCGTCGCAGTCAGGCCACCAAAACCCGGAAGGGCAGAGTAAGAGGCACCAAAATGAACGACCCAGAGCGTATCTTCAAATGTACATTCTGCTGCGATACGTTCAAGCACAAGTACGACTGGACACGCCATGAAAAGTCTTTGCATTTAAACCTCGAAAGTTGGATGTGTACGCCGCATGGGGCTTCTGTGGTACTACCTCTGACCGGCAGAGTACATTGTGCATACTGTAGTGCACTAGACCCGACGCCCCAGCATCTGCAGCAACACAACCATGCGGCATGTACCGATGGTAACAATACTCCGCGTGTCTTTCATCGAAAAGATCACCTTACCCAACACCTTCGCCTAGTACATGGAGTCGAAACGCTACCTCTGATTGACGACTGGAAGCTTGAGACTTTGCCAGTAAAATCTCGATGCGGCATTTGCGATGCGAATTTGAACAGCTGGGACGAGCGATCAGATCATCTGGCAGCTCATTTTCGTGAAGGCAAGACTATGGCCGATTGGAAAGGCGAGCACTGCTTTGAGCCCGATGTGGCGGCTCGTGTCATCAATGCGTTTCCACCCTACCTTCTTGCCGAACAAGCCAATACCGTCGTGCCTTTCTCAGCAACTAACCCTGGATCTATCGACCACACAAAGCAATTGATCTCCCGCATCCAACTTGAAGAGCCAGCACAAGAGTCTCCTGCAGCAGAAACCACACATACGCCTGATCAACAAGCTTTTGAAGACTCCTTGACGGCTCTTCGAGAATTGTCAACACAACATGATCACGACTTTGCTACTGTTCTTACACGCCATCTTAGCCGCTTCGCAAGACAGCAGATGTTATCAGGAATTATTCCAACGGACGAAATGTTTCAACGCGAATCGCGAAGATTGTTGTATCAGGATCCGGACGATGGGTGGAACCAAACAGTAGCTGACAATGCCAATTGGCTACAGGACTTTCGTCGTCGTAGTGGGCTTGAGGGGAGTCCTAACACATGATGATAGTGCAACTCTGCAGTAGCTCTAAATTGTCTTTCCAAGTCCTCTCGGCAATTTATCCATACTACCCTGTATCTTTGCAAGAATTTGGCCGTCTATCGTCAAACAATACCACCCTGCAAAGTTACTCGGTCCTTGAGATATGATAGATTGATGCTGCTTATCTGCCCAGCTCTTCCGAAGAACTGCAACGCGCGCTTACCCGTCCAAATTGGATTTTCGTCGCCTAGTTCGAGAGTCAGCTGGTCTGATCTAGCTCGAGATGCAAATGGAACCCAGATCGGATCTCGATAGACCATGAAAAGAAGATTCTCACCAATCCAATGTCCAGCCTTTGGAATCGCCTCAGCAACGAAATCATTGCTTATCTGCGACCATATTTCTTCTAATAGCGTCGCAGGAGAAAAACTTGCTTCGCCTCCCAATACCAGCAATGGCATCTGCAACCTCTTCCCGCTACCGAACACCGAAGTGAAGTAGGCTTCGTCATCCCAGGCCGCTGCAAAGTACTCCATGCCGCTCCTTAGAAACCCGGGTTTGGATATCTCGTTCGTGTAGCGCTGTAGGTGGTCTTCGCTCAAAGCCGCTGTGCCAGAATAACTCGCATGGAAAAAGTACCAGCTCAGCATCTGCTTTTCGCGCCCTTGAATGAAGAATTCAGCTGCATCAGGCACGGCAAAGAATGCGAGTTGCCAATTCTGGTACAAGCTAGAACTCGTTACCTGGGTAGGATACCCGTAACCTGGGAGAGCGTATTCTGCGAGAATGATAGCTTCAACAACCGATGGGTGTTCTATAGCAAGAGAAGTCGCAAGCCCTACGCCTTTGTCATGCGCAAAGACATATGTAGACGTGATGTTGAGGTAATCTAGGATGGCTTTGAGATCGGTGCCGGCAGCTGCAGCCGTGTAATTCTTTGAGAAAGGAAGCGCTGAGTCTCCGCAGCCGCGTATATCTGGGGCGATCACAGTATCTGCTGTTACATTAGCCTGGAGGGGTTTCGTAATGAGAAGTGACGGATGAACATACAGTTCTGCGCCAAGATGGGTCCGATGGTATGCCACGTTAATGAGTGCTGGGGGAAGCCATGCACCAAAAGGATGGGCGGACCTTCACCATGGTAGCGGAAATGAATCGAAACGTCGTCGAGCTGGATACGCTCATGCTCCCATTCATCGAAGTTTGATAATTGGGCGAGCGTAAACTGCGCTAGAGCGAATGTGCTAATACTGATAATATTGAAGAGATTCATGATGCAAGAGGTCAAGACTAGCTATATTCCAGCAACTCAACGTCCGCAAGCACAGCTTTATCTTTTTTCATTTTGTCGACCCTTTCAAACGAAGCTTCAGTCTCAGTAGGCCTTTTGTCATGTGCTTCACATGCAATGCTCTCATTTTGCTGCTCTTTCCTATTGCGATGCATGACTGTCCATGAGGAGTCACAAACAGCTGACTGAGCATGGGGGCTGCATCGGGCTTAAGCACCAGGCTTACTAAACTCGGTCTACCGCAATGCTGAGGAGAACGAGAAAGTTGTTGGCAAAAGCGCACGTAGGTGGAATATACCATTCGGAAAGTAAATACCCAGGAATGTGCGTCACCAATCTGCACTTCGATTGGCCTTCACCAAGGCCACTTCTTATTCCCTGTTCCAAAGGCCTCTTACTAATCATCAGTGTCGTTACAATTCGTCCCTTTCGTTGCCATCTTCTCTCGAGATACTCTTTGCCTCGAATGCATCTCCCTCCTTTTTAACTCTACGTAGACGTAGAACTCGTGCAGCGTGACTCTTAACGTCTGCCTTGAGCATTCCACCAGCTTCAACTACACCAATCTTCTCTCCAAATAGTCGCGCATCCTCTTGAGCGAGGCCTTTGGCGTAAGGGATCTCAGTAGCATTGTACCAATTGGCCTTTGAGAGAATGGATTCTCTCTGCACATGAGTATCTGCGCTGAGTAGTTCTTCGGCAGTAGCTTCAGGCATGCGATGAGCCCAGAGGTCGTGTACTGCCCAATCATACTTCACGTGCGGTGCTGATCCACCGGGTCCGTATGGTATGAATATCTCGGCCAGTGAGACGCTCATCTCCATGTCCTTGCCACCAGCGTTAAGGAGTATCACGGCCTCGTCTCCATTCTGGAGATGTCCAGCCCAGACGTGTGTCTCACCAATACCCCACTCATCTTTCGCTACACCTTCCGTGTCCCTTCTAACGCGTGTTACACTTCGCCCATGGGGATCCTGGCTAAGCGCGATGATGGCAGGGTTGTTGATGATGGTAAGAGCAGAAGCTGGCATATTACGCAGATCGTTACCAAGGAACAGCGGAGATTTGAGCGCGGCCCAGAGCGCAAAGTGTGCTTTGTATTCTTCGTCGGTCATGCCGCCTTGACCGACTTCAAGCATGTCCAGATCGCTCCAACCCCCAGGAATGCTACGGTCGGCAAAAGGGGCGACTTTGTTGAGAATGAACAGTACCGAGCAATGTGTACCTGGTGCTACGCAGTTAACATCGCCGGGTGACAAACTGTTGCATCCACAGAGGTCATCAGGACGCGTGAAAGAGTCGTAGATATCACCTGTGATGCGCCAGCTGTTAGATATACTCATTCCCCACTACAAGAAGTCAGTTTTTGCATATCACGGTAGGCCGTAATTTCATCTTGCTTACGGTGTGAACAAGATCCTCTCCCCAGTTGCACAAATTGAGGAGAATGTTCTTTCCTGTCGCTTTCAGAGCATCAGACATGGTCTTGAAGCGGTTGAACGACACTGATGGTGTGCCAACGCGACCCATATGATAGCAGCTGTCATACTTCAACATGTCGACACCCCAACCTGCAAAGCTTTTTGCATCGTCAACCTCATGGTCTAGTGACCCCTCTAATCGATGTCAGCATGCTGCAGAAAGCGAAAGTGACTGCTAAATCATACCGAACCTCGCACATGTCATCTCACCGGCGCTGCTGTACATGCCGAACTTGAGGTCTTGACTATGCAGATGATCTGAGATGGAGTTCAAGCCGTTGGGGAACTTGTCAAGGGCTGGATGGAGTTTTCCGTTCTCATCCCGACCTTTTGGATCTTGCCAACAGTCGTCCAGCACGACATAGTTGTAACCCAGATCTCGCAATCCTAGGCTTAGGATTTGTGAAGAGGTCGTAAGGAGAAGGTCTTCGGAGACGTCGCATCCAAAGGCGTTCCAATTGTTCTTGTCTGATCAGTAATAGATCTGAAATATTGTTGATGGATCTTACCCAGCCCATTGGTGGTGTGGTAGCGAGACCATTGTTAATGGCAGTTGCGCTACCCAGCAGCGTCGTCACCAGCAGAACGCTGCTACGTGAATTGGTCATGATGGAAGTGTAATGTTGTTTCTCCGTGAGAGATGCACCAACGGCGTCTTAAACAGTCTTCTACGTATGTACCATCTTAAGTGGATCTTAGGCGTGGATGAATGGACTCTTGCGCCAAGTCCGCAGAATTGGATGCGGCATGTCGGAGGCTCCGCAAGGGCAGGAAAATTGGCCAGTTTTCCGCCGCTAGAGCCCGACGCTCATGCTACCCCACCATGTTTGAATGGGAGCTACTGACTCAATCCTGCACGATTACAGAGATAATCCTGAATAGCACGATAGCGGGGATTGCCTGCTTAACGCGAGTAGTGCTTCGTACTCAGGATCATTGTCCCTCGGCTCGAGCTCCATATGAGGTGCGAACTGCACCAGAAAGCGCAGCAACCATCGATCAAGAACGAAGCTCGTCTCTTTGCTTCGGAGACAAGTTTGATGGAACGCCCGTAGACGACTCATCGCGCCGTCAACACTTGGCCAATACGTTTTCAGACGCAAGAGTATCTCAAAGTTGCGCTCCAACCTGGACTTCGATATACGTATCTCACCCTCGTCGCCAGAAAAGAGTAGGGTATGGATCTGGACAGTGGAAGCAACGACGAGAATGTGTGAAACTGCTGAATACAAAACTTCATTACCAGGTGTAGAATGCGAGCGATAGACGAGGGCGCATAGTCGGGCTGCATGTTGCTTGCAGGCGTCAGCATATTTTGCAGAGTCGGTTGGCGCGTCAACTGACGAAGACAAAAATTGGTAGTTGAGAAGCAGCCCGTAATGATAATAGCCAAGATACACAGCTATAAACATTCGGCCAAGGCCACGCGATGCGAAGGCTTCGAGATTTGCTGGCGTATCACGCATCTGGTGCGGGATTTCCTCTAACCAGACGTCGAGATCGCGAGAAAGTTCTCGTATGCCTCTTTCAAGTGGTGGTCCTTCGAGGTGTTCTGATACACACACTCGATTGAAGTCGATGATTCTCGCCAGAATCCGATTGAGCTTTACCATTTCAGCAAGGAGGGGAGAGTTGAGGTACGGCGTTTGGTCGCTGAAGTCTCCCCTTAGATCGTTATTCATTACGGAGAACGGTATCTCATCCACTGGAAGGGGCACAGCGCTATCGAATGGCATGATACGTGGTAGTCTCACGGCTGTGGATGACCAGACATCAACCATACATAGAGTCCACCAAGTTCTGGTGTTGACTTCGCGTTCCACCAGGCTTGTGACCGGACGATTGGGAAGATCAAGGGCTAGAGCTAGCCTTCCGCCCATACTGTAGTATAGGTTCTCGACGTCTGTCTCGCCACTCGCAGCGGCATATGCTCCCAGCAAAACGCATACCTGAACCGTTACAGGGGTGAGCTCGCGGATACTGAAGAGCTTCTCGCTTGATGCACGGTAGACCTCGCCCCTCTCTCTCGGATCAGTTCCGTCAAAGAACTCGTCGGTAGAGAATCTTGCGGCAAGCGCAAAGATAGCATAGAGCACTATATGAGGTACCCGGTCATTGGTCACATCGTCCATGAATGACGCTTTGTGATACATCGAGTGAAATTGGTCGTGAATGTAGTCGAAATACAGCTCCACTAACGCTCGCCTCAAGGCGGCCGGTGGTAGATCCTCGTGGCCTTGGTTTGGTAATGTCTTGGCTTGGAGCGAGAGAGCTTGCTGAGTTGCAATGCTCTCATGAAGTCTAGCCTGGCGATTGGCATAATAGCCTCCTTCTGGTGGGCCTCGGAGACATTGTAGACCATGTGACAAGCAATACTCGCACACCGTTGCCAGCCGGTTTGTCGGATAGATGCATTTGCGCCGACGAGCTCTTCAACCAAATTAGCGGGTGCGCGCCTGTACGGACTAGGACAGCATATCAGAGGCTTACCGACATGCACTGCATGCAGATGGTTTGCGCATCACTAGGTCTGAAGTTGCGCAATAATCTGGGGATGGAGAGCGGAAAACTGGCGGAGAACCGAATGAATGGGCAAAAGGAGGGAGAAGCGGGCCTGCATGACTCGCACGTCCCCCCGGACGGCTGACCAAAACTGGAAACGGCTACACTAGGCCAAAGCACTTATTTAGCGGCGGTATACTGGCGGAGAAGTCTCTCACGACCTGGTGGCCGACTGGGCAAACCTCGCTCTAGTTGTGATTGGCTTTCTTCGCGCACTTAGACGCCCCAGCTCTCCCCATGGGCACTCTGTACGAATATTCCGCCATGTGTTTCCCCGCAAGACAACCCGCTCTTGCCCCTTCTCGGCCATTACCGGGGCTTAGACTCCCAAGCACTCGGGCTAGCCCTTCACTTGTGGCATGGCTCCTGTAAATGGTTCATCTCTTGACTATGCATACAAAAGGCTCAGGTCTATATAGACCGCAGATCCGTCCATGTGGTAGGCCTACATCTTTTCGACAGGTCAATACCAAAGACTATCTCTCCTGGTCCCTCGCATACTCTGGAGTCAAGTCCAATATGGCTTCAATGGAGAAGACCACCGGCAACGTGGCCACCGAGAAGGTCACCTCAACACAAGGACAGCACAATGCCGTCGACGAGACGAGCGCAGCTATCAACAATGAGCACAACATGTCGGTCCGGCAGTCCTTGAGATTTTGGTGGAAAGCGATCATATTCTCATTCGTCATATCGCTTTGCGTTGTCATGGAAGGCTACGATACAAGTCTCATGAACAAGTTCTTCGCCTTTCAACCATTTCGAAACAAGTTCGGCGATGAGATTGATGCCGATGGCAACAAGCTTGTCTCTTCAAGATGGCAAACCATCATCCTTAATGGCACTCAGGTACACATATACACCAGTGAAAGTATCAGCTTAACGGACTTTACTAACAAGCACATAGGTCGGATGCATTCTCGGTCTCATCGTCAACGGCTATATCACTGAATGGATTGGATACAAGAAGACAATGATCGGCAGCATGCTGTTCATGACTGGCGCCATCTTCATTCCGTTCTTCTCTACGGGGCTGGAGATGTTCCTTGTGGGAGGCATAATCCAGGGTCTTCCATGGGGTGTCTTCCAAACACTGGCAATTTCATATGCCGCAGATCTCTGCCCCACGCATCTGAGAGGATACATGACTTCGTGGATCAACATGTGCTGGGTCATAGGTGGTCTTTTGTCTACTGGTATTCTCACTGGACTGATGAAGAACACGACTCAATGGGGATACCGCATTCCTTTTGCTCTACAGTGGATCTGGCCCATCCCCATCATCCTAGCTACCTTCCTCGCACCGGAATCACCCTGGTGGCTAGTCAGACAAGGCCGCATCGATGAGGCCAAAGCAGCGATCCGCCAGATCACTACACCCACAGACGGCGTTGAATTCGACCTCGATGCGCACGTGGAGATGATGGTTGTCACTGATCAGTACGAGAAACAAGTCGGCGCTGGAACCAACTACTGGCATTTGTTCCGAGGAAGCGATCTACACCGCACTGAAGTCTCTGCTATGGCCTTTATCACCCAAGCTCTTTGCGGTGTTCCCTTCATGGGCTTTGGGTAAGTTCTATCATGTGCTACATGGAGAACATATACTGACATTATCAGAACTCAATTCATGCAAGGCGTAGGCCTCAGTCAAGACGACTCCTTCCATCTAACCATCGGTCAGGACTGCTTGGGTCTAGTTGGATGCTTTATCGCCTGGTGGATCATGACGCGCTTTGGCCGACGATCCATATACCTCGTTGGATTGTCCGCCATCTTCATCATACTTTTGATTGTTGGCTTCATCGGCCTAGCGCCGTCTACGAACAAGAATGCAAGTCTTGCTGGAGGCGTTCTAATCATTCTCATGATCTTCTGCTTCCAGGTAAGTTTGATACATTCTGTCTTGCAGCCAGTCACAAGCTAACCCAATCAGCTATCCCTGGGACCCATCTGCTACTCTCTTGCAGCCGAAATCCCCTCGTCACGCCTCCGTGTAAAGACTGTCGCACTCTCTCGCGCTTCATACAACTCCATTGTCTTCGTCACAAACACAATCATGCCGAAAATGGTTGGCAAGAACGACTGGAACTGGGGCGCGAAGGGTGGTTTCTTCTGGGCTGGCATTGCACTTCTGTTCATTGCGTGGGGATACTTCCGTCTTCCTGAGCCGAAGGGTTTCACCTACTCTGAACTGGACCTGATGTTCGAGCATAAGGTTTCCGCGCGCAAGTTTACGCGTGAGGCTGCGGATGCGTTGAAGCCTGCGTTGACGGACGTCGCCATGCAATACGAGAAACAGAATGGGGTCGAGCGCGTAGAGTCGCATGCATGAGCTAGCTAGTTGCGGTTGGTATATCAGTGGTGGTAATTTCAGTGTATGCTGTCGTCGCAAGAACCATTAACAATAATAAACTTCATTGACATTTTATTCAATCCCAGATCATTTTCTCCCGTATTCGTCTTCTACTATTGCCAGAACCTCGCTACCTCCTCATATTTCAAACCTCCTCCATGTGTATCATTTGGTGTTGCAGTTTGACTGGACTCGGGTTTCGTCATTTCGGTGGCTTCCATGCCCCAGCGCTCGAGCTCCTCTTGACTATCCGTCCATGTATCCTCACTTAGTTGTGGAATTGCGGTGGGCTTCTGGCTCGACTTTAGCTGTACAGGGATACAGCTTTCGCTGCACGAGTAGAGTGTGTGCCGTTGTGCCCGGCAATGGCCGATGATGTGGTCGTGTTGGTTCGATGCCGACACTACAGTGGCGGTTTTTGTGGTGGATGCAGTCATTGAGGGGTGTATTGGAGTGAAGGTTGAATGATTTTCTCCAAGCACCTCGAATTCTGTCAGGGTATTTGTTGTAGCAGTGGATGTGATGATGATGATGATGGTGTTGATAATGATGTGGGTGTGTTTTGCTATGATGGCCTACCTTTTATACCATACTGCAACATTATCGAGAACGTGTTTGTCTCACTATCATGTAGCATCTGAGATAGACCAGAAGATACGAGGTGACTTTGTCCAGCGTGTTGCACGGGTGGCGTTATCTCGTTGTGCTGATTAGCGAAGGTGGTGAGATCGAAAGTGCCCCACGCAGGTGGCACCACTTCAGTTTCAGTGCGCCGCATGGTCGCGCCAGATTTTAGACCAACAATTAACAACAGTGCTGTACAAATCAATGTATAGCACATGGCACCGTAAGACACTTCGTCGGACAGATCAAAGTGGAGTACAGTTGTATTAGTTGTGTAAAGGCTGACGAAAAGATTGGAAAGGTTAACTTTGCGACAAGCGCCTATGGGGTATCCGGGATCAAAAGAAGTTTATAAAAGGAACGAAAACCAATCCTATGCATCCGATACTGGCGGTGATGGCGGATGTGTCGGGTCCAGATGCTGCCTCTTCGCATCTGGTAGTTGGTCGGATTCATCGCATATGCGCTTCATCGACCTGTTTGCGGCATTGCCATTCTGCGATTGCGCCTTCTCCTTGTTCCTAGCGATCACCTTCTTCCACTGCGCTTTGACACGCAACACGGATGTCACGCGCTCGAAATGCGATATGGGTGGTGCGGGCTCCATGCTCAGACAATCAATCCTTCTCAAGCCAATGCGTTCCTTGTTGTTCAGCGCCTTTGTAAGAAGTCTGGCCATGTAGTCGATCTGTGCTTGGTCTAGCTCCGCGTCGCGAAGACCAAACCGTAGGGTCAGAAAGCCTTTGGCCCTTGGGCGGTACTGATGTAGAGCATCAGTTTTCTCTGGTCCGAAAGGTGTCAAGAATATGTGCTCTTGATTTGGCTGAGGGTTGCGACTACGGCCCCAAAGTTGGGAAGGTGTATCGATGCGTCTCGGGTCTTGGTTGATGCGTTGCATCAGACTAAAGGTAGATATCGGACGCTTGGGGTCTTTGTCGAGGAGCTCATTAGCAGCGTCGATGAAAGCACGGGTATACGAGTTCGGCCCGGGTGCGGCAGTCGTTTCGTCGAAGTGGCAAGCGCTCAGTAGCTCGAACTTCTTCTCTTCCTGCCTGCTGGACTTTACGAGATTGCTGGCGTAGCAAGTATCCAGAATAGTCAGCACATCGGCCTCGACATCTTCATGACGCAGCTGCTCCTCAGCCTTGTTCCAGGTGGCTCGGGCTACAGTGCTAAAGCCTGTGTCCTTGGAAGGATCTTGGGTTCCCGTAAGCTCCAGAGTTTTGGTTGCCTTTTGGAAGATGCCGTGTCCCGTATAATAGACGATGAGTAGACTCTGTGTCCCGTCATGCTCGCAAATGAACTGGCTGATGTGGTTGTCGAGCTGATGCTGCGGCTTCTTCCGTATGTTCAATTCGACGGTCTTGGTCTGGTAGTGAAAGCGGTCGCGGAAGAGGGATTCGAGTTCTTGGGCCTTTGGGTTTGTCAGTCAATCAATTCTGTCCCGATGTGCTTCAGCCGAACATACCTCGTCAGCAGTTCTTAGCTCGTCCAGATGGTCTGCCCATTTGATCAGAAGCACTGCGACTTTGGTGTAGCCATCTGCAATGTCCATGTTCTTTGCAATGGCCTCGGCCCACCAGTTCTTCTGTGCTTCTGCGTTGGAGCTGGCGTCATCTTCCTTGCCAGGCGTCGTCTCTACCAGAGATTCGCCATTCAGTGGAACCGGCTCATTGCGCCTCGGCTCGTCTTCAACATATCGTATCTGGAAGTCGGCATTTATGCTCTTGCCTGGGAGTGGGTTTGCGTTGGCAGGAGCTATCTCAGTCGTTGCGCCGTTCGCGACGCGTACCGTCGAGGCTGAGAGAGGAGCCATTGTGTTGTGAGGCTTCCAGGCTGCGAGGCTGCAAGAGTTCGCAGGAACCCGCCATTATGAGGGATGGAGTTCACCGTCGTGGACCAACCTTCAGCCCCCATATTGGGTGGGACATGCAACACGGCTCCAAGGGTGCGGAGATAGCAGGTGCTGCTCCTCCCGGCCAATCAGCGCGTCGCGCAATTACACCACCACCGTTTGGGGGCCAAAAGCAGTGCCTCCACCATGCACTCTCGACGCTCGTCTTGCCATATTGACCAAGCGCCCCATGTCATGACCCTATGCGGCAAATGGCAGCAAACCATGACGGCTTGCTCAGCGACAGCATATCCACAGAGAGGTCCGTCGTGCAGAACCGCGGAATGCGCCTAGCAAGCACTTCTGTAAGCTGCGGCTGTGCACGCAAATGTGCCCCCAACCATTATCGATACCGGTCACGAACCTAGGTTGCCTGGCTGCAGCAAGTACACGGTCAAGGAGGCCAGCAATAGCGTTTCTCTATAATAGCAGACAGCCTGCTCGTTCCCAAGGGCATCACCTACAAGGCTATCCTGCCTCACTTAACACACTTGCAGCGACAATGGCAACCGACATGCTCCAAGCTGAGCCTTTTCAGGCCGCCGAGGTGAGTCGTGCCCCAAATTTCATGCCGCACAGGGCTGATGTTCAGGCACAGGATCAACACTTGGACTCAGCGCCCCAAGTTCAAACTCCTCTGACCAAGTCTGGAGTGGGACATATCACAAACCCGGAAGCGGTACGTCCGTTCTTTTTTGAACACGCATAGCTGGCTCTGACGAACACTCAGGCAGAGGCGCGCTTCAGAAAGGGCGACCTGGTGCGCAAGAAGGCATCGGCGTCCACTGGTGCTCAAACCAAGGCTGCCTACTCGATTTATGCGAGTAGGAACAGCCCGCATGGGTGGGTCGAGTATCAGCTCAAAGACTTCTATACGCACAAAGTAGACGGTACTTGGACACGCGAAAAGGACCTGAAGGCCGGCGCCTGAGCAGTGGTACCATCAATGTGGCTGAGTCCACCGGTGTGCCACAGGCAGCTGAAATCGTCATGCGTGCAGTCAATTATGGGATGGGGCGTTCAGGGCGTTGGGGGCTGAGTCTTACGGATACTGCGATCGCTTTTCTCAACCTTGCTTTCTCAACACTACTTACACTCCTCTGTAGCCACAACCTGTTAGCCACATCTCACTCTTAATGCCTGCTTGAGTGATTTTTCATTGTGCGCAAAAACTTGCCCATCTTCTTTTCGTCACTTCTTCGCTTCCGTGCGGGTCGCGCTTGCCTTTCTGCCTTGCAATGACCCCTCCTCGTACCATGACCGGGGATACGTTCACCGATGACAAAACACCTCCATCGCCAGCATCTCCAACGAATACCGACACGACCTTAAGAGGAGATGCTTTCATCGAGATAGCGGACGAGAATAGCGATTGCCACTCTACCATCTCGCCCTCCGTGCGAACGAACGAAGTTGATGTTGAGAGTGCACAGCCTCGTACGTTTCTCTATGCGACCGTTTTGGCCCCCAAAATATATCAGCAACGAGTCTTCGCACCAAAGATGGCCGGTGTAGAGCATCGAATCTTGTGGGATGACCGTTTCTGGTCTGACAGCTCGTATGCATGACATGGTTATAGCACATGGCAAGGCCACTCCGGGGGCTGGAAGGTTAAATCTGCATTGAGCAACACTGATACATCTTCAGAAACCGAAAACAAGCGGCCTGGAGTCTTAAAACGCGTCACAGGTTCATTTCGCTCAGAGCCAGACCCCATATTCGTGACTGAAACTAACACCCGAACACGTAAGCACACCAAAGTCTCTCTATATCGCTTGGTGCTGATGACGGTCAGTGGAAGGAACACCCAACGGCTTCCCAAGGCTTGCAGCGTTTCAGGCTAGTGATACAAACTTCGCACTTTATCGATCCTTCAGTTACTTACACTCACGAGTCCTGCTTGATCTACAGGATGAGATTACTTCCTTAGAAGCAGAGCTTGATGAAATCGACTTGGAGGACTCTTTCGAAGACCAGCGTCGTCTGATGTCAAGAGACTACGATGCTAGCCAACCTCATGATGAAGGAGCGCCTCGGAGCCGCCGAGTCGTACTTCGCGAAATTAAAATCAAGCTATTAGAATATGGTATGCATACGCCGATAACCAATCCGGGCACGAATAGCTAAGCATGGTACAGATGAGGTGCTTATGAAAGCAAGAGACCTTCAGTCTTTTCAAAAGCCGTCAGACCGAAACTATCGCAGCTTACGACGCTACTGCTACAAGAAGAAGCCTCTTTTGGATGAAGGGCTTGAATCCATTCGTACTAAAGAGGACATGGTTACCATTCACAACGGCCGCGAGTGGGCAACCTTTGATGGCGGTGTTGAAACCGTCATAGGACAAACAGACAAGTTCCTTCAGAAGGTATTCCGAACGAAAACACCTCCACTACAGGTATGCACGTTGTGTTCTTGAAAGTGAAAAGACACACCACTTACCTATCTTGCAGAAGTACTTTCGGACCCCGGAAGCACAAGAGAAGACCACCGATCCCGACATCTCATACTACAGCAGCTCGCGCATTGACAAGCTGGTCAACATCCTAATAACCTTCATCATATTCTGTCTGCTCGTGATACCAGTCATCACCATGTACCAGTTGACGAACACGGCTGCGCACATTGAGATTGACCCTTCGGGTAACTCGACCACGACGAGCACCATCGATACTAACAAGCGAGACACTTTCAATGCGGTGGGTGTGTTAATGGTTTTTACTCTGCTGTTCAGCGCCGCAATGAGTCTACTGACGAAGGCGGCGAGACACGAACTCTTCGCGGCGTCTGCCGCATATTGTGCAATACTGGTTGTATTCATTGGGAATTTTACTGGACCTGGCAATTGACCGTTCCTCATGAGGACAATAACGACGAAATGATAACGATCCCAATGACATCTACATACTCCATCTAGCTTGTGCGTTTTGAAATCGAGATGACTACAAGCTTCTCATGGGCATGATGAAGAATGGGAATATCTACTCGGGTCTGCTCAGTTCTCCCATCATACAGCCCCATGAGGGTTTTTTCCCGAGACTCATATATTGCTTTACCAACTAGACGAATGCACCAGTAAACATGCGGGTGGAGATGTAAGCCTTAATGCGAAACTATCTATTCAGCCAATGGACCGCTTAATGTCAGTCCTTTGGCGGGAGGGAGAACATAAGCAGACGCGCTGCTGACGAGCGCCTTATCTTGGGAGCAGAAAGAGCGAATCCCGTATACAGAGAAGTCGCAATGGTTTTCGCGCGGGTCAGGCCACCTTGCTTCTGGTTTGCCATGCCTTTCGGTAAAATCGAGCGCCCCGAAATCACTTCGTGAGTAGTCGGCATCGGGGCTTTCGGGAGCTGCGACTGTGCGAGAACAGGTAGGATTTGACCTGTATCTCGTCGCTTACGCTGCTAGGTCTCTTTAGAGATGTTCTGGCAAACTTATATAGCGCATCGCATATTTCCCCTCTTTTCGTTTGCATAAACCTTGAAAGCCTCCAAATCTTTCACAATGTCGTCCTTGACCAGCGTCTCCACCGCACAACCAGGCGTCTTTTCTCAAGTACCCGCAGACATCGTCGTACCACTCCATAGCCGTGATGACACGAATCAGAACAGAAATATCTCCATTGAGTTCACCATGCGTTTTGACGACGTCCTTGATTCACAGAAGCTAGTCGACTCGCTGTGGAAACTGCTCGAGAAACCTGGCTGGAACAAAGTAGGAGCGCGGTTGCGCCTCAGCACAACAAATGGTAGACTCGAATACCATAGTGAGTTTCCCCAAACGAACTGCATGTGAGATACGTACTGAGTCTGCATATCCACATCTAGTACCATCACATTACACCAAGGAACGTCCACCGGTCAACTTTACTCAGAAGACATACGACATGAGGTTTGAGGAGCATCCCATCGGCCGCAAATTTCCGGTGGTAGATGAACACAACGACAGTGTCCAATCCTTTGACGTACTAGACTCCCTTCGTGAGATTACGCAGACAGAAAACAGCACTACGGTCCTCGACGACTGGATCCATACAGATAAAGCACAGCTCGGCTTGCACGTTGTGAGCTTCAAGGATACTACGCTTGTCACCCTCACTTGGTTGCACACGCTTCTTGACGCGATGGGGCGACAAGCGCTCCTAAAGGCGTGGCAGGCGGTCCTGGAGGGCAGGGATGACGATGTGCCAGAGTTCTGGGGGTTTGATTTCGACCCACTGGCACAGCTTGGAGCGCCTCTCGACGAAGACAGAACAACAGTGGAGGATAAGAGCACTCCTGATGTGAAAGTGCGAGAAAAGAAACAAGAATCCCCATCTCCAGCCTCTGAAACAAAAAAAGCACCAACCGGCCGAATGCTCTACGTGCCCGCATCTTACATGGCTCGCTTGCGTACCAAAGCAATGAACGATCTCACCTCCCTCGATGCCTCACAAATTACTTATAACACTTCAAACTCCTCCGAGCCCAAACCCTTCCTTTCCGACGGTGATATCTTTTCCGCGTGGTTAGTCAAACACCTCGTATCCGCCGATGCCACGCTTCTTAAGTCCCCGCCCGTTCGACCAGTCATATTCGTCAATGTATTGGGAATGCGAGACGTGCTGTCGACATCTTCAACCAAGTACAAAGTCTTGATCCCAAGAGGAACAGCGTTCATCGGGAACGCGGCAACTGGCATCGTCTCTCCGTTCAGTCTAAAGCAATTCCTGGACATGCCACTAGGCCATATTGCTGCTCGTATACGTAAAGACCTAGTTGAGCAAGGGAACAGGGAGGCTGTCGAAGCTTCTCAGCGTGCGAGCCGTATCGAACAACAGACTAACATGGCACCACCGGATGCGCAAATGGCGCCAGCAGTGTTCGTAGTCTCTAATTGGGCAAAGGCCAAGTTGTTTGAAGTCAATTTCAGCGCTGCAGTTGTTTCTCGTACCGACAACCAGGGCGGGCCTGTCGGTAAGTCTACTACTGGCAAGCCCACATATATTCATGTGTACGGCACCGACAAACGGGCAAGTGGTTCAGGTGTAGGCCCAGGTGGTATTGGAAATTGTGTAGGTAAGGATGCGAGGGGAGGATATTGGCTTGGAGGAATCTGTTCTGGAGGGTGGGCGGAGAGGTTTGAGAAGGCTGTGTTGAGCGATGCATAGAGCCGCAAATTGATCACCACGCGCGAGTAACGAACGCTGATAGACGAGCACGTTGAAGACTGTATACTGCATTTGGTATCTAGGGATGGAAGCGATTACTTTGTATCTTATTAATCTCATATCGAAGACTCTTGCCCAGTATGTAGAGATACCCGAACTAATTACGCCAACGCTAAACATGAACTTCGTGGAACAGCATTATACTAAGGCTGCAACCAATTCACCTTACAAACCCGTGCTTGTTTAGTCGCAGATTGAGGAGAAGAGAGAATTATGCAAGCCATTTTGTCTGCACGTGCGGTAGATGCACGTTCAATAACGAGCGCCGTCAGCCGCCATCTCGTTGTGCTGCTGAGCGGCCTTCTCCTGTTCGAGCCTGTGACTTCGGCGATAGTCCTTAATTTCGTGGAAAGAGGCGGTGATAGCGTGCAGGAAGCTAAGAGCTGGTTAAGACTTGCTACGGACTTTGGGATATGGAGAACTTACGTGCTGATGATGGCCAAGATGAAAGTACCCCAAGGCAGGTTGCAAGAGTCATCACGGCTTGCTGTCTCGCCAGTAATGGTGCTAGGGTTTGTGCCGTTCGCAAGACGCCGAGGGTTGTAGCAGTGCCTGGCACCAGCGAGGCCGCCATCTGGGCGTGTCAAGACAGTGACAGCGATGAATGCACCGACAAAGAGCAGGTCGAGAAGTACCCAGATCCACCTCAATGTTCTACCTCCAGGGTTGGCGGATTTCTTGATGCAGGACAGCAGCATAGTGATCAGGGTGTATAGCACAGCGGCGGCGAGGATGCCTTCTACAGCGCCATAGGCGCCGTTTACGCCGCGGCGTGTCTTGACACTGTTGACGAGACGGTAGACTTTGTATAGGCGCTGACTGAAGATGCCGAGAGAGACGGCGGACGAGACAAGCTGAAGAACGCGGGTGAGACGCAACAACCAGCGGTAGAAAGAGGTATTCTTGAGTTTGTCGGGAACAAAGCGTGTAAGAAGGCCGGTTTGCTCTCGCTTGTCGACGGCGTGAGATCCGACTGGACCGTCAATTGGCTGCTGGACACGAACCATGATGAAACACTTTTAGGTATTGGCGTTGATGGTGATGCTGGACTGGAGATGTTGGCTGACTGATGTTCGAGGCAGTTGGAAAGTGTGTTGGGCAACTGTCTTATAGCGCTGGAGACGGGGTGAGTGCGTCGTGACAAGAAGGACCCTTCTTGCTCGTTTGACACAATCGTCACTCATCGTCACCGTCGTTGTCAGCCATCCTGCACCCGTATCAAATCTGGAACCGCGGACATGTTCTTGCGCTTGTTGCACAAAGACATGTTGCCTTTACAAAACTCTTAGGCGCGTCATGGTATTGCCTAGTTCTCAAACGCTAAGCCACAATACAGGTATGATTGGTGGCTAGGGAGCGCAGCGCGTGACGAAGCTAACGTGAAGTGCGTCACTCAACATCTTATCCATGCTTTTTCTTGAACGTGCTCCAAGATGGCATGCAACGAGTCCAGTATAGGTCAGACCCTTGCTGATCTCCCATGGAATTTTCAACGTGGCTGCAGCATCGCTCGATCCCAGGGCGGATAATTGCAAGATGACGAGCCCCACCCGCCGCCAACGCTTGCTTTTCGAGTCGATCATGGTGAAGCTTGTTTCAGCGGCCTAAGCGACAGATGAGCTAACATTCCGCTAAACGATTCTCTCACGAACACCCGATTGCGCGAGCAGTAAGTGGCTGTCGTAAGAAAGAGCTCTGGATAGTCGCCCCGTCGATCCCATTGCCGCTATCTGAATCCGAATCCGATCAATCCAATGCTAGATGATCTCCCTACGATGGACTGCAAAACAAGCCACGTGACTTATACTATGTAGCATCCGTCATGCATACTCGGCTCCAGCTTCTTGCGATGTTTAGCACCACTCTTCTAGACGACTTCCAAATCATTGTAGCGTATCTTGTGGCTTGAACGCTATCACCGCATTAATGTTGCTCAGCGATCCAAATAATAGCAACTCACGGGGCGAACACATTCATGCCCGCTGTGTCGAGGAATGTTCCTTTTGGTAGGCCGAAGAGCTCGGGCATCGTTCGCGTTGTACGGACGCGAAAAGCGGCTGGGAATATCACGTCGTGCTCCCAAAGATGGTAAGATATTGGCGGGGTGGCTGGGCACGCCTGTGAAATGCAAGCTATGGTTTAGATATCCGTAACAAAACTCTCGGAATCGAGCTCCTTCCATATCTCTCCGTTGAGATAAAACTGTATCCTACCAATTCTTTGCCCTACTCTTTCTGTACTCCAATAGCGAGCCCACTGCTCGATATAGCTGCTCAGCCCACGCAGGTAGCGTTCTGACTTTGCACGGTCAACTGGATACAGCTGCTCGAAATCAAGGTGAGCTAGACCTTGTATTTTCCGTGAAGGCACTGCTGCTAGGCTTAAAACCTCGTTACCGTTCCCATATGCCAATGTACTGACGAATATTGCGACAGTACTAATCCGAGTAACAGGCAGATTCCGGTCATTGTTTGATTGATTAGATGAACGAGCATCTGAAGGTGGGTCGAGCCAAATTTCCAAACCCCGGAATATTTTCGATATCTGCCTGTCAATGCACACATCCGTTTGTGGATAGAGCAAGAAGTAAGATAGTGGGGCTAGTAGTGCTTCCGGGACGAAGCTGCCCATGGACAGATCAAACATATTCGGCCCCATATAGTCGTCCCAACCCGTTTGCAGAGCCCTCTGTCCTTCTGTACAGCATGGAATGATATTGATGTCTAACCTTTCGATGGTTTCGTCAAGCTTTCTTATGGGAATGACACGTCGTGTTGGCCAGAGCCAATGGTCGTCGACAACCGCGATGTCGATTTCGAAGTTTCTTGGCGCTTTTGATAGATATTCTGTAGTCTCTATTTGTAATTTCCGATTGACAAGTAGTAGGTCTATAGCTTTAGGACGTTTTGAGTGACCCGGGCTGAGTACGCAGTACAGATTGCGGTCAGTGGTGTTCCACCAGCTCGTTCGATAGCGCTTGCCGTTCTCTGACTGCACAATCGGTGACGACAGCACAATGTGGATGATGTTGAAGAGTAGCTCACTCGGTAGATCCAGTAGGCCAACCATAGCCGCTGTCTGCTAGATATTGCAACAGTGTCGTGTGAACGAAGGTTTACGGGTTGTTCGCGGTGCCTCGTGTACCGTACGGTAGCCTATGATGCGTCGGCCCCACTTGAGCCTCGGGCCGTTCGAGCTGGACAGCTTCCACGCATTGCTCTCATCTCACCTAGGCACGGACAGTTCTCAATGCTGTCGGAGTCATCTCGAATTACGCTCATGATGCTGCTGCAAATAGTCCTCCAACAAGATCGCGTATTCGTGAGTATGTTACTTGGATGCACTCATCACTTGTGGCGCGAGACCTGCTTCTGGTTAGCGCGAATGACTCATTTTTGCTCACCTGGCCTGAGCCTCATATGTGAGGCTCAGCAACCTCCAGAGTCATACATTCCACCCGATCGGGAAGTAGACTGATACACCAGGTGGAGTACAGTGTTTGGTCGTATTTACTATACAAGACATAAAGGTCTCTGGAGAATCACAACAGCGCAGGACCATCAATACCGAAGTTGTTTTTCACGCGTTCAATATACCCCTTGCAATAGCCTTCCGTGCATCTTTTACATTCAGATTATGGCGTCTACCGAACCTTCTTTACTTCCAGCTAGGATGTCAACGACATCATACGACACCGCGTTGTGCATTATTCCACCGATCTCTCAATGCCGTCATGTTGACCATTTGCGGGAGCTTTACGACAAGGCTTACGGAAGGGCAAGTCCTGCACCAACTCATGATACAAGAGACATACATTGACTTCTTTTTCTCTCATCTGCAGTGGCCACCGCACGTCAATCTTGTTTACCCTTTCGTGGCACCTGAGCAGCTCCCAAAAGCACAACAACAAATTCGAGAGTATTTGGCAGAAAATCTTGACCAAGAGACTCCGATTGATATAGAACTAGTTCAAGCGGGTACATTCATTCAAAAGAACAACATGAACGTCTATCTTACCGATGACGGTGGCGAGGATGTTGACTCGCCTCTCGTTTCACTGCGAACGATCGTACTACGAGCTTTGGGACAGGGACCTTCTCGATCTACCGCACATCTTACTGTTGGCCAAACACAGGGCCATCCTTTGATATCGCAGTCATATCTCCTACGCAAGGCGCGTTTACTGCCGGATATGCGGTTCCGCGTCGGCACGCTTGCTATCTTGATTCGTGAGAGGACGACTGGCACACTCTCAACGGATCATATGCGTCTGTATGGAACTATCGATATCGGGGCTCCGAGTGATATCTGGAGACCTCATAGCTCGGACTATTGGGTGAAAACACCGAGCTCAAATCTGCCTACGCTCCAATCTGATGGCGACGGAGGTCAACAAGAGACTATATCTGACGATCACGAGGTGCTGACTGAACCCGTTCTCTGCTATGATCCAGCTGAAAACAAATGGTCAGCATACACAGATGGAGATATGTGCCAGACTGGAGTCAGAGAAGTTACTGTTTCGAGCTACAACGTCTTGGTGGACACCGAGTATCCGCCAGACCATGATCGCGACCCGTTGATTGTCAGCACAATCTTATCCAATTCAGCGGGGGCCGATGTACTCGTGCTACAAGAAGTTTCCGATGATTTCCTTAGCTACCTACTGCGGTATAGTCCCGATGTCATGCAGGTCGCCCAAAGATATCCGTTTGTTTCACATGGACCGCCCTGCCAGAACGATCTCGGTCCCCTTCCAAGTCTACGGAACGTCGTTATTCTAAGCCGCTACCCATTTTCCTGGCACTCAGTCTCTTTCCATCGCAAGCACAAGAGCGCCCTTATCGCACATTTTAATGGCGTTGCGATATCCAGCTCTGTGGAGTCGGAGGGTTTGGTTGTTGCTGGGGTGCACCTGACTGCTGGTCTTACTGACGGCTCAGTTGCTACCAAGAAATCTCAAATGGGAACTCTAACACGTTACTTGGAGCGACACTACAAGCGTGAATCATGGGTTGTTGCTGGAGATTTCAACCTCGTCACATCGACCTACACCATCGACTTATCGGTCAAGAACCAGTCCATATCCAGCGAGACTGTATCGACACTATCGGCGATCGAGGATGAGATCCGCGAAGCCGGATTATCTGATGCATGGTCTGTCGCGCGTGTCGAAGGGGCTGACCAAACAAGTGCTACTGAGTCTGGTGACCTGTTCGAGGGTGAAGAAGGAGCGACATTCGACCCCCAGAACAACCGACTTGCTGCTGGAACTACGACCACTTCCCACGATCGCCCGCAACGCTATGATAGGATATTATTCAAGCCGCAAGAATCGCTCCGCATAGTTCACTTCAACCATTTCGGCGTTCCGGAAATGATCGATGGCGAGCAGGTCGTTGCTAGCGACCATTATGGTGTAAGAGCAAGGATTCAGTCCACGGATGCTGCGGTATCGAATGATGTGAATAAGGATCTGTCATCAAAGCAGCTTATCATCGAATACAGGCGAGCAGCGGGGGTCCTGGCAGACACCACAAGTTTACACTCCGTGCTTGAAACACATGGTATGTTCCCGAACGAAAAACAAGCTGGCGAATGGCGCGACGCATTCGCAAACCTTCAGAATGTCCTATTGGGTACATTGGAGGACTCACACCAAGCGCAGCCTGACATACCGTTGGTCATAGTACCAGTTGGCTCGTACGCACTAGGTGTATGGACGGCAGACTCAGATATTGACTGCCTTTGCATTGGAACCATCAGTTCCAAGACCTTCTTCAAGCTTGCTCGGCAACGGCTTTCCAAAGCCGAGAGTCAGGGTATTAGGATCTTGCGTAAGGTCGAAGCTAGTACAGGCACCATGCTTGAGCTATCCGTAAATGGGATACTCATGGATTTACAGTACTGTCCTGCCCCTCAAGTTGTCGAGAGGTAAGTTTCATTTCGCTATCATCCCGCAATATTTCTGACACATAGCAAACAGGTGGCACGAGTTCCGTAACATTCCAGCATCAGATCCGATCTTCAACCTGTCTGTCCTTTCACTCCGCAAACTCAAGCCGTACCGCGATCTACTGTACATTCAACGTACACTGCCATCACTTCCTGCATTCCGCCTAGCTTATCGCTGCATTAAGTTATGGGCTGTTCAGTGTGGAATCTACAGTGCAAAGTTCGGTTTTCTTGGTGGCGTCCACATCACGCTCATGTTGTCCTGGGTATGCAAGAAGCTGGGACACGACTATGGCTCAGTCACGGCTGCAGACATAGTCACAAGCTTCTTTCACCATTACGCCCACTTTGACTGGACAAACGACATCGTCTACGATGCCATTTACCACAAAACGCGACCGCGTTACTACCGCAGTACAAGAGAACCAATGGTCGTGCTGGGTTATCATGCACCCAACTCCAACATTGCTCATACGGCTACTGTTCCTGGTCTGAAACTACTAGTCAAGGCCTTCAAGAACGCTGAGCAGCAGCTATGCGAGCCAGGCATTACGTGGGAAACGTTCTTCGGTGCCCCCTCAGCTCCGAGACCGGAATTGAACATCCCGCATGGAGTTGCAAACTTTCTGCACGCTTACAACAACTTCATCAAGATTGACATGCAGTTTTGGGGCCGAACGCTAGCAAAGGGCAAGAGTTTAGTTGGTTGGGTTGAGTCTCGGTGCATATCCCTAGTCATAGGTAAGCACTCTGATACATCTACTCCTTGTGTAATCGATAAACTGATCTTGATAGACATTCACAAAGCCATACCCAACTCCGAAGTACAGATCTGGCCCGCTCGTTTCGCCGATAGCGAATCAAAAGATGTTGATGACGGTAAAGATTACCAAGGATGTTACCTAATCGGACTCTCGAAAGCTGAGAAGGCCGCTTCTGCAGCAAGTGCGGAGGAGAAGCAGGTAGCCAAGGAAGCTTTGGACAAGGTACTGGATCGTTTCCTAACGCAGTTGCGCACCGACGAGAAGAACTTTGACCCAAACATCTCGTGGATTGATGCATCGCTAGTAAGGTCTAGCGAAGTCAGAGATCTACAGCTGGATGACCGGGAGTGGGGTGTCTATGCCACGGAACTGGACTCGGACTCGGATGACGAAGAAGACGTTATCGACGAAGACCTCGAAGATGCTGATGACACAAAGCCTCAGCGTGCGATACCTCAGCGTCCAAAGCCCACGTCGAAGCCTTTGTCGAGCACCAAACTACGTCCTGCATCCGATATTCTCAACCGGCTACGTTGGGATCCGAGTCTTGATCCGAGCGATTACATAATTGGATATGAGGACCGTTTCCTGGGCGCAAAGGAGACCGGACTCGAGAAATGGAAGACTGAGCAAACAGATGAGGAATTCATACCTCAGCACCGAATACTATATTTCAAGAGGAAAGGTAGCGAGGACAGAAGGGGTGACATAGTATGGGAGAGAGCGACGAGGATAGACAAGATCTTTGGAAGCGGACTTGGTAACGGAGATTGAGTTGGGTCATGAATACAATCTACAGATACACTTGCACCATTAGAAACTATGCTGTACCTGTAGAATGCCTTGTATCCAATGTGTGGGGCTGGCCTGACAGTTCCTTAATCTAATATACCAATGTTAGCAGGCAAGATCTGGTGACATGTTTTTACACCAGCACGCACGCGGTCTCATTCGCACTCTCCATCGCCTTGTAGAGAAGTATGGAGTTGCCAACAATATTTGCGTTCATGGATGTGGATAAGATGAGCACAACAGTTCACCTCCATTCCCTCGCGCTACCAAAATCTTACCTACTTCTCTCCATGACGTACACGCGCTCTCAACGTTGTTCGGTCCGACCCGCTTCATACGAAAATAGTCTACTCAGGTCGTCCGACCACAGCTTCAAGACCTAGTGTAGCTGTAGCCTCTCCCATCAGAAGCAAGCTGTCCAACCCGAATATCATTCATGATCCTGGAGTCGTGCGGCCCTTGAATTCAGGCGACATAACCTTCTTCGTTCTCCCCGGGCAGTCAGACTACTAGAAGCGATGGCTGCCAATGTCTCGGCGCTTGGCGTTGGTTTCGGATCAGTCGTCAGAGTCTAGGTAGCACGATGCACAGTAACCCAGGATACCATCCTCGACGTGGCTTGTTGACTGTTGAGATACACAGGAGAACATACGCTTCTAGGTTTCTAGGGCTTACCAACGGTCGCTCTTCGGATATTGGACCCTGGCATCGGTGCACGCGACCAAGATGGGATAGCGGATCGTGGGGAAATCTAATTGAAGCTTACTGTAAGTTTCAGCCAACAAACCTCATCCTTAAGATTGCGACCTCCTTAATATGAGAACCGGCTCTGGACCACCTGTAGCGGATCCGCATAATCGCAGTCTCTACAAGGTCGGCAGCAAAGCATCTGGACAAAACGCCTGGACACTGATGTAGATTGCGAGGCTGTTTGTGTAACGCGGACGGTGTTCGGCGGCCGAAACGCTAGTTGCCCGGGCAAGGCGCAGGATGTGAGGCGTCGGTAGTAGGTTTGAGAGAAGGCTTACCGACCTTGGAAACCCCACAAGGAGCGGATCGTTGTTTGATCGATGATTTGTGTCTTTTTCAGTCTTGTTGAATGGTTGCGGAACGGATGCTTGGTCAAGTGCAGCTCCATGAGATGGATAGAGGGGGCGTAACATTGAACGCTAGATCGTATTCAGTCAAGCCTCAATCTGACATCATGCGGCACATGCCAACTTCCAGTACTCTGGGATTTGGGAAAGTGGCGATATCCCAGCTTTACGTACCTCGACAACGACTAGTATTGTCACAAATAGGAAAAATATGATTGGGTTATACCTGAAATTTTCAAAAATGCCACTTCGAGGCCCCAAACACCGCTGATCTTCGGACCAGATACTATCTAGATATTCCAAAGGACACTTCTCTGGTCCTTAGCGTTGACCCAAACATACTCCGTACACCTTGGGTTCGCCTTGCTCTTTCCCAAAGTGACGGCAAAGAGATTGATCTCCATCCACACGGGTCGCATGCCCATGCGTTCCAGCCTCTCCCACCAAGCTCTAAACCGCCCAAAGTCTACGTTACCGCCGGCGTTCGCGTTTTCGGTGTTGATTCCGTCGCCAAGGTGGAGTTCGATCATAACCTGACCAATAGGCAGGACGGACTTTCCAGATGCTGTTTTCATGTTGTCGAAAGCGTTCATCATTGTGTCTAAAGCGTCGTATTCACTGCCTTCGATATCGATTTTCAGAATATCGATGTAGGTGTGGTTATTCTGCTTCATCAAACTAGGTAGAGTCCAGAATGGCGGCTCCGAGTCATGCTTGTCCTCCTTGCCTAGGCCGACCTTCTTGAAGAATGTTCGATGGCGATGCTTCTCTGCGATTTGCGGGCCCCAGGCATCGACCGAGAAGTCGTAGCCCCAGATACGGGCGCTAGGAATACGTTCGAGCATTTCGGCTTCGAAAGAGGATTCACCGTTGATACCGAAGCTATACATGACGAGACCGTCTTGTGCGCTCGATAGGGGCTCCTGTGATCCGATGGTCGCAGACGCGGACTTGGGGGCAGGAAGACTCTCGTAGACATTCATTCCGCAGACCCACTTTCCTCCGTCACCGAGTCGGCCAACACGTTGGATGTCATGGGGGCATGTCCATGTCGCTGGGAAGAAGTCCCAGATTGTGAATGGGTATTTTAAGAAGTCCATTGGGAAGAATGGAATCTTCGGGTTGTCCGGATGCTGCTTCGCCATCTGATCGCGGAGTTCAACGCTCTTCTTCCACGACTTTTCTGACAGCGCAGATCGGTCTTTTATCCATGCTTGAAGTATCGAGGATGATTGTGAAGAGCCTGTTGATGGGAGGACAGGGAGATAAGGAAGTAGAGCCGTGCCAGCGGATTCTTCGTTGTGGAAAATGACGATGAGGAAAACGACCACGAATACTCCTGCGAATATACGGGCTGGGAGACTTGTAAGCAAGTTTACAATCAAAACTGATTTGATCGAACGTACCACCGAAAGACCGAAACATCGTGGCGGGTGAAAGAGTGACGTTGTAGATAGTGGGAGAGTTGAGTCGAGTCGAGGAAAGACCGTGATGTATAACCTCCGAGTTGAATCGGTGGAGGTAACGATCGCGTCAAGCGTACAAAAAAAGAGAAAGCAGGGTGAAGGGAGGAGGAAACAAAGATGAATTCAAGTTATCGGAAGACAAACGCGACATGTAAACCCTCAAACGACTCCGCCCCTAGTCCGGCTGCGTGATGTCGGTCCTTTAGAACGTGCCAAGGACGTGCGAAACGACAACAGCGGAACGACCAACAGTGTTACGTGTACATCTGCCGAGCGCTTATCACAACCAAACATCAGGTAATGCCCCGTTACAGATTTAGCGTTGAGGGAGCAAGAACGTCCAAGGACCTGTGCGGCCTTGATCATACGAAACCCCGCTCAAGCCGCATGCCGCTATCTTCGCACCATTGAGAGCGAGGGAGCGACTAGTGGATGACGGGGAAGTTCATTAGCCGCACAACGTACGATGAAGCGGCGGGGCACATGTGGGCCGTTGATCATCATCAAGTCTTGTTTCGGCCGTGTCTTTGTCTCGACGCTCTCCTGAACAAAGCGCGTGTTTCAGGACGTGCCTTCCAAAATCGCGTCGCAATGCATGATGTCATAGGATCTGTGTTCTACGAAAGGAAATGTGGGTATCGTTTGTGTAAATCGCTATTTCGCGATGTGTCTATCTTGGGTGTTGCTCCGCTTTACGGGAGGCTTGTTGATGATAATTATACAACATGTTTCCCCGAGGTTATGTTTATCCTTAGCGCCATGCGAATAGACTAAATAGGAAAGTGGATAATAATGAGATCACGATAGTGTCTTGTGAACGACTATTGCAGCCGCCACCAAGAGCAGACTGCAGGTGGTAAACACCGTATCGCGATGCGCCTCGCCTGGGCTGATAGTTAGTTCTTGGTCCTCGGATCTAGACAAAGTACTAGTGCTTACCTTCTTTCGTAGTGCTTAGAGCAAGCACAACAAAAACATTCAGCGGAATTCGAAGAATGCCATAAATGCTGGCTCTCGAACCATCCTCAACGAGCTTGCTCTTCAGCGAGCCCATTGCAGGATAGTAAACTCCGCAGCACAACTCAAAAATGCAAAAGCACCACAATGTGAGGCGCTCATCGCGGAAGTGGCCAGGAACAAAGAAGCACGCGGATGAAACTGCGAGGATGCCTGTAAGCATTTTTTGCGCTGACACAGGTGTTGCGGATGTGGAGAGGTGTTTGTAAAGGAGAGAACCAAACATCATAGAACACATCAAGATGGCGAAAATGAGACCAAACGGAAGTTCTGGTAGATGTTAGCTCTGTGAACCCGGCTTCAGCTGGATGGAGTATTGCTTACCGTCAGTTGAGCCCGCCAGTTTATGGCTGAGCTTCAACGCTGGGAATTTGAAGAAGATGAACAGAAAAAGAGACCCCTCGAAGAAGCCCGATACCAATGCAAGCATCATGATGTTGCGATCGCGCAAAATCGTTCGGAGAGCAGACGTGGCTGGCGGAGCTGGGGTAGCTTCCTCTTGCTGGAGCAGCCCTTCAGTTTCTGAAGCTCTGCGGCTGCTCGTCCCATAATTCTCCCCCCAGTACTTTGAGATAGCGAGGAAAGACAGACTCAAGCAGCCAATAGAAGCCATGAAGGGTGTCTTTGCCGTGCCTGTCATCCTAACCGCCCACTCTGCGAAGACACCCGCACCGATAGCCACACATGTGTTTGAAGTAGTCATCGTGCTGAATATCGCACTCAGATGGGGTTCGCCGTCCGGAAGCATGAGCTGATTGAACTCAGCCACCATCCAACTTTCGAAGACGCTCCAAAGAACAGTTGCGCATACACCACCGAGGATGCGACCAAAGAAGAGAACGTAGATGTTGTCGGACAAGAGCGTGGCGCATGATAGGGAGTAGAGGGCGCAGTATCCCAAGCATGCCGTCTTACGTCCGTATCGGTCTGCTAGAGTGCCTACGAAAGACGCAGAGATACCGGCGGAGATGAAGCCTATGAGAAACAGGAACGCGACTGTTTCTTCTGGGAGACCCTTTTCATCTATACTTTTGTTAGCATTCCAAATTCCAATACAAAGGTCGTTCGAGTGCACCTTTGTAGATAGGATAGATATATGGTCCTTGGAGCCAGTCTGCAGCGTTGACCAGCAAATAAATCAGAAAGAAGCGCTTCTTCAACTTGCTTAGGCCTTCCAAGTCAGGCTCTAAATGCTCGTGTTCATCCTTCTTGTCTGTAGTCGCTGTCTCTACGACAGCCGCCTTGCGTGAGCGGTGCGACTGGTAGAATGCGAGTGCATTGAGCAGCAGCGATCCAGCGAATGTAGCTCGGTAAAGGTCCATGTTGAATGTGGACTAATGTTGTTGAAAATGAGCGAAAAGCGTCGGTCGGTTGTTGTAAAGTGTATGTCCAGCAAACACGGAGGAATGTAGAAGTCTAAGGTCTCAATGTGTGAAGAGGTTGTAAATGGCACTAGTTCCGGAAGGGTCCGGTGAATGGATTGGATTGGAATGCTGCTGTCCCGTGCTAACGCCGCCAACCAGGAGATACGAACACGGTATGCTAACTTGCAGCGGTTGCAAATAGATCGTCCGCCTCGTGCACCCGGACAAGCTGATCCCAATGAAGGCCTGCGGAGCGGCACAAGACTAGGTACCATACATGGGGTCATCCTCGCGGGACGGGCTGACGATAGGCTTGGACGGATTGCGCGTCCATAAGTGGAGTGACACACCACGGCGTTTCTAAAATGTGGGACGCTGGAGCGCGACAATGATGCAAGCCCGTGCCCAGGTCTTGGATGTGCGGGGTCAATGCACCGTCAGGGGCGGCAGCTCCGCCGTCGGTTGTTCCTGCCGCGTGAAACCCAAATATGACGTTTCAGCTGTGACGATAACTACTCACAACCACCATCAGCAAAATCGGCTTTGCATATTTGCGCTGTCACGACGATGCTGGAGTTGAAGCGTTGGGAGCATGCTCAGAGATCATGCATCATATATATGACGTCTTGTCCATTGAATTCTGCACATCTTGCTATCTCCAATCCTATCTGACATTGCCTTAAAGATTGCCATCACGACCCATCTTGCACACGATCCCACCTTCCACTTCAACTACCGGACGAGCAGTACTGCGCCTTCGATCTTAATCCCTCAAAAGGGCTCCGTTCCAATGCGCGAACCTTTTCGAGACAAGCCTTACATGCCAGCACCTCACAGCCAGGACATCTCCTACCCCCGGTGTGAACAACCATACAAAATACGCAATGGTCTCCGCCGCCGGCCTGGAGGCGCCACGCTGTGCTCTTGTAGACGCAACTCTGTTGGACGCAGGGGTGAGACATCAGAACGACCATGCCATGTGCCATACCTCCAGGCTTGGGAGTAGGCGGGCCACTGCTGAGCGGACTAGGAAGGGCTTTAGTATATATCAGGTACGAGCAAACTGGTCTACATACCTCTCATGCACTTCAGGGTGTCTCACACGGTAAGCGGCCTCCTCCTTTTGCCATGTGGTATAGGCCTTGCCCAAGAAGTACTGCCAACTTGGCTCGTTGGGCTTGCGTTGCGGCTTGACAGGCGGTGGACTTGCGCTACGGGCTTCTTGAGTCTCAGCGTCATGATTTGTATTACGTGTGCCACCAAAGTTTTCTTCGCCTCCACCGCGGTTCTGTTCTTGAGTCGGAATGTCGTCATTCTGAAACTTCCTGCGCCAGTAGGAGCGATCGTATTGAGCGCGATACTCTGAGTCCGAGAGCTTCTCAAAAGCTTCGCGGACGCGGCGGAAGATCGTGGCGTCTGCTATACCTGATTTGTCTGGATGATGTTTCTTAGCAAGATCCTGGAACGCCTTCTTAATGGCTCCAGCCGAAGCCCCAAGTTCGAGCCCAAGGTCAGCATAGTAGTCCTTGAAAGAGTCAGAGGGCATGGCTGCACAAGTTCGAAAGAGCAGCGAAGGAATCAAGATGTCGATCACGGTGAAGAATGGGTTGCGAGTGATTGCGAGTACTTCCGAATTTAGTCGAAGAGAAGGAGTGTAACCTTGAGTAGACCCGATCTATCTCCTGCAAAGATAATCGTCTCCGTTCGCTTATCTCAATACGGATAGATGCCTGTCAGGCACCAACGATACAAATCATCACGCCTTTCTTTCGGGCAGGCACGCCAGGTGTAAAGGACTGAGAGTACCGGCGAGCGAATCTCGACGATTCCATTGGTGCCGCGACTGTTATCACGTAAAATGTGGGTCATCCTGGTTGTACAGGCGATGACTGTTCGAAAGAACGGTGCGATTCAAAGGCGGAGACGAGCTCCGTGTGTAGGCATTGCCTTAAGTGAGACAATGGCATTTTGGGTGGACAACTCAGTTCTTTTGTCACGACATCGCGGAGTCATGTGATGCCGACGCACTACTCGAAGGGTCCACGCCACATAAACCATTGTGACATACCTAGAATATCTTACAGAATCTTATTTGCTTCAGCGTGGATTTCGCGCAGTGTCTCTCCTTTGCCGCACGCTGCACTATTGCTGGTAAGCTTTTCCCGCCATCGCGCCTCCAGTAGGGAAACAGGCCATTTGCCTGAGCCAGATAACGTGATCGGAGTAGTTATAGTGTATAGCGCGTGGTCGCGCTACATTTTCCGCTCGCTATTGGCGTAGCAATGCGAACTGAAAGGATGCACCAACTGCGGAACACTGACCAAAATATTGCTTTCGTTGTGGATAGGATCAGTAGCAATGATGGTGCATGGAACGAAAGCCTTTCCGGATGGATCACATGTCTTACTTGGTGACGCGTGATCTCTTGGGTGCCACAGACTTGAACTTGGGGAAGGCGGAGGTGGCAGAGACCAAAACGGAAAATTGTACTAGGCATGAACATGATGACACCTCATTCGTAGGTAGGCTAGCCCAACGACCGAGCGAGCCTCATTTAGATATCCATGTCAAGCTGGGAATGATGAACGCATATCATCAACCCCAACAATACCTAGGTACTCCTTATCACGCGGACTCCACCTTGAACGATCGTGCAAACAGGATTCTCAATCTCACAGCATTAGACGCATCAACTTGGAATTACGTTCGCTCTCCATTTCGAGTCCTTGTTACCGCTGACCTATCCCATGGTTATCCTCATCTTGTACCCAGCATAGTTCAACTCAACCCTCGCGTCACCAGTTGCCCATTTGCTACCATCATGCAAAAAAGCACGATCAGCTTTCGTGAAAGAAATGCTTTAGCATCAAGTCCTTATTTGGATGAGTGCGGTGTAACGATAACTCTGTATACCCAGCTCTTCAAAGCACGTTGGCCAGTGTTTGTAAGTGAAGAATACGGATGACGCATTCCGGTAAAAGAACGCTCCGTGTATCACTGGGACGTGACGAATCTAGGTGATCAATGGTGGACCCTGGTTTTGACCGCCCTCATTGATAGTTTATGAAACCTCTTGGCCAGATACAAGCGAAGCACAACCCATCTCGCCATAGCACGAGTACTAAAAGAATTTCTGGAATTTTGAGATATGGTGGAGAAGTATTACTCCACTTCCCGAATCACGTTTTCGATCTAACACCGGTCCTCTAGTTCAACTGCCGGAATGATCACTTTACTCATTTGCGAGCCTCATCTTCGTGATACTACGCGCATCTAAGTACACAAGGATATTCTGTTCAAGCGATCCCCAAGAATAGCTCTTCACTGTAAGCGAATACATAGCGATATGGTAGATTTGACGGCTGAGCAGCCAAGCATTATCAAGGACTACGTTACTGTCCTTCAGACTGGCAACGTTCCCGACCTACAGTATTCACCTGATGGCACTTCATCCATGTCAAGTGTCATCAAATCCCGGTATCATCGATTGATTGTCCTCTACAGATTCTGAGGACTATCAGAAGATCCGATCTCGTTGAAGATCGTTTTCTGCGTCATCTTGGAACTATTTCATCACAAGTGCCCAGACGGCGCGCGTTACACGCTTGGGAAAAACGTGATCAACAGCATCCATCGCTTTTATCAGTATACCGATCCCTTGCGCAAATTTCTCACAGAACACTATATTGACTTCGCAAAATGGTGACTGCACTCCGCAGGAAGAGCAGTACAAAACAGATTTCATGAAAGATATTTTGACTAGTGTTTTAGCCGGCCGTGACCTTCCAAATTATCTTTCCCGAACATTGAACCCACAGGAATCTATCGACTTGAAGGAGCCCGAAACGACCACAATGAAGTCCACGGGGTAATGGATAGTGAGAGTCAAATGATCAAAACACAGCTGACACTGCTACTAGATCTGGTGGAAGGAAAGGTCTCAAGCACCGCTTGGCTTCAATGTAGGGGCCACAGGATTGATTCGGTCCGATTGAGAGACCTCCGAGAACAACAGGTAGATAACAGTGGGAGTTAACATGCCCTGGTTGGCTAGGTAGTACATGTAATGTATTTCTCAGTGGAGGACTGGAGTGTATTGAGGCACGTATCTCGAAGACTCCGCTTCAAGATGCAGCTTGTGTATGTCAACCAACCCAGTCGGCCACGAGTGCAAATTCGCCAATTAAATGGGTAAAGATTGGCTTAGCTATCTCCCTTTCAGCCTCATTTTCCTCACCGATAGTTTCTGCAATGCTACGTCTCCTCTTTGTTTGTTGCGAAGGTTAATCCCGCAATCATGGCGTAACTCGGCAAGGTAGCTCACGTGTGCGACTACAAAGTAACAGACCTTCAATCTTCACTTGTATGATGGTGCATCCTTGTGTTGACATTAGCAAAGCATATGAGAATAGTTGTATAAGGACCAAATTGGTTCTATTCAAACACGTTCTTGTGAGAATTAGCAGCTTCGAGATAGTGTCACAGAGTGACGTCGCAGATGATCATGAAGATCTATACCGAATAGAGTTAGCGTGAAACTTCACTTGCCGACCCTGCAATCGGTGCAGCGGTCCATGCTTCCTTTTTCCCACCTTATCAGCATCCACGAAAAGACATCAGTTGTGACAAGACTACTTATACATTGTCGCTGAGTAGAATTGATGACTATTTTTCGCGACGCGTGAAGCGCATTGAAGTTCGATAGATCGTGGCAGCTTTTGCTATCCAAGCTTCTACGGACCTCAGGCTTATCCACTTTCGTCCCGTTCAGCCCTGGAAAAGACCCGCTCCAACCCAACCCTGTGCAGCCTACTGGACTCCTCCTGTTACTGTTACCTAAGGCTGGCAGCAGCCTCACATGTCAGGCCCGACGTCAAGCCCAGATTGGAACAGAAGTGGTAGTCCCGCCTACGGTACCTTTACTCGACCACCGTTCAACCCAAATCCCACCAAAAGCCACGACAGTAATGATAGTGCTATCGCACCCTCTAGCAATGGCGGCGAGGATGTCTCACCTACTGCGCGCAGGCCCTCACCTCAACGAAAGCCGTCAAGGCACATCGAGTTCAGAAAGTACTTGAAGCGCCCTCATATGATGGAAAACCAGAGAACGCTGAGCGATGCATTGAGGTCCGCAAAGAGTAGAGAGGAACAGGAGACATTGCTCCCTGAGGAGGACTACGCTGGCGCTGACGGATGCTTCAACGGTCAAGGCGAGCCAATGCTTGAGAGAACTGCTAGTGCGCCCGATCTGAACAATAACAAGAAGACTTACTTCAATATCCACAGGTATGTGTATTGCGGCAGGTAAGGAGCCTGAGTTTGATATTAATCTTATTTTAGGATACGACGCCTTGTCCTGGCAGTAATTGAGGACCCGTATACCGTGGATCAGCTCCGAGAGCCTCGCATGAACGTGCTCATCGTAAAGCCATTAGTGGATCGCCTCTACGACGAAGAAGATATTTCCATCGTGTACTGTCTGCTTGTCAATCGAATGCAGTTCCTTCGAGAGCAACAGTTTCAGCAACATCATCAAACCGTTGACCTAACGCGCGCGAATCTTTGCGAGCTGGTTGCTATGAAAGTGCTGCGACGGCACGACGAAGAGTCCACAGGCAAGGCTGGTCTGTTACTTCTGGCGCAAATTATGGTAGCTCCTTTCCAGCCGTTCCAAGGTGCGCCAGATGAACGCTGTCCGCCGCGTCATAGCTCAGAGTACCAGGGCCAGGGGGATTATGAGGGTAAACTAACAGCGCTGGAGGTGGCTATCGTCTCCGAGAGTAAGGTATTGCTAGCTGGTTCTGCAAGCCAAAAAGTCATCGATGCTATATATCGCGGGCGTATCGTGTATACCCCCACTGTATACATGGATATCATACCAGATCATTACAAGCACAAGCCCATCTCCCTCTACGACCCACGGAAGGCGCCGACACTAAACCAGTATCGTCTTATGGTACCCAGAACACGCAACATCATCGAGGTGGTACAGTTCATCACACTACTCGCACTCTACTGCTGGTGCATGACTATGCGCAAAGACCATTTTCTGACTGGTGCCGAGATCACGTTCTTACTGTACGGTAGCGGCTGGGTGCTCGATGAACTTACATCCTGTCTTGAGCATGGCTGGGAAGTACACACGCAGGAGCTCTGGGCGTTCTTAGATGTCACATTTGCCGGCATCTTCCTTATATACCTTGGCATGCGATGTCACGGGTGGATGATGGGTCAAGACGAGACGGGCAGACAAGCTCTCGACGTTCTGGCTGTCGCGTCGCCAATCCTGTTCCCACGGATCGCATTCAACCTTATGCCGGAGAACATGTTGTTCATTGCACTAAGAGCAATGGTGAAGGAGTTCACCGCTCTCAGTCTAATCGCTGTATGGTGTTTCGGTGGCTTCTTGTTGGCGCTCAAATGGCTGAGTATAAGCAATCCAGCAGTCGGCTACGAAGACTCACCAAACTCTATCACCATCTCAAAATGGATGCTTTGGATCTGGTTCGGTCTGGACGGCACTGGCATTGATGAAGCTCCTGGTTTCCATGAGATTCTCGGTCCTACCCTAATGGTCATCTACGCCTTCCTGGGTAACACCCTATTCTTGACAGTCTTGGTATCGATCTTGTCCAACACCTTTAGCAAGATCGCCGCAGATGCGACGGCAGAAATCCAGTTCCGTCGCGCGGTGCTCACTTTCGAAGGTGTAAAATCCGATTCTCTGTTCGCCTATCGACCACCTTTCAATCTACTCGCATTCATAATCTTACTCCCTCTCAAGTTCATCCTATCGCCACGATGGTTTCACAAGATCAATGTCTCAGCGATACGAATCTTGAACTTCCCTATCCTTCTTGCCATCTCCCACTACGAGCGTCGTTACCTGTGGAAGCCACGGCGCCAACTCAGCATCAATGGTCCCGGGCCCTCAAAACGCACAACTTGGTTGCAGGACATTGGATTTTGGAGAAGCTGGAAACAGTTGAGTCCACATGCCGATTTGCAGGCTGTGTTTGAAGAAGAGCCACCAGCCGATATAGTGCAGAGAATCGAAGAGGAAGATGACCTTGAAGATGCTATACTTGAGAATAGTTTTGCGGCAACGGGCATGGGCACGAGGAGTGTTAGTCCAGGAAGTGCAATGGCTGGGCGAAGGAGGAGATTGAGCAGTGTGTGGCCAGGGCCGGGCTCTTAAGAGGCGCTTTGGCGGTCTGCATACTGCGTATGAAAGACCTTGTGACGGTTTCGGTACACAGACTAGATTGTATCTTGGCACTTCATACTTCTTCATCAATTACACCGATACATTCCTTCATGCGAGCATGCTTATTGTCACGTATCAGCGCTTCTCATGTCGGACCCACACAAGACGTCGCGATGCAACACCCCACTCTATGCTAACTCCGTAGATCCACCTCCAACGGCAAACTATTACCCCCAGCTTATTGCACATCTTCCACATTGAGGTAGCATCGCGACGATAGCAGAATTCATTACCCCCAGCTTACTACACACCAGAGCTGTTGGACATCCGCGGCCTTGCGAAGTGATTATTCTGTTCGACAAAGCTGCGCGGCCGTTCCGCATCGCACATACTTTGTCCGACGGCTAACGCGTACAACGCCTACGGCCGATAAGAGACAACACGACAAATTTTGGAAAGAGAAGAACCTAGATCTAAAGCCCAAGGATTGGAAAGTGACTCACAGCTCAGCACCTGATCTGGAAGTCTTTTGCGACGCAATTTGTAGGACTTGTTTAAAAGCCATTGCTGCACCTTCTTGACAACCGTGACCACCCCAACAACCAACAACATCAGTACTCACGACTACCAGTACATCAAGATGGCAGATATCAATCCTTTGTCGGCTTACCCGCTTCCTACGCGCGCCTCTCTCCTCTCACAATACCTGGGCAAAAGGTTAGAGGATCTACCCACTCCAGCCGTCGTCCTCGACCGCGCTATCATACGACGCAATTGCGATGCCATGCTCAACATCTGCGCGGAACTCAAAGTTGGATTTCGTGCACACGTCAAAAGCCACAAGACTCTTGAACTATCAAAGGTGCAAGTCGGCGAAAGTGGTCCGGCGAACTTTATCGTTAGCACAATTGCTGAGGCCGAGAACTTGTTGCCGGAGCTGTGCGATGCGCAGGCGAAAGGGAGGGAAGCTAGTGTATGTATTGAGATGTTTTTTCTCTCGAGTGCACCCCGATGACAACTCGTGTCTTTGTTTTCTTTCATAACAGCTTTCGTAATTCGTAATCTAAAGACTTGCAACTAACGCTCGTCCTCCAAGGTCCTCTATGGCGTACCCGTGCCTCAATCTGGGATTCCACGCCTCATTTCCCTGGCCTCGAAGCTGAAACCCAGATCTATCAACGTAATCATCGACAACGAGAATGCTTTTCTCAAATTCCACAAACGACTTAGCACCTCTGAGACCAAAGTGGAGATGGGAGTCTTTATCAAGATCGATACTGGTTATGAACGTGCTGGCATCAAAACTTCCTCCTCGAACTTTTCTTCTCTAGTCAAAAGAGTAGTTGAGAAGAGTCAGGAACCAAAATCCGTGTGTTTCCTGCAAGGTTTTTACTCGCATTTTGGACATTCATATGGTGGATCATCTGAAGATGATGCCGCAAATGGCTTAATTGAGGAGCTACTGGGCTTGGAAAAAGCGATCGAGGCTGTCCCAGAGAGCTTCAGCGGAAAATTGGTGCTCAGTGTGGGTGCGACGCCCACGGCGACGGCAGCACAGAACATGCTATCAAGTTCGAGTCCCAAGGTCCAGGAGTTTCACGACGTGCTTGGACGACTACAGAAAGACCATGTCGTTGAGCTGCATGCTGGGGTATACCCCGTACTAGACTGCCAGCAAGTCGCTACACATGCAAGACCACCATCTACTTCTAGCGCAGCCACGTCATCCTTCCAGCCTCTCGCTAAATCGAACATCGGCATTAGAATGTTGGTCGAAGTGACGAGTGTGTATAACGAGCGGTCAAAGCCCGAGGCCCTCGTGTCAGCTGGCTCTCTAGCGATGGGTCGTGAACCTTGCAAGTCTTACCCAGGTTGGGGCATAGTTACATCTGCTCTGGGCAATGCCTCCGCCAAGCACATATATGATGAGCGGGGAGATAAGACGGGATGGATAGTAGGACGCATTAGTCAAGAGCACGGTATCTTGACATGGGAGGGCGATAGAAGCGAATGCAACGAGTTGACGATTGGCGATAGGGTTATGGTTTGGCCAAACCATGCATGCGTGGCTGGTGCAGGATTCGGATGGTATCTCGTGGTCGACTCAGAATCAGATGGAGATACGGTGGTGGATGTCTGGGTTAGATGGAGGGGCTGGTAAAACAAGGCGACGGACATTCGCATAATCCGCATGCTTCATATCGTTCATCATACCACTTCCGCCAGCCCTGAAAAGTATTCAATTGCTGTAGTGAGAGCATCCCAAACAGCCTCTGTGTCGTCGCCCTCTTAACTCTGTGGTTTTGGTGTAAGGACTATGGGTAACGAGGACTCAAACAGCAAAAATTTCAGGAGCTCTCACGGCCTGGCTTGCGCATGCATTTGATCGCCGTGACATCGCCCAGAGTTCGATTCTCGCAACATTTGGCTTCGGAAAACCTCACGCTTCTTGTGCTACCGGTCGCGAAAGGCTGCTGACGACTGTCGTCATATCCGTTCTCGTTTCTCGTACGTGTCTACATTGACCTTTCCGCGATTTTGTACCCACGTAATTCAATGCGGGACAGGCTGCATCTCGCGGTGTGTAATCTCTGGTGCGGGTCCGTTTTGTTCGTCGTGGCCGAGTTTTGTTGACGGGATGGAGACTACGTGTTAGGTCGTCTGCTGCTACGACATCGCAAGAGGGTAGTTCGCGCTATTGTTTCTCGCAGTTCTGGCCATGTCGTCTAACTTTCTCTTCTTTGGCGGGTGAAAGCCAATCTCTGTCTCAGTGTCAAAAGTATGTTGCACGGGCTGGTAGGCGTAAGTAGCAATGGTAGTTGGTGGAAGCGCAACGGCTGCGACGTGAAGTTTGCGTGTCGTGTGCACTGTGATTGGACACCCGTGGCCTCAGCCGTCAGGCACAAGCACGAGATTGTAAGTTTGCGCTTGCAGCCCGAACTCGAAACATCCCGCTGAGATCGGCCAGGCACCGTGGCGCTCGTTAAACTTACGCTCGAAGCTATCGATGACGTCTGCTATGCGCTGCACCGTTTCGCTGACTAGAACATCAATGGGGCCACGACTAGCCTCGGCACTTGGTGTGCCCGTGGACGACGACGGCAACATCGCGGGATCATCACTCAGGGCAGCCATGGAAAAGCTTGGAGGCGTCTCTTAGTCTGGGCCAGGCGAATGCATTGCATCTTCTAGCGCACACAGAGGGCCTGGGTGTTGGGTGATGATCTGGCCAGATTACCTGCTTGACACGCTTGCACCTAGGTAAAGGTGGCAGCGGGGCCAAGGAAACGGATAACTGTAGTGGTGCGCGCCGCTGGGAATAGCCAATGCCAAAGTTTATTCTTGTTTGAGGCTTGTTCGTCTACTTCTAGTTGCGATAGCTGTGTGGTGGAGGGCGGCCACCGCTTCCCCGCCCTGCCTTTGAATACCAACCGTCCCGGGCACTAAGGCGTCCGCCAGACTTGTTGCGGTCAAGCCTCCTGCACCACCTGCAGACCTCCTGGCGACCAGAAACCCCCGTCTCTGTGCCAGATCCCCAGGCTGATCTGTGACCTGTGACCTGATGACTGACGAACCGAAGGGGTCCTTGAACCTTGGGACCGTGTCCAGTCTTCTTTCCGCCATCTCCGGCACGTTGAACATTTCCATCCCCTGCGGCGTCGACCCTCTTCACACAATGCCATCCTTCACCATGCTTCTTTAAGAAGGCCCGACAACGATACACCATTGCCCCGGACCCTCCCACTCTGTGTTTCGTGCTTATGCACAGCCCGGATCCTCGAACAGCGAGTTGCGGCTTGCATTGGCTTTGGCTCTTGTAGCACCATAATCCGAGCTGCTAGTCACATCGACTCGGCGCCTCGCCATGGTTCCTTTTCGACGCTTATCGCAGAGGGGTCGTCGCAGCTTCGAAGACCGCGACTCCTACGAATGGCAAGACGAACGAGATCAACGCATCATGACGGCAACCTTCCCCATACACCCGCTCGCCTCTATGCAGGCGCCCTTCGAGGAGTCCATGCTCGATGCAACCGGCGAGACTGGCCATGTCCCTTTCGTCAATCCCAAGAAGAGCGTCAAGACACGCCAACAGATGCTGTGCAGAGAAGAGAGCGCGTCAGAGCCTTCATGGAATTTTACATACAACTGTCATTGGAGAAATAACCCGAAAGGCAAATTTCATCCCCTGACGAAGACCGTCGCGCAGATCGTCTTCGGCGTCCATCTGCTGCATCAGCATCTGGAAAAGTCGGTCGCGGATGTAGCAGACATCCTGCTGAAGCATGTCAATGAGCTTGACAGCTTCTTGCAGAGGGCAAACGAAGATCTGGAAAGCAGCATGAAAGACATGCTCTTCCGGCATAAATGCTTAAAAGTGCCCATGGAACACGTAAACGAATTCGATCGCCTCCTTGAAGACCGTTCATACCGCGCCCAACTTCTCGACGGCAACATCGTAATCGAGCGCACCATCGGGCGCATGTCGCAATTGCTCAACGACTATTTGATCGATATAAACGTATTTCGCGAAGCCAACCAAGAACTTGACTTGTATCTAGGCGACGTAGGCGACGCGTGGACATACCGTAATGAGGACATTGGGCGCATATACTCAGCCATGTGTGGCAATACTGGAGGCTGGTCGCAGTTTTTGCAAAGCCTTGTGGCAAAGGCTGAAAGACTAGGTGTTGTGCTCGTACAAGTGAGCAGCTACTGCAATGAGATTGAGAAGCGGTGTGGTGCTGCAAGTCGCCGAAGTTTGGTATGGCCGCCTATGATTCTCCATCCCATCTTAGCATCGCCAGCCGGATTCTATGTCTGAGCCTTGTTAACGAGTTTAGATTGCAACGCGTTCATCCTCACGAAACTCGTCCAACTCGCGCGAAGCACGTCCGTACCGAAATTTTGCCAACAACAAACCTCTTCCTACACCTCCGCCCGAGCGCCCGCCATTCATGAATCCTTCGTCCTCTGGTAGGGAGACCCCTGCCAGTTTTGGCACTCCTCAGAGACATTCGACCATAAGAGCAAGACCTCAACAACAGCCAGAGACCACGAACGTGTCCGACTCCACAGAGACGCCAAAACGAAGCGAAGACTCTTCTTCTGCGTCAGCCATCTCTAATGCTGACATGGATGTGCGACGTCAGACAAATCAGACTGGGTACTACCCTGATGCCTGGCACAATGGAGAGCAGCGTGGAGGAGCGACACTACAAGCAGAGTCTAGTCGCACAAGTCAGCTCTTGGGACATCAGCATAAAGTGTCTTCGCCATCTAATTTATCTGCAGAGGAGAGCTCACCAGCAACGAAACGTCTATCAGCGAAACCACAGAACGGAGATTACAGCCCACCTTTGACCGGAAAAGACTCGGCGTACTCTTCTGTGTCAGGCGCATCGGCCATGTTACCAGGCTTCGCATCACCCCGCTCAGTATCTTCCACGTCCTCTCGACAGACTGCCCAATTCGGTCTCTTCCCTAGCAGAAATCTAAGTACGCCGAAAGGTTCGATATCTAGCCGACTAGGTGCTAGTTCTCCGGCGTTCGATCGTCCGGAACAGCACCCTAAACCTGTGGATATACCGAATCGCCCACCGACCTCCTTGTCCACCTTCTCAGACGCCTCGACCAAGCGGCTATCGAAGCGAAGTAGCTTCACATCTCTCAAACGGCTTTTCACCAAGAAGAAATCTGGCGATATAGGCCCCATCGCTGAGTGATATCCTCTAAGTTTGATCTTTGTTGTTCCCTGTGCCGTCTTTGATCTTATTGTCTGGCGTTGCAAGGCTATATACCCCTTTGACACTGCGTTTTTTTGTATTGCGCAATCCAAATCTTATAGTCTCTACCGTGGCTTGTGCCCGGTCTTCTGGATGGTTTGCCGGGGCTTCTGGATGTATATATTCTTGCTCTCGTAGATGTGATGCGGAAACGAGCAATGCGTAATGGGTTTGGCTTCGTGTATGGAGATGGCTGTGTCAGAAGGCACAGTCGTGCGGATGAATCTGGAGATGCGGTGGCCCGTTATGCTCGTCTGGGGGTAGTTTGTGGTGGTCGTTGCACACTGCGTGTATCGTGTGCAGTGAGCAGGCGAGGCTCAGGAAGGAGGCGCAGGGAATGTTAGCTGCCGATTGCTGTGTTGGTGTCTCATTTGATGCTCCCGTCCTGGGGATATGAGAGGCTGTACACACAAGTAAGTAGGGTCCAGTCTCAGTCTCGTATACATCTCTGCCACTGATTCTTTCTGCATCCTCCCTGCATTCTTCTCGTCGTCGACGTCTGTACCTTCTTCCTGAACAATCGTGGTGGGGTAGCTCCTGTCGTAGTGGACGTGAAGTAGGCGCGGATCTCGCCATCAAAACAGCGTCTCCACCGAGCTCCCTCCGTCTCTTCCCCCTCCCCCACCACAGCACTCATATTCTCAACAGCACTCTCCTTTTGGTGGAGATGTTGGCGAGAGTTGTGTAAAGGTCACTCGTTCTCGTCTTTCTTGGATATCTGCCGCCTAGTGCAGTATCGCCTCTTCTTTTGGTCATACCAATAACTCCTACATCTTTCTGCAATACCGCAGCTAAGAGAGCTTCCACCGCAACAGCGTCGTTCTCGCCCTGCATACAGCCCTTGATTGCTTTCCTTTCTCAGCAACTCTCGCATCGACGGCACTATGTTGCTCTCTGAGCAAGATCCGAATGGCGGCGGCCGCATGTCTCGAGCCTCCAACGTGTCCGCCCTGAGCCGAACATCAGGTAAACCCGCATCGCGGGCACCCAGTTCCGAGGTTCAACCTGCTCTCGATCGCGGTGTCTCGTCTATGCTCCGGACCGGGACCGAGATGGGCAACGTCGGCATCGGCGCCCAGTTTGACGACTTGTCTGGCATCAACAATATGCAGCGTCCCATGCGTTCGCGCGCGACCAGCAGGATGTCGACAGCTTCTTCCATGTCCAACACCTCTAGCCGAGCCAGCAAGCAGCTCCGTCACTTCCCTTCGTCTTCTTCCGCACCGCGCCAGCCAATGTCACATTATGGGCAGCATTATGTTACTGATACGCTCTCTCCAACAACGATGAACGCCTCCGGATCATCGCCTTTTAATGGAAGGGCCAAGAGCGACAGGGACTCGCATCGCTCGCATTCGATGACGCATACTATACAGCCACCCAGGTTCGGCCTCGTAAGCAACAGGTCTCTTACCAGTCTGCGCCTTCAGCCGGCATCTCGATCTTCGAACTCATACAACTACCCGATATCATACGGGAGTGGGCTCAGACCGCCTGGTCCATACCAGAGATCAGTCTCACCCACCTTGGGCGACGACGCTCGACTACCACCCCAAGGATTACAAGCGTACGACGACCAACGAATTTCTTATGCTGTCCAACCACAGAGCCATGACAATCCAGTACGTGCATACTACAACCATCCGCAGCAGCATGCTGGGCAGAGACAAGAATATCGTGGCTACAGCAGCCGGCACAATCCAGGGCAGATGAGGGCCGCGAACCCGTCTTCCCGATCTGCCATGAGTCTTGAAGATCGTGCCGCCGTCGAGGATGAAGGATTCCCTGTTTACGGTGAATCCCATCATCGCGATCAGCCCAGGCAGATGCAGAACCTGAACAGCGGACATCTGATCCCTCGTAAGGCGCTGGGCAACGTCATCCGCGAGGCTCGCTTAGAAGATCGAAGGGATCATAGGCCTAGGGGTGGTGAGCCTCGTTCAGAGGCTCCGCCCTTGCCCGTTGATCACAAACACCGTATTGCTGTCGAACAAGCTCGCCTCAAGAGGTCTGCGCCTGCTTCCATGTCCAGTTTTAACACAAACTTACGTACAGACTCAGACCCACCATCGTCTGACATGGCCCTACCGCCAACTCCGAAAGATGGCATCTCTGTAGAGGTGCACCGAAGCCTCGATAGAACCAAGGTCTTCAAAGCCGCAGATACGAACCGCCTGGTCGTTACAGAAGAACATTCTGCGGTGCCACATTATGAGATGGATGAACAGCTCGAACGTAATGAGGCTGGAGAATCAGGAGCTGAAGCCATCCCTATTAGCTTCACAGACCGGACCAAAATCGTCGTCGAACAATCTAGTCCTGGTGAGGCGACGTTGAAGAGTGATCCTTTTTTAGGACAAGAGGCACGACCAATGTCGATGGAGGTCGTGTCTCCCCAGTCATCAAACATCGGCCATATCGTAAACGGCGTTGCGGAACTCCCGGCGTCCCCAGTAGCTCGCCGTATCACGAGGCATTTGATCCTAAGAGGACTGGAGGCTTCAACGACGGACGATATCCAGTCCTCCATAAAGTCAACGAGCTTTTTGGGGACATCCCCATCGCCCACGGGGAAGCCCTTGTCGCCGTCAAGAAAGTCATTGATTCCAAGGTCTCTGTCCCCGAAGTCCCTGACTCCAAATTCTCCGACGATGTCAAAGACGAGTGAGTCCACTCAATTGGATCGCCTACCTGATGGAAAGTACTCTGCATCCGATATGATATCCGGAGCCGCATTGAGTCCGGTAGACAGCTCAGATAACTGCCATAGCATCTTGTCGCAAACTGGATCCAGCCTTCTTGATTCATCAACACTTGAATTCGCAATTCAACATTCCATACCAACGGCCAAAAGCGGTGGCTTCCGAAATGAATCTGGCGTTCAACCTGATGTTTGCAGGAACACTGTCAGTCCTGGCCACGGTAGCCAGGATGGCATGTCGGATGTCCTTGCAGGCTACCAAGGAAACGATTCCAAGAATGGGACTGGCGCTCTTGTGCGAGTCGGGACGATCAAGAAAGACATGAGCGATACGGAAGAGCATGCAGATGTTTCGATAGATCACGACTTGAAACCACTGCCACTTGCTCTTCGCTCCAGGAACAGCCACGTCCAAAAGTCGTCCGATGAACTGTCCTTCAAGTCGTGCACAGATCAACCAGAGGCATCTTTAGAGTCGACATCGTTCCAGATGGGAAAGGACCCTGGCAAAGGCTATTCTGCGTCTGCGATCGATGTTGTGTCCCAGCAAGATAGATCTTGCAAGGAAGCAGATGCCTGTCCTGTCGAGATTTCTGCAAGTCCTATCCGGGCTTCCTCCGTACCACCATCTCGACTACCGTCGTCCAACTTAGGGACTCTGGTCATGAGCCAAAACAGGGCGACTACTGAGGTGCCTCGGTCAAAGCCTCCCTCTGCTATGCTTCGCAAGCAGCCGCCAGTGCCTCGTCGAGAATCAAGCTTCTCCATCGTGGCAAACAGACTGCGGACCAATTCAAAGCAGAACATGAAGCAAGGCTCAGTATCGGTGTCTGGTTCGTCATCCACGCTTAGCACCACGCACATGACGCCGGTAGTCCCACCACGTGAATCTTCTACTTCAAAGGAAGCTCAACGTGTACATGCTGCAGTCTCTTTCTTAATGCGCCCACTACCATCGCGCTTTGCTAGGTCTCGAAAGTATTCCGAGCAAGGCCATTTGCCGAGGTCAGATGAGACAAGTTCATCTGCTCATGATATGAACCAAGGCATGAGCGATGCCACGAGCTGTGATGAAGTCGCGAGTTCATCCCTGCCTGTTGTGGAGGTGCACGATACACCAAAAGCTACGTCATCGAAGCCAAAAGGGGTACCTGCCGTGAAAACGCGAGCCATTACCTTTGATACACCACAAGCTTGCAACCCGGACAAGGTACTTGATAACAGCCCGCTTCCTGTTGCGCAACACGGAGACCTCAATAGCCCGACCCCTGCCACCTTGGAGCCCTCGTCTGTGTATTCGATGCAAGATAACTCTTCGAACTTACATGCAGACTCAACGGACGGAGTTGCGGCTGTTCCGGTACCTAATTATCGCGACAGCCAGACTACTACACACTTAGAATGGCACCGCTATGCGCCCTCTGCGACAGGTGGTGGAGCTCAGCAATCGCTTCCGTCAAGCAATATTGCGACTCATTCCAACTCTTCTGCCTTGACCCCCTTAGCCAACATTCAGGAAGACACTACGACGAACCTCAGGCTGTCCGGATATAGGTATCCTGGTCCATCTCGTTATTTGCCTGATCTGAAAGAGGAGTCACACGAGGACTCGAGCCTCAACACGAGTGCTAGCAACCTAAAGGGTTCAAGTTTTCGCTTTCCGTTTGGGGCACCGTCGGGTGTTCGGGCTTCGGGAGAGGATCCGATCAATTTCTCGAGAAGGTCTTCTATGGTGTCGCATCGTCAGAGTGTTATCGGTAGCAATGTTGGCAGCGCGCTTGGTCAGGCCCACGGCTTGCCTTCGATGCGGTTCAGCCGAATGAACCTGTTTGATGGTCTGATCGACGAGCTCGGCCTCCGCTATTCGAGGTCGATGGAGGAGGTGCCTAACGCGTCGCAGAGAATGAGCAGAGGTAGTCCACTGCGGCCTGCATCAGCAGATGATGTCAATGGAATGCGCCTTTCTCTCGCAGAATTGAATGAGGCCGAGCGCTCAAGATTGTCAATGCAGCCCACCGCCATGATGAGCTTGTTCGCCATGCATCGTGCGCGTTCGCCGGAGCTCATGGCGGAGATTGAGCGGCTAACTATACCTTCTGTTGGGGGGCTCACGCAGCGCTTTTCGGAGTTCTTTCCGTCGTTGAGGGAGTACTATCAGTGTGGCGAGCCATCTGAGTTTCCGATTGAGGAAGGAATCGAGAAGCACGCATTGGAGGAGATTCACGAGATTCATCCGACGCAAAAGCGCTCTTCAGCTCGACTTCGGCCTATGCGTGGCGTATCCCACATGGTCGTTATTGAGGACGATCTCTACGACGAGATTACGAGTAAGGAGAAGGGGAGTGGCAGTCCAGGTCGTCCCAACGACGGGGGTGTTGCAAACAGCGCTAGTGAGGCAGACTCAATCGCAGACGAGTCGGCCTACGAGGACGACGTGACTGCCACCCCAACACACAACAAGACAGCTCCGCTTCCAAAGCTTCAAGTTCCATCACCTGCTATTCTACGTCCACGTTCCCATACTGTCGGTCCTCAAGAGCATCGTATCTCAGGGGATTCTGCTCTGTCGTCAAGAAGGTCTCTGAGATCGATCGTTTCGACGCCCACAGCAACCGAGACGCGTCCTTGGAATTCGGACAAGAACTATCCCTGGGTAACGTCAACAAACCCCGCGATCGAGATATCACTGCCTCGTCCAACCGTCGCAAAGCACTCCCCTCGCCCTGGTCCCTCCCATCTCCGCAACAGAGTCTCTGACGCGAGTACTGCGAGCTCTTTCTCGACTGCTCAGACAGCTACGGCATCGCCCTTCGGTTCACCATCTGACAGCACTGCACACGCACGCCATCATCGCTTCAGCGCCTTTGGCCGTAACGGTGATCAGCCGCACGCAGTTGGAGAACGCTATCCTACGTCAGCTTTATCTCCCCCTACGGCCATCTTCCGCGATCACCTTTCTGCCTCTGACACTTCTGACGACGAGCATTACGACACTACGCACAAAACCAGGCTCTCGCTGCGGAAGCGGTTTTCGTCAACTCGCAAGACTAAGCTTGATAACCAAACAGCTATCCGAGCTAGCAGAAGCAAGACCAACGCACAAGACCTTGCCTCGCCCGAGTCTACCAAGCCGTCTACGAATTCAATCTTGCAGGACTGTGTTGGTGAAGCTCAAGCGTTCACGTCATCCACTACTGCAAACCGTCATACCTTCCGTAACGCGGAGGGCATGAGAGCAGTTGACTACCGCAAACATCGTATCATCGACCGCATCAAAACTTGGTGGCACAAAGGTTCACATTTGATTCGGCAACTATCAACTCGCAAGCAATCCTCCACTACGGATACTACAACTACTTAACAGCCATGAATATGTATACCCAATTCACGGTCTTCATCACTCCCGGTGGTCTGATCTGGGTGATCCCCCACTACCAGCAGCTCCCCTTGTATCCTCCTGGCACACCTCCCTCGTCTCCGCCTCCGCCGCCCAACACGCCGGAACCCGCTGCGGACGTGGAGGATCTGATCTTGTATGCACCGGCAGTTGGTCCTGATGAACCTTACCGCTACTACTGGCACCATGTTTAAAAGGATTATGGTGGTTCTCAGTAGTTTACCTTCTCTAATCATCATGTATACTGGATATGAAAATGGGTGGTCTTCACGAGGATATGACACACGGTCTTGAGAGATTATAGCTAGCTGACTAGCGCTTATACTAAGAAAGTCCTTGACTGGATAAACACTATCTTCATGGTGACATGTGATGTCTGCGGAGTCTCGATAGTCGCTTAGGTACACTTATGTCTCGATATACGTACGTCGTGAGCGTGTTGGAGATATACAAGCGTCATTATCAGGTTTGAGGCTGTTGGCTGATAGTTCTGTGAAGGTCTACATGCACGGCAATGGCACATGGCATTCTACAAATAACTATGACCGCATGATCCTAGATCTATTATGGCCTCGCTACCGGTCAACATAAGAGGCTTCGAATACTACGAGGCTATAGTTTTAGAATGTATTCAGGCGTTGTGTGACGCGTTGTAGACATACTGGCGCTACATTAGGGCAGAGCAAATGCAGGTATGGTAATGTTAACGTGTTCCACTTCGATCCTTTAGTCCTCGCCGTACAAGAACGATGCTTCGACGGGGAGTATATATACGTATGCAGCGACTGACTCTGGTTATCATTTGCCCCAGCCAACGTGGCCCTGTCCACTTATTGATCACTTTGGTGATTATACATGGTCTGAGGGAGCAGCGTCCTTGATATACCAAGTTGAAAGGAGACAGGAATAACAATACGAAACACTGAACATATGTAGCTGTAACCCAGATTGCGTTGAGGAACGCTCTACGTTTTTTCGCCATTCGCAGCAATCCATGATGATGTTCGTCATCCTGGAATTTACTACAATTACGTCTCGGGTCAAACATCAAAAATGTGCAGTATGCCTAGTGTGTCGTCTCACGGTCAAGAGCACATATCTCCAAAGGAACACATAATCAAGTCTGAATCATTCCATTTCGTGCATATCCAGCTTCTAGTGTTCATAGCCACATGTCTGTTCAGACCCTTGGCACTCTTTCATAACCCTTGTGCGGACCAAGCCCTTATGCGGCGATGGTGACCTCAACCTCGACACCGGCCTCGATGTTGATGATGATCTGCTTGACGACCTCAGTGGGGGCGTGGAGGTCGATGAGGCCTAAGATGGCAATTAGCTGCTGTTCAAATCAACTGCCTAGAGCGGTATGCACTTACGCTTGTGGATGCGCATCTCGTATGTGTCCCAAGTCTTGGAACCCTCACCGCAAGGAGTCTTACGGGTGGTGATCTTCAAGTGCTTGGTGGGCAGGCGGACGGGGCCCTTGACGCGGAGCTCCTTGTTCTTGGCACGGTCGATGAGCTCCTGGCAGACCTTCTCGAGGCTCTTGACGTTGCGGGAGGTGAGGGTGATGCGGATCTGGAACTACAGTCAGCAGACGGCCTTGCGCGCATAGCATTGGAGGAGACTTGCCTTGTGGATCTTGGGACCCTCACCGAAGTCCTTCTCGGGCTTGTTGTAAGACATCTTGTCGGGTTGGAGTGTTGTGTTGTTGTAAGGTACTGAGTTAGATTCCAGTCACGACCTGGATCCTCGATCGCGGTAATGTGATGACTGGGGTGGCGTTAAAATTGGCGACGGCGTTCGGAGTCGATAAGTTCTTTCGCGACATTTTGCATCTGTGGGCGACGAGCGCCAAGATTGCGGACGCTAGAGCCGTATCGGGTATCGCTCCCTTTGGATCGCTCGGCAGGCGGGCCCATGAGCCATCATGACTACATGACTGCAGACAAACACCAGAAATCGAACCGTGAATTAGCTTCTTTTACTCCTTCTACATCGCCTTGCATCTTCCGCCCCAGCCTGCGCTTCGAACTTACTGCATTTCCAATAGTGATGTCGCTACCCCACTTCGCGCCTTTTCCAGATGCAAAAGTCAGAAAGAGCATACTTCCCGACGAATGGCAGTTATACCTGGACTCCTGGGCTTCACTAGCTGAGCTTTATCTGAGGTTAGAGGACCAGCAGTTCTCAGAAGCAATCAAAGAGGAGGGTTCGCTTACACAATTCCTGCTGTCTTTCTTCCATGAGCTCGCCCTGGATGATGAGCTAGCATCCAAAGTTGCGTCATTGCGAAAGAAGACTTTCTTTCTATTACACAGGATCTTTACCAAGGAAGATACACCTACTGCCTTGCTCAGCTGGTCAAATCTATCAGGTATTTGTCATGTGTATCCAAAGAGCGAGCAGTTTCGCACGCTCTTGCAGGGGTCCTGGAGGAGAAAGAGCACGGCCATTGAGAAGTCGTTACAGACTGCAAAAACGTCTCTAATCCGGAATCTGGAATCGAAGCGGCCGGAAGAGGCTGAAAAGACACTTGACCGGATTGCGCCTCTTCTCAGGGCCTCGTCAGATGCCAGCACCTTCATGCTCACAGGGTCCGACTTCCTCGATTCTCTCCTTGCCGCATATCCACAAATACCGCAATCAATGCAGAAGAAGCTAGTCACGACAGCATATCTCGGTCTCACAGCTGCATTAGAAGGGCCAAAACCTAAATACTCGTTGCTTTCCGATCATTTGTATAGCCTGAAATCCAGCGAAGAGCAAGATCAAAAGAAAGAGCCCGGGAAGAAGACGTTGGTGGCTGATCTTGTCACAAACACGCCGTTGCTGGAGAAAATAAGAGAACAGGCTACTACTCCTGAAGCTGCAAGAGTAAAGAACACTGCAGCATCATTAAGCGCATTTCGGCAATCGGGTCTAGCTCGGCCAAAGAGGCTAATTCGACGAAAGGTAGATAAAGGCAAAGCCAACGCGGACCAAGATAGTTATGGACATGGAGCATTCACTGGTGAGATCCATGTTCATCGCATGAGTATGATCAGTCAAATACAGGATCTCTTCCCAGACCTTGGCGCGGGCTTCATTGTGAAGTGCTTGGACGAGTACAACGACGATCTTGAGCAGATTACTGCGCATCTCTTAGAAGACTCGCTGCCGCCGCACCTCTCCGAAGCAGATCGGAGCGAGAAGCTGTAAGCTTTTCCATTGTCATCATGCAATTCTGCCTCTAAACAGAATCACTAACGAGTACTAGGCCCACACCAGCTACGCCTTCACAACCACTGCCCCCGCCCAGATCAAGCCAACATATTCCGGAACGGCGCAATGTGTTTGATGGAGATGAGTTCGATCAGCTCGCAATTGACACATCCCGACTCCATATGGGCCGAAGAGGTCAAGACCTGAACGCTGACAAGATATTGTCTGACCGCAGTGAAGCGCCCGCCAAGTCAGCCATAATGGCAGCTCTGGCGGCCTTCGATTCAGACGACGACGAGCGTGATGACACATACGATGCGGAGGATGTTGGCGCATCTGTCGACACTGCCGCACCTGGGCCTGGTGAAGATGCTGACCTGGGCGACAAGAACGAAGAAGCTCTATTCCGCGCCTACACCATGTCACCTGAGCTTTTCGGTCGCGAGTCAGAGATAAGAAGGGGAAAAGCTCGAACAGCACTCAAGAGCGAGACGGGTATGACGGACGAGGCGATTGAAGGTTGGGCTATCATGATGGGACGCAATCCCAGGCAATTCCGGCGACTCGAAGCGAAGTTTTCCAACTTCCAGGGTCAACAACGGGAACTTCAATCAACAGCATGGCGGGATAGTCCTGCAGGATCTGGCGACGAGGGTAGTGGTGACGGGCAAGGTGGTCGTGGAGGCAGAGGTGGCGGCGGCAGAGGTAGAGGTAGAGGCCGCGGACGTGGTGGTGGAAGAGGTGGCGCTAGCGTCGCAGGTCCCGCTGATGATAAAGGCACGCAGATCTCGCGGCAACGAAAAGAGGCCAACAAGAGTTCGAATGCCAACCATAATCGTAAGGCTCAACGAGGGAAGAAGATGGCTCGAGCTGGGTTCCCAGCTAGCTGAAGGAATTGTGTCAATGCACAGATCCATGGTTGATAGATATGGTGCATGTCTTCCTGCACACCGCGTCTTGAGATACCCAGCAATAGTGCGATCATGATCGAGCGCTTGAACTAGAGAAACATGCACATTGTTTCATGGTCGATTATCACACAGTTTCTCTTGAAGTTTTGAATCCAAACAGTTATGTAAAGCAAAAAGTGTTGTAGCACTATCAGGAGACCTGATGGCGGCTGGAGCATTGGTTCTATCTAACAACCCCGCACTCTTACCTAAAAAGTTACGGGAGCCACGCCTACCCCTCATCAAACTCCCACCAACAAAAAAAAAGACATGTCTGACAAGCTCTCCGACGGGGAATCGACTGTAGGATGATTAGAACACGTTCGTTTGTTTTTGGATAGGTTTTAACATACACCCCGGTCTCCCGCGCTTGTAAATCTTGAAGACTTGACAAGCGGAAATCATGACCACTAGACCATCGAAGATGTTGCTATTAGCGTCACATGACGTAAGCAGATGGTTGTTTTGTGCGATGAATAGAGGGGAAAATTTTACATATATAGCCACCCAGTACTTCTACTACCGGTGATGTTTTATTTCCGATCAATCAGAGTGCGGGGTTTGTTGATGAATGGTCTTGTGATGCAATCCGGGCTTTCCGAAAGCCGGCCGGCCACCCAACCAACCAGTCAGGCAGCCAGATGGGGGACGCGAGGCCACGATGTGACATTAGTTAGCTGAGACCACAAACCTCGAGAACACATGGTTGCGCAGAAACGCTGGTATCAAACACAACGACAACATGTTGTAATTACAACAGTAAAAGACTTCTTTGAGCCTCTAATCTAAATCCTTTTTTTTTCCGTCCTAGAGGCGAACATTCGCCCCTTAACCCGCTTCTCCGCATGCGAAGACGCTGATTCGTCAGGCTTCCAGGCCCAGTTTGGAGGCAAGGGCTGCTTGCGCATTTCTATCCATTGAAAGTGTCGGGCTTTTTCTACAGCATCATCGACCTCCTACGCTGCGCATCGTATGTACCGTTTGCAAACGCCTAGTAGTGGTCGGCTCCATTACAACTTATATGGGTCCTTGATTGATGCATTCAATCACGATGCCATAGGATTCGTAAAATTCTTTTAGATACCCTATGTCAAAGCGCATCCTGTTCTACCCCAGGCATCTTCGTGAAATCGGGAATATCATACATATCCTCCATGGAAAGCCGATGCAAGACGTAGCGACACTGCTCAAAGTGGCCGCAAGTGCCCGTTGTACCTCTCCAACTGTTCCAGACACACCGCAGCAGCGACATACTTCCAGCTCTTCAAATTCCTGTAATTTTCCCAGCCAACGGTCTCTAGCGCTACCATAAAACATGCAACCGAGCGCGGCAGCGCTTCCGAATCAGCATCATCCTCCCCATCTGTGTCACCCTTTATGATACTCTTGATCATACTGTTAACGTCACGATTGAAGCGCTCTTGAACCTCCTGGTTGGCTTCGCGGATGTAGCGTGATGGCGCGCGCTCTTTCTTACCAAGGATATTACCACTGAACACCTCCAGCTCGGTGAGAGGCTGGCCGCGAGTCGGTCGAAGCGTATCCATGATTTCGAGCAGATTCTCCTCGTATGCTTCGCGGAGTTCTTCGGCGAAATCCCAATAGTGTTCCCATTGCACACCCTGAATTTCTCGGACGATATATCGCTCGAGCTTTTGCACCAAAGACTCACCAATCCTGGGACGACGCGTCTCAAAATTGTCCTTCAGACGTGCGAAAAACTTCTTCTCATCGATGTCGCGATACAGAACTCCGAGGGTCTTGTCGCTCCGATAGTACCGACTTCGTGCTTTGTCTGGGTCAAGCACACTTACGCTGTCAGGATCGTCAATGTCATCGCCCTCGAGCTCTTCAAGTTCGGTTGCACCCAATTCGTTGATAACTAGGTTTGACACGGGCGCCATAAAGTCCGGACGAATATGGTCAGCACCCCGCGGTATCGAAGCCATGTCGGCAGGAATTCCGGACTTGCTAAAGTCAACAGCGTCGGACGCGAGCTTAGCAAGAAGTTGACACTCTGTATCATGAGTCCCAACAGGCGCTTTGTCAGCGCGAATTTTATGCTTGTTCGAGATCTGACCTAATCGATCCATGTTCATGTATTCTATGAAGAAGTTGACGATATCATTGACCTCTACCGGACGGCCTAGATCTTTGGCTGGTGTCGATGGGTAATCCGCAGGCGGTACGGTGAAATCGGGAATGAGTCGCGGATCGAAGATGATGTGAAAAAGATCTCCATCGAGATCACCGCCACTCAGCTGCGAAGGCAGATCTCGTGGACCTTGTTGCGAGAAGACAACACAATTATGGAGCGCATGGAGGGGTGAGCTGTTTGGAACATCAACGGCGGTCACAAGCTGGACATCTCCTGGATGGAGTGCTGCAGAGGTGAAGATGCGCAGTCAGTGTCTGGATCACGTCCGTTTCGTACAGTCAAAACTTACCGGGTGCCCTGGTAATCACTACGCGATCACCGACGAGACGTTTCGTCTTCAATCCGCCATTCAGATCATAGTCTCGCGTCGCGATATAGACTTCCCCTTCGCGTAACGTGTTCGTCTCATCCATGATTCCGTAGAGAAGATAGCCTCGTTCTATAGGGATACGCGCGCGATATTTCATGCTCCTCAGATTTGCCATAGCTGCGACTTCTACAATATCGGTAAGGAACTTATCTTCGTGAAAGGATAGATTAATTTGATGCATCAGCTGGAACAACTTGGGGACCTTGGCGAATACGCCAGAGTGCGAGTATTCTGGCGAATGTTAGTACATTTCTTCATAGGGTGCCTTGGATTAGCTTCGAAATGACTCCGGTCTATGATGATGTATGTGCGTACTACACCGGATAACTTACCGAGGAAACTTGCAGCATTCAAAGGATGCTCTGTCATTCGCTTCAGGGTACTGACTGCTTCGTCTTGCACAGCCTTAAAGTTCCTTGCCGGAACACCAAGATCTTCTAGGATCTTGATGAACTGATGATTTAGAAACACTTGTAAGGGCTTGTAGGCAGCTCCGCACAGCTCGAGAGCTTGCCAAGTTTCATTGGCGATGTATTTTGTCATGCTCTTTCGAACATGCAACTGCTCGTCTGGAAGAGATTGGTCGAGCGACAAGACACCTTTAGCCCCTCGGTAGCGGATCTGCAGTATGGTCGGCCTGAGTCTTCTTCGATCCGGGGGTAAAGCCTTCCACACTTTGCGAATCAGTTCAAGGGATATCGTTCCGCAACCGTCGCTAAATGTCCGACCATTGCGCACAATGTCGTCTTTGGTTTCGGTGGCGAACGCGGTCGATGGAACTTGAACCGAAAATATGGTATCTACATGTTGGTATACAGAGTCAGTATATCTCTAACATGCATTTAGCACTGATGTGTTACTTGCCAGAAAATGCTTGCCCAATTCTAGCCGCACATTTAGCGCTACAATGGATGTGTGTAAAATCACCCAAGTCGCGAATGACATCTCTTGCGCGAACAGTGATACCGTTCTTCTCGAAAGGAGCCATGAACCAAGCTTGGTGAGTTCGAAGCGATGCGTGGGAAAAGCCGAGAAAGTGGAAAGTCCGCCCAGCGACTGGAATACCATCCTGAAGCACGCATTTGAAGCGTTCGTAGACCGTTTCCTGTGACGCTCGTGGGTCGTGAAATACCGACAACCCGTCCTCGTCGGCGAAGAACACACGCATGAAGTATTCGCTATGGGTGGCATACTTTCGCAAGATGCGATTCGAGGTACCCCAGTCAGGGCCACGCAGCAAGATACCTACATTTAACCTCAGTCACGTATTCGAAAATTCTGGGAACCACAGTAGGTAGAAAAGTCTATACCTGTGGGGGTGACCGTAGCCTTGTAAGTTGACACGAGATGTTGCTTGCTATGTTCAACACGCAAGTCCCGCGAAGTTACTTCGTGGAATTTGCTCTTTGCGATGCTTTCATTGAGAACATTCGTAAGAGTCTTGATCTCGAATTCGGCTGCCTCGACCCCTGGAGCAGGCGTAGGTATCTGATTCCCTAAGCAACGAACTGCGATTGCAGTGAGATCTTCACCATGCTGTCTCGCGATATTTTTCACGGCAGGTATGAGTTCGAACATCTTTAGCGGCGTGATTGTGCCCTCTAGCACGAGTGCTAATAGCTGATATCGGATCCCAAATTCGAAGGCCTCGCGAAGTTTGTTCTCGACAAACAAATACTCGGCTTCGATGCTGTTCGTCCGATTCGCGGGAATCATGGTCTTCCAACAGTGTGTGTCCAGTACTGAGAAGTCCTTGACGAAGTTCCAAGCGAACCTTGCGGTTTGGTGGTCAGGAAAGGCAATTTTGTACACCATGCATAAAGCAGAGTTCTTGTCATTCGCTTTGCTCAACTTGCAGAGCCTTTGCAGACGGAGAACCTTTTTCTGTGGCTTCATGTTCATCTTCGCTAGCAGGGAAGAAATGTCATTCGGCTCGTGCGATGCTTGCTGGCCAGTATACAGGTGCAGATCATCTGTAGACTGGATCTCGTAGAACTTCGGAGGTGACTTGAGGGTGAATGTGATCGTTTCGTGTCTGCCATTGTCGGCTGACGGAATTGTATGCTCTATGATCGCGTAGGGAATATCGATTCTGCAGTGCCAATTGAAATTTTCGGAGACACCTGCTTGGAGATATATCTGATCAGGTCAGCAGCTGTACCCCTGTCACGGCTGAGCTAGAAGAACAGGCTTACCACTAGAGCGCTCTTGCCAAACGTGATGAAACCATTCCTCTTATCCTTGAACTTCTGATCAAAAACGAGCTTGCCTAGGCGATCATAATCCCAAACACCTGTCATCAACGTATGAAAAGACAGTGTCGATCGTTTTAAAGGGCGCTCTAGCTTCAAGGTAGACGCCTGACTTCCCAGCTTCGATCTCTCAGCTTCTTCTCTTTCTTGCAATGACTTGACCTTGAGGGGATCCGGTTGACCAGGCCTATTACTCAGTTGAAACACAAGTCGCTGACCTTGAAATTCCAATGATTGAAGTGCTACGCGTCGTCCTCGACTGCCATAAAGTTGCAGAAATTTGTTGCCTTTAGTTGTGCTCGGTATGGTGAGAATGGCGAAGTGAGGCTTTCCATTATGACCCCCATATTTCTGGATGTCGAACGCGAGCACCTCTAGTTTGAGGAGTAGGTCTTTCAAGAATATCTTCAACTGGACATTATTGGCGTTCTTCGGAACCTATAATTACAAGATCTGGTTAGCTACCTGTTTACTATTTGCGCCCGATATTCGCTAGCCTAGTGCCGTGGCTGGGACGCTATTAGCCCTACCCCAGCGTCGTTACTTACCTCTGGAATATAGATATCCATCGCGAAGGCCTGCGGCGCCTCGACAAGCTGATCCGCAGAATACCGAAGGATATGTCTCTGTTTGTACCAGAAGTCGAGTAGAACTTAGGTACCGAAGCAAACAAGAAGATACAGCTCTCAGTGAGCTGGCCAATTAGGAAAGTGGGGATGGCGCTAACGACCCCGAGAGCCTGCGGACGCGTCCTCACGTGCGGGGTCACCTTCACTTTGGTTTTGGAGCAAGAAGGACTACCCGCTATGATCGTGTAGCTACGATACTGCTATAGGTAAAGCTGTGTTGATATCAAGTTAAGGGACGTCCGCCTGGTTGCCTAAGTCAATACGACCGTGCGATGGGTGCTTGCAGGACCTCGAGCTGCATGTGGCGTGGCACGATACGACAGGGCATTCTGCAGAACACATTGTGACAGGTCATCCTCAGGATCAAACATAACTGACCGGTTTATCTGCCTTTTTAGCCTAGAAGCAGCTCTCGGGTATTGAAAAACAGGCACCTTACGGCCTTCCCAGTCTGATCGCTACTCGTACAATGCAGCCATGCGCATTTGCACATACCCCCACGCCGTCACAGGCTCGTATTTCTTCGGATTCTTCTCATCCCAGCACCCTGGCAATGTATCGATGATAGTATCCATGTTCGGCGTCGCAAAAACAGGGATCGAATAACGATCTGGTACCACTACTTCACCAGCCTTGCCTCCCCCCTGAAGTGTTGGCGGCAATCCAACACGATGGACACTGCTCTTCCAACGATCATTACTCCATCTCGCCATCAGATCTCCAATGTTGACTAACACGGTGTCTTCGATGGGTTCCGCCGCGCGGAAAGTACTTGGTTCAACAGGATCTTGTACCTCCAGTCCTCCAACTTTGTCTTGGAAGAGCAGGGTCAAGGTGCCGAAATCCGAATGGGCGTTGATTCTGCTGCGTTCGTTATTGCGTAGCTGTTCGGCGTCAATAGAGGGGTAGTGTAGGAGCCGGAGTTGAAAGAGCGACTCTGAGTGTGTGGGGGAGAGACCTGGTTCAGGAACATCGAGGGCAATAGAGAGAGCATCCAAGATGCTGTGGATTAGACTAGCGCATTCAGTGAAGTAATTTTCCATAAATGCGCGGAAGCCTGGAAGCCTATCTTCTGGAAGCCAGATATTCGGTTGTGCTTCGTCATTCACGTTGCCAGATTCGTAAGATTCTTTATAGTCAGGTGTCTGAATCCCATTAGTATGCACTCTGAAGGCTGGTGATCAAAAGGACCTACCTCTCTCAGTTTGTTCAATTCATTAACATCATAAACTCCTTGACTAACCTTCTCCACACCCGGCGCCGAGTAGCCACGATGATGACTTCCTCCCGGTGGGTGAGGTGCCAACATCTTCGTTTCGAGTGGTAAATCGAAGAACTTTTTGGACCAGGCGAAGCATTCCTCTACCAACTTCTTCTTCACGCCACTAGATACGGGTGTACAGCGTTAGTATATGCCTCACATACAGTTTCTATAGAGATGCTTACTGATTTTTCAAATACACGAATCCGACCCCACGGAATGCATCATCAACTTCTTTGGCAATCCTCTTCTTATCGCTTTCTCCACCCTGGAAGAAAGCGCCAAAATCCACGACTGGTATCTCGCTCATGATCAAGAGGAAGTTTTGTTATCCTCTATGCACAATGTGTGACTTCTTGGAGGCAATGCAGACGAACAAAGGAGCAATGACAGTTCACAAACAGAGTGCAACGAGGCAGGTGCTGATTCACAGGTTGCTTCTTCTTTTGGTAGACAGGCACGGCAAGTACCAGGTAGGATAGGAGCGGGGGTGGGGTAATCGATAAGACGGATACATTCACTAAAATCTGACACTAGTGACGTATAGAGATAGAGTTGGTTCTTGGTGCAAGCTTCTGATTTGACATCTAACAAGCAACAATACAAAGAGATCTCTTGCCTAACATGTAATGCTAATGCGACGTCATCAGAAGAAACCAAATATCCATGCTATGCATACCAGTCATCCTATATCCAGCCTGCCGTTTCGTGTCGTCTCAATAATGCTTTCTCAGTTCATTCACCCCAATACCGTACTGCAGTACCCGATACCCTTTTTTCCAACCGAGTTGTCTCTCCCCACTAGGAAATCGTACCCAAACACCATCCTCCTTCTAAGACAATGGTCTCCAACCACATTGTATATTTACGACTCTCCAAACATATCTGCCACTCCTGCCAGGCCTGGAGAAGTTCCTCTGACTATAGTTGGTTGCTGATCTACGCTCATGTACTGCTCCATCATGGCCGTCCTAGGCTTGGCCTTTGGTCTCTGAATCTTGCCTTGCTCGTGAATACTGACACCTTTGATACTACTCAAGAGATCGAGCACGATGCTGCGTTGCATACGTTCGTCAGACCTGTTGGCGTTGCGAAGCTTTGCAAGTCGGCGATCGACACGGTATTGGTCACCCATGCCGGGTAAGGACAGGATGATCGAGCGCGGTATGTCTTCATCCAGGTGAATGATGCCGGCGATAAGGGAAGCAAGCTCTTTCTGACAATCCACAAAGTAGGGCTCGTGGAGGGATGTGATAGCTGACTTGAGTATGTCGTTGCAAAAGTAATCGCGGATGGGAGATTTTTCTTTGAACTGTAGAAGCAGGGTGCGCATCACACGGACGATGGTGACCACAGACCTGGTATCTCGAACACGGATAGTTGAGTTGCAGAAGAGGAGGATGGGTTCGAGAACTGCGGGAGTTGCGAGAATAAAGTCGCACATGGGCGGTGCGTTGGCTTCTTTCCGGCCGTGCTCATCGTGACGGGCAAATTCTACGATAGGGTTAGCTATTTTCTTATACAACTATGATCCGAATACGCCGTGCTCAAATCGTATTCGACCCACCAAAAGCACTCGCGATAAAAGCACCAACTGCGTTCACGAGCAATGAATGACTTACCCTGTCTCGAATCGAGCAGGACAGCGACAAGCGAGACAGACGAATATGTGAGCTGACGTAGTATGCTCTCCGTCTTCATCTCGTCCGTCAAGTTGTCATTGTCCCCTGACTCCGCCACTTGTCGGGCAACCTCATCCCACTCTCCAGATATCTTTCGATCAAGCTCTCTGAACAACCCCTGTATCATTGGTGGTAGGAAGTGTGGCCGTAACCGCGCTGGGCAACCTTCGATGAGATGGGTAGATACTGTCAGCAGAACAGATAGATGGTGTGCTGTCAAAGCTCCAGCATGACCGAATAGTGCTTGACTCAGCGGTCCTGGCAGGTCTTGTATGCCATAGAAGAAGTCTCGGAACCGTGTCAGTGAGTAAAGAATGTAGTAGGAGCTCTCCCTAATCTGCCGTACAGTGCCCCGTACTGTCGATGCGAAACCCTCATACGTGGACTTGGAGCCACTGACTCTGGCAAAGAAATCATCTCTGCTCTCTGTCGATATACCCGCTTGCCAGAACCGATCTGTCAATACTCTTCGAATAACCTGCTGTAATTCTACCGGTAAGTGTGACCAATTGCTTTCAATATCGTTGAATGCTTGCGCATGGCTCACAAGCTGAAGAAGATTGGGAAGCAGCACCGGTATAGTTTCAGCCCATAGTACCGCAGCGGTCTCATACGCAGCAGTACCATCGCGAAGCTTCTCCGTCGACGCTGCCAGTAGCGTCTTAGTAAGTCGCAGTGGCAGATGTTGGGAACGCTCAAGTATCGAAGCCTGCAATGCTTGGCCATCACTAGGCAGTTGTTGATCAGACCAGTCCTGAACGCCACGGAAGTTGTTCGCAGATAGAAACTCGGGTAATTGACCCATGCCCAACACGCCGCAGAAAGATTGGAATGAAGAGATAGCGTTGGTGAACTCATCATTGTGCCAAGCATCCTTGACGCTGTTGAGCATCTGCCTCATGCGCTCTTCTTGTGTGGCGCGCTCTAAAGTTGTACATCTATGTATGATGATGAAAAGGAAAGCGGAGTAAGCCATACGCTGGCGTTCGTCAGTCGTTGGGTCATTAATCATCTCATTGACCTTGGCCTCTAGTTGCTCGTAGACGTTCATAAAATCGTCAGCAAACTTCATCGCTAGTTTTTGCATCTCGAGACTGCATATGCGCTCGAGATCTTTGACAGAATCAGAGTACTGTGGGTAGCTCGTGTCATCGGCTAACCGTATTGTAAGCATGTACTCCAGGAAAGTAAGGGCGAAACCTGGCCGATCGCCCAGAGCTTTCGTTGAGAGTGTTGCCATCAAAGAAATTATCTTCCTTGCGACTTCAGGGTCTTCAAACTGAGCTTGCAAGATCTGCCTGCCCCACTGTTCGAGTGAATCTTCTAGGGTGTTGCGCGTCCGTTCATTGTCTTGTGCATCTTCGCCCTGCCCTTGCTGCCACTTCATGTATCCCTTGAGTGCGGCTTCGATGACAGTGACCTGCGCATCGACCTGAAGAACTTGCGGAGAATTCTTAGTGAAGGTTTGTCGTTGGAAAGTGGGTTGGCCATTGTACAGGTTTTGGAGCATGTTTGTTGCTTGAGCAAGGATATGCTCCATTGCCTCAACAGGCGTCTTGCGAACCAAGACTTCAATCACATCTGCGCAAAACCTGCGGTAGTTACCCAGAAAGGCATGGCGCTCAGGGATTGTATCAATGTCTTCGTTGAGAAACTGTAATGTGACGTCTTCAGTATCTTCCGGCAACGATTCGTATCGGATGAGTCGAGCGCAACATGTCTCGAGTAATCCTCCAACCATGGAGTTGACGACATCAGAGTCTCGCACAATGCTCGATCGTAGCAACTTGGTCCAACAATGAAGGACAGGTATGGAGACGACAAGACTCGGGTTGCGCATAATGTCGTATAGGAAACCAAACATGCCCGCTAGATCGCTGCCATCGGGTATCGACTGGGGTTTTTGTTCGATGAAGAGTCCAAGACTATTTGCCAACTACCATCATTAGCAAGCATTACAAATAGGAAGAGCAACTGGAGTCGTACTTCTGAAAGTCTCTTGCAGAGCATATATTTCTGATCATCTATGTCATTCACATCCATGTCCGTGAGTGTCCAATTGTATACTTCTCGCAGGAGTGAAACACTGCCAGGTGTGAACATGGGGCATACAAGCTCTACAAACTCGTCGTCGTGTAGGTGGGTTCGGTTGTAGATGGCTTGGAGAGTCTCGACGGCGGCCTATTTGTGTCAGCAGCTGTGCATATTGTGGGCAGCTAGACGTGACTTACGATTTGCATCTCCACGGCTGGGGTAGCCAGCGCCTTACAGACGGCCTCGATGACTTGTGTCGCAGCAATGGCCTTGGGCATAATCCATGGCATAGCCGCCTTTAGCGCATGCATAGTCTTGATCGCGTTCGCTTTAACAGCCTCTTGATTCTGGTAATCCTGTCCCAAGCACCATCCCAAATTATCGCATAGCCTTCTCAGCCACCCTTCGTCCCCACACCGCACTTCAAGACTCTTCTCGCGTGTAGGGAGTTGTTCTTGTATGACAGAGAGCGGTGTGAAAATCTCGACACATGCTCGTCCCAAGTCGCTTCCTCGAAGGCCTGCCGTAGCGTCTTCACGGTTGAAAACCTCCTCGGAAAGCGTTTCCAAGATGTATAAGACGACAGCCTGGTGGTGCAGCGAAGTCGACCACAGTGAGACGAGCAGCCGGTCCATATCCAGCCACTCTGCACCCCAGCTGCGCTTCGCAACCTCTGTCCACAGCTGCGCGATCTTGTTCCTGATGAAGACGGGCTCGCTTTCGGACACATTCTGTGCAAGGTCGATCGCATAGCCCCTCAACACAGTTCCCTGGTCCATTGTGAGATCTTCCCAGCTGTACTTCATCGAGTACTCCAACATGGTAAGGCCATAGTAGCGGAGGGGCACGGGCTGCGAGCGATCAAGGGCGAGCGTGTGGCCATGGGAAGGCGCTTCGGGGTGCCGTTTTGCTTGCTCGAGGTATTCGGTTGCCTGTCGGCGGGTATCATTGGTCGAGTCTTTTGCGTAGATGGCCTGCAGCGCCTCTAGTATCTGGGACAGGTCCGAGTCTCCGTTGGCGCTGTGGTGTTGGTGTTGTGCTCCGTCGCCGCCATTTGTTTGCGGGGCTTGGTCTGCGCCAGCATTCATCTTGAGACGGCTTCTCTAGCCTGGGCCCGGGGGACGTAGGGTCGGGTGAGTCTATTCGTGAGCTGCCGCGGGTATTGTGGAAATGGCGTGTGTTTGTTATTCCGAGTCTCAGATTATTCGGGCGGCGGTTGCTGAAAGCGGAAGACGTAGAGGACAAGGATCGTGGGTCGAGAAGCTTTGGCGCCGATGTCTGGGACAAACCAAAGAAAGATGGCGGTGTAGCGTGTAAGCCCAGATTCTTTGACTTGCTGGCCCGAGACGTGGTGCACTGTGTCCCAACGGTTCAAAAAGGCGATTGAGGCTTATCTTCACGTCGCACGTTCCATGGACGCGTTTTGCAGGCTGCAGTCCCAAAGGCACGTCACGTCAACGCGATGTCAGCTGCTTTGCCGCCAGAACTAGGCTCGTCGCTTCCCAACTAGTCTTCATCGAATATCGCTATATACACGCTCAACACTACCGTAGATGCCCCCAAACGCCGTGACAAGATCAGAAAGTCGTACAACGCTCATGTTTACCCAAACGGATCATATGCACAAAAACTGCGCTGACTGCGTGACCTGAGCATCGGATGACATTGCATCACCGTGCGTTGGTCCGATTCCCCCACCACACCAAAACCCCCAGAAGCTCGAGACATTACATGACAACGCAAGTCTGCTTCTGGCACTGCTGAAGGTACCCTTCATCCTCTTCTGTGCCTAATGCGCTACCTGCCTTTCGCACGACACCTTTGACCGTGATGAGTTGATCGCCTTCTGCATGCCACCACCGCAGTGTCTGCTGCAATGCACCATTTGTCTCCTCAGATGCGATGGTCCACTTGCCGCCGCTGACTTCGACGCTGGTTTGTCCCGACGGAAAGTGGAACTCAGGGAGGTAACAGATCGTAGGGAATTCTTCTGCTGTCGAGCTTGGCGCAGCGAGCGCAAGCTTGAACGTGCAGTTCTTGAGATCAAACCCATAGGATGAGATGTCTCCGTGAACTGCAACAGGAGTAGGACGGATAAAAGCTTCTGCTGCGCGTAGACCACGGACATCGCCTTCATCCTTCTTGGAACTCATTCGTTCTGGCGTGATGGTCTTCTGCAGGTTGGAAGGACTGATGCTCAGGGTGTCGGTCGATTGCGCCCTTGAGTAAGTAGGTGAATTGGTGTCTAGTGATGCACGAGAGTCGGCTGGTGAGAAGGCACCGGCTGGTACAGCTTTGTCGTCTACTGAGTAGATGGACAAGTCCTCACCGTTCCAAAGATCGCCCCAGTAATGGCAGTTCTTGTCTTTGTCAGCCAGAATCCAGCTTTGTACAGAACACAAACTTACATTTGCAACGTATGTCCACAATGCGAAACCGTTAGCTTTACTGTCTTCAAGGGCAAAATGGTTCGCGTCCAGCGCTGCTATCTGGCTGCTGTAGTTGCCAGTCTTGTACGCGTATTTATCATCCATGTCATATGGAATGCCGATCTCTGTGAAGATGCAAGGATGAACTCCCATGTACTCTGTACCCTCGTCGCGGATTGCCTTGAGCTGGTGCGAGAAACAGTTCCTGATGGCATTCTCTCCAATCTTGATGGCGAACGCTGGCGTTAGATACTTCCCTCGCAGAACACCAAAAACGTCGACGTTCCATACGCGATTCCTGTACGTGGTTAGATGAAATATATCCGGGTTCGGTGTGATAGAACATACCATTTCTTAGTGATTAAAGTAATTCCATCGTAGAAGTGCGGTGAGAAGATCATGTTAGGATCGTCATCTTCTGTGCCCTTGACAGTCGGTGGTATCTCCAGTACTGGAGGCTGGAAGAACATTAGAGAGTCTGGGAATATCGACTTGACCATCTGGCTGTACGCGCGATAGTGCGGTAGCCAGTAGTGGTTCGTAAAGTACTCGTAATCAATCTTGGCTCCATTCTTAGGATCAATTCCGAAGTAGTCCTTCTTCAGAACAGTATCAGTCGCTGGGTCCCAGACACCGTGTTGCGCCCACAAGCACTCGCCCAACTTCCAGCCCGGATCGCGTTTCCAGCCGTATTTGGTGTCGTCGTAGTCTTTTGATAGCCACGCTATTGTGCCTTCGGGGTCTACCAATACCGAACCGCTCTTGTAGGGTCCTAAACCACCAAACTCCCAAGTTGCGATCTCGCAAGCTCTACCCGATCCGGTAAGTATCGCCTGCCAAGCAGTCGGTGAAGTACCCTTTTGCAGTTTCTGTTCACTGGGGATCTGGGTAATATCCTGGTAGCTGATGAGGCCTCTGTTGGGCTCATTCATGCTTTCCCATCCGATGACTGGATCATGCCATAAGTCATCGGCCTGTTGTATCCGCTTGGCGAGATGCTCGCATGCTCCGATATAGTGCTCCTGCAGATAGTCCTGGATATTCTTGCCGTCCATGATAGCCTTGGGCGCAAAATCCCTGCCACCAAAAAAGAGTGTCCACATGACTTGATTTACTAATCGTGTGTAGTTGGTAGTCCAGATCATCTTAGGGAATGTGGCAGGATCGGGGTATGTGTTGTGTACAAGGGCGGCTTCGGTAACGGCGAAGTGCTCGGGGTCCAGCCCGCAAGCATAGAGAGTCCACATGGGCGCACCAGAGCCTCCAGAGAAGCGTGACCACTGCGCGGTGTGTTAGAGAAATGGTAATCGAGTGTGCTAGAACACTACTTACGACATCCTGGTGGGGATCCATGAAGATGTAGAAGCCATATTCTTTTGCCTTGCGCAGTAGACAGATGGTGTGATCTATCCAGTCCTCGTCGTACTTTCCTGGACCCGCGTGCTCTATGGCTTCCCAAGTGAAGACATAGCGAATGGTGTTGTAGCCCCAACTACGTAAACGCGAGAAGTGGGTGGCCGAGTCTTCTAGGGAGAATGGCCGATTGACGAAGGAAACGTTATCGCCGTCGAAGAAGTTGTCCGGTATGTGTGATGGTTGATCTGGCTTTGCAGGGAACTTGGCGTCTGCCGCGCAGTTGATGCCGTGCAGGGTGACTTCGCGGTTCTGAGGATCGCGGAATATGCGACCGTCGATGCGTAGCCGAATAGAAGACATGGCTGGCCAAGATATATGCGGGGAGTGAATGAGAGGAAAAAGGGAAAAGGTGCGCCAGGCGAGTGTGAAGGGGAGCTAGATATGAGGTATGCGTCTCTCTAGTCCTGATGGCGTAGCGGCGGCGGCGTTCACGGGCGCGTCATCATCCATGCCCCTGCCCGCATTAGCGTCTGGGGCTCCAATGTTCGGGTGGCCAGTGCGCCGCCCCGGCTATCATGCGTCGCTGAGGACAAGTTGCAATTGTTTGAGTGAAAGACCAAATAAAGACACGACTCGCTCCTTCCATGAACTGACCGTCGCACTTGCCGCTGCCTCTCTGCGCGGACTCTTCTACGTCCTCACCACCATCCAACCTACCGTCACTCATTCATAGCAACCTCAACGCCAATCCGCCATGATACTCCGACTCTCCTCCATTGCCCTCGGGCTGCTCCCGCTCGCAAGCGCCCTCTCTGCCTCGGACATTCCCGCGGATACTCCCGTATCGCAGCTGATCAAGGACGCCGGTGTTCAACTCGCTACTGGCAACACCCAAGACGCTCTCCTCTACTTCGACGCTGCCATCACCCGCGATCCACGCAACTACCTCACCTACTTTAGGCGCGGCGCCGCTTACCTCCAGATCGGAAGAACAGCACAAGCGCAGCACGACTTCGATAAGGTGCTGGAACTGAAGCCTGGCTTCGAGGGCGCCTTGGTGCAGAGAGCCAAGATCAGAGCCAGAAAGGCCGACTGGGCTGCAGCACGGAAAGACTATGAAGCTGCTGGCAAGACGGATGACATCGCCCAGCTGGAAGAAGCACAGGGCGCTGCTATCGTGGCACAAGAAGCGGCGGATAAGGGTGATTGGGATTCGTGCATTTCAAATGCAGGCACCGCCATTGTAGTCGCAGGTGGCGCATACGACATTCGCAAGACAAGAGCACGCTGTCGCTTCGAAAAGGGCGAGGTCGTTGAAGGTATCAGTGACTTACAACATCTACTCCAGATCAACACCGGCGACATCGTACCCCATCTTCAGAGCTCCGCCATGGCTTTCTACTCGCTGGGTGAAACCGACAAAGGTCTCAAGCACATCGCACAATGTCTCCAATCGGATCCCGACTCGAAGGCTTGCATGAAGCTGCGCAGGAGAGAAAAGAACCTCGACAAGGATATCCAAAAGGTTCGCAAGTTCTTCGAGAAGCGCCAGTTCGCCACTGCCTCGAAACTCCTCATCGACCGTGGCGAAGAAGACCCTGGTCTACTGAAGGAGGTCAAGCAAGACTTCAAGGACTACACCGAACTAGGCTACATCTATGCCAACTCACCCAACGGTCTTTACCAAACCCTTGTAGAGATGACCTGTGAAGCCTACGTCGAGATGAACAACCTGAAGAAGGGCACGCCATACTGTACCGAAGCCCTACAACTCAACCCCAACTCGCTACATGGTCTTATCCACAAGGCCCAAGGCCAACTCGAAGCCGATGAATTCGAAGACTGTGTTCGTACACTAGACCATGCCAAAGAACACCACCAAAGCCAGAAGCTAGATGAGCTGCACAACAAAGCACATACACTGCTCAAGCGGTCGAAGACAAAGGACTACTACAAGGTCCTCGGCGTAACGCGTGATGCAGATGAACGCGAGATCAAGAAGGCATACCGCAAATTGAGCAAGGTCTACCACCCTGACAAGGCTTCAGCCAACAATATGACACCTGAAGATGCGCAGAAGAAGATGGCTGCCGTCAACGAAGCCTACGAAGTCCTCTCCGACCCTGAACTCAAGGAACGCTTTGACCGCGGTGACGACCCCAACAATAACGAGCAGCAACAAGGCAATCCCTTCCAGGGCTCGCCGTTCGGAGGCCAGCAGTTCATGTTCAGGCAAGGCGGTGGTTTCCCTGGCGGTGGTGGCAGCTTCAAGTTCCAGCAGGGTGGCGGATTTCCCGGCGGCTTCCCTGGTGGTTTTGGTTTCTAGACGACTATTGCTTAAGTATACGAATTGGAGTTTAGGAGCACGCAAAGCGGTCAATCAGTCACAAGGGTAGAATGTTCGGCGTTTTCAACTGTATGATATTGTTGCTTTGGTGGTAGTATTGAGTGATGAATTATGGTAGATAGTAAGTGAGAAGATACCTATTTCCTGTCGACTCAATCTCCTTCTTGCTTCTCTGCCGTATCCAGCAATGTGTCTTCCAGCCCCAGCTGTTCATAGCACGACTTGTATCTGAAGAAATCACCATGTGAAAGTGTTCGCTATGTCCCATATGTATCGTTCTTAATGCCAGGTACACCAAGTGACTTTTAGTGTCTGGCCGCACAACTCAGAACAAACGAGCTTCTTTACTTGGTCTCGCTATCAACACGGTATGAACCAAGATCCTCGATCCATGGTCTCTGTACGAAGTCGTCAGGCCTGTCTCGTGTCACAATGAGCTCGCGAGCGAGATCATTCACGAAATCAGGACAGGTTCCCTCGATCAAATCCGAAAGCCCATTCCATGTTGGTCCGGCACTGAACACCCAGAAGTCTACCATTAGACGTCGCGCTGGCGACCTGCCAGGCGTACCGGCGTAAATGATCTGTACCGCTCTAGTGCAGGGATACATCTTGCGGTCAATTTTTGAACGCATGATGGCAGCGATGATGGCACTTTTGAAGTCAGTATCCATCAGCTTTTCCCCCAGGACGTATAATTTAGCAAGGAGACTGAAACAATCGTCTTCCTTGCTACGTACAATCTTCCCGGTGTACAGCCATCCGCAACATGCCTCGAAAATCGTAAGCTCCACGTCGGACATATCGATAGGCTTTGTAGCATCAGTGCGCTACTCTGTTTTTATTACGTTCTTGAGCATTTCGGAACTTTTAATCAAGACGCCGGTATGTACGCGCAACAGCGAAGTCTTGTCACAGCCAACCTGAATGGGCACGACATCTTCTCTCAGGCTGTGGTATCGTTAGTATGCGGTATAGAGCACTGCCATATCTGATTTACCTGGGCATCTCAAAGTTCTCGGGTGGCGCCACTAGAACAATTGCAGCAGTGCTGCAAGTGGTGGCTGTTGCTGTCGACATCTCGTTGGATATAGGGACGGTAAAGTCTGTAAACTGAAGGGAGTGGTAGATGAGAAAGCTCAGAGGAGTGCTCCCAGTTTCGCTCGCTAATAAACGCGCCTTCACCTGGGTGATGTGAACTGTTTCTCGCCTAAGCGAAGGTGAACTGATGATGATTTCAATCTTTTGATTGTGCATCCGGTAGTCTCATCTTAACATTGTGTTTGCGTAGGTCCATCAAGCGCGTACACATACCATTAACGGTTGTTCTCAAGTTCCTTCATCAGCATGTAGTTATTGAAAGCCTTGTCGTGCAGCTGAGTATGGTATACATATGTGCCCCTTTCAAGCCTCCGTAATCCGTCTGATCCCCACCCACACGCTCAGAATCCATCTCGCCATTCTTCTACTCGACCACATCGCTCTTGAGGACAGCGACCTTTCGGTGATACAAGTGTCGTTGCGAGATCCATGGTTTTTTTTCGGGCAGAGGGGGCGATAATCGTTTTTCCAATATCGCAGGAAACAAGTCGTTGAGAAAGGGCCTATTGTCATCCTGGAGAAGGACCTTGCTATATCCCCAGGAAGAAACTATGCTATGAGCATAACTGTCAACAAGAAGACGTCTTGCAGTAGATTCCTCGGTCGTTCCATCGTAGATAATCTTGACAGTTCCCAGGCTTGGTACCACGTTTGTTCGACTTATGTCAGACATCATGGCTTGGATGACTGCATTCTGAAATTCGTAATCGATGATCTTCTCTCCTAGGACGTACATGTACGCGAGACACCGGAAGCTGCTTTCTGCTGGGGGGCCTGGGGGGCCTGGGGCGATGAAACCGGTGTACAGCCATTGACAGTATCTCTTGAAGATGTCGGGCTGCTCGTCAGATAGGTCAATCGGGCGAGACTCGGTCCTCCATTCTGGTTTTGTCGCGTTCTTGAAGAACTCAGAACTGCTGCTGATCAGACATTCATGTACGTGAATGACTTCGTTGCCAACCTGAACCACGATGGTTTCACCGGAGAGGCTAAGATATTAGCCACTGGAGCTTGGGCAGGCCTACGCACTCACTCACTCTGGTAGCTTGGGAGTAGGCGCGAGTGATTTGGCTACAGCTTGAGTCGCCATCGTGCACCCTACTGCCGATTAGATTTGATGTCGCTTGTATCTTGGTAGCGTCCCTGAATTTACGGTTTCGCTGCAAGCGTTTGAGGATTGAAAAAACTGTTAAGCGGACCGTGTGAGCAGGGTAGGTACTCAGATGTCGTGGAAGAGTTATCACCTGCGAGATGGTGCAAATTTACGATGAAGTAAAAGTGATGCACGGATACTGTGTCTCTAGTAGACTGACCACTAGGCTGCCGCTGCTGCTCTGATGAGAGGTGAAAGTGAGTCTGTTGTTCGGCTCAAGGAAGGAAGTCCCCTTCGCGGCGTCATAGTCACAGGATTCAAAACAAAGTGTATCCTCGACAAGATAGAACTCGAACGATGGGAAATAACAAAAACTCGATACCACGAGAACATTTGACTTTAAAGCACTAAAACGTTGAATATTGCAAAACTATTCTATCTGGGTATATATGCTTTCGTAACTCATCCTCCTCTAATCCCCTAACAGTATGACTCGTTTGTAACCTTGGTGATCACACCCTGGTTGATCAAGTCAATGTAGCTCCAGTACTCGCGCTGGGTACCCTCTCCATCCACCTTGGCGGTTGCGTAAGAGACTCCGTTCCAGAAGGCACCACCAGCCAAGTACTTGTTCCATGCGTAACGCTGAGTGTCGAAGATGGTCTTGCGGGTGTCCAGAGTGTTGTTGTACATGGCCTGCAGGGACCATTCGCCGACGAAAACCGGAAACTTTGTCTCCTGAGCAATGTATTGGGCTTGGCCGCACACGGCAGGGTTGACGTAGCCGGCGTATGTGCCGGCGGCGGCGAAGTAGTAGACGTGAGAGTCGAAGACAATGTTTTCAGATGCGTCATAGAAGGGTGCCCAGTAACTGGCGCCCATGAAGCAATCTTGAATCATCATAGGAATGCGCTTGTCGACCTTGGCGATCTTCTTGAGTACCCCACTGAAGTAAGTGTTGATCCAGTTCGTTCCGTTGATAGTTAGACCAGCAGCAGATCCGAAACCAGCGAAGTTGTCGGAAGCTTCGTTAATTGGTGCGATCGTGAAAGCGTTGACGTGGCCGCTCTGCTTGATGAAGTTAAGAACACCATCGACAGCCTGGAAAGAGTAGTCAAGGTTTGAAGAATTTTGGAACCAGGCCTGGTGGAAGAGTGCCTCGCCGATGTCGAGGTTGTTTACACCACCGGGAAGCGAGTGGAGACCGACGATGACTGAAAGAGCTTGTTAGCAATGGCACCACAATATGAGCCTAGGGTAAGTCGACTTACTGTGCATGCCGTATTTGTTGATGGCGTAGTCGGTGATGGTCTTGAGGAACTTTAATTGGTTGCCATGGTGAAGCTGAGAACCAGGAACTTCGATGAAGGCAGCATATGTGAGCGGAATACGGAGGGTGTTAACACCAACATTGGCAAGCTGGTCGATAGTGGTGGTGTTTATAAAAGAGGCATAACGCTCCTCGAAGACTGAAGCACACTTGCTACCGAGGTTCTGGCAGAGAGTCCATTCATCAGGAGCGCCATCGCCGCCCACCTCAGACCACCAGATAGGGTCGTGAGTTTGTTCCTTCTCCAGCCATCCACCTAGGTTGGCACCATTGGCCTTGAATGTCTTCCAGTTGATGAAGTTACCGCCGTTGACACCCTTGCCCCAGTTGATATCGTGGCTGTGGCGAATGGGGCTCAGATCGACAGCTGGGATGCTAAACGGGCACTGGTCGTGGAAAGGAACAGTGGCGCCGTGATTGGCACCATCAGTGTGGAGGTGGATACCCAGCGAGGAGAAGAGCTTGTTGATGTCGTTGGTGAGCAGGCCCAGGATGCTGCTGATCAAACCTGGGGTAGGAGCAGCAGTAGCACTGCTGGCCAAGACGGCAGCGGTGACGATAGCAGTAACGCGCATCTTGAATGAATCTAAGCAAAGAACGTGTAAGAATCAAGTCGATGGGATTTCAAGATGCTGATGGTTCTGGCAGATATAGGGCATGGCCAGTACTTATACAACGTCCTACTTTGGACGTAAATATTTCTTACCCGTCGTCTCTACTAGATTGTACTGGGCCGAGGCGATGTGCTCGGGTGTGTCACTGTCATGCAGGCACTGCTCGTACTCTTACTGGCCGAAGATGGCCGTGGCTAGAAGCAACGTGTAGCTCAGATGTGGAATCTTTGAGGCGCATCGCTAAGAGCGGTTCGACTATCGGAACCTTGGTGGATTGTAATGACAGAATCGAGAACGGCAGTTGAGAGAGCGATATGCGCCGGGTGTTCCTGCGGCGAATGCAGGGGCGACCGCGTACCTGCGTGCGCGCTAGAATATTACAACCACAGGCAATCCCTGTCGTTCCTTGGAGAAGATCTTGATCCTCTCGGGCGAGACTTCCTAGGCTTCAGGCCTAACTATAGTTCTCGGTGCGTTCTCCGACGCACTGGGGTCTATGGTAAGAGCAGAAGACGGGTGACATGTATTCAAGAACCGTTGTGTACAAGCAGTTCAGACTGACGAGCTTCAGGACTGCACATGATATGGCTGGCGAGAGAGTCTGTGAGAGCTTGAGCTCGACGTTGAGAGCGCCGGCTTGGCGCACGTGGTCAACTCCAGCGGCGTCTGGGGCACCAACGCAGTTTAGACGCAAGCCTTCCGTCACTGTTCCAGGCCCCTGGAACAGCACAGACACGAACATGCATGCGTACTCAAAGATAAGTGCGAAGATAAGTGCCGGCCTCTTTTCTGGACGTTGAGCTACAAACTTTGACACTAATGCTGCTGGACTGAAAAGAGCCCGGTCGTGATCTCTGTCCAGTAAAATTTCGGCACGACGACCACTCTGCTCTGCAATTCCTATCATGTTTCGAATTATGTGCCTAACAACAAAAGCCAATAGTCACAATGTGCAACTAAACATTCCGATGTCATGTTAATCAGTCGGGCCCCAAAACCCATGTAGGGATCATCCCAAAATGTTCGTCCGTCTTCACTAAACAGATCACAACGTCTCCATTCGGGTTCCCCGAATGACAAGGTGTGAAATCTCTTCTCGTAGAGTTCCATCATCGATACTCTACTCGGCCCGCAAATGGGGGAGCCTTAGAAGGCTTGATTTGATCTGTCATAAGATTTCTGGAACGTCCCATACCACCGGAGCTATCCAGAATAGCGGTTGCGCTATCCGTGGAAGTCCCACTGTCATCGCAAAGCTTGTTTCGGGCTCGGTGTAAGACATGGCGAAGGTCCGGGCTTGCGCCCTAGTCTATAGTTGTCTAGAACGGGCTGTGGGAAGATGCCGTTGATAGTGCATACCTACAGCTATTGGAAACATACTAAAGGCTGACTCGGGTGTTGAGTGATGAACTGCAAAGTACCAGATGTGTTTACTTCAGAAAAAAATCACCGCTTGTTATCGAAATATTGAAATATCCGGTAATGTTATTGATGCAGAAATACAGCATGCAGAGGTGAGTTTATCGGCAAGAGCTCCATTTCACAAGCCCTTTTCGTGTGTTCGTAATCGTACAAATAAGATATGTATTACGCTCTAGTCGATTGAGATGCACGAAGTCTGGCCAGGAAGGAAGATATAACGGAAGAGTACTCAATCCGCCTCGCCAAAGTCGCTATGCCCGGTCTCGGTTGCGTGCTGTATCGCACCCCGTTCTCCAGCTCCCTTCCAACCACACTTGTTGCACTTGATGTCGAACTTTTGTGTGTCAGTGAAATAATGTGCTTTCTGCAACTGCCCACAGAGTTCCCTGGCCGCTTCAAGAATTACGTCGTCCTTTGCGTCAAACAACTTGATATCTTGCGAGGGGTCTTGAGGCGACACACCGCGTGGCACAAGAGCAATGGTATCGTAGTGTATTCCAGAATACACGAGGATACACCGCCGTTGTTTGCCCTCATTAAACCTATCTACCCGGTTGTCTTGGACGTTGACGCTGGCGATCTCGATGTCGAACTCCTGAGACAGTATGCTGAGTTCGATTCCACCGCCCCACGAGTCAGAGTATGATATCCATTTGCAATACTCATCGGGAGAGCGCTGCAAGATGGCCTCGTTGTACTGCTCTGGATCTCGCTGTATAGCCTGCGCAACCATGGATCTGAGCTCGGTCATGGAATCAAGGGAGTCGGACAAGACAGCGCTACCAACTGCTCGAAACATGCAAGAGTTATCATCGGGCATGACTCGAAGAACCATGGTGCCACCACGGTCAGGTACCGGAACTTCGGGGGTGTCCTTGAGTGTAGAGTTCTGCTTCCGTTGGAGTGACAGCGGCGCGGCCTGAGATGTAGATGCTTGAAGTTCATGCTCTTGCTTACGCTCACTTGGATCGCCCGTAGCTTGTGCAATGACTATGATGGACGCGCCGTTTAGCTTGAGATCGATGTCTTTCAACAACGTCGACATGCCGTACAGCGAAGGATCGAGCGGTTGTGGCGGATGGTTCCATTTCAACTCGAACAGTGGTAGTTCCGTCTTTTCGCTGATAGAGGACAGAAGGTCTGAGACAGCGGCGTCATCGTTGAGTGATACTGTGTGAGTGCCGTTGGGCGCGCGTAACCGGATGCGGATGGGCATGTTGTGATGGGTTGGCTGGGATCACTTGGTACAGTTGGTATGCGTGAGCGGAGTAGTATCGAGCGTGAGTGAGGGAGCTTTGAGGGCGTGGCGCGAGATACCAGTTGACTGGTGGGGCGGCGATTTAGCGGTGGAGAGCTGTTAGATGGAAGCTGCGATGAGTGAGTGGGTGTATGGAGGGAGAACTTCACGATTGCGCAAACACGAAGGAAGCTTTGTTAGAAAAGAATCGTTTGTCAGCTACGGAAAGACGCTACAAAGGCGACAGTTGGCATGGAACCAGTGGCATGGCGTAAGTGAATGTTCCCGAATCATGGAGGTAGGCCGACCCGGGGATGGCAGGGGTCGGCGAACCGGCGAATCCAAACTTCCGCTCCAGCGTCGCGACTTCTACATTCACGACGCGACGACGACGCCATCTGGCGCAACAAGGATACCGCAACACGACGGCATCGACTGGATTATCGCAAACATGGCATCCGGACGCGCCCCAAGCTCGACTCCGGTGCCTACCACCGAGACGGCCGAGTCCGCTGGCGCAACGTCGACTGTCACGGCGCAGGAATGGGAGGCCATGTCAAACCTCCTCAAGAATGTATACGACTACAGGATCGACGAGTAAGTACTCTCACTACTTGCGCCATGTATTCCCTGGCTAATCAATGTGCAGTGGAACATATGATCCCACCAAGCTCTTCCAGCGCAAAGTAAACAAGCGCGCCGTGCCCGACTATTACGACATCATCAAGGAGCCCATGGCCCTGAGCACCATCAAGGCCAAGATCGCGCAGAGAGAATACAAAAATGTCTCCGAGTTCGTACGCGACTTGGCGCTCATTCCCCACAATGCGCAGGTGTACAATAGACAGGATTCGCAGGCATATGTGGATGCGCTCGAAGTCAAGAAGGTCATTGAACGGGAGTTGAAGAGGCTAGTGGATGACAAGATCGTTCCCGAAACAGTCGCTACCCTGCCGTTCCTTGGGGAGATTCCAGAACAAGACCCGCTGCTGCCAGAGGAGGAGGAAGAGGAAGAAGAGGACGATGACGAAGAAGAGCTCGAAGTGGATGAAGAAGAGGACGACGACGAGGAAGACGAAGGCAAACGCAAGAGGCGGCGTGGTCCGCGATCCACAGCAGCTATCACCAAGCGAGAAGGCGGCTCGAGAGCAGCAAAGGAGGACGCCAAGAACGACGACCCAGAATCACGAAAGAAGCGCGGGCGCCCGCCGCGGGTCGACACACCTATGGAAGCGCGAATCAAAACGATCATGAAAGCCATAAGGAAGCCTCGAAATCAGCTTAACAAGCTCATGGTCAGCGCATTCGAACGCGTTCCTGATAAGACGGTCATGCCTGAATACCACTCCGAGATCAAGAACCCAATGGCTATGGACATTCTCAAGCGCAAACTCAAGCGAAAGAAGTACAACTCGGTCGACCACTTTATGGTGGATGTGGAGCTCATGTTCGAAAACGCAAAGCAGTACAATGAGGAGGACAGTCAGATCTACAAGGACGCTGTGCATCTCCAAAAGGAGTCGCGCAAGGTTGCAAAGGCCGAGAAGGAAAGGCCTGACACCGACTACGTCATGGAAGAGGGACGTATTCCCATGCCTAGCGGCATTGTTCACAATGGCGAATTGTGGAAGGTTGGAGACTGGGTGCATATTCAGAACGCGAACGACCTCACAAAGCCAATTGTGGCCCAGATCTATCGTACCTGGCAAGACGCCAACGGCGGACAGTGGGTGAACGCCTGCTGGTACTACCGTCCAGAGCAGACCGTGCACCGTTTCGACCGGCACTTCTTCGAAAATGAGGTCGTCAAGACTGGCCAGTATCGAGACCATCGCATCGACGAGGTAGTGGACCGGTGTTTCGTCATGTTTATTACACGTTACAACAAAGGCCGTCCCCGCGACTTTCCTTCCGACAAGGAGATTTACGTCTGCGAAGCTCGATACAACGAAGAGAACCACAAGCTCAACAAGATCAAGACATGGGCCAGTTGTCTACCCGACGAGGTCCGCGACAAGGACTATGTTATGGATCTTTTCGATGCGCCTCGGAAATTGAAGAAGGTACCCAGCCCGATTGCGTACTTGCTCAAGGACGACCAGAAAGAGGACGACGATCTCCCAAAGCCGGAATGGGGTGCTGAAAATGCTCCTCCAAAGATTGGCGCTGTGCATCGTCGTCCGCGTGACCCCAAGGTAAGCGAAAAATGCTCTTTGTTACCATGAAGATCGATACTGATAGATCTTATAGGACTCACCACCACCTGAACCCACTCCACCGCCACCACCGACACCTCCACCTGCGCCTGTCATGCCCACCCCAAGTTTGCCCACGGCTTCGTCGCACGGTTACGAATCTTCAAGAAATTATCCCATTGCGCAAGCCCCGACCCTTACGCCAATGCCCGCTCCAACACCGCAACAGCACCATGCTGCACCAGCATACACGCCAACCCATGCGACACATTACCACACTCACTCTCAATCACCCGCTCCACATATGCACCAGCAGGCACCTCAGGCGCCTTCATACCAGCCCATCACGCCACATGTACCCTTCACGCCCCAACCAACTGCCCCCATGCAGGCCTTCCAGACGCCTCGCGCTGCGCCAGGCTATCAACAGCCATATCCTCAGCAATTGCCGCTCAACTATAAGGCTCCACAGCCTGTGGAGGTCTACGTCATGGCCGACCATGCAAACGCTAGTATACCGCTTGAGATCCGCGAGCAGTTTCAGCGCGACGAAAAGGGTCGTATCCTCTTCTTCACTGCGCCGCCGCTCAACGTGGAGCAACCGCTGACTAAAGATGGACGCGCGTTGGGACACTCGGCTCGCTACCTGGCCGCTAAAGCAAAGAAAGAGGCCCTGAAAGCCTCCAAGCGCAAAGCTGGAGAGGCCAATGTTGATGAGCGTGAGCAGGCAGCCAAAAAGGCTAAGGCTGATGAGGAGGGCAAGTTCAAGAAAGCTGTCTCCGAGCTCGGCACGAAAGCTTTAAGGGCGTTAGAAGACCAGCTCGCCATGACTACGAAGACTGATCTGGCGGGTCTCTTCAATGGGCAGACCGAGGAAGGCATTTCTAAAGTGCTCGATCAGCTCACTACTGCTCAGAAGATGGCCAGGCAGCAGGAGCTCGAGCGCGAGATGCATATTAAGGAGCGTGAGGAGAGCAGGAAAATAGCAGTCACCGGCATGACAGCACGACTGGAGGAGAAGTACTGAGGTACTGTGTACGATCCATTGTATTTGTGATATCCAGTGTACGGTTACAGAGAGATCATGGCGTTTTGCTGGCCAACAGTGGCTCAAGTACCACATGAGTATGTTCTAGGTACTGTTTACTGTCTTCAAATGAAATCTTTTTCTATTCGGAAATGGCATATCCTTCATTCTTGGTCTGATTCCCACAATCTTATGCGTTCACTAACTCCACAAGACGAGTTTTGGTCAACAACGACAAGTGTATCCCTTACAGGTCTCTCTTCGTACTTTCTCCATGTTTCCGGGCTTAGCGCCACGTCCTGGCCATAGTCTTTTGCCTGTCGTAAGAGATACTGCACGTCGGGCCACAGCTCTTCCACAGCTTGAAGCGGAGATCTCCAGTCCCCTCCAAAATCAGGATCTGCTCCATTTCTGATAAGAAACTTTACTCCAGGCAAGACATCGTCTCCATATCCCCGATAACCCGCTCTAGCTGCGTGCCACAACGCGGTCACAGGTTTTCCAGTATTGGGTACGCCATCAACGTAGGCACCGTGTTGGATAAGTACCCGAGCGAGGTCGTAGCGGTGGAAGTTTATCACCAAAGCAAGCGGTGTGACATCGCAAATTGCTTCGTTGGGATCCAGGTAACCATCCTGAATGACAGCGCGTAGAACTGAACAACTTCCTTCCTTCAGCACCTGAACGGCATCAATTTTCTCTAATCCCCTTCTGTTCCCGACGTTGTACTTGGGTGCTTCTAACACTCTCTTCATGAAGCCTTTGTCAGTATACCTTGCCACTTCCTTGGTCAATTGAGTCCAGCTGGACCTGTGTGGTCGCGCGGAAGGAAAGCATTTATCAAGTAGAATGTTTCCAGATTCCTTCGCACCTTTGCGGATCGCAGCAGTTAGTCCAGATCTCTTCACACGTTTGTGAATCGCATCGTTTCGGTAAGGCCAGAAGTGTTGGGACATCTTATCCGTTTCGAAATTGTGGGTTGAGAAGATATCTAAAATGGCTTTGACTATGTGCACTTGATCACATGATGCAGCTGCCTCTAGAGGGCTCGAAAGGCAAGAGCAGCTTTCTTTCAAACGATCTGGGTTGCCCGAAACGAGATCTAGGAGCTCTTGCAGTTTCCCTGTCGCGGCTAGTGCTGCGGGTAGGTCATCTGCAATATCTGGCTCTCGAATTTCAGAGTAGTCGTGCAGGAACAGGCGCCAGCGGAGTTGTTTGTAGTATACACTAGATAGAGCTGTGCAAATTTGTATCGTGTATTTTTTCCATAGATCATCCGCAAACTGACTCTTTTCAGGCTTCGGTAAAGCATTAACGAGTTTGCGCAGGTATTCGACTATCGGCAACGGCGCTTTCTGCCGTCGAAAGACTTCATGACTTATGATCGTGCCGCCATGCTGAGCAAAAAGCTTCTCAAATCTCGCATTATCTGTCGCGATGAAGATGTGGCGGTTCACTGGATTGGGTAGTCTGAGCTCATCTGTTGAGTACACGATGAGCGGTTGTCGTTTCAAGATCTCTTCTTGGATCTCATGGGCGAATAGCTCTGTGCGCATAAGTTGGAGTTACATTGTGGTGTTATCGAGACGTACTGCAGACAAGTCGGTAGTCTGATACGTACAACGGTCCTGTATCTCTAACAAAGAAGCCGATTATACGTTCGATTAGTTCTGTTGGAAGATCCAACAATTTCATGCTGTGCTGGTGCGCTGCTGCTGGATGGGGGGAGGAAGAATAATGCTAGTCAGCAGGACCTTATTAGTTGTAGAATCGGAAGATAATGTTGGCTAACTAACAACACTGACGTGATGGTGGGGCGCGTCTTGGGTTGCGCCACCTCAGTCTGTACGACCTCGGGGTTCTTGTTGAAGAACGCTTCATCCCTCATCTACGAAACGACGTTGCAAAATTTATGCTGTAGGATTATATCTTCAAACATCCAGTTCTTACTAGTGATTACTGAAACTATTAGTGAACCCAATAAAATTCAGTGCTCTTTACAGCGCCAAAAACGGGTGATCAACGACCCAGTGTTCACCACCATACTCAGACTCTGAGCCGTCTTCATGGCTACTAAAACCCGAATTTCTCAAACTTGTATACATCCCATAGATCGGGGCGTTTGAGATACTCCTTTCCGTGATCCCTTACTGCCTCAAGCAAGAAAAGACATTTGCTATATCCTGATGACATCGCAGCCGAAATCGCAGATATGCCGCCCTTCCCACAGGAATTGGGATCCGCGCCTTGATTGAGCAGAAACTCAACATCCTTTGTGTGCCCTTCATTCGACGCCAGCCACAGGATCGTATGCCCGTCTGGAGTGATACCGTCGATCGCTGCACCGTTTTCGATGAGGATATTCGCAATGTCGTATCGTCGTCTCTGAAGAGCGTACTGTAGTGGTGTTTTGTTAAAGTAGACTTTGTTTGGTCCGACGATACCATCTTTGAGTACTAAATATAGATTCATGAAGTCAGTATACGTCTCGTATAAAATTCATAAATGTGCACTTACGCATCTCCCACATTTCAGTTCTTCCTCTTCTGCACAGAGTCTTCATAGTTTGACTAGTAAGATCATAGAATCCGTTGGATCCCCCGTCAACATGGGCTACGAATCCGGGATGGTCGACCTCCAGAACACGATACAATAGGTCTATATTGCAGTATTCGATAGCATCGTTGACAAGCCAATTGCCCAGTTCATCGGGAGCAAACCTCGCGAAGAGCTCATTCTTGTCACGGAAGTCGAAAAGCAGGTTTCCAGCAACGTTCTTGTGTAAGCGTATGGCCATGCACAACGCCTTGCCAATCTTCTGGGCAGCATTCCGCATATCTTTCCATGATCCGGAGTCCCGCTTGCCCTTGACGTTTTCCACAAGATATTCTAGAATGCGTTCAAGGATGGTATACTGGTCCGCGACAATGGCAGCTTTAAGTGCACTTGGCAAGAGATCGTGAGTTTGTCTGAGTAGCAATGCCGGTGTAAGCATCGGCTTTTCGAAGAGCGCAATATCCCCAGATGCTGCAGAAATAGCGAGCATCATGTCCTTGAGAGAGCATGGTCGCTTCTCCTTGTTGACAATCTCGACTCCCTTTATGTAGGCACACAGGTATCTTGGCTCTATAGCCGTCGTACTTATGCACAGGACCATCACTCGCGCAGCGTAAAGTGCAGTGTCTGGTTCAGTTGCTTTGGCTAAACCCCGGACAAAGTCAACGACTTGGTTTTTTGTTGTTCGAGGGCTCATAGCGAACTTGTGAAGGATCTCGCCACCATACTTTTCGAAAAGACGAGCGGAGGAAGTGTTGTGCAAGAATTTGGCGAGGTTTGTGGGATCGATGGCTGCAAGGATCTGGTTTTTGATTGTATTTGCGAATGTTTCTGCTTCTTATTTGAATCGCTGAGCTTTACGTCGATGTATTGTACTTACTGCTGATGAGTCGATACCGTACGACACTTCGTTGCCCAACCTTCTTCGTAAGAGCCGCAATCACTTCCTCAAAAACCTCCAAGGGCAGATTCAATAGCGGCATCTCGGACTGTTCGCTAGGAAATACCGACTGTTCAGTTTCGTGCAAAGAACTTGTCGACGTTGTCTGGTGAAGGATACCTGTATGTCATCAGAGACTCAGGACAGGTACAGATTTAGTATGAGGTACAAGGCCTGCCCTGTGGGGCCTCAATCCAACTTCGCCTTCAGTTCATGATTCTTACTCTATAATTTTGTAAACAATCGCAATGACTTAGTCTCACTAACATAATGAGTGAATGAATAGGTAAAGGCAACTTCTTCGATCAGTGCAAGACGTTGAGCATTATGTCCCATAGACTCAGCGAATCTAGAAGGAACTCTAGATCTGAGTTACGCTACGTACAAGACCATGCATCAACGATAGTGTAATCATGCAGACATATTGTGACATCTCAACAAACGACCACGGGAAGTCAGTCATCCAAGAGCTCAGCATACTAGTATCAGCGCATGTTGTCCAGCATCGACATGAAATTTATATTACTTGTGTTCAACTTGACCAACGATCATCTGCCCATCTCTGTCAGTTAATCGTCAACACAATGTCCAAAGACGCTTCAACCCTTGAGCTTCCATCTTTTCGGCCACCAAAATAGTGAAGACAAACCAGAGTAAGTTTGATGGGCTTACCATTCAGCGCTTACTCACCGCGTCTGAGTCCATACCATCACAATTACTGTGATAGTGTGTAAGTTGTGGTCGGGCTGGTCAGATACAAAAGAGCCTTTCACTATTCATGAATGTTTTCTCTTCAGCGGAGAAAAGTTTGACAAGTATTATATGATTAGTGAGGACAATAGTGTAGAGCTCGTCTACAAATCGTAATGATCTCTCGTGTCTACGCCACCAGAGTGCAACAAACCGTATTGATGTTTATGGAGATCAAGAGCCTTATCAGGGTCAAGTATCCTCGGAAAGACATCAATTTCTCCAGCTTATATATTATCTTATTTTTGACAAGCTGTAACACGACAGTGGCGTCAAGCTCGATACAATGGTACACTCTTGACTCGACCATGGTCCACCACTATCGTATCAAATAGCGCTAACCACCTTCATTCAATGATACGCAAACATAATTACTGGTACAATGAAAGTCCGAAGTCCATTGATTGCGACTCATAGTCCAGAGAGTTTGGTTCATGCACGTATGATAGTACTACGAAGCTATTGCGCCGCTCGGTCGGCCTCCTCCAAAGCCTTTTCCGCGCTCACCTTGGCCACTATCTCAACTTCCGGCATGAGCAATGGGCTCGCATCCTCCACTACCTCAATATCACCATCCCACTTTAAGCGAGCGAGGGTCATGCCCTCGGGGCGGTTGGCGTCATCGTGCTCTGCGACAAGGATGAGGGTTCGATGAACTGAAGGCCTGAAAACACACTGCTGTGGATGCGCTGCACGTATGTCTTCCCAAGGTTTGTTTGAAGAATAGAAGTTGCCGAGCATCTGGAATCGAGAATCTCCTGATCTCATATTGAGCCATGACGGCTCGAGCATGGAGTTGATAGGTACAGCTTTGCAGAATTAGCTAACATGCAGGGCGTCTTATGTGAGCGTAATTATGAAGTACCTCTTTCGACTAAGCTATACCACCCGTACACTTTCTTGCGTGGCTCAGTCAGAGTCGTCGGGCTCTGCACTGTTGTGCCTTGGGAGGTTGTTGCGCCGACGCCTAGCTTATCACCGTCATTATCGTCGTCATTCCCGTACGGATCATCCCCGCCCCATTCTGCGGCTTCTTGTTCTTTCAAGTCGAGCCAATCTTGATTACCAATATCAATGTTTGCACCCCATGAGTCCGCCTCGACATTGCTGCAGCGTCCAACACCCACAATGTCTTCCTCGTCTTGGCTGGAGTTGAGCAGAACGACCACCACCCCGTTGCGACTAAAATCTTCTTGGTCGGCTACTATGAAGTATAGTGGATGGATGGTGTCGTCTTGATCGCGCAGGTGGATGAAACAGTCATACACGTCTCGTAAAGAGCGACCACTGAAGTCTGGCTGAGGGGCGAGTTTAGATCTCCCTGTACTAGTCTCTTCCGTGTTAATGCTTTCTTCAAGTTGCTGGCGAGCCGATACGTCTAAGGCAGGTGTGTAGAAGATAGCAAACTTGGTGCGAGACAAGCCGTCTAGCGTCGCGCGATGATGTTCCGCATTGGGAGCCTTCTTGGGAAGTGTTCTCGCAATGTCTTTAGTAGAAGACATGTTGTAGTGGGTAGTATTGCGCGTAGTTTGTTTTCCAGAGAGGAGTCGTCTCGGAAGAGGTAAATGAGCAGGTGAGAATGACCTACTAGTCGTCTTAGGCGGGCCACATCAGACGACCGCAAGTGGAGAAAGGGAAGGAACTTCAGCGGGGCGAGCTAAGAAACCAGAACCGGTTTGTTTGTCGTTACTCCGGCCCTAGTGTTAGATGCCTTGGAGTCGTGCATCCGTTGCTAACGCACGGTGTGGCGATAATAGCAAGTGGGGTAAATGTCAGTGACTGTCGTACAGAGCTCGGAAGGTACTACAGGAAAGCGCGTAGACGCAAATTATGATGTCAGAGGCTGCTTATGATGCAGATTCGCTCAGCTACGGACTGAGCCTCCCATCCGTGTGTAGAATTCGCCGTCTCGTTCCTTCTTACACTCCGACAACGCCACGCACTACTTTCAGGATGTCTTGTTTCCAATCAGGGCATCTGGCAGTGGAATCTCGGCGCTTATCGGTGTACAATGAGGTAAGTCGATCTTCGACTGCGTAGTAGGAAACTGCTTGTCTTTTCAGGGCACCGATTAAGTACGCTCATCAATCTTAGGTAAGATCTCTGTGGACATTTCTATATGTACCTGCAATCACGGCCAGGAAGTGCAACGTCTGTTCATAGCTACTATCGGCCTCGTAATCATGCAATCAATCGAGATGCTAAGGTGTGGGTCTTTGAATATACAAGTAAGCAGCCTTCCAGCAAGACCCGAGTTCGTGCCTCCAGTGTCAGCATGAACCTTTGCTTACCAGTGAGACCAGATGGTACATCTTAGACCAATACACTCGGGGAGTACAAATGGGGCAATTCCGGTCCTTCATGAATCCCAAGAAGCTTTTCAACTGATGTCTTCCAAATCCTTGACTGAACTCTGTCACCATTTCTCATCTCATGCAAATGGTTGGATCCACCATGCTTCAGTGTACACAAGTAAGAACATTCGCAACACTCAGTTGATCTACACAGTCAGTTGATCGATGGGGCCAACATGAGTATAAAGGATATGGCTTTGTTCTTGTTCAAACCTCACAGAAGCATTCTCAAGCTCTTTACTTAGTACGCAGCTATGCTATTCAAGACTCTTGTCGTTACCAGCCTCATAGGCTCTGGAATCGCCGCGCCTGGTATGATTTTCAATTGCGCAGACAACATGCAGGGTAACTATTTACCCCCTTGGGTACAAACTTAGCTCATCGTCGCTTAGACGTTTGCAACAACATGTGCTGGGGCGCTTACTGCACTAAGCCATCATTTGGAGCAACACTGAAGTATGATCGTTACGGAGGTACTGGCAAACGCGATAGTGATATTGGAAAAGCTCGCCAAAGGTCGGCTGGCTGTCTTCCTAGGCCCAACCGTTGCAGCGTAAGATTCTATCGATTCTGAAGCATGCAGATCAAGAACCATGTCCTGACTATTCGATAGACTGACGGCGGCAATCCGAGAGCTGGCGAGAACTGCGATGAGTATCCATTCGCAAGCACTTCTGACGCCGACAAGGGTGGGCAAGTTACCAAGTGTGTCATCAGCAGGCACAATAGCCGTTAGTCCAATTCACCCTAGAGCTGGGGTTCAACTATTCAACTAACGGGCTTCTCACATACAGGCCAAGGTCGCATTATCCAACAGTACTACGGAAGCTCTTGCAATAGTCAGCCATGCACATTCATTATCGGCTTCGGTAACCCGGCCGCAGCTGGCGTACAATACTGCCAGGCTTACAGTAATCCACACGGTAAATGCATCAACAACCAAATTGCTAAGATATACAAAAACGGGGCTCCCGATGTGCGTCCCACAACGAAGAAGCGCTCTGAGCTTGAACCTGTGGCCCAGTCTGCGCTGTTCCGGATGTCCAGTGGCATGGAAGTCTTGCTGCGTAAGTTCCCTCTTTTCTTCAGTGACATACGGTCAATTGTAAAAGTACTCATCTAAATATAGCAATTGACACCTTGCTCAATACCACATTCGTTCACCCAACTGCTCGCAACAGCACTATGAAGGCTTGGGTCGAAGACAATGACGAGGATGAAGATCACATCGATTGGATGTTTGTTGAGGACTTTGTCGCTACTAAACTTGACTGAAGCTGCTTCGGCACTTTCGCTCGACCTACCCGGGGTTTCTGCATTCTTGAAGAATTTCTACTCTCCTTTAAGCGATTGTCTATGTTGCGCTACGTAGGTGTCACTCATTCAACCGTTCGTCTCAACCATCTGTTACTCCTGGCCCTATATAGACCATCCTCATCTTACCGTAGCTGCAACCCTTTAATATACCACTATGAGATGCATTCGTAACGATGATCCTGTCTTGGTCAATCTCGATCTCGTTTTCATCCTCAGACGGCTCAGGGGAGGAAACCTTTTGTTCTAGTTTGCGACGTCCGGAACTCATCGGTAATTTTACGAGGTCAAGCAAAGAAAGTTTATCACTTCGGGTAAGACGCCTGCTAATTCGTTCCCTTTAGGCACAAGCACCATCTTTTTGTCCTTCGGTTTGGCTACTCTGCCACCTTTGGTCTCGTTCGAGACATCCTTCGTTACTTCCGTGGCGCTGAGTTTCTTTCAATTTTGGGGTCGACACTTATTTGCGTTCTTAGCCTCGGGCTCGGACTTGACACTGGACCTGAATTTACATGATAGCTTCATCCCTGTTCACTCTTTTGCCTCGTCCGTAATCCTTTCCCCAGCCGCATCTCTTGTGCACGTTCACATCAAGACTGTGTGAAGCCGGAGCCGCCTCTCTCAAGAGTCGGGTGCGTGTAGAGGCTGTAGCGGAAGCAAACTTCTGTGGCATGATGCTGTTTATTGATAGCTTTAGATTGCTGGGATGATCCAGGTGTGGGAACCGGGGTCGTATTGGCGGCGCGATATCCGTGCCTATTAGCTACTGCAAGCTGACCGTGCTGCAAGTTTTGATGAGTGACTTTGTAGTTCTGGTCCATCAGTAGGTATCCAGCCTTGTCTAGAGTTGACAGCCAGACGTGAGCAAAAAGGTCGAAAACAATGCCATGTTAAAGACTCAGTGATGTTGTACTATGATCACTGTGTCACTTCCATAGGATGCCTGTTTCGAGATGTCGGAAGTCGAAGCCAGTTTCATCGACGTAACAATCGTGGATATCATTATCCCTTTGTCCATGGGTTAGAAAGTCTTCAGCGTATGCAGAGCATTGGACGCATTGAATGCATAATCGCAGAGATACACCGGCTGCCATTAAAACAAATAAGTATTGAGGGTATAATACAAATGAAGATACATGTCACAATACTTCGTGTATCCTTGTTTGTCATGGTCGTGATAAAATGCGCCTTAGAACCAACCCAACGCGGTTAATTACAAAAACGCCAACAATACCGCAAGTCGTACGCTCGTTGTAAAGATATGCTAAGAGTCATGCAACGCTAAGTGAATCTAACCGGCAAATGCAAATCGCTTGAGGTTGAACATGGGTTTTCGGGGCGAGCACTCGCTTTCGGCTTCGCTGTCCGGCACAAGGAGGTCCTCACTTCCCTTCAATGATGATCTCCTTCTCTTCGCAGGCGTCATAGGAGGCGGTGAGCTCGCAGCTATGATTACGTCGGTTTCTGTAGCAGTCCAAGTAGAGTCTGCAAGCCCCACTCCACCATCCTTCTTGGACGGTGTTCCGGGGAGTATGGATTCAGCATCGAGCACGGCAGCGAATGTGGGTGTGATTTCTCGAGGTGATGGTGTAGGTTGCCATGCCTCAGCAGGTCGACGATTTGGACGGCTTTTGTTGGCTCGCGGTACACCCAGTGATGGCGAGGGACATTTGTAGGTGAACTTCGTCCGCAATTCACTCATCTGAGATGACATTGCAGTGCTGAAAACTGAATCGGGTTCCGGTGACGATGCTGGTGTGAGAGTACCGATAGTATCCTGAGATTGCGCAGTACTGCCTCTAGAGAAGACAGTCGACTGTGATTCGCTTCCTCCGCTAGACTGCGTGTCGCTGAAGACGCGTAGCTTTTTCTTGGATTGAGTCGCAGCTTCTTCTAGATCAGCCACCTCGACCATAACTTCCTGGATGGAGTCATCTGAGTAAAGCTCAAAATCCTGATCAGTTTTTCTCCTACTCTTCTTCGCTCGGTGTAATGTTGGGCTCGGCTCTGGTATGGAAGATTTGAAGAATTCACTACGGACGATGCCCTCGCCGCCTGCAGTAGGGGTATCGGAAACGGAATCGGAGCACAGTCGTTGTCTCTTAGAAGGATGCGGAACCGACCGCCGACCGGCCGTTGGATCAGTCATCGTACGACGGGGTGGTTGAGGCGCCGTACTCGGCGTTGGCGGATGCGGCCGCAAGCGTGAGATTGGGGCAGGTACTGCAGCCCATCCACTAGATTCTCGCTGCTGTTCCAATAGTACTTGCTGACTTGGTGATGGCGTGAACAAGTTTGGAGACAACTCCGCTAAAGGAGTACGCTTGGCTCTGAAGAACGAGTCGATAGGCTTCATACCTTTCGCATCCGGTGTCTGTACAACTGCTGAAGCCCTGCGAGAAGAGGCAAGAGGTATTCCGCTAGTTCTCCTATTACCCATGACGTTTATCGGAAGCTTCGTACGTGGGTATAGTTCACCCTTGGCAACACCCGTGGCGATATGTGAAGGTACTTCTTCTCCGATATAAGGCATGTCGGCAAGGTTGACACCCTCGTCGAGTGGCGTAAGATTGACCAGTTGTTTTGCGACTGGACAATAGACCCACTGGTAGAGGAAGGTCTTCTCTGCTTGATCAAATGACTCCATGAATCCAGCTGGCACCTTGAGCTTGCCGTCGAATTGAGCAGCCTTGACAAGACGGTCGACAGTCTTGTGCTTCCGCAGCATGCGGTGGGCAGTCTTGAGGCCCAGTCCACCAATGCCCGGTAGGTAGTCGCAACCACTCAGGATGCACATTCTTCGGAAATCGGCGTCGGACCAACCCACCAAGCTAACCTCCCTGCAGGCAGTAAAGTGATTTCTGTTGACCTCGATGCACTCTCCCCATTTGTCAAGCTTTGTTATCAGACATTTGACGCCAAAGACGAGCAGGTCCGAATCTTCGGATAAGACACCGTCGATGATGCCCTTCCGCTCCAGATATGCCAGTTGCGAATCAGCCTCGTAAGGAGCGACAACGTACTGGACATTGTTTCGCTTCAGCTCTTCGATGACCATGCGCGCCATCTCCGGCGTCACGTCAACGCTCTTCTGTAACTCCTGTTGCGCTTGTGCTGTCTTGCCAACTTCCAAAAGTTCGAGTCCAAGCCTCTTGCCCTCTTTTCTCCGCTCTCTTCGACCCTTCTCCGTGCCAGCTTTGCTCGGTAGGTTGTCTCCATCGAATACAAGGTAGGGTGTGACGCCGAAGTGGATAAGCATACGGACGCGGTGCATGACGAAGTCGACATATCTAGAACTAGGTTAGCATGTGAGCGTCACGTGTACGATGCATTCGGTGCATACTTGGTTGTCGGCTTCTCAAGCGCCAGTTCGATGGCACAGGCTGCGGTACCACGGTGCAGCCAACCATACGTATCTACGCCAATCGTCTTGCCGGCGTACTTTTTGAGGCTACATGGTTGCTGGACCGACTTCAGCAGTGGAAGAAGGCCTGTTCCAGGATTAGTATTGCAAGGTGGGTGATCGAATATACCAACCGGAGATGCCCATCTTGTACCCTTTGCCGCTCACGCGTCCGGTCTATACAACGGACTGAGACGCAGCAACTACCGCAACATGGTGGTATCGTGGGCAGGCAATAGGAGAAGGGAAGCTCTTGAACACTAGTACACAAAGGACAAGAGAGAAGGAAGCGCGTTCGCGATCCAAAGTGTGGAGCAGTCATTGATCGCGGGTACACGACATGACAGGAACGCGCCCCGCTAACACTTGCTCTAGTCCGCATCCGTGTCCTAGCGTGATTCCCGTCGCCGACTCGCCGATGGATATCCAAAATTTCTTACTCCCAACACCAGCACCAAACAAAGTATCAAACATTCAAAATGGTCAGCAATCGCCTCGACAAGGTGCACAAAAAGATCACCAAGAAGAAGGGCAAGAACCCTAATCTCCATGAAGGCAGCCGCGACACAAAGCGGTTACAGAGCGCAGCGCAGAGAGATGACAAGCTCAATCGCCTTACTAAAGTCCGAGAACACCAAAATCGCCCATACCGTATGCACACCGTTGCCAGTAGGTTGGCACGATATAACTAACGCGTGATAGTGCTGAGAGTCAAATCGTTCCAATCATATACCACAGAGCATGATTCACCACTCAGCGTATCAGAAATCCAGGCTATGATCGAGGACTACTTAGGTCGCGATGACGAAGAGCTGGCAAAACTGAAGGCAGAACGACGCCCGGGACGGCCACCAAGCACACGTCAAAATCTGTTGGAGATCAACCAGAAAACAGAGCAAGACGAGTATGCCTCTGGCTTCTGGGTACCGGACCTTGAGGATGTTATCAACCTGAGGAAGTTGAAGGAGTGGAACGGCCAGTGGGCGCAGCTTGCCACACTCAAATTCTCCAGGATCTCCAAGGGGGGTTTCAAGAAGGAGTCTAGCTTCCCACCAAAGGGCATGTCATGAGCGATGGAAATTGTTCTGAACGTGGCCTCGAAGGCTTATCAAAAGACCGATATGCCACGCTCTAGTAGTTTTATTGGGTGACAGGCGATTGCTTTTGGTTTTCGGGATCGCTGATGCTGGTACGGGAGGCGGCGGTTTCTGCGAGACTTCCTGGAGGTTTCCGCGCCTATCAACAGCTCTACGATCTTATTCCTGCGAACCTAGCATGTGCAGCCCGTATTCATGACATATGATCATGGGGGTGCGGATTCCATGACCCACTCGATTTCTGCGCATTATCAGATCGTGCGATGTCCTTCAAAAGCCTGTGTCGAGCAAGCACATAGCGACCACTTAATTATCGCCGACGTACCGATGGACTCTCTAGAGACTGCATTTGAAGACTGGTGCACATTTGGACTTGCAAAACAACCGATACAATTTCAGGAATGGCGAACGAATGACCCGGGACGAATTAAGAATTACACTCTAAGGAACATCGAACGTAATTCTTATCAAGCTACAGTTCCGTTCGGAGTTTCGGCAACATACATATACCCAAAGAAAACTACCTTACTGTGTCTTTTGAGACCTCCACTTTACCCATCCTATAACTGTATCCGATCTAATTATATTGTTGAAACGCGACATGCCAAACTTTCATTCCCTTATGCCCTTCCCTCAACAATGGGATGATCCTCGCGAAATCCTCAGTCTTACGAAATGCCATATGTGCCTCTACGTCCGGCCACCCGATAAATCCTGCAAACAGTTTTCCATCGACACCCTCACCCAGATTCTCATGCTGATGCGGCTCAACACTCCATCCACCAAAAACGCCTTTAGCTCCCGACTGCGGCATCTCAGCGGCCTGAGCGCGAAATTCGGAGAACTGGGAACTGTATTGGTCCTGGTGGTAGGCGGGGGGAAAGTAGGCGTTTATGCACTCAGTGACGGGCATAGTAAATGGGTTATCGGATGTAGAGTATTCAGCGGGGAACTTGACGTGGAACATCTCTGGACCGCTGGCTACAAGATTCTCCATAATGTTTGACAAGAAGGGTTGGTATCCCGGGGTGCGCTCGAAAGTTTTGTGGTCATCGATAGATTCCCAGTCTATAGTCGATCAGCGAGAAGATGATAGCGGTCAGCTGATCAGGGACATAATGGCTATCACATACCTACGAGCATCTGAACTGTATCCGGCTTCTCAGTCTGTCGACCCCAGTATAATGCCTTACAACCAGGCTGCTTGGCAATGGTATTCAAGGTTGATTGCCATGCTTCTTTCGCCTCGCCTGATGAAAGATCCAGACCGGGCTTCATATGCAAGTAAACAATTTCTGTGACGCTTTCGGACATCTTGTATTCGGGGATGTGACTGAAGACGATTATCTGAGTATAGTGCGGTGGGAGAGACTTCAGACCACAAGAGCAATGCCAATCAGAACTCGTGTATGTTGTATGGAGTTCAGGATAGTAACGAAGGAGAAAAGTATAAGAGAGATGATATTTCTCAGCGGTACCTGAGTATCATATGTTACGTGCGTATGGTAAGCCTTTTGTCCCACATTGACGTAGTGACAAGGTGCGAAGCGGGGTTGGCCAACGAAGTGGGAACTCAGACACCGTCGGCTCATTACATTTTTCCATGTCCGGGACATACCTAGGCAGTTGTCTACAGGCGAACAGGTTATGGCCAAAACACCGCTGTCAAGTAGAAGTTCCCACTTCAGAAATGGGGATACGGTCAGATAAAGAAGCCGCACAGTCTGCTTATGGGTGAGGGCTCCATCAATGGCCGATCGGACACCTTGATACCCCCGAATCACAGAACAAAAGCTTCAACTCGTACTCCAAGCTGATCGCTGACTTTGTGCATCTCCAACTACGCCTCAAGCACAAGTGCTAGTAAATACCTCAATCCAAGTCATGCGCAAAGGAGTGCATTCCCCATGTATCAGCCCCTGCGATCCCGACGCCGCGCATGTTCCGTACTCCAGTTTCCACTGTTCTTGTACACATATGGAACGCCTCCTTTTTTCAAGATTTGTCGGCATGACGCGCAGGCTATGGTGTTGCAGCTGGGACACTGCTCTGCAAACTTGAATAGTGGTCGGGTGCAATGCGCACAGGTGTGATGACCTTCAACTTTGTTCCACCAACGCCTGTGGTTGCAGTTGTCGAAACTTGTGTTACATTCGTTAGATTTTCTGCTTCGCTCTTTTTCTGCTTCTTGCTTTCTAATTCTTTCCTGTGCAACACGCTCTGCTTCTTCTTGGTCGGCTTTCCATCTTGCCTCCTGGGCTGCACGTTCCTTTCTCGCGCGTTCTGCAGATTTTCTTGCTTGCTCCGCTTGCTGTTGTCGAAACCTCTCTGCCGCTTCTTGGGCAGCCTTGTCCCGCTCAGCCTGTTGTCTTGCCTGCTCTTGGCGTCGAGCATCGTAGGCTCTTTCTCTGGCAAGCCGTTCCATGTTCGCCTTTCGAGCCTGCTCAGCCGCTATCCATTTCTCTTCTTGAGCCTTTCGCTGCGCCAGTTGCTCTTCGAGCTGCTTCAGTCGTGCTTTGGCTTTATCTAGTGGTATCTGCTTGATCCTGATAGCGTTGTTCGCATTGATGGAGGCCAACCTGATCTCGCTCTTCTCCTGATCGCTCAGTCTTTTGCTCAAGAATGCAAAAACATTCTAGGCGTATGGGACGTCGTTCGCTAGTCTTGTGCGATTAGCATCAATCGTAGCATTGAGGCGGTCGACTTCGGCATCGAGGGGCTTGATAGTATTCCGACACCATCGGATTTGCTCTTCATGGTATCTCTCAAATTCTAGCCACTCTCGTCGCTTTCTGTCGCTTTCTGCTTGCGCACGCGCTTCGTCCTGAGCTGTTGTGTCGGGGCGATGGGATGCTTGATACTTTGGTTGTTGGGTGGACGTAGGTTGAGGGCCAGATCGACTGCCAGATGATGGCGCCTTTGGCTGTGGTCGACTCCGATCATATTCGACTCTCTTGTCTACATCTCCTAGTATATCCCATGCTGCATTAATCTGCGCCTAGTGTTAACATTACACACGTACTAACGCGCTCCCTCCCTGTACCGATACTTACAAGCTGGGTCTTCGCAGTCGCGTGTTGAGATCCGATGTTTTTGTCTGGATGATGCAATCGTGCGAGACGACGATACGATGCCTTGATCTCGTCATGAAGTGCGGTTGGTAGCACCTCTAAGGTAACGTAGTAATCGTGTGTGGGTGCGGTGGGAGCCATCTTTCGTGTAGACTAGCTGTTATAGTGAGAGCCCTTGGAAGTCATAACATCCTAAAATGTCTGGTGCAGACAGATTGCGATTGAACGGAGACGTAATGCTAGAAACATTCAGCATTATAAGGAAATTGAGGCTGCAGCCTGGACGAGGCTGTGGTTTCTAAGCGCCGTGCCACTGCAACCCATTTGCAGACCGACAGAGAAAGTGAGAGTGAGAGTGAGAACGATTCGATGTCAGTCAATATCAACTAAACCGCAGCGAGAACCCATGATTTGCACTGCTCACTCCATCTATGCAAGATGTATTACATTTTCCTTTTCAATCCCATATGCATGCAATCGCTATCCAAACGTCCCAAATAACAATTACGCTTAATCATATACAATCATAATCCAACACCTGTATCGACAAACACATCTTTCAATTAACTTTAGTAGCCTTGATTCCACGATCGAGAAGCGCATCCTTGAGACCCTTGGCAACCTGTTTCCTCGTCCTGGCAGTCTGTCGCAAGCTATCGATGTTGTCATCAACCAGGTCACTTAGACGCGCAATCTCTTTGCCTGTTGTCGGGCTGCCTTCGGGCGTGTAGAATAAACCATAGCCCTTGCTGGGTGTAGGAGTAGCCTCAACGTCTGGAGTAAGAGCACGACGGTTCAGCTCGCTCAAGCTCATCTTGTTACGGTTGGTAGGTGGTGTAGCGTATGGTGTGTCAGCAATGCTGCGGCGTAGATCCGTGCCACGTGATCGCCGGGGAGTGCCGGCGTTGCGTGAGGAGGATGAGGAAGGACGGCTGGAGTCTGCGAGGCCGACCTTGCGCATCTGTGCCTCGAGGACGAGGATATCGTTGTTCTTCTGCTCAGCTAGGCTAGCCAGTCGAAGGACTGTCCTCTTCACAGCTTCCATAGATGGCACCGCCTTTGTGCTGCCGTTCTGGGCGTTGTGCGAAGCTAGACGTGAGCGCAAAACTGCGACGGCGTCTTCAGCCTTACGTAGCGATGTCAACAACTGGGCATAATCGTTACGCAGGGCTTTCTGCCCGTCCGCAAGCTCCTTCGGCAACGGCGCCTTGCGGAGTGCTTCTGCCTTCTCGGGATCTTTGCGATTGATGATCTGGCGGCGGATATCGTTAAGACGAGTCATCAGCTTGGCTTTGTCGTGAAGTAAGCGGGCGAGTTGTGTAAGCTTGAAGAGCACGTCTTGTACTCGTCCAGCATCAAGCTCTCGCTCAAGTTCGTCTTCGAGAGAACGTAAGGCTTGGATCTCACACAGGGTGAACTCCTCGAACCAAGAGCCATGAGCTCCTTCGTCTTGGACATCATCCAGCATACGTCGATCGATTGTGTGATCAGACCGAGGCTGTACGTGATATTGTGTGAATGACTTTATAGATCGCGCGTTCCAGCCAAGCGCATCGACCATGCCGTTGATGTCCTTGTAGATCAACTCGATCTGAGCGGCGTGGCCGGTCTTGCTAGGTGATTTGCCACCACGGTAGTTCTGGTATGCGACAAACTCCTCCAGGTTCCGGCTGGGTTCGATCGGCTGCGAAAGCTGTGCCCGCATCCGCTCATCTTCCTCATCTTCAAGATCCGAGAACTGTGGTTGTGGCGTCGGTGGTTTAGACCCAAGCATAGATGAGCTTAATGAAGCACCCGGTGCGACCAGAGGTTCTCTTCGAGGACGAGACGCTGAGCTTGAACGAGCTGGACTAGGCGAGCGAAGGTCTTGGGCGCGGTTCGCTGGGGGTGGGAAATTCGGTTTGGCAGGCACTACGGGCTTGGGACCCTTGGCTGGTTGCTGTCCAAATAGCGATGAGCCTCCAAACGATGGCTGGCTAACAGCGGATCTCGAAGGCTGTGAAAACAAGGAGGGCTGAGCGAGTGAAGCGCTGCTGCCAGACTGGGATGTGGCGCCGGATTTCATGGTAGGAGGAGTCGGTGCAGGAGGGAAGAAGCTCTTTGACTGATCTATCTTTTCCTGCAAGCTAAAGCCAGACGGCTTCGTAGGCTGCGACTTTGACGCGTTGTTTGGTGGATATGTTTCATCGACTTCTTCAACGTCATCCTCATCCTCATCCTCGTCAAAAGAGTCTTGCTCGTCCCCATCTTCATCCTCGTCGCTCTCCTCATTGTCGTCATCATCGTGGTCATCCTCATCTTCGTTGTCAATGGGAGATACATCGACGGAAGAACTGGGTGCTTCTACTTCAACACCAGGACTGCCAGCAAGAGGAGGCAGATCGTCGCTAGTCGACTTCGGTAGCTTCGTGTTGATGAAGTCCGGAGGTAGAGGCGCGTCGTCAACCTTGGATGGTTTAGCCTTGGTGAAATCTGGCGGTAAAGGTGCGTCATCTGCAGGGGTGGCGGCCTCTTGTGTAGGCGGTGCTGCTTTGGGGGTCGCACTCTCTCTTGCAGGAGTATCGCTGGGGAATAGTGGCTTCGACTTTGGCGGCGAGGCCGGAGTGGTTGAGACGTAATTTGGAGGAGCTTCACTCGCAGGGGTAGCTGGCGGCTTCATATCTGTCTTTCCTAGCACGTTGGCAAAGTCACTACCGAAGAATGAACCGTTGGCAGGAGCCGCAGGCTTCGCTGGATCGTCCTTGGCCGTGCCATCACTAGCAAAGGTAGTGCCGAGCTTGAAGCCACCTGCAAGGCCAAAGAGGCCTTGTGATGCTGGAGCTTGTGGGGTGGGTGTAGCCTCATCCCTCTTTCGGTCTGTATTCGCGTCGCTGTTATCAGATGCCTTGGACTCGAATGAGGCTGTGTTGAACGAAGACTTTTCTGGTTGTCCAAAGATTGAGCTGCTCTGCTGTGCGGGTGTGTTTGCCCAGGAGGGTAGTGAAGATCCAGTATTAGAGCCAACAGTCACAGTAGAGCCAAAGCTTGGCTCCGTCTTCAGACCCCCAAAGCCTGACTTTTGTTGCCCTTGTCCAAGCGATGCAAAACCTGAGCCTGTTTGCGCAGAATTGTTGCTTCCAAAGCTCGAGAAGGAACTCGATCCCCCAGCACCTCCAAACTTGGCAAAGCCAGATGAACCACCAGCAGCGGCCGCAAAGGGGTTGGACTTGGATTCTGAGGATTGTGCAGGTGCTCCCCATGGTGATGCTTTGTTTCCCATTCCGCCCGCTGCTCCAAAACCAGAGCCACCAGCAGCACCCACAGCGGACGGTGCTCCAAAGGCTGGCTGAGAAGGCTTACCGATTGCAGACGGTGTTCCAAAGGCTGACTGAGAAGGCTTACCAAATGACGAGGCAGAACCGAAGGCAGGTTGAGAGGGCGCACCAAAAGTTGGCTGAGAAGGCTTACCGATTGAAGACGGGGCGCCGAATGCAGGTTGTGCAGGTTTACCGAATGTTGGAGCAGGTAGACTCGTGGCAGCAGTGCCGAATCCAGGTGGTGTGGGCTTCATCAGAGCGGGAGTTGGTGTACTGAAGCCATTTCCGGTGTTGCCACCAAATGCAGGAATGCCCGACGTTCCTGGAGTTGCGGGTGTTCCCACGGACTTGCTGAAGGGGGTAGAAGTAGCGATGGGTAGTTTTGACGCAGGAGTAGAAGCCCTTGGAGTTGACGATGATGAATGTTTGGTAGCTTCGCTGTTGAAGATGAGACCAGGGTAGCGTTCGCCAGCCTCGATAGACTTGTTCCAGACAACCCACCAGGCTGAAAGAAGACCTTCGTGAGTAAGAGCCATGTATGCAGGCAGTGGCCACGGCGCCTCATTGATCTCTTCCAAGGCAGGGATAGGACGCAAGATTTTCTCCTTGCTAGACAGATCCAGTGCCTCACCAATAAAGACGCTATCGAGTTCGTCCTCTCCATAAGCCGTTCGCGGTACCTGAGCTTTCTTCGTGTCGTCGACACTGACAAGCATGAGCTCGTTGCAATTCTCCTGATGTGGAGAGATCTTGCTGCTGGTCGAGGCCAAGATCGCAATGGAATCTGCATGGGAGGAGGTGATGATGAGCATGTCGTCGAGATCGGGCTTCCAGTTTTGTAGGCGCGTGGACGAGATGCGTGCAGGCAGTTGGCGGCGTGGAGGTTCGAATGCCTCGGGCAGAGGATCCCAGGCCAGAGAATGATATGTGAAAGACCTCCAGTCTTTGGTAGATTGTATGACGCTGTATTTCTTGGGCTCGGGGCTGTCCTGGTCTTGGTTCTTGACGGAGTAGACAACCAGGAATTCTGCAGTTTTCAACCATGATACGCCCGTCGCCTCGTGGCTTTCATCCACGTCCGGAGGCCGAGGAATGACGCCCTTGAGCTCTCCATTGGCCATGTGTATAGCGCAGGTGCCGTCAGTGGAGCCAGAGACGACAGCCTTTCCGCGCGCGCTCCAAGCGGCGCAGATGACATCGTGCTCTAGAATCGTCCTTTTGGCACCGCTTCCCACGTCGCATATCTCGAGCTTACCGGAATCGAGGACGATAGCGAAGTACTGTTCAAACTCAGGAGAGGGGTTCGGGAGGAGTGCTCGAATAGTCGTGTCGGTTGCCAATTTGTTGTCTGCATCTCTTTTGCCTCGGCTGACAACATCCGCAACACCGTAGATAACCACACCGCCCTCAGCTTCATCGGACGTGACCAAAAAGTCTCCATCGGCGGAGAATGCGACATGGCGTAGGTTGGAAGTGGAGATGGTGATGTCGGGTGTGTAATCTGCCACTACATCAATGTCGCGGTTTTCGAGGCGCGGATCATCGGGTTGCTCGATGGCATCGGCGATGGTCTTGTTCTGGAAAGCTTTGCGCAAGGTGTCTGTGGATGTGATGACGAGGGCGTTGGGGCCGGCGGCAGCGAGAAGACCGGGTTTGGAGGCGACAGAGAGCAGGTTGGCGGAAGCGGGAGGCAGACTGTCGGTGGGCCATGGATGGGGCAGGATCTTGACCTTCTTGGGGCCTTGTTTGCCTTGGCTGAGGACTTTGAAGCCAAGATGCTGCGGAGTTGTCAGTCAGTGCTGTCGCATGTCGGTGTGGTGCAAGCTATAGCTACCTCAGTTTCGACCTCTGCCACCTCAGGCCCAGCCTCGACAGCCGGCGCGGGAATCTTAGACATTCTGCAAGACTTGCAGGCCGAACAGGTTCTGGCGCGTAGGAGGCTCGGCTTGGTGTCGCGCGTAGGAGTTCTCAGCTTATTCATATATGCATCGGAGAACGTGCGCGACCGCGCGTGAACAGGGTTGATGTGTTTTGGGAAAGAGCAAACAGGCCGCTATAGGCTAGGCGGAAGGCGTTCCAAAGAGTACAAGACTATTGAAACGGCGGTGATGTAAGGAGGATGTGCCTGGCGCTCTGGACAGTGAGCGACAAGCATGCGACCATTAGCTCGACACTTTGAAGCGACGCGCTTTGTTGTTCTGAGAAAGTTCCCGAGCTAGTGGAGCTGCATGGCCGCGCCAAGCCTACCTCCAAGCTCCAGGCACGACAGCTACGCAACCTCACCGTCGCCGCCGCCGCCTGCACAACCTCCCGGACCAGACTCGCGCCATCAACACACACACCAAGCTGCACGGCGTCTCTGCACCAAACACCCCCACGACTCCACCGGCAGCTTCGCAACAACACCATGGGCGGCTTCGACTTCTCCAACCACAACCGCAATGCGGCCCTACACGCCCAGGGCATCCCGCTGCCCAAGGCGACGAGCACAGGAACGACCATTGTCGGATGTCTCTTTGACGGCGGCGTGGTCATCGCAGCAGACACACGAGCCACCAGCGGCCCCATCGTAGCAGACAAGGTAGGCTCGTCCCTGCCAGAGACGCAGCAATCACCGTGGACATAGGTCTGACATGTGCTGCAGAACTGCGAGAAACTCCACTACATCTCCCCTCACATTTGGTGTGCCGGTGCCGGTACCGCCGCAGACACCGAGTTCACCACCGCCATCATCTCCTCCAACCTCGAACTCCACGCCCTCTCCACCGGCCGCAAGCCCCGCGTCGTTACCTGCATGACCATGTTGAAGCAGCACCTGTTCCGTCACCAAGGTCACATTGGCGCCTACCTCGTCATTGCAGGCGTCGACCCCACCGGCGCACATCTCTTCACCGTCCACGCCCACGGCTCCACCGACAAGCTGCCGTACGTCACCATGGGTTCGGGTTCATTGGCCGCCATGTCCGTCTTCGAGACACAGTGGAAGCAAAACCTGACAAGGGAGGAGGCCGTCACACTCTGCGCAAACGCCATCGAGGCAGGTATCTGGAACGATCTGGGTTCAGGTAGCAACGTGGACGTGGCGGTCATCACAGAGGAGAAGACCACATTGATGAGGAACTACAAGACACCAAACACCAGACAGCCCAAGCAGAGGAACTACAAGTTCCAGCGGGGAACTACGGCGGTGCTGAACGAGAAGATCATCACAAAGGAGGAGATCAGCAAATACGTTACCGTACATGAGCTCAAGGATGGCGATGTAGCTGCAACGGCCGAGACCATGGACATAGATTCGTAGGAGGTGCGTAGGTGACATGGCGTTACGAACATGAATGTGTACTATTACACCGAAACGGGGTTCAAGACGGACCACCTCAGCCGAATAGCTACAAGGCAATATGATGACGATCAATGAACATTTCAGACATGCAGAGCGAGTATCAAATGAAGACAATGTTCAGTCATGGCATCTTTGAAGTATTACGCTACCTAACAAAACAGAATGGATCCAAGGCCTTCATTGCAGGCAACATGTCGAGCATCTACGTCCTTTCCCATCGTGTACTCGTCGTCTATATTTTATATTGTCTAACGACACCTCTTCTCGACAATACCAGCACCATGCTCCTCGTACTCCTTCCTTGAAATCCACAGCTGGTGGAAGCTTCCCAGACTAGCCAGTATACTGCCGCCAATCCAAGCTGCGTACTTCCTCTCAACCACACTACCCGGTGCAATGAGCTTGTTCCTGGTGCTAGGGTAGATGGCATTGATTTCGTAGTTGAGGCGTTCGTTGAATTTGTAAAGGAGTGTTGAGCCACCCGTCACGACAATGTTGGAGAGGAGAAGAGGGCGCTGGTCTGCGTCCACTTGTTGGACTGCGGCTTGGACAAGTCTTGGAATCGTCTGCTCGGGCTTCGGCGCGGGCATGGTTTCGCTAGCGAGCGCGGCGCTGTGGTCAAAGAGGCCTTCAGCGGCACGGAACCTCTCGATTCCAAAGACTTGGTTCCAGCCGTCGGGCATCTCAAAGGGTCGACCAGGCATGCTCTTTGCGAGTTCTTCATTCGTGCTGAAGCGACCGGGGCCGGGCCAGACTTCTACAACCGACTCCTTGAAGGACGTGAGAATGCGCTCTTCTTCGTTCAGGCGGAACGAGTCGGTGGGTGGCGTCTCGAAGGTCTTGTAAGTTGCTTGGGCGGGTTGGCCGGCGTCGACGGGCGTTTTGCTCTTGACCATGTAGTGTGGTGTCAGTGGTACTTCGGGTTGGGCTTGCTTGAATGACGTTCGTATCTGGTCCGAAACAAAGTTTCCTGCCAAAGGCGATTTCTGTACGCCCTTTCGCAGCACCATGCCATCGAGTACAGGAGTGACCGATGTATGCGACGCGCCAACGTCAATGATGATACCTGACGCTTTTCCCGATGCAAAAGCAGCCAATACACCTGTCTTTTGTAGGAAGAAAGCTGGCGTGCCCCAGTCCTCCATGGCAATCTCAATGTACTTCTCCCGTGCTTTTGCGCTGTTCCAGCCTGGTTCTGTGACGAGTAGCGGGCTGTCTTCCAGAGGCTTCTCGTTGTTCTCTAACGCGTCCATGTCCACGTCCATACCCTCCTCGTTTTCGTTTTCGCCGTTTCCATCGTTCAGGCCGTTTTTCGTAGGGTCGGTCGCTTTTGCGCCGGTGAGTCGACTCGTAATCGCATACTCCCACAGCTTGGTCGCAGTATCCCAGTCCTCTACTATGCCATCCGAGCCCCAGTAATTCTTGATATCTAGGCCGCCGACCGGTGCATGTATCGCATTCTCGCCAAAGAGGTGTTCGCCTGAGGAAGTCTGGCCGTAGAAGGAAGGGCAGACGGATTTGGGCACATCCTCGCCGGCGAATCCAGCGCGTACGGTCGAGTATCCGGGGTCCAGAACGATCGCGGAGACCTCATCTACACACATCAATCAGTATGCGCTGTCCATGAAGCTTCGCAGAGCTTCACGTACCTCCAGCATATTCTCCCGCAGCTGGTGCGGTCGATGCGTTGGGGATGTTCATCGCGCGCGATTATCGGAGTGCGCAAATCGTGGTAAAAGTTTGATGGTATAGTCAGAGATTAATTGACGCGTGATTGTCTGTCTCTGGGACTGTTTGGGCGTTGTGGTTGGGGGGCCGGGTGCTGGTGTTGGAGCGTAGCTGTCGCCAGACGCGAACTCCAAAAGTTCAAGTCGAGGTTGCGGACCTGCCTGGCCTCTGTCACCGCACCTGTCCCCCGCGCCTCCACTTCGCATAAGTCAGCGACGCACATGCAGAGCCATTCAAACATCAGAAGATGAAAAGATAGTCTAGGTAATACAATGGTGCTCAATTTCATTCGCCAGCTCTACTCGCTGGACACCCTTGATACACGCTTCGTTGTTCCAGCCACCTCACCCCCGAAAGAGGCGCTCGAGGAGGCCAAACTTGATCCCGCGGGGCCCGTACCAGTCAAAGATGGTCGAAACGGGAGCAAGGACCCAGAAAACAGAAGCCATCCCCCACTATGGAACACGCCGGAATTCTACTTCTACTACGTGGTCATTCTGACTAGCGTCTTCTTTATGTTCAAGTTGGTGCTAGATGTGTCTCAAGGTTCGTACAGCATAGCAGAAAGAGGGTAGATCATTCTGACTGTTTGTAGAATCTCACCCAAACTATCCAAAGTTCGACCATCTATTGTCTGATGGTTGGATTCCTGGACGCAGAGTGGTATGTCACATCACTAGCTATCACATGCCATAGGCTGACTTTCCAGGACAACACTGACGCTCAATATGGCGGTTTCCGTCAGAACATTCCCTATCTTTTCATCGTTGTTGTGCTTCATCCTATCTTGCGCAAGGCCTATGATTCGTTCTGGAGGGCCGACACATATACTCAAGTCCGCTCTTCATCAGCCATTGGAGGTCTTACCATGGGCTTGACTCCCAGTGCTGCAGCAGATGCCCGCATGAACCAACGCGTTTCCTTCGACCTTCTCTTTGCCGCCGTTTTCCTTGCTGCTCTGCATGGTTTTTCTGCGTTCAAGATCCTTGCCATTCTATATGCTAACTACTGTATCGGAACCAAGCTTCCGCGGCAGTATGTACCAGCTGCCACATGGATCTTCAATGTAGGCACTTTGTTTGCGAACGAGTTCTCGGACGGATACTCATACGCCAATATCCTCGGGGTTTTCCTCCCATCAACTGTGTCCGAGAAAGGCGAGCCAACATCCAACTTTGGTCACACTCTGGACAGCTACGGCGGTCTGATACCCCGTTGGGAAGTCCTTTTCAACTTCACCATTCTTCGCTTGATAAGCTTCAATCTTGACTATTACTGGAGTCTGAACACCCGCACTAGTAGTCCCCTTGAAGTACTTTACCCACCCTTCCTTAGTTCGATATGGCTAATAACATCAAGAAGAAACAACTCGACCCTTCCAATCTCTCCGAGCGGGACCGAGTCACTATACCCGCTAAACCTACTGATTATACGTTCCGCAACTACTTCGCCTATGCCATGTACTCGCCCCTCTACCTCGCTGGGCCCATCATTACTTTCAACGACTACATCGCTCAATGCCGATACAAACCTCACAGCATCACTACCAAGCGAACCACCCTCTACCTTGTTCGTTTCATTGTTGTCTTGCTCACCATGGAAATCATGATTCATTACATGTACATGGTCGCCATCTTCCATGCCAGACCCGATTGGTCCCAGTACACACCAGCCCAGCTTAGTATGCTGGGTTTCTTCAACCTGAAGCACATTTGGCTCAAGCTTCTCATCCCATGGCGCTTTTTCCGTCTCTGGTCGCTGATGGATGGCATTGACCCTCCCGAGAACATGGTCAGATGCATGTCTGACAACTACTCCGTCATGTATTTCTGGCGTGGGTGGCACCGCAGCTTCAATAAGTGGAGTTTGAGATATCTCTATATCCCGCTGGGTGGTAACAGGGGCGAAGGCATGTGGGGCAAGGCAAGGTCAATTGGAAACTATCTCGCCGTGTTTACCTTTATAGCAATTTGGCACGACATTCAGCTTCGACTACTCATGTGGGGTTGGCTTGTCACGCTCTTCGTCCTCCCAGAGATTGTCGCTTCGTACATTTTCCCCGCGAGGAAGTGGAAAAGTAGCCCGGATGCGTATCGATGGCTATGCGGTGTTGGTGCTGTATTTGAGATCTTGATGCTCATGACAGCCAACCTCGTTGGCTTTGCGCTAGGAGTTGACGGCCTGAAGGACTTGGTTCGTGGCATTGTGGGGACATGGTCTGGCTGGATGTTCCTTGCTACGGCTTGTGGCGCGTTGTTCACCGGTGTGCAGTTTATGTTCGAATGGAGGGAGAAAGAGAAGAGGAGGGGAATCAAGATGAAGTGTTAGACTTCGGCGGTCTATTCGATTGGTTGTACAGATAGTGTTATTCGGGTTACCCTTCTAGTACTACTCTCGGCTTGTGATCACCGCAGCTGATGGTTCACATCTTTAGTGACATCTAGAGATATGCATAAGGCTCATGTTCTTCTCGACGTCTTCCCAGCTTACATAGTGATACAGTACTTCGCGTCGTCTCCCTTTCCTGACTCTTGGCATATGTTTGCTTCCCGTCACAGCACTCAGTACGTCTCACAAGGCAAGTAGCCTGGCTCCCGCTTGCTCACGTAGGACGGAAATGCAGGAAGCACCTTCGTTGTGAGCCCTGTTATAACTTTTCTGTCGCTTGGTCCCGCCTCGGTGTTTGACAAGCACTGCTGCTCAAAGTTTATGGTCGGTCACGGAGATATCATCGATCTCAAGGTCACATACAGTTGGTCAGCGACCGGACGCTTATACCTTCTCACTAGCTGTGCGAAAGACACACATGAACAGGTCGAGGTAGTCACGAGTACAAAATGAATAAGTAACTCCAGTGACACTGCAAGCATAAAGACAGCCTCAGATCATTTAGCTGGATTGTATTCTTCGATACTCAAAAAAAAACACTCAAATACTGTAAGTGAATTAGAGAGTAGCCAGTCTAGCCTTATTGAACTAGAGCGGTCGTGACTCTTGCATGTGCGAACAAGAAAGACCGGGCAAAAAAATGGCAAAAACAGAGTTTCGAACCCACGACGGGTGAATGTTTTCCAAAGATTGAGTAAGTGCAGTGTTGTGCGGGACTCGCGGTCACTTCTGGTAAAAGGCAAGAAATGAGTTCGTACAAATCCTCGCACTGCACATTAGCACTTCTCGAATATTGGATATATATACTGAGTAAAAGCCGTCGTTGACGCGTGCGAGGTCGGCGCCAGACGTCAACGCTAATGGAAGCGAGGGCCAGTGCAGGCGGCGAAACCCACGGTCTGCAATGAACACTGAAGAGCTGGGCCTGCGGTGTTGCCTGTGCGGTCGTCGCTCGAGTCGTGCGACTTGTTCCATTCGCGCAACTCTCGTGGTCCAACTTGTGGTCTTGTCGCGTCTCGAGTTGGCAGGTAGTCAACGCGCATTGAGGCACGGAAAGGGGTGGAGGAGGGGAGATGGTGTATGCCCCGCGCTTGATTTCTAGGAGGGTTGACAGCTTTGTGGCGGCACACGTGCCCCGTTATCAGGGTCGTTCTAGGCTGCAGGCCTACTTGTCCACATTTCAGTGCCCGCCGACGACGTTTATAGATCATCTAACAAGAGACGACACAGTCATTTGATCGCAACGTATGCGTGGTTCATCGATGCGCATCTAGAAACCCTCACTTTACCTGTGAATGATGCAGTCATGCCAGGCGTCGTCTCCAACTGGTTTCAAGTGCGTAACATCGTCTGGTCTAGCTCTTTGATCCTTTGTTCTTTTTCCTTGGGACTGCATCTTCCATCTGCAAGCTCAAAAATCTTCAGAATGCTATTATCCAGTCACGAATTGTGAGCGCGCGTACAAACGACAGACATCTCGATTCAGTGTGAGTATGTGACAGCATCACTCTTAGATTCTCGCCTGCAGTAGTCTTCATTCAAGTCGCGATGCATTCCACAACACATCACTTCCTCCGTACTGTATCCCCTATTATCTCTTCGGACCGATTTCATTCTGTTTTCACTTTTCAGCAACAGCCCACACAATCGATGGACTTACTGTCTTCTTGTTCTTCACGGACGAGAGACTAGTACCACACGCCAACGTCTCACTTCACCAAAGATTGATTGGAGCATTCACCGCAAATGGCAATACCAAAGACCCTTGCTTATAGCAGACATTTTACGTCCGCCACAGCACGATCGCATGCTCCCGAAGCTGTATCTGTGTACAAACGGATATGCAAACGTACAACCAAGTGGCCTGGCTTGGCGAATCTCGATTTCTGTCTTCATGTCGCTGTTCTTTATTTTTAATCCATACACATGTCTGTAAATATTCATGTATTGGCGTGTTGGCTGCGCTTCTTCATGACTTGATTCGATACGCAACTACATTTTTCAGCATCCTAGTCCTGAGAAGCTACGTGCTCGCCAGACAAGCTCTGAATTATGCTGCCTGTTCTGACCTAAATTGTTTCCTTCTCCACTTGGTCCTACTCGTTGAGATGTTTGTAGTTCTGCGCCTGAGGCAGTTTGATGTTTCATCCCATGTTCCTTACTCTAAGTCCAGTCCGCGTTTCACCCCGCATCTCCTCATTAAAGGCAGTCGCGACCATGATATCTGGTCCCTGCAGAAAGATCTTCTTCGCTGTTTGTCGTCATTGCCCCAATGGCGCTGGTGCAGCCCGAAAGACGCTAGCGTAGGCAGGTACGAGTACCGATACAGCGCATAGTCGTCAACATCACCTGCTGCGCTTCCTCTTTCACGCCGGATACAGTCTCTACCGTTGCCTTTGGCTCGTGGCTTCTCACAATCGACCCTCTTCCATTCCTTCAACTGCAGGCAGTCAGTCGCTCATTTCTCATACCTATACCTGCGCTGCGCTTCACTCACCAAATCTCACCCAAACACTCCACAACATTTCCACAAACAACACCTTTACGTTGTATATACAGCTCAGACATTCTATAACACTCGCTTCATCATCGCCATGAAGTCCATCGTTTTAGCGAGCGCTCTGGCAGCTGCAAGTCTTCTTGTGAGCTCTGCGAGCGGACGTCCTCTCTGTAAGTTGCGAGAGCGATTAGCAGCGCATCCTTTTCGTAACAAGCTATAGACCACAAACGTAAGCTCGTCACCGAGGTGGTATACGTCACCGAGACGATCGCCGAAGCTATTGTCTACGTCGACGAGGCGGGCGCGCCTTATTGGACCACAACTTCGACGGTACTCACCAGTTCTCCCTCTGTAACTGTAGCCACATCTACAGCCGAGGCAGTGCTTTCGAGTTCAGGTCCAGCTCCCTCACTTACCTCATTCGAATGGCCATCGTCTACACTCGTTTTACCTTCAGTGGAACCTACTGCTGTCGGTGCCCAGGATGCGACTACGACACAGGCGCCCCCTTCTACCACTTCCGAAGTACCATCTGCAGTGCCTGCTTCCACACAAGAGCCTGAGCCCGTACCTCAGCCATCAGCTCCAGCTGGTGATGTTCCTGTCGACAAGGCCGCTGCCGGTACCCTGCCTCTGGGCATAACTTGGGATGCCTACACTGGGTCCGCCAATTGCAAGAGTGCGGATCAACTCGCCAGTGAATTCAGTAAGATGAAGGACTACAAAGTGATCCGAATATATGGGATGGACTGCAACCAGATTCCGCTTGCAATTCAGAACGCCATCAAAAACGGTCAAAAGCTCATGGGCGGCGCATTTCTGGATACTAGCGGTGGCGGCGAAGACCTCGACCAGGTCATTCAGACCTACAAGAGCGCTATCGATCAGTATGCTGGCGGAAATTGGGATGTTCTCCAACTCTTCGCAGTCGAGAACGAGCGCGTCAACGAGCACAGAATGACATCCTCGCAAGTCGTTGACGCCATTGGTCGTGCTCGCACTCAGCTACAAAGCTTCGGTTACAACGGACTTGTGGGCGCAGTCGAGACTGCACCTGCTATGATGGATAATCCTGCTATCTGTGGTGCTGCAGATGTGGTCATGGTCAACATTCACGCCTTCTTCGACAGGAATACAAAGGCTCAGGATGCCGGTACGTTTGTCAAGAGCCAAGTTGAGCGTGTGAAATCTGCCTGCGATGACAAGCGTGTTGTCGTTACTGAGTCTGGTTGGCCTCGCGAAGGTAATGCCAATGGCGCGGCCATCCCCTCACCCGACAACCAGCGTATCGCTCTTGAATCGATCCGCTCCAACTTCAACAGCGACATGTTCCTTTTCAGCGCCTTTGACTCGGGCTGGAAGGCAGACTCTGCGTCAACTTTCAACTCTGAGCGTTATTGGGGTGTGATCGATTAGCCGTGCTGAATGGAGCTAGCACACATTGTTGGAAGGATATTGCGGATTGCATCTTGCGACTTGCATCTTGCGACATGCATCTTCCAACAAGCAAGTTTGCGCGCTCATCACTTTTGCCATTTTTCTTGCCGATGTACCTGCAGCCTAGTGCTACACAAGTGTGCGTGGAAGATCATTTCTGACGTTAACATCCTACGGGTATGGACACGAAAAACATGCGTCATGTAACATAGATAACATGATATCAAATGAATGAATGCTTCCGGATCAAGTTTTCTACCAGACTTGTGTGTGTCCTAACTGTACGATCCTGCCATTTATGGCTTTCGATGATGTAATACATAATGCTTCACGCGTGGAGCATAAAGACTCCAGATGTGGTATCTTTGTTCTTCTGCCTTCTGCTGACCTCCACAATTTCCATTGTCATATCAACCTGTCTAATACCCCAAATCTGTGGCCGTCTCTTCAAGTGCCTTGACAAGCCCATCTAGCGTCCCCTTGATCAACCCCCCATTAACCACGACTCTGAAGAACTTGCCCTTCTCCCCAGGGGCAAAGTCAATCATGAACCCTCTACTGATAAGTCTATTGGCAATCTCAGTCGTCGCCTTACTATTGGCGTCCACCTCATCCCCCAGGTTTCCTCCTTTGGCATAGTAAAAGCACACCTGCTGACACGGGAGCGGCTCCGGACTGATCGTCTTGAAGTTGCCGCTCTCCTTCAGTTTGCTCAGAAGATATTCTCCGTTCTCGTACCCACGGGCTACCAAGTCGCTGAAGTGCTGCGCACCGTAGTATTGAAGGGCCAGGAACATCTTGAGCGAGTCAGCGCGACGACCGCATTGAGGTGTCAGATCAGCAAGATCGTAGATGTCCGCTGCGTCAGTACCAGGTGCGTTGTGGAAAAGATAGCCAGCGGGTAGCGTAAGTGCGCGGTAGAAGGTGTTCATGTCGCGGCCGAGAAGGAATGAACACGTCATGGGCACGCCGAGCATTTTGTGCGGGTTGATGGTTATGCTGTCGGCGAGTTCAGCGCCCTTGAGGCGTGATTCGCGGTATTGGGCGTTGAAAACTACGCTTCCTCCCCAGCTGCCATCGATATGGAACCAGAGGTTTTGTTCTTTGCAGATCTTGCTGAGAGCGGTGAAGGGGTCAAAGGAGCCGAGGACGGTGGTTCCGGCTGTTGCGTTTAGGAAGAAGGGTGTTTCGCCTCGGTCTTTGCTTTCTCTTACACAGCGCTCGAATTCAGAGGGAATGATGCAGCCTCGATCGTCGACAGGGACGGAAATCACGTTCTTGGAACCGAGACCGAAGAGGTTGGCTGCTTTCTCAACCGAGTAGTGACCGTGGGCTGACGTGAAGATGGTGAATTTGCGGGATCCATTGCCATCAGTTTTGGTCTCGGGGTAAAGGTTGTTGCGGGCAATTACTATGGCAGCGCTGTTTGATGCACTGCCGCCTGGTTGGGAGATGCCTCCTGAAGTCGAGGAAGGAAGGCCAAACAGTGAGGCTAGATACTTTGTAGTGCGTTTTTCAACAAGTGTTAGCACAGGCGAGACTTGGTATACGTGTGACTGATGGTTGTTAGTCGTGCCGCCTTTATGAAATCCAAAGGACAAAACATACGTTGGTATTCAATACCGCCAATAACAGTTCGCTGACTACTCCCACAGCATTTGTACTTGCGTACAGCTTATCCAGGAACCCTTGGTCCCATGTGTTTACGGAGTACTTCAAAACACTTCCCACGAGCTTCACCAGCCCATCTTTACCGGCTCTTTCGTCCTTGATTTCCAGCTCTTCTTTGAGGATGGATTCGAGCTTCTTAGGTGGGTGATGCTCCACTAATGCGGTTCTAGGCCCGCCACCTTCGATCTTCAGTCCATGGCCTGTGTGTTTTGTCGCTGCGTCTTCGTCTGCAGAGCGAATAAAGGGTATTATCAGCTCTTGCACGGCGTCGAGAAGCTGTTCATGTCATTAGCAGGTATCTCTATAGCTGACCTTGAACTTTGATTGGTATGTGATGATGTGATCATGAGCCATGTGACTTCAGGCGATTTCGGAATATTGTCGGAATGCACTTCCGAAGTACGTACGTCTTTGACCTCGTCAGCGCGATTGAGTGGTTTTTCTTGCTGTGTGTGAGACATGTCGAGGTAAGTTTGCACAGGTTACGGGAAGGTGCACGCGTTTTGTCAAGGACGTGGGTTGTGTCAAAGTATTGAGTTGTGTCGGTATTTAGATGTAAGATGACTGTAAAAGAAGTCACAGTCTACGAGTAGGATTGCTAAGAGATCGGCGTTATCGCCGACTTGGAATAATGACGAACATGGAGTCATCGATTGTGTCTACTCGGGGTATAAGCCCACATTCCTAACGCGAAAAGGTTCTCATGCAAATAAGCCACTAAAAGGTATCTAGAGTCGTCGAATCAGAAAAATGCGTACTCAGGACCCACCCTGCTTGAAAAACGCCGTTTTTACATGCCCATATGTTCAGGAACCGTGCTAAACATAGAAAATCCTTGTACGGAATCTTGGTGAGACTGTTATTGCGCCGCAAGACTCTTTGCCTTGCTACTTCCACTGCTGCTTGTTGTTTGGCTCCCCTTCTTCGGCTTCTTGCCATCCTTCGCTTGTGCGGCCTTGGCAGCTGCGTGCTTTTGCCGTGCCAATTCGATGGCGGTCAAGTGTCTTCCCTGTCGATGGTTTTGTGGTGGTGTCGCATCGCCATTTGATTCTGGGAAGCTTTGGAAACCATCGTTACCGGCTGTGTAACGCGATTGTGTGACCCAATCCCCGCGTTTGCGTTTGTATAGATCCATGCGCCAGTTTCGCCAGACTGCGCGGCCTACGAAGGATTCGCGTAGCGAGTTCTCATTCTCGGCTAGCTCTTCAGCAATGCGCTCGCGGATAAAGGCAAGGCCAGCTGTACCGTGCCATATGGCGTCGATGACGTGAGACGCGGCAGGATCGAGTGCAAGCTCACCAATCTTTCCATAGAACTGTTGTATCATCTTTCGTCGGAAGATGACGGACGCATTCTTAGACATCAAGGCTGCTTGCAGCGTCCGCGATGCTGTAGAGTCCCGGGCAAGCTGAACGGCGAGTTCAGGAGAAAGATTGGCGAGGGAATCAAAAACAAGCTGACCAAGAGGTCCATCCACCGTCATCATGGTTTGTGCCAACAGTGAACCGTGTACCTTTTCTGGCGAATGCTCGTGTTTAGCACGGGGCTTTCCATCCTCCTCACTGAGCTTGAGGATACGTGTGACTTCGAAGCCGTTGGAGCCAGCATATGCAGTCTCGAGCTGAGCTTTGATAGGCGAGCAGTCAATCTCTCGAGCCACGCATCGCTCGATGAGGGTCTTGATAACTCCTGTCCGACCGCGTTCCACCAGACTGGGGATTTGGTCCACGATCTGGCGCATAGCCTCTTCTAGGTCGTCCTTTCCAAGTCGTTCCAGGATCTTTCCAACCACATAGGCCGCAATCTCATTGCGTGCTAGCGTACCCATTCGCTCCTTGAAGAATTCTCCGTAGATGGCCTTGAAGACCTTTCCGGGCGCATTCTCGATGATGACTTCCAGTAGTCGGGAACCGATAGTGTCGTACACCAGCCCGTTGATCAAGATGGCACTTTCCGTTCCCTCGGCGATAGGATTGTCGGGCAGGAGTCGGTGGATGATGGACTTTTCATCCTTGGCCCGCGACTTGCCAAAGTGGGAAAGTTCCAGCTTGAGCAATAGTTGTAGGGTGGGACTACCGAGTGGGTGTGTGGTAAGAGTGCGGAGGTAGTGCGACTCGATACCGGAGACACTCTCGGTAATGACCTTCTCCAGAGCTTCCGAAAAGCTTTCAGGGACAGCTCTCTCTTCCAACAAGCGTTCCTGCTCTTTCTCCGCGCCTGAAACGGTGACTTTCTCCTTCTTCTTGCTCTGCATGGCGGATTTGTTCTGTTTTTCTAGCGGAGCGCCCGACAAGATGACTAACAGCACGCGCAGTACATGCGACGCATATTTGTCCGTCATCAAGAAGCCCATGTAACCTTCCAGCTCGCCCAGCGTGTATAAGAACAGATTCTCCATGGAAACGAGGACTTGATCGGGGTCAGAAGACGGCGGCGTTTGAGGTTTTTCGGGTTTGATAGAAGTCTCGTGGGTGACGACAGGCGCAGCTTGTATGAAGAGGGCTTCGCAGCAGTGAGAGGCAAATCGGTTCTGGACGAGGTTGAGGAAGCTGCGATGTGTTAGCATGTTGAATGCGGAAAGAGCGAGGGCGCACATACTGGCCACTGAACTTCTGGAACAGGCCCTTGAGCTGGTCTGGCGAGGAGAGAAGAATGAGGCGCTCGAGCAGGCGCGACGTCTGGCTGTTGGCCATCTTCAGCTCCTTTCCGTCGGCCTCCTTCCAGACGCTGGCGAGGAAAATGTCGCGGTCTTCCGAGGTCTCGAATTGGTTCAGCTCGAGCATCTCGTCAGCCTTCTTGAAGTATTCCTGCTCGTGCTCGTCGAGCATTCCATAGAAGGGCGTCGCATCCGGGCGGACGACGTCTTGTTCGGCGACATGCTGCGCAGGGTTTTCAGCTTCGAGCTGGTCGATGTCTTCTTTCTTGACCCGCTTTGCGCTCGCTTCGTCGTCGACGTCCCTCTTGCGCTTCTTGTGCTCCTCGCGGCGGCCGCGTTTCTTGTGTTCCTTGGGCATGGCGGCTGGCGATGACGGCAGCGGCGCAACACAAAAAAAGTTCGCAGCGGTCGGCTATTCGGCGGGGAGCAGGGTCTGCGGTGCTCTCGCTGCGGTGCAGGGCAGGACAGGACGGGCAGTAAATAGACTTGCGCGGAACAGGACCGCCGGAGGGGTTTTGAGACAGCGGTACAGAGGTGTAGGGGGGCGTAGGACACGGCAGTACTGGCATTAAGGATGTTCTCCAATAGTGGCCTGACGCACGGTTGGATCTCTTGGGATCTGGGAATCGCTGGGATGATCGATCGGGGACGCCACAAAATCGTGGGAGCGGCCGCACGAACCACCCAAACCCTCCTGCCGACGTCGCCACAGCTGCGTAGCGACGTGCCTAGGCGCAGGCCAGCGCCCACGCATTTCACCCATCGTACGAGATGGACGACAACCAGCACACTCGCGTCGCCGACTTCCTCGACGACAAGCTCCAGAACGCAGGGGATCTTGGCGAGCTCGACGCCCTATTGGCCAACATCACCACCCAGCATGGCCTGCTCCGCCAGCAGCTCGACGACGCTCAGCGCGACCTACACACGGCCAAGGAGGCGTCGCACTCGCACCATGGCGACCTCACCCGGCGCGCCGACCACTTCAGCCAGGAGCAGGCCGACATTGACCGCCGCCTGATGGTCATGACCGCCTCGGAGACGAGTGACGATGCCGTGCCCCGCTTCCAACACGTCCTCGACACGCTGCACCGCCTCGACGTGGCCCATGGCTACGTCCAACTGCTGACCCAGGTCGACAGCCTCAGCAAACAAGCCCACGCCCAGCTCCAGACGTCCAACGAAGCCGCCCTCGCGCCCTACAAGCAGCTGCGCGCACTGCACACCCGCCTCGTCAACCTGCAAGACGACGCAGAGGGCGCTGCTCCCCAGCTGCTGCACCACGTCAACACCATCACCCACGCCCTGCGCACCAAGATCCTCGACGCCTTCTCCGCCGACCTCGACCGCACGCTCAAGAAGATACACTGGCCCACGCCCAAGGCCACTGTCCCCAGCCAGCTGCACGAGGAATGGGAGACCGCCATCGTGAAGCTGCTCGACCTGCAGCTTCCCGAGCTGCAAGGCATGACTTATGCCAGCGGAGCGGGCGACAAGATCAAACTCCCGCCCGTCCTCTTCCCCATCGAGGTGCTCGTGCAACCGCTCGAGATGCGCTTCCGCTATCACTTCGACGGCGACAAGCCCACCAATCGCATCGATAGGCCCGAGTACTTTCTCACTCACATTACCACGCTTTTGAACGACTACAGCGCATTCGTTAGTGACCATGTGCAACCTGTCCTACTTCGTCACTTCCGGGGCACAAATCTCGCGCTTAACCCCGTCTACATCGACGCCATGTCCGCCTTCATAACCGCTCTACTGCCCATGTTGCGCTCCAAGATTGGCTCGCTACTGCCCAAGGTCGCAGGCCAGCCCCAGCTGCTGAGCCACCTCATGCACGAGATGATGAGCTTTGACACGACTATCAGAGACACTTGGGGATATGACGGCGGCTATGGCGTTGACGGGTGGAAGGGCCTGTCATGGGAATTCCTTGTTCAGGGCGACTGGTTTGGCCGGTGGCTGCAGGTGGAAAAGGACTGTACGTTGACCTGCCGCCCCAGCTACATATCTCGGATCGCTAACATCCGGCAGTCGCACTGTCTCGCTATCAGAACATTGTCGAGGCTCCAGACTTTGGTGATCTCGACTACGAGAGCGTCGATCCCAAAGCCACCAAGCCCACCAAGGGAGCGATCCGCGTCAACGACCTGCTCGAAACCATAACGGGCATGTCCTCGCCTACCCCTCCTTTCCAGATCTATCGCTAATCCAAAATGCATTGCAGATCGATACAGACCCTTGACATCCTTCAGCCAGAAGCTCACTTTCCTGATAGACATTCAGATTGCCATTTTCGACAAACTCCATGAAAGGCTGCAGAGCAATCTGGAAGCCTACCTATCCATGACCACGTCACTGGGTCGCGCTATGGGCGGTGTGACCAAGGAGGAGCAGGAGAAGCTGCTTGGCGTCGACGGACTGGAGCGCCTCTGCAAGACGTATGGTAGTGCTGACTACCTTGAACGGGCAATGCGTGACTGGAGTGACGATGTGGTAGGCTCTCACTCGCATGATCCTCGTACGACACCAACACTAGCTAACTCCTTGTTCCGCAGTTCTTCCTCGATATCTGGGAAGGCCTACAAGATCGTGCTCGTGGCCAGACTAGCAATATTGGTACCATGAGCGTTGCCGATGTGGCAGAACGCACGTCTAAAAACGTTGAAAGCGACGACGTCGATGGTGGCTCACTCTTTGACGAAACGGCATCGTGGTACGCGCGCCTCCGTGAACGTAGTGAGAAGATTATCATCGATACACTAAACAGTAACGTCCGTGAGGCGCTGCGTCCGTATCGGCACATGTACGTTTCCCTTTTTGGACCCTTGCACCGTTGGTCCAGAACTCCACATGCCTAAACCTACGTACTGACTTTGCTTTTTCCTCTTAAACAGTAACCCATGGGCAACTCTTAGCGGCGCTTCCGCTTCAGCCTCGAACGCCACGGAACTCTCCCCGACTGCAGAAATCGACCCATTACTTAGTTACCTACGTAGCACGCTAGCGTTCCTCTCGCGCGCCCTAGCATCCGCGCCGCTGCGTCGCATTACTCGGGCCGTATTGACTACCATTTCGACCACGCTCTGGGAGAATGTGCTTAGTCGATATCGATTCTCCACGCAAGGTGCTGCCCAGCTCCATGCTGATCTGGCCGCTGTGTGCCGCGTCGTAGACAAGCACGTAGGTACAGGAGTTGCAGAAGCGGGTCTAGCAAAATGCCTTGAAGGCATCAAAATCGTTGGGTTACCTGTAAAAGGTAGTTCAGCCTCGCAGGTTGATACTGCAAAAGGTCGGGATGACGATGGTGGCGACGAAGACGAGGACTGGGATACTGAGGCTTGGGACGCAGAAGACGGTGACGAGGTCCATGATGCTCCGCAAAAAGCAAATACCGCCCGCGGCACCGCGTCTGGGGTTGATGTAGGGGAACTGGGGCTGTGGGAGGTGGAGAGGCGTCTTTTTGCGGATAACCAATCTGCGAGGGATGTGCTCGAGGACTTGGGATTGGAGTTTCTGAGTGAGACGGAGGCGCGGGCATTGCTGAGAAGGAGGGTTGAGCTGGCTGGTTAAAGTTGTGGATTTCCAGTTGATGCTTTTGGGGCGGTGGAATTCCCGGAAGGGTTCCGCAGATCAGCCATCATCCAATAGTTGAATTCCAGTCTGTCACAAAGGCATCTGTGGTGTTGACTACGAACGGTGACGAATGCGCCCGATGTTAGAGCGCGACATACATGTGCCTGGCCAACGGCATAGCCTTGTCTCACTTGGTAACGCATACTAGTATGTGAAGTAAACCTTTAGTTCCATTCCTGGGGTATCATGTCCATCTTCTCTGCTGGCTGCCCTTCCCACATCCGACAGCACACTACCCTCGCATGCTGCATAATTACTCAGCGCCGTGCTGACCCGACCAGACAACCAAGTCTCTTATCGCCTCCTCGTTCCCCGCACTTCAGAGGACCCGAGCAAATAGCAGTCCACGTTAGTTGGAGTACTTGGGATTAACCTTCTTGCCAGTGACCTTCTCATAGGCCTTGCGCATGCCGTCGGTCTGTTTATATCATTAGCTCCCTCTCAACACAACTGGCGCAGTCGAAATGGCCAAAATGGGGGAGTGTGTAGGGTACACACAATCTTCTCGCTCATGCCACGGTTCGCAGCAATCTTCTGACCTTGTGCACCGCCAAACTTCTTGGCACCTGCGTTGAAGGCCTTGTCGAGGTAGTCATCACCTCCTGCGGCACCTCCTTGGTTTGGGTTGTTCATATTAGGTTTGTTTTGGGAGGTTTATGAATCGTGTGTAGTGGTGATAGTGGATGTTGATTGTCGCGCGGATGAGTACTTTGTGTGGATGAAGACGGTATGTAAACAATGAGGTGAGTCAACTTGCAAGCTTGCGAAAAGGGCCGTGAGTTAGAGGCAAGCTCTTTATGCGCTTGCCAATGCTTCCCTCACCTGGACCCTTGTTCTGTGAAACCTTAAGTAGCCATCACTTATTCTTTTTCCTTATCGATTTGGAATCTGGGCCAATTGAACGCTCAGGCTAGTCACGAACATCGCACAGCCACTTTTCATGGTAGATGATAGAGCGTCTAGACCGCGGAGATTGGAGCGCGTGGTAGGACTGCGCCTCTCATGACGTCTCGTTCGCTGTCTGTCAGCTCACCTTGACAATCGTCCCACGTACGCTCACTTGCGCTGTTGCCATGATAAGCCGGATACATACTAGAAATGGTTGCAGGACTACGTATAGTGCATCGTCTGCGTCTTAGCTCAATCGTGCAGAGGACTTGGCTTTTCGGGCCGCTGAAGCTTGGTTTTATTGGGAACATGCAGCTTACGAAAAATCAAACGCGCGAACGTGACACTATAGTATGGGTGAATAGAGCAAAGGATGTGATGCCGCGCAGAAAGAGCGAGCGGCTGCGTGTAGGCGGTGTGACATGACGTCATGGGTGTCATCACACTCTGATGCATGTGAAGGGTCAAACGTCGAGTGAGAAATCGTCAAGCTTCATTACAAGTCGTAAATACATATTCAAGTGTTCATCAATGGGCCGTCCCAACCGGTTGTCGTTGAACTCCCTGTTGCTGGAATTCTCGATGGTCGGCGTCCTGCTCATCGAAACTCTGCCTTAGCGGAACAGCCACACCGTTAATTCTCTCAAGGTAAGGTCGGCACTTGTTCCACTTTTCGTCCAACTTGTGCATCCTTTCTTTGAATGTCAAATGCTCCTTAGTTGGAGAACTTGTCGGGGACGTCCTTGCCGGTTGCTTTTTCGAACATGTTACGAGCGCCATCGGTCTGCAGAACCGTTAACACTTGAACCTTATACAACCTGGAAATTGCCAAGGTTAAAACATACAATCTTCTCGTTAACGCCCCGATTCTTCTCAGTATCTTGACCCGCGGCGCCCCCGAACTTCTTTTCAGCGGCGTCGAGACCCTTGTCGAGGTAGTCTTCCCGCTGTGCTTGGTTCTGCTGAACACCCGTCGTCGATGTATCGTTGCTGGTTGGTTCTTGCGAGGCATTTCCTGGAATGGAGTTCATCTTGTCTTATGCGTGTGAAGTGTATGGAAAGCTAAAAGGTCTGGATGACGAGTATAAGCAGGAGATTCGTACGATCCAGGGTCTGAGTCTTACAAGTCGGGTTATCCGGATCGCAGCGTAAGTCTAATGTGGCTAAGTGGTGTAGTGATTACTGTAGCGTGAGTTGAAGCGTGTAATGATGGCGCCACGGGGTCATCAAGTTCTTTAAGTAGGACCTCTGACTTCACATAGGAAGCAGCGGGATACGATTCTGGAACTCGTCATGGTGAATCACCAGCCACATCAGACGAGCGTAACTGCCCTATCAGCAGCCTTACATGTCCCTAACCATGCGATCCTCTATCTTAGATCGTTTGCCAATCTCCAAAAACTTGGCTTTCGGGCACTTAAACTTGGCTTTGGCCCTGACGCCGCGTGAACTACGGGCATAACAACCTTTATCTATTGAGTTTGAGAAATCGCTCCTATCAAATAACACGGAGACATAAATTCTCGTAATATTCCATCACTGGTTCTGAAAGCGCTCTGTACAAGCGCTGTTCAACGATCTCGGATGCCTATGACATCACATCGCCCAATTCAAGGAGACTTTACCCGGTATGACGCAGCATAAGTAGCTTGATCTGCAAAATCTCGATGCTTCTCGATGGATGTTTATCCAGGACTGGGACCGAAAAGCGGAACGAGAGATGTGGGTCAGCTTTGCGTGTCGTGCATGATGCGGAGACGATGGTGGAGCGAGCAGGCATAAGCGATTTTGTTGAAAGGATTCTTTCACGGCAGGTGAGCCGTGGAACTCGGTGCATTTGTATCGTGAGGTCGTGTTTCTGTTTGACCGAGCTGTGTAGTATACATGCATTTGAGAATGTTCTTACTCGAAGTTTCCACCTGGGCGACCTCAGCCTTGCACATACCTGCGCTTAACCAAAAAGAGCACGCACCACGTTTGCTCGTCTGCCTCGTCTGCTTTGAGGCGCGTCTGCCTGGAGAGGAGTGTCTGATGGATTGATCTCACTCTCAGATGTCACCCGCTTAGACTATAGATCCAGAGAACATACCTACCTTTATCTTCACTCAATAGCGCCACGATATTGTCATACAAATTCGCAAACTGAATGCGTGAAATGGAACAGGACCTCAAGCAAACACGCAATACACGTCAAACTAATATGCGAACGGCATTGTACATATTCGTTCTACAAACAAGCTAGACCACCATCACCTATTTCATCGCGGCCATTACGCCATCGATTTCATGATCATGTCTTAACATGATCATCACATGGTATCCTCACCTTCATCCCCAGTTCTTCGCCCCAAAACGCCGTTGTGAAGTTGAGTCCACGTCTCTAATGTGTAAGAGAAGCCTGGGTATCTCAAAAGGGGTATAAAGCTACTTCGGCTCCGACAACTCTACGCGGCGAAGCTAGACAAGAACGTCTTTGAAGTAATCGCACCTGACCCAACGCCTGTGCTCGGACGCAAAATGTAACGGACAACGAAGACGCTATAACGCACGACAAGAAGCGACAAATAAGACATGCAAAGAAGAGGAAAGAAAACGTATCAACGGAGCAAAGCAATGGAAGAGAAGCGATCATCCGAACTGCTTGATAAGGGAGTGCAGAAGATGGCAGAAGAGGCCATGAAGGTCCACAAAGAAATTCTCCTGGCCAACAATCTCGACGAGGCTCTTTGCCTTCATCACGTCGCGAGAGACACGAGGAAAGCCATCCGGGTCAACCTTCTTCGCAGACAGGAAGGAGGAGACTGGTGTGATGTTGCGGAAGTTGGGTGTGCTTGCCGTGGAAAAGGTTCGTTCCTTGTGGCCCGAGGAAAAGTTTGGCGGCATTGAAGAGGCGGAAGTTCCAAGAGAAGGCGTGCTGCCGGAAATTGCTGTGGTCGGACGTGAAAGACTGTGCGACGCTGCGCTCTCGCGCTCAAGGACTCTGTCGGCCAGGGAGATGATGCGGTTGGCGATACCTTCGAATGCTTCGATGATCTTGACCATGGCCTTGGTGGCTCTCCGGTAGTCGCGACCAGCCATGGCAATAAAGGCGTAGGTGCGCTTAGCTCCTCGCGAACGCGGGTCCTGCAGACGGAAGACGTAGGCAATGGTGTAACCGGCAACCGAATCTCCAAACATGATGGGGCCCGAAGGTTTACTGAGAGGAAGGACTTCGGTAGACAAGGTACGAATGCAGGTGCGGCGCAGGAGCGAGTAGGTGCTGGGCGACTGCGGCTGACTGGTGGAGATGTAGTTCAGTGTGTGGGTGTGTATGCCCCTCGACACGAGCATTGGCGAGGGAGGTATGGAATCTGGGAAGGAGCTGGACGCGCCGCTCTGGAAAGAAGTCGACTGCTCTGTATCGGAGACATCGGAGGAATCAGTGCTACTGACATCGTCACGGGAGATGGGTCGTCGCACTGGGTAGTTCTGGGAGCTACGCAGCACAGGACTACCGTTCCTTCCTCGTCCGTCTTTGGTGGGACTGCCAGGGGCGCCGTTGGGGATCTTGTCGCTGTACTTCTGGGGCACTACCATCTGGCAGTTTTCACATGCGTCCGAGTCGGAGTCAATGGTGCTGCTAGGTCTCCTTCCGCCGAAACTACCGGCAGAGGAAGAGGGCAAGCTTGGGAAGTAGGGGTTGTGTGTGGGGGAGCGCGGGCTGTTGGGTGGGGAGTCGAAGGGCGAGGTGAGCTGTGGCAGGCGCGGGTTGAGCTTGAGGGTTGTGGGCTGATCGTACAGGCCGTTGTAGGAGTAGGCCGTGTGCGGCTCTTCGGAGGGCGGCGTGACACATGGGTTGCAGGAGCCGCAGGGCGAGGTCGAGGCCTGGGTGCAGATGATGGATGTCGGACCGTGGGTCTCGCAAAAGTGTGCGAGGGAGATCTGGAGGGCTGGGTTAGACGGGCTCGTGTGCCGAGTCTGGGGGTGCGCCGACGAGTATAAGCGCGCGGGTACTTACCGTAAAGTCCATGGTTCCTGCTCTGTGTCTTATCTCTCTATCGTCTCATGGTGTTCGCTGTGTGTCGTGGTGGGTCGGAGATGGTGGCTCAGCTGACAGTGGGTGGCCCAGAGGGGAGTAGTTGCCGCGCTGCTCGGGTCTGGGGTGCTCTGGTGTGGTGCTCGTTGGGCTGTGAGTGGTGAAAGCAAGACGTCTCAGGACGCAGATGGGGTGGCAAGGTCGCGTGGTGCCGTGGCTGAAGGTGTTGAGTGGCACTCGGATGGGGGAATTCGTGGTCTTGGTCGCAAACGTTGGGCCGGGGCTGTTGGCAAAGGGTTATATGGAACGGGCTGACAGGGCAGCGCTAGGACTCGACTGGCTTTCTGCACGGCATGGAACTGCCATGGAGACGATGGAGGCACGCTGCACGCATGGCGCCGAGGACCTGGCGACTCTAGCTCCCATACTGGCGACGATTCCTGGGAGCAATTACGGGGGGCGCGGACCAGCATCTTTGCAAGAGCCGACGCTATTGCGACCAGGGTGAATGCGGGCTGTTGTTGCGGTCAGTATCAGCAGCGCGCTATTGGCCGCCCAGCCACAACACGTCTTTACCAGACAACACACACACTTGCCGTGTAGAGGCATGCAGAGACGCAGACATGGCAGATGGTGTGACGCGGGCTCTGTGCATCCTGCGTGCCTTGGACGGTGCGACGTGTGATGGCGGATTGCATATGGCATCTGTCTGTCTGTCCCCGACGCACAGCCAATGACGCAGCTGCAGCCCTGGCCCCATCCATCGCCCTCCGGTTGCGCCTGCACGCCCACCATGCGCCACTTCCCGATCCAGATGGGATGCGACTGCCTCTTCCACCACCGATCAGCGCGCCCTCAACGTTGCGCTTTGCTTTTCTAGACGTCCATTGCGCGTCATTCCCAATCTGCCACGGAACAATTCCATTCCACCTCGACTCTCTTCCGCCTTCCACTTTCACCCGCCTGAAACCACTACTGTACCTCTGTCATGCTGCCCTCAGACTCTTCATCCTACAGCTGCAAGCTGCGCAAGCGTCCACTCCGCCATGTTCATTCGAGCTATGGCGGTGGAGCGACTCCATCGTCAGTAATTGCCCGCGCTCTCATTGACGCTGCGGCAAAGTCCGCCGACTGCCTCATTGGCTGTGCCCTCGCGTCACATCGGCTCAATTCTTCCAAGCCTTGCAACCTGCTCCACCTCACTCTACTATCGACGCTTTCCAGAAGACACGCACGGGCGCCTATGGAAGCTACCAAGTGGGTCCTCTCCAACGACGACCTGCCTGCTCGGCCTCTGCGCGGCAACCACTCAAGGGTCTGGTCACTCTCTGAGCCCGCCTCGTCTGCATCTGCTTCTCTTACCCGCCACTTACCCGGCCGCTGGAAAATTGCACAAGAAAAAGTCCGGGGAATGCAATATACACATCTACGAATGAGAACCCCCGCCTAATCCAATTAAATTTTGTCTATATGGTAGAATGCACAGCGACCGAGGTTTGGGTTGCCAAGTCCAGAGCAAAGTGGGTAGGCCCAGCGCCCTCCCGCCAAAGTCAAGCACGATAGAATGCTAGGCCAAGCTTCCTGCTAGACACGAACAGAAACTGCTCGCATGCAACACGTTCTTCTAGTTGACATATGCAGGGTCCATAGTTGCCGTCGGCCTTCATGATCACCTAACATTCATAGCGCGCTACCCGACCGGACCAGTACGTAATAGCTGTGGGCTGGCATTGACTGGTGGCATCGTGAAGCAGAAACTAAGCCAAGCCAGCAGGTACAAGCCTCAACAACCGACAAAATGCGGAAATTGCACGGCAACCGACATGTGTCAAATCCCGCAGAGGAAGGTGCAGAGTTTGGCCGCTACAAAGTGTCTTGTTTTGCCATGTACGATACTAACTCGTTTCTCATGGCTCGTGTTCATCGTCCGATTCGCCCCCGTCAGCTGCGCGGCCTCGCAGGATATCATAGCCCATCACTTCGTTAATGAACTTCTTCGACATCTTCAGTTCTTCGTAGCGTATCCTTTCCTGTTCAGTAAAATTCCTTGCCCCCGGCTCCATCATATGAGCTATCAGTGGCACCCAGATTTGATCGAGCTGTGTTATACCGATCTGCGTACAGGGAATATCATCCAGTAACGCAGGTGATACCACGCCAGCATCTTTCCAGTGTCTTCTCCAACATTTGCTTGTGTGAGGCGACATGTGCGTTCTGTACGCAAGGAGATATCTTCGCCGATCGCTGTACATTGGGCAAGCGAGGAGTTTGGCTATCTGACCAGTACCGCCCAATATCAGCAAGAAGGCTATGTCCTCTGAACAAGCCGGCTGGTTGGACCACCCTCGTAGGAACTTTTCCACCGCTCCGGTACGACTTGATGGTCGTAGTTTCCGGAGCAGCACCTGTACAATGAAGCAGTACATGTAGAAGTATTGTAGCCGCAGGGGTGCATCCAGATTCTTCAATATCTTTCTTTCCTGGTTTGTGATACCGCCTGTCGTACGGACATGGTAGCCAATACGTGAGCGTGGCCGGATATGGCCAAGATCTCTTTCCAAGAGTAGTCGTCGATGTTCATCTAAGAAATATCCGACCCCAAAGACTAGTGGGAGCATTCTCTCATACACCGATGTCCACAGCTGCTTATGTTCCTGCGGCTCACCCACAAGGTGATTTGCAAGCTGCCGTGTCAACCTGATAGACGCTATGTGCCGCCGTCTCATGGTGAGTAAAAATGGAAAGTCGATGGCGTCTGGTCTTGGAGCCGGGTAAAGTTGCAAATGAAGATTGCCGAGCCGATGCTTCACCCAATAGCGCACGAGTGCAGGTGCGTTCTCTGTAACGAGAATATTGAGCACACGCGACGCTCTTCTCAAAGCGAGCAGATCCGCGACACATAACTCGCGCAGCATGTAGATGTGGAGCTCCTCCGGTAATCGAAATAGTGCATCCAGAAATGGGCTGTGTTGCGATGATCAGTGGCATCCAAGGGTCAAGGGGATACAGTACGTACCTCGAGGGGTTCGGCGCTAACTCTTCATCTGCATCGTTCTTCTTCTTACTCCTCAGCGACGCAAGGAATCTACTCTGAAAGCCACCCGCCGCCTTCCCCAAGCTCGATCTCTTCTTCGCAATGGCTTTGTCCCCGGTCATAGTCCCAGATCGGTTTCTCGTCCGCTCGGGCGCTGGGTGCCCTCGCTGAAACTTCTCCATGGCCATCGCAATCGGCCAATCCAGGCTAAACACAGCCTTGTGGAAGCGGCAGCGCTCAGCGCGCGATTTCGTTGCTTCACGTCCACGTCAAAAACTTCATTATCGCAATGAAGACTGCAGCATCCTTTGGTCGCACAGAAAAGCGTAGGGAAAGACGTCGAGAAGGTAGGTGGAGTTGTCAGGAGTCAGATTGGACGCACATGCGCATGATGAGATGCAGAACAGATTGGCCTTAGCTTATCCCAGCGTTCGGCCATCGGTAAACACGACAGGGCATGGTACGAGGCCCGGTCCAAGCCACATGGCCACGAGGGACGCACTCTGAAACTCAGTGGATTCGCCGGACCGCCTAAGAATAGGCCAGTTAAGTGGTATTGCTTCTGGACGAGGCGACTCGCCGCGCTAGACGTGCTGACAATCGCTTGACTCGTCGGTACGATCACAGAATGTCATTGTGTATTCGCGATCCGATCGTGCAATCTCCGCGCGACTGATAGAGTCGAGATGCTGCTGTGCATGGCACTAAAGGCGGATGGTTTACAGAGTAGTACGTCATGCCGTCAGTGTGCATCTGCGACAGACCGCATGTACAGTATCAGTAGTAACCGTGCACAGCATACATCAACCACAAGGCCAACCCTGCCATGTTGACGTCTTGACACAGAGGCGTATCATGCGAACCATGTAGGAGTGCCCAATTCTGATGGCTGGCTCTGTCATGGACTATTAGCTGCGTCTTCGTCGCCTTTACCACGTGGCAGCCCAACCTACGTAAACGTTACTTTAAGCTGCCCCTGTCAGGTACGAGTAAGCTCCGAACGGCTTACATCATTACCCGGACTACCCGCTGTGGCTAATGTCCAGATGTTCGGTACGGCATCACTCACATTGAATCACTGTTACCTTGCCGGGCATAACAGATGGTGGAGTTGAATTCATCAACAACCAATCGACAAAACGAGCCATTTCATCGCAACCTGTTGAGCAAACAAGATAAATTCTGCGTGTCTTCTTGTGTGCTCTGTATGCATATGTGGGAAGTTAAGGTTAAATTGTGATCGCTACGACAACTGCCATGTGGCCTGACAGCAGCAGATGCGGTAGCACAACACCAAGCCACCGGGTCGTCGCAGTGCTTTCACGACAGTCCGAAGCAAGCAGGAAGAAACCCAACTCCCAAAACGTTACTGACGCTTCTACGGGAACAAAGATGTGCCTTTGGGTCTCTTGGAGGCCTGGACTTTGTAGGGTAACGACCATTGGTTTTGGCTCGAGAATGGTAGGATTGAATTGCTTTGGTATTGACCACTGACGCTTCGAACTAGTCAGAATTCGGAGCTTCAATCCCGAGTGTGCACAGCAAGCTACCCCTCCGGACCCACATACATATGTCAACAAGACGTAGTAGTCGAGATACTCATAACATCAAAAGACTAGAAAGAACAGCTAGACACCTATATATGTGTATATCCCTACATCCGCTCCTCCGCGATGTCGTGACCCCATCTCATCTACCCTTATCAAAGTGTCCCTTTCGTGCACATGCACATGTACATGCACAGCTACACTCCCGCTCTCCGCAGATAAACCTCTCCCAAGAGATTTCACTACAAAAGTCACACAACATAAACAACAATGCGTTCCACCACCTCGAAGCGACCCGTCAACCCTTTAGTCCTGCATCCCGCACGGATAGCCAGCATGCCACCCGAAGGCTTTCCCGATCCCAGTACGGGAGGCAATGTGACGTGGAAAACTCTCATGTCGGGTGAGAAATCTGCGACGGATACCTTCACAGTGGGTGTTGCCACATGCCCGCCAGGAAGGGTGATGACTTGTACGGCTTCCTCTTCTTCCGAGTCAAGGCCTTCGGTACCATCTCTGTGCAATCCAGAATCACTGGGTGATGCAGGATTTCTGCAGCTACATCGACATTCACATGCGGAGATATATCACGTGATATCCGGGAGTGGAACTGTTTGTATCGATCAGCAAGAGTACGAAGTCAACAAGGGCTCAGTCGTTTTCATACCGGGCGATGCGGAACATGGGATTTTCAACAAAGGAAACGAGGATCTGGTATGGCTGTATGTGTTTGCTGCCGATGGATTCGAAGATGTTGTCTATCGGTTCAGTGCGGGAGATGTAAAGGCGAAATTATGAGTGCAGAGAGAAGACCATCAATGGTCATGGTATATGCTGGTGACAGAAGAGCAGTAATTCAGTTTGGGAAATGAAGAAACACAGTTGATTGCTTCATGAAAATCTCCAGTACTTGAGAGTACACAGGTGTGGCGGCGATCGTGTCGTCCAAGTCCCTACAGGCTCACGTCCTACCCAGATCGTCGTCGCTGTCAAAGCAACCGTATCCGCCATTTATTTCCTATATGTTTCTTCGCGCCCAACCCAGAACCAATGTGCCACTTGAGGCTACTTCTTAGTTTGAGGAGGCTTCAACTTGATGGAGGAATAGGCGACGGGCTAGGCAGGGCTTTCTTCTGTGACTGGGTAGTTGTGTCTATCCTCTTCTCGTCGACAAAGTACGCTCCTCGTCATCAGTTCTTATACCCTCCATGCGATCTACATTGTCCTCGACCGCCGACTTGCGCTTCAGATCAAGCATGATAGTAGCAACTTCAGATTGAGTCCGATCAGTGAGGGCGGTTGGCTGCTTCGGAACGACCTTGACCTTGTCCTTTTCGGCTTTTCCAGTGCCATCATAATCAACAGTAGCTTTGTTCGGCGACTGAGATTGTCTTTTGTGGCTTGCACGTCATCTCCCTTCTCCTTTTTCGTTGACGCTTCAGTTGAAGGCTTTTGTTCACTCGTCTCTTCTGGCGCCTATATATCTTCTTCATTCATCTTTTGTAATATAGTGCTCATATCCTCAAGTCGATGATTGGCCTCAAACACAGCGTCTTCCCCTGTGGGATAAGGGTTGCTCTTACACAGCGTCTTTCAATCGTGCAACTTGGGATCTTAATAGACTACGAGTGCGCCTGCCTACTTCACGCCCTCTAAACGGCCGGTTGATGTAGTGGAGGTGATGAGGTCGAAGTGTTCAGCTTTTGTGGAGGATTGTACATTGTAGGCGTGAGCATTGAAGAGGACGCGCTGCTTCAGATCGTGGAAGTGATAGGCTGAGGGAGGAAAATAGCCCTTCGATAAGTGCGAGACATTGCCCATTCTCTTCAGCAGCTGATTTTCTATTACTGGGTCGATTTGCGTCAATTTTAGAAACCTGCTTGCCTCGTGAGTTGGACAAATTTTAGGAAATGGCGCCGGGTTCATGTTTCGTGTAGGTTTGTAGCTGGCTCTGGAAGTGTCCGTACAGTGAAGGACCATGGGTGTACCCAAAACATATTCAAAGGCTGCGTACAAGGAGTTTGTGCACAAATTCCAGTATCAAGAAAGCGTAGGAGCATCGGGGACCGCGAGAGGATTACCGATGTTCAAGTAGACAGCGTATGGTCGTGCGCGTGGGCTGTTATAGTAATCATCTTCAAAGAAAAAGTTTACGCTCTCTCATCCTGTATACTAGAATACTCTCCTTGCTAGAATGAGAAGATACAGCGAGTGGATTACCATGACATATCGCATATGTTATGGCGTGGAGGTCACCAGGGCATTCTAGTGCTGTCAAGAACGCACGATTTCGCCCCCATTCCGTTGACGGTCCTGATACCCGTCTCTTCTCTTCCAATTCGAGAGTTTCTGTTGTTGCACCTCAATCTTCTGAACGTCTACTCGCAGTGAACGCTAGCTTACATTTCCGAAACGTAAGATGTTCTCCGAATTTAAATAAACTGCAGCTATCCCGAGTAAGTGAGTAAGCGCAGTGACAGTCTTGAGCAGTAATGTCTCAATGAACACGACACGCAGTACGTCTATGCCACAGAAAGCCATCAACAGATGACTACTGGTATGCTTGGAATGCCGCGTAGCTGAGGACGAGCTGCTAGTTTCATGGCGATTGTTGTTGAGATGGTTGACGAGACAGACGTCATCACCAGAACCCTTTGCAATTGAATCCCAGTTCACAACTCGATAGCTCACGATGTATGGCCAGCGTAGGGTAGGCCAACCGACGTAGAAAAGCGCATACGATCTGTCAAGTATGTACATACGCTGCAAACTGCGCCTGGGTCTACGCGCAGATTACATGCGACATCAGTATTTAGCGTATGCGTACATCTTCGTCTAGATGATCAACCCGTGCGAAATGCGACGGCCGAAAGTTCGCCCGGGCTACACAGTCCAGCTTGTATTATGCGGTCAATGGTAGACAGGGCGATAGTATACCAGGCCATTGTAGGGAAACAGTTGCGCGGCCAAGCGAGATGCCTCGGTAGAACGCCCTGACAGCATTGGATCCTTTATGCGGGGAACATCCTCGTCAGATCGTCTCGCATCATAGAACCGAGATGACACCCCGTCCCATCTCACCGGAACGCCGAACGACAGCTTGAAAGTTTAATTCCACCTGTCAAACGTCAAAGTACATCTACAGCTGAGCACATACAAAGTCCGAAGAATATCCTCAGACTTCAGGTTCCTGAACGGCCATGCATAGCTGGCCACGTATTGATCGTATTCGCGCTGGTTGTCAGCGAGCGAATCAGTTCCAGCGCTAGTCGCCGAGGCTTCCGCCGCGATGACGCACGTTTGTATTGCTTTGGAAAGCCATCGGCACGGGAGTCAGGTTTGATTCCGGTGACGGTTACTGTGGTGGAGGTATTTGCGTTAGGGCAAGGCGGGACATGTCTGCGGCTTTTGCGTGACCGCGGAGGCATAACATATTGCTCATTGGGCTAAGCTAAATGACAGGAGTATATATGGATGCTCGACCCGTACCTGGTTGACGGGCTGTCCTTGCACAAAAGTAGACTTATCATCGTTGCAAGTCCCGGGCATCTGGAGATATAGACGTTGGCAACCTCGTCGTAACTGCCCTATTTACATCTCATTTTAACTCTCCAATATGTTGCAACTCGCCGCAGCTGCAGCTTTGATAGGTGCTGCCTATGCACAGAACTCGTCGCTGCCTACTGTCGATCTTGGCTACGAGATTTACCAGGCTTCAGGTTTCAACGTTCGTCAATCTTCTTTAGGTTTCGATGCCGGCTTGCTAATTAATCCAGGATACCGGCAACTTCTACAACTTCTCCAACATACGATATGCTGCTCCGCCCGTTGGCAACCTGAGGTTTGCACCGCCTCAGGCTCCAGCAGAAAACAGATCAACTATCAACACTGGCAGTGTATCGAGGTAGGTGCTGTGAGGTTATAGTCTTTAGACGACCAAACTGACATATACAGAATATGTCCCCAGGCTTCCCCAGGCTGGAATGCACTTGCGGCCCAGTCTTTGACCAGATATGTGCTCGGTCTTCCTACCTCTAACTCATCGTACTCGACACCGGGGGCGAACGCTAGCAGCCCAATTCCAGTCCCGGATCCCCGCGAATCTGAAGATTGTTTATTTCTGGATGTCTTCGTTCCCGAGGACGTGCTAAGCAAAGCTGGGCAAGGCTATGGGGCTCCCGTTCTGGTGTGGGTCTACGGAGGCGGCTATACAGGAGGCGAGAAAAACAATAACCCAGCAGGGCTATTTGCTGCGTCCGGCAACTCAACCAATGGCGACGTCATTTATGTTGCAATGAACTACCGTCTTGGCGCTATGGGCTGGATGGGTGGTCCTTCGTATCAAGCGGAAGGAGGTGTTTCAAACCTAGGTTTGTACGATCAGCGATTTGCGCTTGAGTGGGTTCAGGAGAACATCCACCTCTTTGGAGGTGACAAGAACCGAGTAAGTCGAGCTGGAGCCTGGATCTGCAGCTGTAACTGACCTTTTTTTTTCTTTTTTTTTTAGGTCACTGTCTTTGGAGAAAGTGCTGGAGGTGGATCGATTATGCATCAAATTACTGCATATGGCGGTGCTAACGGATCGGCTCCTTTCCAACAGGCTGTTCCGCAGAGCCCTGGTTGGCAGCCTACAACTTCTGTTGTTACGCAGGAGGACGTCTACCAGAAGTTCCTGAAGCTTACCAACACTACGTCTCTCGCAGAGCTGCGTGCTCTTCCATCTGAAGAGATTATACGTGCGAGTGCTCAGCAGATCATCTATGATTCTCCGTATGGCACTTTCACCTATGGACCAGTAGTGGACGGTCTCTTCGCTCCTCTGCAGCCCGCTCAACTGTTAGCTCAAGGCCGGTTCGACAAGGACGTACGCGTAATGGTCGGGCATAATGCTAACGAAGGAGCACTTTTTACTCCTTTCTATCTTCCAAACGAGAATGCACTGGAAGACCAGATCTCAAGCGCTTTCGCAAATGCCCCAAAGTCGTCCGTGGACTACATTGTTAGTACCCTCTACCCTCCGGTGTTCGATGGCTCACTGGGCTACACCAACAACTTTGAGCGCGGCAGCCTCATCGTTAGTGAGGGTGTCTTCACATGCAACACCAACTACCTCTCCAGAGCCTATGGAAACAAGACATATTCGTATCTCTTTGCAGTCCCTCCGGCTATACATGGCCAAGATGTTGCGTACACGTACTTCCAGGGAGGTGCTGCTTCTACTTCGCCGACTGGCGTTACTAACACGACCATTGCCATCGCTCTGCAAGAGTTCATCACCAGCTTCGCTGAGAATGGCGTACCAGACGCCATGGGCGTAAAGCAATTTAACATGTACGGTCCCGACGCTACGGTTCTGGAGCTCAATGTCACAGGCATTGAGGATGTACGCGACAGCAACGCGAACGCGCGGTGTGCATGGTGGCAGAAGGCGCTGTACTAAGTGCAGGAAGACGCAAAATCGCCAGATAAAAGGGCACGAATAATCATAATGAATCAATCACATTCATAACATTACACATGCACATGCAAAATTTTGTGAGGCCTAGGCATGCTAAATCCGCAATCGCGATGTTCCTCCGCCATGCACGGCAGCACTAGGACCCACATCCGCGATTGGTTGATCATAGCTACGTCATTGCACAGCAGCTCAGTCCACGTCCACATGCTTTAAAGCTGTCGTCTCCCTCACACCCACAAGAACCTCATCTAACAAACCATCCAATAATTCAATTGTCACCTTCCTCACCTCTCCTCTACCGATCTCCATATTTTCCAAAACAACTACACTACACAACACACCGTCAATATGTTCCGTCAACAGATTGCCCGCCAGGCCCGCCTCTTCAGCACCACACCCGTCGCACGCAAGAGCCCCGTAGATGCTATCAAGGATGCTGCCAAGGCTGTCGACAGGACAATCTCTGGTGCCGCTGTAAAGGGCATTGAGAAGGGCGGTACGTACACTTTCCATCCACCATGCCTCCCATCTATATTGCACCACCTGATGCTCTCTTGTCTCACACAGCCGAGAACATGACGACATCGTATAGTGCGCAAGCTTTAAATATTCTGGTAGCACATAAACACAGAAACTAACGATACACCAACAGAGGAAGTCGCTGGCGCCGTCAAGGAGTCCGTCCCCGAGACCACTGGCCAGGCTAAGGGCCAGGCAAATGAGATGGCTGGCGAGGCCAAGGGCAAGGCCAACGAGCTCGCTGGTGAGGCCAAGGGCAAGGCGCAGGAGCTCAAGGGCGAGGCCAAGAGCAAGATGTAAAAAAGTTGATATCCATTGGGAACGATACGTAATGACATGAGCGAGACATGCTTCGATGGCATAGCTGCCTCAGGAAGGTAAAGCTAAATTGTCACGGCCGAATGAATGAAATAATGTTTCAATATCAACAGTGTGGTCTTTGTGGAAAGGTGATACTTGATGGGTGTTTGGTTGACGCTATGCTGCTGACCTATCATACGCGCGTCTAGGATGTAGGCGAACAATCACAGCTTTGGCGTCTCCGTCAACTGGTTTGGTCACACGCGCCCCGATACCTCTACTATATCGCATTTCTGCACCGTCTTCCCGCTTTTCCACCCTTACGCTCGAACACTGTCCGGTCCAAGTTGCCCATACACCAACTACTGTAGTGTAGCACCAAGCTATATCCTACGTGATCTCTATGCAAATCTGGAAAACGCGTTCTCTGGATAACACTCTCCTCATCTCAACAAGGCGACATTGTCAAACCAAAGCATCGGGGGTTGTGACTAGAAAATTTGTGAATATTGCTTTTTAAACTGGCGAAGAGCGAGGAATGCCCAAGGTGCTTACTTGTACTGAGCCAAAAAGTAGATTTCTGGCAAGTGAGGCTGCCCGGTGATGGAACATGTCATGGCAGAGGCAAATATCAATGTCATTGTGAAGCGTCACAAATTCTCCTTCAGTTTTCACAAAGGCGTTGTCCCCCATGGTATCATATGGTCATTATATCAAAGCAGAAGTTTGAATCTCTAAAGAAACAAGTTTTTTATATCGAACTATGACCCAGCATCTTGCAGTCAGTGTGAATTAAATACACCATCCCAGAAACCATTGACAGAGCGGGAGGGTGAGAAGGGAGTGAAGCGAAAAGAACTTGAGAAGGAGATGGAATGAATGTCTACACTAATCGAGGTAAGTAGAGAAAGTAATGTGGGATTGTTTTGGTGAGATGCAATAACATGTTGTAATGCTTCATCTGATCGTTTTTCCCAAAGAGGTCCATGATTACCCAATCCGATGCTTCGCTCTCACATGAACCACATACCCATCTGCCAGAATAGTTAGATTTTGTTCCTTTGTGTCTCAATCAACATCATAGAATCTTACCATGCCCCTCTTCACCTTGTCACCCTGCCCTTCGTACGTCTCTACAGGCGGTAGTGCGTAACCGCTCTTGGTCGAACTTACGCTCGTCTCAAAGGTCGTCTGAGTGAGACTACCAGTCAAGCTCGTGAAGTCGGTACTGGAGTCCACCGGGAAAGAAGTAGCGGTAGCATCCGTGTTGGTTGCTGAGCTAATGGGCGGAGTCCAGTAGGAATAGCCTGAGGTAGAAGACCCGACTGGGAAAGAGGTAGCGGTGGCATCAGTACTGGTAGAGCTGACTATGATAGAAGTTGAGCTGGAAAAGCTCTCGGATGCTGAGATTGAGGAGGTGAAGGACGTGTACTCCGTTCCGGTAGACGTATACGTGCTTGGCTCCTGAAGTGTCTCTGAGCTGCTCGCGCTGCTAGAAGGTGACGAAGTGGCAGAAGGAGTCTCGATGGTACCAGATTCACTGCTCAACGCTTCTGATGATGTCTCAGAAGGAAGCACCAACGTAGTGCTTGATCTGATCGGCCATGTGTACGAAGGGGTCTCAGATTCACTGGCCAAATCGCTTGATGACGACAAGGTCGTCCAGTACGAGAAGCTTTCCGTTGTCGGCGTTGGCCCCGGATAAGTTGTGGTATCCGATGGGGTGGGCGAGAATGTGTCTGTAACGATCGAGCTAAACGAATAGCTATACGATTGCGACAACGTAGATGAAGCAGAGTAAGTCTTGGACGCACTAGGTACACTGCTGGTATCATCTGTAGAAGATGCTGTGTACGATGGTGTATAAGACTCCGCACTAGATGGACTAAGCGTCTCTCCAGAAGAACTCGGAGTGTATGATGCCGTTGACGACTCTTTGGAAGAAGTAGGCGTGTATGAGGCAGAATTAGTTGTAGAATGCCTGGACATAGTATGAGTTCGAGACCAATCACGTGTGCTGGTGCGACTCCGGGTGGTTCTTGATCTTCTAGATGAATCTGAAGTCGACGATGGTACTGAATCGTCGGTGGTTGACGTAGGTGTCTCAGTCGTGGTGTATGACTCTACTGAGGTAAAGGTGATCCAGGAGATGGTCGAGATATTGATGGTCGACGAGTACACGGTATCTGTTTCAGTCGGACTGCTGGCGCTGTTGGTAGCGTTTCCAGGTGGAATATAGTAGCCGGACGACGTAGTAATCCCAGAAGTAGTCCCATCACCACTGGATGTCGCTGTAGGCTCTGTGTTTGTTTGGGTCACCGTTCCATTCGAAGGATGTGGAGGGGAAATAGTGATGACAGTAGTGGAAGCGATGACTGAGGTAATGACAGTAACATTGGTGCTTGTCGTTGAAGATCTTGGGATATAGGAGCTTTGCGAACCTGTCGAGTTGACACTAGCTGTGGAGGTCAACGGCGGTATCGAGGACACTGTTGCGGTACCTGTGCCCCAAGTAGACGAAGCTGTACCGGTGCTGTTACCGTAAGGCGCGGAAGTCGGGTACGGTGGTAAAGATGGGTAGTATCCGGATCCGGAAGAATGAGGTCCAGTTGAGAGAGAGATGCTCACAGACGAAGAGCTACTACCCCAACTACTTGCTGTAGCCTCTGTGGATGTAGAGTTTCCAGATGAAGTTCGGCTGTTTCAACATATTAGTTCAACAGGAACTGAACACGAGAACTGATCATAACTTACGATGTCGTTGGGACAACTACCGATGTAATGACCACGACGCTGGTGTAGACAATTGTGGAGGGCCCTGGTGCTGTGGAGTTTGCTGACGAAGAGGGTGTCGAAACTGGAGGAATACCAGTAGACAGTGAGATGCTAGTAGCACTGTTGATCGAAGTAGGATAAGTGGGGGAGTAAGGCGGTGGCGGCGCATACTGCCGTGGCCGTATGTGCTGTGGAAAGTTCACTAGACAGAGTTGTCAGTTCATATTAAAAGACGAAAAGGAACTAGATTCTCGATGTGTCGATTGATAAGGTATATGCTCCCAGAAGCAGTGTTGGAACTGAAACTTACATAGCGCCCGCTCAGCAGCAACGAGCGTCAGAAAGGCCGCAAACGGTATGCAAGTAATGAGCTTCATGACTCTTTGTAGGTCACAAGAGTCACTCTTTCTAAGAGCTAAAGCAATGAGCGAGTGGTAATAGAGAAAGGAACGAGAGGCTGTGTTTGGCTGTCAACTAGAGCTGAAGGGCTTGTGCCTCAAGTGAGTGAGAATGACGATCTTATATACGAAGATGTGCGTTTCACCGCGATGGTAAAATGGTGTGATCCTGTCACCGCTGTACTGCAGTAACAGAACAACCGGTTAGCACTAACGCGAACATGCAACACGGCATCATGCTTCCATTCATGGTATCCACCTTACAAGTCATCGAAGTACCAAACTTGACGGCAGTCGGCGTACAACCTATGATGCTTAGGTTATTCCTATCGATATGTTGGCCTCCAGATTTTGACATTGTGAGTTCTTGGAGTAGCGGCCTTGTTTGAAGCAGAATTGCACCACCTCGATAGACCATACTGGCCAAGACTGCTTTGCAGCGATCCGTAGGCAAGGTAGTTGGTGTGTTCGTATAGATTGGTAGTGTGACAAGATGCTGGTCATCTTGAATCTAACTAGAAACAGCAATTACGGGATGGTAGATAACGGACGAAGGCCAACGTCACACTGCAGCGCAGCAGCCGCCACCGGTAGTGCAGAAGGAGGCGAAGATGGGAAAGGCTTCAAGGAAGGAGTTCACAGATGACGAAGTGATCCAGCCTACCGTCGTTGGGGTTGAAGAGATTGATACAGCCACTTCTCTGGGCATGGTGTTGTTGCGAGCCAATGGATCGGCGTAACTTGACGTTGAAAAATGTACTCAATGCCGTTACACTCGACCATGCTCGTATTTCGGAGGCATTACACGAATGACACAAGAAGATGGAGTCGGCTGGAATACCGCCTGACAGACGCCTTGCAGTGCTTCTCTCCCAAGAGCAAGAAACTCTGTGCAGGAAGAGGTATCATAACCGAACTGAAATGCATTCCACGAATCAGTACTTGAGTCACATGAATATGGTTCGTTGCAGGATCAGTAGACATTCTGTAATTGCTTTCGGCAGATTGATCGCGATGTCGGCATTGCCGCCTTCTGCTAAATATTGTTTATTATCACAGGTTGTGCAGTTTTCAGGCTCTCTAGAGCAAGTACCATTGGTACGATATAAGAGCTTGTCAGAGGCGTGCAGCAAAAGGACCAAGGACGACTCGAGTTTAGGGACCGCACTGAACAGCTTGTATATTTTCGTGTGTAATTTGCCATTACTAACTCGATGCACAGATGCAGGAACCAAATTCCGGCTCAGGGTTGTGCGTCTTACAGAAAACCCCGCGGTAAGACAAGGCCTCGGGATGGTTGGTGCAGCTATCCGTGAGAGCTTCTGATGGATTCAGGAGTAGCAACGTAGATTGATGGCGATGTAAGGCCAGATGTGCTGATATAAAATTTGTTGCGCATCGCATAGGCTGTATTCGTTGTTTCAATGGAACAGATCTGCTGAAACCATCATCCACGGTACGAAGGTGCTGTTCACGACGCTAGCTCACCATTAGCGTCATTACGTGAGCCGAACTATCTGTTCCAGCGTTACTTCGACGAGAACATTGTACGCATAGGCACACTCACGCAGAAGGCATGAGTGACAAGTATGTGATTCGCCACATAACAGAACATTGTGCGTAACTAGGTTCCAGACTGGTATGTGTTGCACATCCCTCGACGGGCCGCTTCGAGGGTGTTACCCGCCACGGAACCACTGACTGAACAGCCAGTTCTCATTCATGTTCTGGGCCTCTGCGTAATCCCTCTCTCTGTGTAGTACATCTTCAGACCCTTATTCAAAGCCATTTTGCATATGACTATAATGTTCGCAAACCCGAAATACAACATGTAGCTGCATACCGAAGTTTTTGACGATACATCACGTGCAAGTCACACACGGTAGGAATGCACGATGAATCGCATACGACTAATAGCCGTTACAATTATGTATTACAAGTAAGCACTTCGGGTTGAAGTGTTACCGAGAGAGGAGATCGCTATACAGGCGACAGCAACCTCGAAGCGCCTGCAGAAGGATACGCTTGTATGCTAAACATATGGAGCTTTTTCTGAGCCCATGTGAAAAACTCCACGCAACGCCTCCAGTCGTAACCTCGTTAACGACACTGTACAAAAGGTATCATGTGCGTGTGAAACCAGAACCGTTACCCAAAAGCGTAGCAAAGTATCAAGGCAGTCAACACACAAGACCCAAAGAGGATCATACAAAAGGGCCTTTAGCCTAAGAAGAAGGAATAAACAGAAGAAGGGAAAGTAGCCTAGTCCCAGTTGACAAGGCTATTGCCGTTGTCTTGGTCGTTCGCGGACTGGTCATCGAAGGACTGTGTAAAATCGCCGCCTTGGAAGTCGAAGAAGGCACTGTAGTCACCATTGCCAGGTGTCAAGAACGAATCGTTAGAATAGAATCCATCGGATATAGCGCTCGGCATTGATAATGATGTGGTATCAGAGACGGGCTCAGTCTTCAGATTAAGGCCTGAGGATAGAGTCTGAGCGGAACCAGTAGCATTCTCTGATATGCTTGCGCTGCTCGGTGTCCGTGTAACCTTGTTGGGGTTGTATGTGTAGGTTGGAGCAAATGGCTGAGGAAGATTGTCGCTACCAGCCATGAAGATAGCAGTGCGAGGATCGTTCTGATCGAGGACGGAACCTAAGAACTGCTGTGACTCAGGTGGCATGGACAAGGTCAAAGGGTTTGAGTTAAGTGCTTGCGAACTGTGTGGGTAGTTCGTTGGGCTGTAAGAATAGGAAGTAGGCGTGTTAGGGTCGCTTTGAGCAGTTGCAGCGTCATGGACTGAAACCGCATTTGGCGAAGCAGTCTGTGGTGAAGATGACTGGCGATTTTGAAGCGAATGCGCAGTAGGCGAACGCGATAGCGAAGGGCGCGTTGGTCGTTCTACTGTTTGGTTTGATTGCTGGAAAGCTTGCGGTGGTAGAGACAGTCTTCGGTTAAGCTCGGTCTGTGGCGTCGTGGTACCTGCACTTGCCGGCTGAGCTGATGGATCAAAGTGCGGTAGGCCGTGAGGCAGTTGAATCGAAAGAGCGCGCTGGTGAGACTGGGTCCGCTGAGGAATGTGGTACGGTGACTGGCGGTAGCCCTGTTGTGGTTGAGTAGAAGTCGGGCTGAACGGCTGCGCTTGCTGGAAACTCTGAGGAGAAGCTGGTGTGAATTGTTGTGGTGGTAGCATGGAAGGGTTCAGCCAGTTGTTTGACTGTGGAAGCGAAGCACCATTGGCTGGATACTGTTGACCAAACTGGGGGAACGCCGGGCCTTGGTTTTGGTACTGCGACATGAACATGTTTCGGACACCGTGCTGTGTCGCAATGTAATCATGGAGCTTCTTGTTAAACATGACAGAGGTAGTGTGCAGATGCGCATTCAAGCGTTGGTACTGGGTGGGCAGATCATCGTCCTCCTCTTCGTACATCTCTTCATTGATGACATCCTGTTCAGTCACACGCAAAGCACGGCCAGTACGCTTCTTATGGATCTCTGAAGCCCTGCGTGCCGACTCAATGCGAGCCTCTAGACTACGGTCACTGCGGCGCGAGGCAGCAATGTAAGCACTAACAGACATTAGAATTGGTTGCGTGTAAACTGAATTGAGATGACAAACCGCTCCTGGTTCTCTTCATGAGTGCGTTCGGTCTTGACCGGTCTGGTCGAAGTAAAGGTTCGACGTTCAGCAGGCATGGTGAGGGTTCAGACGACAGATGGCGAATGAAGCGTGGTGGTGTGGCAGAGGTGTGTGGGTGGCGGCGGGGTAGCTGACAAATGGCGGAGTCAGCACAACAACAGATGCTGGATTGGTACAGTTCGAGGGGTACGTCTAGCAACGACTTCGACTGTGAGGAATAATGGATGAAAGAGAAAGTGCGAGGAGTGGGCGGGCAAAGTATGTAAACGGAGGGGAAAAGTGGCGACTGTCCACGCGGGTGCGGATGTGCTGGGCTGGGCGGAGCAGGCCTAAAGATGGGCCGAAAAACAACGGAGCTAGAAAGGCGCTCACGTACCGGCACGACAGGGTTTGGACAGGACGCAGCTCGATACAGATACGCGACGAGTGACGTGAGGCACAGTAGCAACGGCCAAAGTTGGCCGCGGAACCCAAAGAGGCAGAAGATTGGTGCGAAAGTGGGAACTGGCGCTGGGACGTCAGCGATCGAGGTGTGAGGGGCGTGTGAGTAGTTCCGATGCGCACAAATCTCTGTTTGCGGGCCGGGGGAGGGTGAGCCAGGATAATGAGGTGGCGGAGCCTAGCAGGCGAAGACTTGGTATTTCGATGGCAGTAAACAGTTTGCGCATGGACGCTTGCAAAGCAGATCGATACTCGTCTGAGTGATTGACGAGGCTGCTAGAGGTGGTTGGTTGGTGGGTGGTGGTGAGGCAGCAAGCAAGCGGATTAGGAGCAGTACGAGTGTGTTACGTCGAGGGCTTGCCTAGCATATGTTATAGCAGCAGTGGGAAGAAGCAATTGCAGTCTTCTGGAATTTGACCACACAATTCCTCCCAGACAGCGGCAGGGCAGCGTGCCAGAAGCTTGCAGTTCCCAGTCAGTCCCCGCAGCGCCTGGGGGACGGCTAGCAGGTGATGTAGCCAGTCAAGGGCAGCGGCAGAAAGGCCGGCGTGTTCTGGAGGCCAGTCGGCGATGTGTGTGGAGTAGGGGAAGAAGGTTCGCGGCTAGCTCTGTGCCAGGCTCAATGGCTGCAGATTACCCTCGGCACCCGCACGCCAGCGACAGGACAACACCACGCCCGTGGCTTGGCCAGCGCTGGCGATCGAGCACGCTAGCATCTCTGTGGCACTTCCCGCCGATAAACGAGACGCGTCAACATCATATCACAGCTGGTCCCTGGGGGGTGTTGGCATGTCTGCCATCGCGATCGCATCTGGCATCTTGCTGGCATTTTGGGCGGGGTCAAGCAGCCTCTGTTCCGGGTGGGCTGACTAACAGGCCCGCTCTGGCTCTGGCACCACTTCCACCTGCGCTGCGACGCGACGACGTTCACAGCGTGCCTGACTACCACCAACTACCATAGTAACCATCAATTTCTCCTTTTGCTCCACCCACGCTCACCCAAACAAACGTGCGCCGGCTATTGTGACCAGCGCAATCGCGATCGCGCCCGCGCAGAGGCTTCCGCAAACTGCTCAACCAAACGCGAACGCACATGCTCACCTAAAGTGGCCCGCGCTAAGGAGTCGCAGCCGTCGGGTTGCCGTTGGCTCGTTCCCGTCTCCGTGGGCTTCCAGTCTGCGCCCACGGCCGACGCTGTAGCGAGTCTAATCCTGCGCCATCACGTCGTGCCTCATCATGCACCCCCAAACAATACCGAGTTTTGGCGACTCTCATCTGCAACCATGTGCAATGTCCAAAACGGCTGGTTTCACCCTGCTGCACAAATCTCATGACAGCCCACCACCTGGGTCCAGGAACAAGGGGCTCCCTGATCCAAACAACAAACCTGAGATACGCGACCGTCATATCGGGCATAGCTCCGATCTGATCGAACTTCCCACTCATTTTCGGAGCCTTGATGCGCCCTGAGAACTTTGCTGCCCTCTGTCTAGGACGTGCGTGCCGATCGCTCGATAAAAACATGTCGCCGACTCCCTGGTCTACGACAATAATCACTGCTGGTCTCTCTGCCCACTACGCTTTCTGTACCAGCTACAGACCATGTGTCGGAAGAAGCGACGGCGCTCTGTCACTACCACGACCAGTGCAACGCTGTCGTTCCCCAGACTATTGGAAGTATGGGAAATTGTGTCTGATCGTCTGAATTGGACTATTTGTCACCATGGTATTTAACCTAGACCCGGCCGGCCGCCGACGTCACACGGCATGCCTCCTTCCTTCCATCGCTTCTGCCCCGCTGCGAGTGCCCACAGCCAGATCGCCGGGGTGCTAGTTTCGGCCTGTCATTGTATCAGCCAGTCAATCCCGACAACCCCTGTTTTCTCACTTAGATTCAGATCTCAAGATCTCATCTTAGATGAAATATCTCCGCCCGTCGTGCATTCAATCGGCTCTTTGTGCACCGAATGAGCAGGAACCATGCTAGAGAGTGTCCAACAAAGGCATCTAGACGCTCAACATTGCCTTTCTCTCAGCTTGGCTCACTGCATTTAGCATGCCCAGCTGTCCTTGGGCTTGCCCGCCATCAAACACACTGAATTGCTTTCGTTCATTGCAGGGCTATAAGTGACCATTGTTCTGGGAGTCCTTTGACTGCGGACATGTATGGTCAACCAAGTCCTTTTTCAACCAAACTTGCCACGTCCCATTTCCCTTGGGCTAGTCTCATGCTTTGAGATCGTCGTCAAATGGCGCGCAGGTTCCACGTTGCTACAATAACTGGTACACAACGCTCCGCATCAACCTTAAGCAGAAGTGACGTCGTGTAGGAATGGCTTTGCGCCATCTTGTTCCCACATGTGAAGGAATATGGAGCCGGCGCACAAGATTCTAGCCCAACGTACGTTTAGCTGCATGATCTTGCATCCAAGGCGGTTACGATAACCTTCGCGGCATCCTGAACACAATTCGTTCCATGGCGGCTTTTGCTCCCGCACCTCAAGCAACCATTCAACCGCTAGGGTTCCTGGAAACCCCTTGAATTTTTTCAGACTATCTGTGATTAACACTATTGGAATGAAGCAAGGCTGCAACACAATCTGACTGTCTAGTTCCATGCCGAGACGATGAACAGCTTATACCAATGAGGCAAGTGGAGCGCCTACGCCACTCCGCAGCAGCCGTTACATTTTCCATGCCATCCACCACAATTGCGTGACGGCGGAACGGTCTTGGAATACAGCCTTGGAACATGGCTTTTCCAGAATCCCCAATAGATGAGCCTTCCGTCGTCTCAAATATACGGCAAACGGCTGGGCGTTGTAACGGACAATTCATTTTATTGCGGTCTACAACGCCGCCAAATTTTTGTGAGCAGTACAATATTTCTTCCTCGATTCGGAAGGTATGAATGTCTCATACCATTACCTTCAAATTACACAACGCCAGAATACCGAGATTCGTTGCCATGCCGCTCCGCGGGCCCTAACGCACGGCTGCCGGTTAGAACTCGCTTGCATGCACCTCTCAGCGGCGATTTGTCCCCTCTCCAATCAAACCTGCCCCTCAGAAACCCCTCTTCGAGGTTATCGTTCCTTCTTTTTCGTACCGTACGCGGTCTCGGGTTTCCGTAAAAGCTCAAGTCGACGTGGATGCGCTTAATCTGCCGCATTAGCTTGCCATATGTGCAATGGGCCAGGGCTAGCTTGCAGCAAGCCCCTTGGAGATGACTGGCTGATAGCACATCGGAGAGAACTCCCACGAGCAGTCCGTACATTGGTTCCCTCAACCGTTGTGCTATACGGAGTGCTTGAACCGCCATTCATGACTGGGTTCGCAATCCTGCGAGATGCGTTCTGTGGAGTTCGCCACTGTTCATCCTGTGATCGGCAGCACAGCCCTGTTATCGGTTTTAGGAATCCTGTGCCTCCCGCAGAGGAACAATTATGTCCGAAAATTCCAAGAGCGATCAACCTCGTATAGGCGGTCTGCACCACACGTCGTGTGTAAGCACCTGGGCATTCTTTAGCGAAACAAATGATGCGGTGAGGAGATCTCGATGCTGTACACTCATTCTAACTCAGACCCAGCTCTGCGTCGTCCTCAATCACTCTCTGATTGCGAAAGTCTTTTCCATGCTTTCAATTTGTAGTTTTCTGTCAAAAGTATCTCTTCCCGCACATCAATGCAAGCTGTTACCAGCGTCTCTATAGCAATGCATGATTACTCATGCAAGTAAGCAGACCGCTCCATGTGTGCGAGTGGTCAATCTTGGAGGGCCCAAAAGGGTCCAGCGGAACGTTGCTTCTTCCCTCCTTTGTACAACACCGTGTATACAGGCGCCTGTAACCCTAGGCTTTACAGTTTTAAACAGCCACCAGCTCCGCTATGACACCGCCGCATCCAGGCCACCGGCTTGGCCTTTTACGTGGCCAATGGTCTTCACGAGCATATCCGCAGTACGGCATAAGCAAGCAGGCAGCGCATACAGCTCGTATCGGGCCGTGCAGCAAGCCCAGATTCCGACGTCCGGTTAGTAGGGACAACGCAGCAGCAGCTTACTTTTTGGCTTTTCGCGTCCGCAGAATCAAGAAATTGTATAGTGTTTGGAACACCCGAGACGATGGGTAAATGTCCAAGCAGAGCCACGCGATTCGCAGCCATGTTAGCGTTATCGCATCATATCGAGGCGGGAGGAAATCTCCTGTGCAGCTAGCACCGACCGTGAAACTCGAGGCTAACCTACAGCATGGCGATAAACTTGCAGCCGCCCTCGAAGAAAACACAGGCTATTTTGGAGCGGTAGATGTTACTCCTGCGCGACAAGTGGCGATTAAGAACGGGTCCCCACACGTCCTGTCTCCAAGGCTGTCCTACACTGTCAGGTGGCTGCTTACTCGCACCTAACGCCACGGGGTCCGACTCCCTGGACTTGTTTTCAGATTGGTTGGTCTAGCATATACATATACAAATACCAAAAGAGCAGGATGTGAAGCAGGTAGAGATGAAGATTCCAATTGACCCATAGCAGTATTGTACAGCTGTCTGAGGAAAGCCGAATCAGAATGTAGCCTTCGCTACCATGTCCACGAAGTCTTGTAGTCCAGATGAGATGCAGTCCGCAGAGAGCCAGACTGGCTTGCTGTTCCATGACACTGGGCATTTAGGCGTGCTGTCTTCGAGATCTTTGCCTTGTGCCAACCAAGTGTAAAAAGCGGCGCGATTTAATTGCGGCAATATGTCAAATTCGCAAAGAAGCACCTTCTCGAAGTGCTTTTGTAACCATCTGCGCGTCTCGTCTTCCCGTGTTTTCTCTTATTTCGTCTTCTATAGAGCAGTATATTGATACCTACAGATGCGATGGAGGGCCAGGTACCAGTAGTGTTCTGACCGCACTCTACCTGTGCTTCTCAACTATCAATGCACGTAAACTCAGTCCTCCTGTTCGTAGATTTTATGAAGTCAACCAGACTACCATAGGTTTTGTTTAAGAGGTGGACAGTGTTACTCGACAACGGAAAGAGCAAACGCATCCTATGAAGAAGCTCGTATCTGGCAATCGAAGTATACCTGGTTTGAACAAGGTCTTTCGTTCCTGCAACCTCAACACCACCTGCCAACGTATCTACGTATGTCATCAACCGGTACCTTCCAACAGTCACGTTTCTAGCATATCTCCTGTCGTGCATGGTGCAATCTGGTGAGGAGGCTAGTCGCATTTGCATCACGGCACTAAGATTGTTAGTAAAAGTTGACAAAAACTTGGAGCCCAAAGGAGACTGCAAAGGTATACTTGGGCAATCTCAGCGTCAAGCAGAGGTACAGGATACCATATCGCCGGCTGGCTAGGTGCTGTATGGGCAGGCGGCGACACCAAGGTCCCTTTCCTGGGTAACTGCAGAGCACAGCAAGGCACGCTCTCACCCCACTCACAAGTGCGCCTTCACCTTCACTTTCGCTCCTGCCTGCCACGGAGCTAATTTCCTCCGTGACTGCAAACGCTGCCAGCACGTCATATAAACAACTTTTCTGAATTTCCGTGTCTTCTCTTCTTCACGATACTCATCAAACGCCCCATCATCTCTGCAGCTGCATCCATTCAAGTCAAATATACTTCAATTCAGCTCTACTCAGCTCCATCTCCACCCAAAATCGAATTACTGCTATCAACATGTTCGGCTACAAGCTCCTCGCTGTTGCTGCACTGGTCTTGGCTGTCGTTGCTGCGGACTGTAAGTACCTGTTCCACACGTTTCACACCACACAAATTGACAAGCTTTCCAGCCGTCTGCGCGCCCGCTGCCACCATGACTGCTACCGTTACCATCACAGAGTGCGTTCCGCAGCCTGGCAAGCCGTCGTATGCGCCACCTCCCGCTGAGTCGGTCGTCTCCTCCGCCCTGAGCAGTGGACTGTTTACTACCAGCGTTATCCTGCCTCCCCCCGGACATCCGATCCCCACTTCAGTAGCTCATCCTGCGTCTTCCACGCTCGTTGCTCCCTCTGGTGAGACTTCTGGTGCTTCTGCCTCTTCGACTGCGTCGGTTACTACGACGGTGGTGGCTACATCATCCTCAGGTCGTCCTGGTAAGCCCGAGGCAAGCAGCACTTCTCCTCCCCCTGAGACTGCTGGCGCCGCTCTTGCAACACCTGCAGTCGGTATGGGCTCGCTCGTCGCCATGGGCGCCGCAGCGCTGGCTGTCATGGTCTAAGCCATTTGACATGCGTTGACCGTCTTTACGGGAACGGGGTATCATCCTTCGTCAAACTAGCTAGCTACCGCGTGATATAGCATCTTTGTAGCTTCTCACAAGTCTAATACAAAAAGCGGCATGGTCTACAATATTAGGGACTAGAGCACCTCACAACATTCATGGAACTGTTCACTGTCCGCAAATTCTGTGAAAAACCACCAAGCTAATTATTTCCGATTCGTCTGAATCATCATCTCTAGCCCTCCACATGATATATTCAAAGGCTCGAAGCCCCCGTTTTGGCAAGTGCTGATATGAATATTGAGAGGGGTGTGTCGTGAAGGAGACGAGTTTCGCGACTAAGCTACAACCTAGAACAGAGCATGTGTCCTATGACGAGCTGTTTGCTCATGTAAGAAGACAACCTTGATTGTGAATAGTCAGACAACAAGGGTGCATGCGTATCGATTGGAATGTCTTTGCAAGATGCTCAAAGTCTCTCGCGCGAGGAAACTGTTCGTGCCAATATCTATTCTCCGTGTTTCGCATTTAGTGACTACTCAAGCAAGGCACTATCCCGCTTGTTTGTATCTCGTCCTCAGCTCATCAATCTCGCGCTGGAACTTCTCCATGTCGTCAAGGATATTACTCGAATCACTCCTCCTTTCGCCATCCTTTCCACCGCTTATGTTCTCATCAAGACCTAGCCTTCTCTCGCTCTCCTCAATTGGAGAGTACAAAGCGTGTTCATTCTCGCTCTTCTCATCCACAGGTTCATACGTTCTTCTCAGCGAACTCTCGCTAGCTACACTCGATCGCCTCTGTTCTGTGCTTGTGCGACGATACTCTGTGCTCGTTCTTCGACTTTCCGTGGGAGAGGAATAGGACACATGAGGCCTTTGCTGGTCAAGGCTTGAGCGATTTGACTGTCGGCGTCTTGGTGGTGGCGGAGGTGGCGGCATATTGCTTCCTGTACTTTCTCCAGACACATTGCGATGGGTGTTGCGATTAGACGATATGGATGAGGTGCGGTGCACACTAGGTGCAGGCGAAGAAGGTTGTGACTCTAGAGTGCTCCGACGAGACGACGGAGGCTCAGGAACAGATCTCGGCATTCGACCCGAGCTCGACCGCTGTGGCAACTCGGTACTGGAAGAGTTTGCGCTTGAGTTGCCTAGGTTCGCAAGCCGTGCGCCGTGCCGTGAGGGTGGAGGAGGGGGTGGTGATTTTGCTCCGAGCAATGGGTCGAAGGTATTCGGACCCGGGCTCTGTGGGGCATCGACTGAATATTGAGAGGATATAGTAAGGTTTGAACTGCTTCGCGATCTATTGCCTGTAGTTGTAGTCTTGAGCTGACTTTGTCTTCGAGATAACGGCACGGGCGGAGGCGTCTTCTTTTGTCGAGTTGGACCCTCTGACGGTGTTGAAGGCTGAGTCGCTGTCGGTAGTATTGGTGGGGACTGTAATGGTGTCGTATCCTGTGTGCTGATATGGAGGGACTGTGGCGCAGTAACCGGGGTTGGTGGGAGTGGCTTCTGCATATCTGAACTGTCGGTTCGTCTAATAGCTGGAGGAGAAGGTGCTTGTGCTGGTTCGGTCGCGGCAAAGCTTTCGAAAGACACTGTCTGTGGCTGTCTCGGCGCGACCAGCTTCCCGTGTCGATGCTTGGGTGCAGGCGGAGGCTTCTTTTTGCCCTTCTTCACTTCGGATACCAGCCCCATACTCTCGTCCTCGTCAGATGCAGCCATATCGACAGATGTACGCGGAGAATCTGCACGTGTCTCTTGTGGGGGCTCGAATAGCGACTGCCGCGAGATTGACGAGGTATCTGTGCTACTGCTAGTCTCGAACTGTGCGCCAGCAAGTGGTTGTGACACGCTTGTAGGCTGCGGAGGCGGACCGGATGGTCGCGGAGTTGGCTTTCCGGTCATGAGTAGGTTTTTGAAGCTCTCTACGTCTAAAGATGCCCTGCTGCTGCCCAACATTGGTCTTCCCGTATTTGTCCGCTCCTCGTCGTTCTCCCTTTCTTGCGGTTCTAGTGACGCCAGCGTTCTCGAAAACGGATTCGCCGGTACGTTGCTCGGCGATAGGGTCGCTTGAGGGTGATTCACGTATGGACTTGGACTTGGGGGCACGTCTGCTACTGCCATGGCGTCTTTCCCAATGACTTGGGCATTGGCTTCGCCTGCTGTGACTGAACTGTTGGCATGGCCAGCGGGTGTTACGGGGGGCGGAGGGCTCGCAGGAGGACCTTGGCTCGATCGCCTGTCTCTGAGCTCGCTCAGAGTCGCATGCTTGTCGTCAAACGAGTAGGGTGGGATTGTCGTAGTGGGAGAAAGTATGCGGACAGACTTCTTGGTCTTTGTCGGCGGAGGGGCGGCATCTTCGAGCACTGTAAGACAATTACTCCTTGAATGCCAGCAGACGCAGAAAGGCAAGGCGAGGGAATACCATGGTCGTTGTCCTCCCTACGCGCCTCAGACACACTGCTATCCGTGTTGATGAAGGAAGTCTGCGGGATGGCCGCGGGCTGACGAGGAGCTTGAGAAAGGCGGAAAGGGTTTCCGGACGACATGGCGGGCGTTAAAAACAATGCATTGTTCTATGTACATGGAAGAAGCTTGGGTGAGGCGGTGAGATGGTGCAGCGCAAGAAATGCTGCTGCTGATGGTCGGCTCTGCGACTTGATCATCGCCGATATGCAGGTGCTGGCGATCCGGCGTGGGACAACGAACAGACCCCACCATCGTACCTCGTACGCATTGTTGCCTACCAATGGACAACTCTGATATGCATGTGTCACAACCTTGCAGACGATATCTGTGTTTTACAGATGGGCCTTGTGCGATAACTGACTCGTGTTATAGAACAGGCTTGTTGTAAGAATTGCCATCAGTCCAGTTCTCTGAAACCGCGGATCACCGCTAATGTGCAGTCATCTTCGCAGCGACTAAAGCTATCTACGTCTATCTCTATCTTTGCCTCTATATCATGCTAGTCGACATACACATGCCATCCAGCCTGGCAGCCAAACCACTTTCGCGCCAAGTTACCTCCACTCTCCGTCGGTTGACTAAAAGCGACTTTGGCCTTGTCGACGTTTAGCCCATAGAGAAAGTCGGATCTTACGGAATCTAACAGTCTGGTAGCAATACCATTCTTTCTGTGCTGATTCGAAGTCCATATACGCGATATGCCCAGGGTCACTGGATCCGAATCGGTGCTGATAGAAATAGAAGAGCTCTGCGACACGACAGCATCTCCATCTTCCTGCTCGAGTGAAGTGGTGGGGTTCAAGACCCTATAGGCTTCCCAAATACGCTCCGCCAGGCATGCTCCTACGCACTTGTTGCCTCGGATGTATAGATATATCTTGAATCGATCGACAAGGGGCACGTTTGCTTCACTCTTCAATGAGGACTGCTGTTTCGAACTCGCAGTTCTTCTTTCAGTCGCGTCTGCACAGGCCGTCCGGTTGGTCTGTACCCAAAGCTCATCGTCTGATATTGGAACAGCTGCAAGCTCGGCATTCACGACCTTCAGCACGTCGCTGGCCCGGTTGCGCAGCGCCAGTGTATCCTTCCTTCCGACCACAGCAATAAAGCCCCCCTCACCACTCCATATTTGATTCTTCCTAAAGCGCTCAACGACTGGCTTGGTGAAGTCCACTCCACCAAGATTCATCGCATGGAACTTCTTGTGTAGCGCCGCGTCCTCAGCGTGCGACGGTATATATTGCATCCCACATGTTTTACACGTTTTCCGCGTCTCTGACGCCAAGTCTAACTGCATCTGCACCATCTGCTTCTTCTTAGGCGCTGGCTTTGGCGAGCTTTGCGCATTGTGGCTCTGTTCTACAAGGGCTTCTTTGACGGGCGCTCTAGGCTTGAGTTGCTTCTTGAATATCGAGAAGACCGGCCGCCGTTTCTGAACGGGCGGCGGCGAGCTGCGTGAGACTGGGGACGACGGTGGACTAGACTGAGGCGGTTCGTCTGAGAAGACTGCGGGCGAATCTTTCGGGCTGGATGGAGGAGGGGTAGAGCTTCCGCGTTCAAGAGACGATACGACGACCGTGGGAGCAGCACCGAGTGACGTTAAGGCTGTGGATTTGGTGTGTTCGATAGTGGTCTCGACGCGTCTTCGTTTGGTGGGCGGTTCCTCATCGTAGAGTTGGCGCTTTGTTTGTCGCGAGTAGGTTCTCACAACCTTCCTATAACCTTGTTAGACGTGTAAAGCATTCTCAGTGTTCTGACTCACTTTGCTCCGAAAGACGACATGGGAGCGCCGTTGCGATGCGATGTAGGAATTCCGAGCGCTGGTTAGCCCACGCGACAGACGCGTTTTAGCGCGATGCGCTAGTATCACCTCCACACGACGTCACCCCTCTTCTGGTCACATGTCCCCAACCCAACCTTGTAGGATTATGATCCAGCGTGCAGGTCATAACCACCAAGTCTTTCATTACCTGATGGTCATGACCACATCTTGGTCGTATTTGATGGTAATCAATGAGTGCAGCTATCTCAGGCCACCAGTCACCCCTCCTAACCGGGAAGGTGCGTCTGCCTCGCGTCGTTTAGCCTGATCTTGCGTCTTCGTATCCCAGCCATGAGTCAACGGCTGTGAAGAAGATAAACTGTTTAAGACTGCATACACACTGAACTCTCCTTGGCACCCTGGCTTCATTGCATCCTTCCTCTTTGGCAGCTTCCGTTTGTGTACTGCATCTCAGCCAACATGACCGGACAATCGACACCAACACAGACGAGCGCATCAGTTCCATCGCCCATAGTAACAACTACGCGTCTGATAGTCCGTTCTATGCGTCTTGAAGATGCCTCAAACACAAGTCTCCATGCAAATGACCCACTGATCGCTCAATACATGAGGAACACCTTTCCCAACCCATATACACGTTCCAGTGCCGAGCAATGGATCAACATGAACCTCGTACTTCCATATCAACATCATTTCGTCATCTGTGAGCGGTCATCTCCAGATGTCGCTATTGGGGGTATCGGTTTGAAACTAGGCATGGATGTGTACGCGCATACTGCGGAAGTTGGTTTCTGGATTGGAAAGTCATTTTGGGGAAAGGGGTATACGACAGAAGCGCTGGAAGCCTTCACAACATGGTCATTTGAGAGCTACGAGAACAATGGACAGCGATTGACGAAGCTTTACGCCGGCGTATTTTCTGGTAACGTGGGGAGCATGCGATGCTTCGAAAAGAATGGATATGCGCTCGAAGGTGTACTGAAGGGTCATATTGTGAAAAATGGTGAGGTCAAGGATGAGCACATGTTTGGGATGACAAAGTCCAATTGGGAGAGAAGGATGAATGAGGGTACCAAGACCTGAGTATTTGTGATGTGCGGCACAAGGAGCGAATTAGAGAAATCTATTAGACTGTTTGTTTGGACGTTCAAGGTCCCGGCTGGGCGATATACGCCTGAAGCTGCATAAGTAGTATCTCGACCGGTACGTTGTGTCTTGCTGCCTTGATTACCACAGATCTCTCGCCAGCGTATTGACTGCCTTCTATCAATTCTTGTGCCTTGTTTTCTCCAAGCAAATCCGTCAAGCTGTAGACTGCAACCTTCTTCCCTCGCCAGAATGTGGTATGAAATTCAAGCTCTGGATACCGCACACGAGGTTTGAAATGAGAAACAACAGGGCCACTATACCAGTTCGGGGCTTTGTGGGTGACCTCTAGAGCAGCGTGAGGGTCGAGCTTCGCCTCGAAACTCTTGGTAAAGTAGTTTGACCATTTTTCCAGTTCGGCCGTGATCCGATCTGCCTGATTTTGCAAATCGTCCGCGCGAGTACGAAGCGATCGGAATATGAGCACACAGGAAACGTCTTCTACGCCCTCAATATCCTCAGTGCGAGGGCTTGCGACTGGAATCAAGCGGCCTCTGAAACCAAAATTCCAGCTGAGTTTGCTGACTACTCTCTTGCGCATGACATCCAGTATGAAATCTGGCATGTCCTCTCTCCAGACCATCTTCCTCAAGTTATGACCACCATACTTCTCGTTCATGCGTGCATAAAGAGCTCTCTCCCATGCTCTCCTCTTGCCCATGTATGCGGCGGTCAAATGCCTCCCGAGAAAACGAAACGGAGGACCAAGATGCTTCTTATCTGTGGTAAGAGAGACAGGCAGGAGCCACGGGTCTTTCGTTGTGGGGTGGGGGCGGGCGTTGAGAGACACCAAGAAAGCGGTGGGGAGCACGATTTGTACCGCGCGACAATGGCGAATAGGTGACGCCAACGCGTGGGCTGAACCGTCAGATACGTGTATTGACTGAGTACAGGAATGTGCATACCGAATGGATTCATCCATAGCTTCTTCTGAAAAGGTGTAAATTCTGCAAATTTTGGGCGCTCTTTTGTTTGCTCGAAACGAGATCTTTCATCTACGACTAACGGATCGAGCAGTGGCGACAATGGAAGTTCTTTGGCTGTTTCGTCCCTGCGAAGGCGGAACGTCTGGTGGGCATCTTCTCGTGTAGGGCCGAGGTCGCGGCCCCTCAGGATGCGACCTGGGACGTGAGCGGAAGACTGGCGGCATTGAGCCCGCAAGGATAGTCTAATGGGGCTCAAGCATAGTTTCGGGCGACAAGTCCATCTGCCTGGCATCAGGCAAGAAAGATGGGCGACTGTGTGATTCGTATGAGGTAATGAGGCGGCATCATGAAAGATTCCAAACCACTGCGTCGGACCCCCGGCTTGGCGCGCCATAGCTTCGTTCGTGTGGGGAGGAGGGAGCTACCCCAACATCATACATCATGGCTTTTCTTCTACGGCGGGCTACAAGGCCATCGACACTACAAGGCTTCTATAGACATGGCACGCGAGCCATGTCAAGCCAATTCGGCTTCCAACCGCAATGGAGCCCACAGCAACAGGACCAACAGACACCACGAGCAATCTCGCTACCCATACCTTACGTGACAGAGACCACTGTAAGCCCAATGACGCTTTTGTTCGCTTCCTATCTGACTTCATAGGGTGGAGGCTGGAAAACTTCTGACATCTTCTCGCGTCTGCTCCAAGAGCGAATCATCTGCCTGAATGGCGAGGTGGACGATTATATGTCCGCCAACGCCGTCGCGCAACTCCTCTTCCTCGAAGCCGATAACCCCGAGAAGCCTATATCCATGTACATCAACTCGCCTGGTGGCAGCGTGAGCGCCGGTCTTGCCATCTACGATACCATGAACTACATCCGCTGCCCAGTCAGCACGATATGCATGGGCATTGCAGCCTCCATGGGGTCCTTGTTGCTCGCAGGCGGCGCAGAAGGCCAGCGATACATACTGCCACACGCAAGAGTCATGATACACCAGCCGAGTGGCGGATACCGTGGTAAGGCAAGCGACATTGCCGACCATGCCAAAGAGATCTTGAGAATTCGAGATAAATTGAACAAGATATACCAGTCGCATGTCACAAAGAAGAGGACATTGGAAGAGATCGAGAAGTACATGGAGCGTGACTACTTCATGGACGCGCAGGAGGCGGTAGATTTCGGTATAGTAGACAAGATACTGGAGAAGAGAGAGGCTCCATCCAACGACGATGAGAAGAAGTAGGACTCTCAACTATTCAGCAGCACACGCACGATTATGACCTGAAATAACGGAAATCAGAACGTGTATATGACCGATTTAATGCTCATTGTTTTTGCAGTAGCCTAATATCACCACATGCATCGAACCATGGAGATGTATACTTTCCGGCTCTGGAGAACCATCGACTGTCCACTCCTAGGCAAACGATAGTATATAAAGAGGACTTCTTCTTTAGTTTTTTTTCTCACGTTAGACCGTACCCTCAAAAGAATTTGCTCGTAACAACGCTAGCTTGTCCTACTCGGTTGGCATGGCGTAAACGGAGCAATTACATACCACATATGAGCGCGAGCTAGGCCATCTAGTCTGTTCAGTGCTTTTGTTTTTCCTAAGTATATGCATTACAAAACTCGGCGTATGATACACAGTTTCTGTTCATGATTCGCCCGCAACTATGTCAGAACAACAGATGCTAACACAAAACAAGATCCCACAATCGCTTCTGGTTGGGGTGGTCCTGACTGCTGCGCCTCACCCCTGCATAACCGCTGGAGGACGCACTTCGGCCGGGGTCAGGAACTCTGAGGTCGCGCAATCGTTTCATGAACTTTTAACCAAGCCCCAAGTTCGATTTGTTGTTTGCTGTGGTTACACACGCACGCGTATTCGATACACGGCTGAGACAATTGTGATCCTGATGAAGTCGCGACCTTCGTATTTCAGCCAAGGCACCTCAGGGGATCGTATTATAAGATATAGCGAAAGAACAGTAACAATCATAATCACCCAAGTATACTCCAAGTTTATCGCTAGTTGATCATGCCGGAGTTCGATTTCACGCCCGGTAACCCCAAGCGTCCGACCGTCACCAGCATCTCGAATAAGCAAATTGATTCGACTAGTAATGCAAATTTTCAAACCAAAGACAAACGAGTTTTTGAGTGGGACATGCTGGTGTAAGTGTTTCAATCTGAGGAACTCTATCATTACTCATGGTCCGTAGCTTCGACGATTCTATGATGCCTGTGGTTGTCGGGACAGGCGGTGACAGAGCAGACTTTCGTGTGCACAAAACGCTCTTTACATCCAGGTCCAGATTCATCGAGCGCGCTACTAGCAAGGACTCACAAGGGAAGGATGTATTAGTCGTATGGCTACTGGATGAAAATCCTCAAACTTTTCGTCTATACCTCAACCTCGTATACGCGAATCAGCTGGCCACTAGAGGTCCTGACCAGTGGTTGAAGCTATGTGAGCTATACGGATTGGCAGAAAGACTACAAGATACCAAATCCAAAAACCAGATCGTTGAGGGAATGTACGGTTTCTTGAATGAGCTTCTCCTCAAACCCTGGTCACCTTCTACCAGATCGAAAGATTATCTCCCTGCTGTAGCAACGGCAATGCTGTTCGAGTGTATGACCGAAAAAAGTCGGGTCAGGGCGCTCCTTGTGGATTTCTACGCAGAATTTGGTGACAAAATCTTGCTTCGGGAGGCGCAGGCAATGTTGCCGGCCGATTTCATCTACGATGTTGCCGTCCGATTGTTGGAAAAGCGCCCTCCGTCTTACTACTACGAATTCAAGATTTCTTTGCCAGAGAATACTGGCACTGTCACCAAAGAAACAAAGGAAGCCTCGGTAGACGAAAGGAGCGACACGGTCAAGGTTGCTAAAGCAGTGGAGAAGGATACTACAAGAGTGGACGGAAATTCCAAAGATACCAAGCCGGAACCGAAGATCGGAAGTATATTCGGTGCAGCTTCTGATGTGGGGGTACCGGCTGCTGATAATACACTACCAATCCTCAAAGGGCTCGCAACGACGGTGAAATGACGACTGGACAGTTGTATGAAGACATCATTAGAAGTCGGACGTCGACGTTAGTAGGCGATATAGATACAATATGAACGACATGTTTGAAGTAGTTTCTTTGATGCAAATGAATTATTCGAAACCGTGAGAGCTGTGTTGCGCTTCGTAGCGTATGCCTGCGAAATAGCCATTTTCCTGTTCAAGCACTTTGAACACACTCGGCCAAGGCACTCCAGCCATCACTGCACCAAGGGGCTAACACAATTGCCCTTTGAGCATCTCCTACATTACCAGTACTGCCCATGGCGCCTGCCAAACCAACAGCACTCAGCGTACCATTCGGTGGCGCGTTTCGCATCGCAGTTTCTTTGGCAAGTGTACTGGCAAAAACATCGCCTCCAGCAGCGTCAGCGAGCTCAGCCCAACCGGTATGTTTCCAAGGCGCAAGCATGACACTACGTCGAGCTTCATCCAGTTCTTGTTCCTCGCCACCCAAACTAACCGAGATGGCTTCAGCAACCTTCTCCACCCGGGCAAGCTGCTCGTCACTGAGCTCCTTGTTCGTGCGCAGTCGGTCCAGATCGTCCTTGATGGCTTCCATGGTTTCCAAATCATCATCAAGCACTGTCATGGCACCAATAAGTGTCAACAAGCCCACATGACCTTCATGCTTTTCTATCGCGGTAAATAGTTGGTCGCGAGCCACTTGCTTCTCGGTCTCTCCTCCCTTGGCCCAGAGTACTTCAGCGAGGATGCAAATGATGTCTGGGTTGGCTCCGGTTGCCTCAAGCGACGTTCGGAAATAGGGTATGGCGGCATCGAAGGAGCCGCTGAAGTAGTGTGCTAGACCAGCTGTAAGACGAGCTGATAGCTTGGTCTTTGTGATCTGCTCCTTGGACAACGCAGACTGTTCCGCGTCGCTTTCTAGCTCCGATAGCAGGTCTAATACTGTCTCAGCTTCTTCCACGGCTGAATCATAAGACCCGACAGCGAGGAGATTACGAGACAGGTCCGTCTTGGCTTGTGCAACACGAGCCAGTGATGTCAGCGATTCTGACTTCTCATACTCTTGCTCGACGGTCTCGTTTACAGTCTGCAGAGCAGCCACTGCTGCATCGTAATTGCCGACACGTTCTAGGAACAGTGCAGCTAGGTGCTTATGTGGGATATCGTAAGGTACTTGCATGTTGAGCTGTTGGAGCGCGAATAGAGGTTGTATGAGGTTCGTGATGTTGCTGGATGACGACGGCGAAGACACTAGGAAGTCGAAAGCTGAGACGGCATACTGTCGTTTCGTTAAGAGCAATGATGATTCCGAGAGCTCGAACGCGTGGGTAAAGTGGGAGAGCGCCTCGTTGGAATCTCCGGTAAGCAATGCGATGATTCCTTCGCCTACCCAAGCCAACGAGTAGTCAGGATCTTGTGATTGCGCTCGTGAGAAGGCGGTGTGTGCAAGCTCGTGATCATTCTGTAAAAGGTAAAGCGCTCCAAGATTCGTCCAGGTGTGCACACTGCGCTCGTTGAGATGCAAGGAACGAACAAAAGCATGTTGAGCGACCTTGGGGCTCAGCGTTGTTGTAATGACACCAAGCGAGTTCCAGAACTCTGAATTCCCAGCTTCAAGTTCGATAGCGCGTTTGAAACACTTCATAGCTGCTCGGAGGTATGTTGTTAATTTGAAGCCTTCAGTGCCTTCCTGCTCTAGGCAGACATGCGCTCTGTACTCAGTCCAACCTAGGTTGTACCACGCCACAGCTTGTGCGTGTATGTCGTGCGCACAGCTGGATATTGCTCGCTTTTGTGCAAGTATCGAGGCTTTGAGCACTTTTGCGAGAGTACTGTGTTCGTCTGTACAAAGTGCAGTCAAAGCATCCTGTCCGAGTCCATCGATATCCTTGTGCTCGTCGAAGTCGATCTTCATATCCGACTTGCTGCGCAGCACCTTCTCGATCAACTCTACAGGGAATTGCTTGAGCTTTTCCTGGACCCAAGTGAACAGACTGCATGCATCGCCAACAGCCTTCCAAAGGTTAAAAGCATCCGGTTTGTACTCGGTTATTGTCAGCGCAACCTCGATACCCCGGGTAGCGCTGTCGGCAGCCTCTCCGAAAAAGCCAGTCTCAACGCAATGCCAACCCTTTTCTACAAGCGTTTGTAGGAGTGCTATTGAGACGCCAAACTCTTTCGGGCGAGATGCTAGTACTGCTTCGTAACCTGCAAGAGCTTCGTCGAACTCACTCAGCTCGCGGTTGACATTGGCAAGCATGTACTTGGTAAACCATCCCTCTTCATCTGATCTCTTCAACACAACACCATCTGTGGGATTTTCTGCATAATTGAACGCGCGAGATGCTGAGTTGTATCGTCCAGAGTTGTGATAACTCTCGCCGAGGCCGACGTAGGAGTAGTAGTCATCCGGGCTAATGCGCAGTGCGGATAAGAACGATACGACACTCTTTTGGTATTCCTGTTTATTCATCTGCACGACACCCAGTGCGGAAAAGGGCCAGCTGACACCTTTTCGTTTTGAGCCTGGGGTCTGGCGTGCTTTACCAGAGTCTACAACTCGCTGAGAAACGACCTCAACAATGTCCCACTCGCCTTGGTTGGCAAAAAGGCGTGCTAAGCGCTCGGCTGCAACAACTTCAGAGGGCGATAGCTCGAAGGCCTTTTGAAAGCACTGTCGCGCTCTTTTGCGGTCTTTGTTATAATCCTGGTAGAAGATGCCGAGCAGAGTGTATGCTGGAGCATAATTTGGGTTTGCCTTGATCGCTGCAAGTAGCTTCGCATACGTTTTTTGGCGGTCCTTCCTCGCAGCCTTTGACGGGTCGAGCTCCCATAAACAGACACCTATCCTATAAAGCGTCTGGGCGCGGAGCTCACGGCCTCGTTGCTCGGAGGCATCGAGCTGTGGGTATTCGAGATATCCTTGCAGTCGTTCTAATCCAGTCTTGTAGTCGCCTGCAAGTGCTTGACACCAGGCTGACTCTGCACCTATGCGGCCGTTTGAAGGATCTTGCTTCAACGCCTTTTCAAGAAATTGGAAAGCTTGCTCGTATTCCTCGTCTTCTTCCAAGACCAGTCCGATGCCGATGAGTGCAGAGGTGAATTGTGGTTTGCGCTTCAAGATGGACTCGAAGATGCCTTTGGCCTCCAGGTGGTTCCTTGGGGCCTGATAATAGACCAACGCAGTAGCAAGTGTACTGCTCAAAGCGTCGCGCGTCCTTTGAAATGACAAATCGGTTCTTTTTGCCTCAGCAGCCGCGTACTTTAATCCTTTTCTTGTCGTTTCGACCGCGCTTTCGTACTCCTCCAAGGACAGGTAGTAGTCTCCGAGCAAGCAGTGCGCCAATGGTGACCTAGCAGCCTCGCCAATCCCTTCCGTCATCAACACCAAGCAGTCCTCTTGTGATACGGGCACATCTTGAGTAAGAGCTACCCCTCCCTCACTCAGGTCAGGTCCTTCTATCGAGTCGCCCTCTCCTGTTAGCGGGTATTTTGATATGCCGCTGCTCAGCCAGCCAGTGATGACTTTAGACAGGCCCTCATCGGGGAAGAGCTCGACGAATTGCCGCAAGGTCGAGATGTCGAGATCTAGCAGGTCGTGCGCACTGTCCGCGTGTGACGCCATGACAGCAACCCAAATATTTTACCCAGCCAATGGAACGTAGAACGCCGATAGATGCTTCAACGAAAGGAAGTGGAATTATCGAAGGCGCCTGGAAAAGTAGGCGGCGAAAAGTCGTGGCTGATAATTGCAGAAGGGTCGAGGTTGGTGTTTGTCGTTTGGTAAGGCTGCGGACCAGGATCGACGCTAGCATGCCGTGCGTCATTGCTTGCTCTTTCGACGCTGCAAGCCCCACCAAAGCTTCCACAGTTCAATTCACTGCTCATGGCTGTGTCATAACACGAATAACGCCGTACGGACGGCCATATTCCTACTTTCATTACCTGATATAACACCATGTCTACAAAAACCGCTCTCAAGGCCGCAAAGGCTGCTATTGGCGCAAAGGATTGGGAGGAAGCAAAGAACCAAGCGGAGGCAGTGTTGGAGCAGGATGCCCAGAACTACTTTGCCTATTTGTTCCTGGGGCGCGCGAACGACGGCTTGAGCAGGTTTGAGGAAGCAGCGAAGGCCTATTATGACGCGACCAAGATCAAGCCTGACGATGCGCAGGCATGGCTAGGGCTGAGGGGCATGTACGAGGGCCTCAAGGGCGCAAAGGTTGATGAGAACATTGATGTTGGCCTGGAGTTGGCACAAATCTACATGAACCTGTATGCGGTGCAGATACTGGAGACGAGGATGAATTGCTGACCAGAGTAGCGACGACGCGTACAAGTCCCAATCAGCCATCGATAAGCTCGTCGATCATGCCCGCGCACATGGCACCAAGACTCAATATGCACGTGCGCTTAGCACACAACTGCCATCCTCGCCCGTCTATTCGTACCTTGAAGGTCGCCTGCCCGACCCCTCCAAAACCTATACGCGTATCGCCGAGATCCACGAGACACAGGAGGCTTCCACAATCAAGCGCCTCATAGAAGAGAGGCGACTCCGCATCGGCGCGACGCTAGAAGGTACTACCTCTTCTGTAAAGAATGAGATATATGCTGCCAGTCCACTAGAAGGCATATACGAGGAGATCATCAACTGGACGAGAGACGACGAGCTCAGGCGCGAATACGAAGAGAAGCTACTAGCTAGAGCGTACGATACCTTGATGGTGCTGCCATCGGGAGAGAAAGCAGACAAGAGAGAGAAAGTCATGAAGCTGGCACACGACATGGTCATTATCAAGCATCCGAATCTACTGGCTTGGACAATCGAGTTGGAATGGCGGAGCGGCATGGACGTTGAGGCGTATTAGATGTCTTCACAAGATTCGGCATAGCAAGGCGTTTGGTGCATGGACAGGACCGGACCTAGGCGCCTCTACATGATTACACATATTTCCATTAAGATAATCTTCTTACGAATCGATCCCAAAAGTCAAACACCAAACGCCGCCTATGCTTGCCTCTTTCTCTACGCGTTTGCAGCCCCAGCAACCCTTCTTCGCTCTTCTACACTGAACAGACTTTCGCCTTGCTTGAGCGCATGAATGAGCATCGGTACGCTACTCGCCTTGAAGTCTTGCGCTTCACGCACTTTGTCAAGATCATCGGCGAATTCGGCTGCGACTTTGCGTAGATAGATAGCGCTGAAGTCCTCTTGCGCCTGCTTGCTGGCCTTTGACGCTGCTTTTGTTTGCGGTGCAGGAGCTGGTGCATCCTCCATGGCAACATCTTCGTCTGGCTGAGCATCCAGTGCACTGGCAGTTTGAGACTTCTTCTTCTTCTTCTCTTTCTTCTCTTTCTTGGCGGGTGTCGGTGCCGGTGAAGGCTCCTTTTTCAAGTTAGCTCAGACAAACTCTCTTCGATGCGACTATAGTACCTTGGCCTCTTCTTCTACCGCAGCCACTTTTTGGTTCCTTGGGCTTGAGACATCGCTGTCACTTTCGCTCGATGATGAGACTGCCCAGCTGTTAGCGCATGCCTCGCCGTCTGTTCCATACGCTTGTCGCACCTTCGGTCCTCGTCCTTCTCTTCTTTGACCTCTTCTTCTTCTCAACGATGTTTGCTCCTCCTTGCGCCGCCATCTCTGTTGTGCTGAATGGAGTTGGAAAAAGTTCGAGACGTGAATGATTGTTATCGATAAGGCACGTGCGCCGCTAAATTCAGGGTCTGCCCTTTTCTCAGTGCTGGGGTCTCTCTTGGCTCATGGATGCCTTTACGATATCAACGCAAACATTATCGCGGACCAGCCCTCATCTAACGCGTGTTCGAAGCTCTCAGAGATGACAATGTGTACGCTGAAAAGTGCTTGCTGCGCATAGAACATGGAAGGATCGCTCTTACGCAACATGCAATTATCTTTATCTGAACTAATTTGGAAAGACCATACGTAGACCTGATCTAACAAATGGTCTCGATCACAGCTAGCTCTGACATGGCACTCTTTACACTAGTCTTGAGCGCCTCACTAACAGGCATGTATGGTCGCCTTGGGTTAAGCCTCTCCTCTGCACCCTCGATACCGGCTGCTTTCGCACTGTACTGGCCGACGGCGTGCTTCGTAGGCGCAATACCAGCCTTGATTGGGCTCTCTGCAAGTGCCGCCTTCCGATGTAGCTCTAGTGCTGCTTGTGTCTCGCCACTGGTATACAACTCATAGATCTTCGAGCAGACCCTTGGGAAGACATTACTGAATGCTGATACGCAACCAGCGCTTCCAACTGCCAGACCGGCTACCATCCAATCCGCCTGTCCAGCATACGTAGAAAAGGTATCGCCCGGCAACTCAGCACAAAGCCTTGTGATTTTCGCTACGCTACCACATGTCAACTTCACACCGACGATCTTCCCTGGGTTCTGTCTGGCAAGCGCAGCGATTGTGACAGAATCAAGATCCACTCCATTGCAGATACCCGGAAAGTTGTAGATGACGATAGGCAACTCAGATTTCTGTGCGACCTCGTTGTAAAAGGCCATGACGACCTCTTTGGATGTCGCAGGCCCATAGTATGCGGCTGGCAGCAACAGCCCGTAGTTCGCTCCGGCTTCGATGGCGTCGCTGATATTCTCCATTACCTGTGGTACGGAGAAGCTCGAAATTCCCACCATAAGGGGGTAGTTGGGGCCGACAGCCTCGCGGGCGCATTTCACCAATGCCTTTTTCTCGTCGCGAGTGAGCTGGAACGCCTCAGCATTCGAGCCAAGAATGACTAAACCAGTAAGACCCGATTTGGAGAGGTATGTGAAGTACTGCTTCTGTGCCGCGAGATCCAAGGTTGCCGTGTCGCTTTCAGGAGTGTAGAAGGTTACCGCGGGGCACCAGACGCCTGGAGCTGGGGGAGGAGCCATTATGTTACTAGTCGTGGGAACTGGCCCTTGAAGATTATATGCTTTCTGTACAGGTTCCGGTGACCTAGGCGGGGTGGTGGGGTATGGATGGAGCCGTAGATTTAATGTTGATGTCCAGCCAGCGTCGCTTTGAGCAAGTCAATTTGTAAGACGTAGCAGGTCTTGAGCGACGGTATATATAACACGGATGAGTTGAGAAGACGTAGGTGTTCATGCAGTATCGGGAGGTATGCCGTGAGCCTTGAATAGCCGCCTGGACGGAACGGTCCGACAGTCCGATAACGCAACTTCATGTCTTGCGTTGAGCCAATCTAGGTATAATCCTAACATCTTTCACCATTCTGACGATCAGCGATTTTGAGAGCATGCTCTCTTGTGGAGGTTTCACCATTTCAATTTACGCTTGTACTGCAAGGGTGATTTGAGAATGGCCGGCCTAGCTCTCACCCCTAACCCCGCCGCTATTCGCAATACCTAGGTAGATTGGACAGCGTCCGCCATCCCCAAGTTATCAATTTCGTGAAGAAGCAAGATATCTGTAATGTCTAACAATGGTATGGAAACAGCTATGTCTGATATTGGTAAAGGGGGTTTCGTCGGCACATTTAATCTCTCCGCAATATTTCTCACTATTCGTCTCCAAAACTACTCCCATTGCAGATACTGCGGCCATTGGAAGATTATAGATCGAGTTGGTGGTAAATTGGGTTTTTGACATAGAATACGCAAGGTCGTATGTACAATACCCATATGTACAAGAGAGAGGATATTGATAACATTAAGAAAAAAACAGTCGTGGAATGTGTCATAATGGGAAGAAAGGAGTGGGATGACTTATTCGTAAGACACGCAGAAACAGTACTAGCTAAGATAGTAGTCAAATTCTAGAACCTGGAGCGTATACACTAGGTACTTGAGTCCAGGTTCCTCTGTCAAAACGCCGCTACGGAAGATCTCAAAATATCCAATCATCTCCCAGGACTGTTGGCCTAGTAGCATTCGTCTACCTTACAAGCGGAGAACAAACCAGAAGACGGAGACGGTCATGGAAGGCAGAGTAAAATATTTCAGGCCTTCCAGAAAACCTTGGAATGCATCAGGACTGTAGTTGAAGTCCTACTGACTTTGATGGCGAATTCTTCGAGTAAAAACAAACGTAGGTTGTTCGAGAGCTCGAAGACCTGGAGAAGCAGAAACACCGATTGCAATAGAGTTTGACAGTAACCAGGATATCTAGACAGCGTTCGTCTACCTGAGTAGTCAGGAATGCACATCGATGCGAAACGCTGGTCTGGAAGCTGCAAATTCGGATATCTATCATATCCCGATGCAGTAGGATGAGTAATTATGCATATTCCAAAACCTGTAATCATTCCATGCATTAAATTCTCTCTTACTTAAACTTCATCTGCAAAGCCAAGACTTAAATCTTAATACCCTCCAAGATTGGCTTCGCCTCCTCACTCTGCCACCACCCGTCCTTGCCTCCAGGGAAGCTAAACTTGTCCATGCTTTCGGGCTTCATCTCAACCGAGTAACCTGGGTCCATAGGTGTGACGTAGTATCCGTTCTCGATTCTTGAGGGGTGGAAAAAGTGCTCGTGCAAGTGGTCAACGTACTCTAGCACCGACTTCTTCCCTGAGACAACAACGTAGTCAATGGTAGAAAGATGTTGAGTGTACTCTGGCAGACCGACACCACCGGAGTGCGGTACAATGGGGATGTTGAATTTGGCAGCCATAAGGAGGACAGCAATGACTTCGTTGACACCACCGAGACGGCAGGCGTCGATTTGGCAAATGTCGATGGCTCCTGAGGCAAGGAATTGCTTGAACATGACGCGGTTTTGGCACATTTCTCCTGTTGCGACACCAATGTTGTAGGGCTTGAGGGCTTCTCTTATGGCTTTGTGGCCAAGGACTAAAGGAATCAGTCAATACTCGATGTAACAAAAGTGAGATAAAGGAGAATGCATACCGTCGTCAGGGCTAGTAGGCTCCTCGATGAACCACGGCTTGAACTCCTTCAACGCCTTCATGTACTCAATTGCCTCTGGTACGCTCCATACTTGGTTCGCATCGACCATGAGCACATTGCCCTTGTCGAAACCGATAATATCTCGTGCGATGCTAAGGCGCTGCTTATCTTGTGCAATGTCGCTTCCAACCTTGAGCTTGAAGTGCTTGTATCCCTTCTCCAGTGTCTCCTTAAGAAGGCCACGCATCTTGTCCTCCCCATAACCTAACCAACCTGCAGAGGTGGTGTATGCGGGAACGGCTTGGCTGTTGAGAGCTTCTTCGAGTCGCTCTTTCTTACCAGCTTCAGATTTGGTGAGAATCTCCAGCGCCTCCTCAGGAGTGATAGCGTCGGTTATGTAACGGAAGTCGATCAAATCGACAATTTGCTGTGGTGTCATGTCTGCTACGATACGCCATACAGGCTTGCCGAGCGACTTTGCCCACAGATCCCAGATGGCGTTTACAACAGCACCAAGAGCGAGATGGATAACACCCTTCTCTGGTCCGATCCACCGGAGTTGAGAGTCGTTCACCAGGTGACGCCATGTCTTTCCCCAGTTGGCGACAAGGGAGTCAAGTGTGTGGCCCTTGATGCGGTCCGCGAGATAGGCGATGGCAGTGCATACGATCTCGTTACCACGACCAATTGTGAAGGTCTAGAGAATGTAAGCGGATTGGAACCGAATTGTCATCGAATTGAAATAGAACTTGAGGTAATCTGCTGTGAACAGAATGCTTCGCCCAAAGCGTCAAGATAGAGGTATGACAGGAAAGCGATGTTACAAGGTATTCATCACCTTGTGAACTCATGTCTTTCCTTTTTTGTATAAAATCAGATAGAACTCGAACTTACCATGCCATGACCCTTGAACTCAGAGTCTGTATGTAAGATACAGTATGCCGAAGAGTAGTCTCCCGCTGCGTTCATAGCATCGGAACCAGTCTTGTCAAGGGATGTCTAGTCCAGAGAGGTCAGCTCTGTCTTCAAATTTTGATCTGTAATAAAACGTACTGGAAACCGAACATCCCTCGTCTCAGCACCTGTGATTGTAATGACCATTGTGATGTTGTTGCGTTGCTATCAACGTTCGGAATTATCGGAATGTAGCGTGAAATACCCCGCAAAGCTTCCAGAAGTTTGAAGTCAAGTCTTGAGGATGAGAAGTTAGAGGATGAACAAGTCAAGACTGAAGTTGATTGAGCGAAATACTTATTGGAACTCGGGATCTAGACGGTCTATTTAACTGGCAAGGCATCCGGCGCAAACCTCCACGCACCTCCACACCAAATAGTGCCAACCGCCCGCAGTCCACGCCATCGTGAGTTTAACCCCACTTGCCCCTCATCATTCGTGGAAGAACTCGTCGCGCCACTTGTCTGGGGCTGGGAAAACCGGGGCATCTGGCAACGTTGCCCACGGTTGCCGGCATATTATTTACCTCACACGTGAGCTTTTACAGTGCTACACCCCACGAACTATAGGGGACCCTTGCTTTGCCAGGAGACACCAGGTGCTTCGCACCTAGGCGAGAAGCTTGAACTCGACCGCGCATGACAATGCGTGAGGTACGAAGGAGAAATTAAGAGAATAGTGGCCGTGACGACCAGGCCGGGTATGTCAATATAAGGCCCGTCCTCTACTTACTCTTGCACTCCGTGTACTATCGTGGAGCGTGATCAAATACCGCGGCAAACATGAACTTACCGGCCGCGGGGAGGCATGAGTGGATTCAAAGGAGTAGTCCAGCCCGAGGAGCATGAGTATCAATGTTGAAACTCCAAGTCAATCATCATTGAGCACACGCCATACTAAAGCCGCACGCAACAACAGACTCAACTACAATCCAGCTTGGGACAATGTTAAGAAGACAACAAGCCTGTGCATTAGTGGTGTGACAATTGAAAGTAAAAGGACGGACCTGGTATGACTCCTCATCGTATCCATACACCCATTTATCTACACTTCGTTCGTGATGCAAGATCCGAGGACCCTACAACGCGTCAATAGCTACCCAGCACGAAAACCCCAAATACTCACTCGCCCGATTCCTGAGGATTGCAAAAACCACGATAGTGGTAACCTGGCCGACAATATTGGAGATGGACTCTTCTTCTGCATGAGCGGGAGGCGACAGGCTCACTTGATACCCCTCTTCTCTGTCTCACTGTAGTAGATGACCATACGCCAAAGCTTCTTCACAAGAGACTCTGCTTCGTCATCGAGAGCGACTTCCAAGTTCTCCACAAGTGGTTGGGGTGCGCCCTTACTCTTCAAATGGTCCACGATAGCGTCGACAAGCATCTCTTCTTGAACACCTGTGAGCTCAAGAACCTTGTTTGCAGCCCACTGCTTGATGTCTTTGTCGATGTTCTTCTGAGGCAGATGCTCCCAAGCAACAGGCCATTTCCACAGGCCTTCCTTGTCGTTGGGAATGTCGCGTGCCAGCTGCCGTTGTGCTTCTTCGATTTCCTCTTGTGTAAGATTGGCACGTACAGCGGCGTCGAAGTTGATGGGCACAAGAGTTCGCTTCTTAGAGCCGCTTTGGTCTGTGAGATCTTCGTCCTCGAGCAAGTTTTCGACATCCGCTGCGGTTCGACGAGGAGCGGCAGTCTTTTCAAGCTTCTTGGCTGCAGCGCCAAGGGAGATCTTGAAGTGTGCTGGCTCGCGCTGCTCCTCCCTGCGCATAAGCTCTTCTCCATGTTCTTCCAAAAAGGCATCGGCCTGTCCACGGGCATGATCCTTCTGCTTCCTCTGTGCCGCCTGCTCGCGTCGCTCCTGCTCTCGATCGATAGCATCTTCCTTGGCCTCCTGGCCGCGGACCTGCTCGCGGTCGCGGATCCAATCGCTGTGATCGCGGTAGTAGAGATCGCGCCTTGAAGCTGCTTCCTGATCATCGTCAAATTCTCGGAGTTGCTTCGCCTGTGCAGTACGAGCCTTCTCGCGTTCCGCGTCCATGTTCTTGAAGTAGTCGTTTGTGCGTTCGACAGAGGCAAAGGTGCGACGCTCGGTTTGGAGCCAGCGTTGGAGTTGCTTCTTGTATGCCTCGTCAGCATCTTCTGCTCGCTTCTTCTTGCGACGGCGCTCTAGTTCCGAATCGCTGGCCGAGTCGTCATCGTCCTCTCGGTTAATGTATACGCCATTGTTTATAGCACCACCATTAACGAAGTTGACTCCGCCCTGGTAGTCACGCGGGAATTGGGAGCCCTTGGGCCCACTGGGGGCACCTTGAACACCCCTCTCTGCCCTTGGGCCAAGTGGTACACCATTAGCACCTCCGGGACCAGTAGGCGCAGAAGGTGGTGGCGATGCACGTCTACCACTGCGCTTGCGCTCCTCTGCCTCCAGCTCCTCTTCCTTCAAAAGTCGTTCTCTATCGCGTTGATTGGAACGATCGCGGAAAGCAGCAATCTCTGCGGCGACGATGTCACGCATTTCTGCCGGAATATCTGCAAGCTCATCCTCACCGTTGGCAAGGTTCACAAACGCGACTTCCACGTCTTCACCATCTTGTGCCTGCGCATCTTGCATGGTTGCGTCTCCTGCGTAGTCGACGTTGGGTGCATTTGGTGGATGGAAGAAGCTGGCGAGAACCGATGAAAGGGCTTCTTTTGCGCTATCCAGCCTGAACTGAACTGTAGCTTCGTCTTCGTTTCGGGTCTTGCTCCATTCCTCTGCGTACTTGATCGAGGCGTCGTCAACCATGACATGCAGTTGTATCGTCTCCACCTCGTCCTGCTCATCGCCTTCGGGTTCGGCTTTCGGCTTGCCGGGCTTTTGTCGTTTTGTAGGCACACGCACGTCTTTGAATATCTCAGCGGCCGTTTCCAAACTTTGGGCGTCTCCAAATTCGGCAAAGCCAAACGTCTGAGGCTTGTTGTTGGCATCGGTAGCCCTCGTCCAGCGCACGAGCTTTCCTGCCGTCTCTAGAATGCGCTCCATGCCCTCGTCGCCTCCAACGCCATCGGGAATGTTACCAACAAAGATGGTCCGTGCAATGTCTTCGCGTGATGGAGGATTGACGGGCTGGATTCCGTCTCTGCGATCGCCGTCTCTGTCCATACCAAGGCCACGACGACCGGGTGGTGCTGCATTGTCCCTTCGGCCGCCTACAGGGCTGTCGACAGCACCACTTCGTCCTCCCTGCGTTCCCAGACGGATGACGGGCGCATTAAGGTTGAAGTTGGGCATGTTCTGGGGCGCTTGCCATCCGGATGGTAGAGCGCGTGGTGCGTTCATAGCTGGTGGACCTTGGGCATTCGCAACACCGGGGGGAGCGGCTACACCTGGGGGAAGTGCGGCGCCTGGCGGACCTGCGCTGTTGTTAGATGGTCCATTATCAGTTGATGCGACTGCTTACCCATTCCAGGCGGTGGCATGCCAGCCATGCCTGGTGGAGTGCCTGCGAAGCCCGGAGGGCGGTTGTAGCCCGGAGCACCTGCGCATGTTAGCAGAGTTGGCGTCGCAAGGAATCGCCCGACGTACCAGGATAGCCATACATCTTGAATAGATGTACAGTCGCGGAACTCGATAGGATGGTTTGGGGAGCTACTAAATCGGACTGTCGAGGTGCTCGTCGCGTGTTGTAGTGAGAGGCAGAAGTCGCAGTTGAGATTTGGAGCTTCGAGAGACGCTCGGACCACCAACTACCTACAGCGCCGACAAATTTGGGAACCGCGGCGTGCATGACTTCCATCATTCACCGCAGCCAACCCGCCATTGCCCGCCGCGAGCACCACCAATCACTCCTGCCGATGCCAGGATTGTAGCAAAAACATTTGAACATGGCATCACGATCGCTGGGCGAGCGACTGCTCCGTCCCTCGACCTTTACACGCATACCACAGTCCTCGAGACAGACAACACCATCCTGGACATGTCAACGAACCATATCGAAATCGCCAAGACAACCTGCGCAGCCACAGAGAAAGCAAGCAGACCAAAACTACGTTCCCGAGCGAGCAGCCGCAAGTCCACAGCCCACCCAGAGTGAGACGTCACAGACAATCGACTCCATGCTAGGCGGTACGACCACAAACAGGACACCGTATATGCCACGGGGCGCAGCGCCTACCTCACCAGCCAACCGCGTCTTTGGAGAAGCCTTCGCGGGCACCCAGAGCAGACGGCCTGCCCACAAGCCAGGCCTGAATTTCGACGACATGGCATTGTCCGACGACATAGCCAACCCAAGTCTTGCCAACAAGCCTTCCGGTGCGGCATCGCTCGCTGTACAACAGGAAGAGACGTTTTCTCAGTTCCCACGCTTGAACCCCGTATACGGACGTACTGTAGAGTTGGATCCTAGCCGCGGACGTGATATGGTGAGGGGTATTGGCATGCTGGGGAGTTTGATGGCAAGGAACCAAGTCAAGCGCGACTTCAACAAACAGAGATTCCACGAGAGAGGCGGATTGAAGAGGAAGCGGTTGGCGTCGGAGAGGTGGAGAGCGAGGTTCAAGAAGGGCTTCCGCGACGTGACCAACCGGGTGACAGAACTGACGAGGAAGGGATGGTAAACATGTAGGACGCTGATTTGATGCTTCGGAATGGCGGGGATATCAACCATGTATGAATCCAACGTGTACATAATGTACTATAACTGCATTGCATTTGCATAATAAGCACTGGGTGCTTACCGAACTGATAGCTATCGAGATATTATGACCATCGCTGAAGCATGCGTCAACCCTGACACGGAAGCATATGATTTGCATCTACTTTGGCTGTAGGGGTGAAGACTAGATTGCGGAGCTGGACCGGGAGTCTCTTGCCGCGGACGGGCACAGGCCAGGGACCTCGATTCGCGTATCCAACATTGTCCAAGTTGACACATGCACCTCGACCGTCGCAGCTGCCTCACGCGCAGTACCCGGCTTACATGCGCTGAGTGACCCATTGGCTTCTCCTCTCAAGATTCTCGCCATGATCTCGAAACGACAGCCATCGGCATGGCTCCCTACCGTCGCATTACTTTCCTTCTTGACGTGCCTTGCAACAGCATTAACCGGCCAGGAGCCCATGAAGAGCGTGGAAGAAGCACGAGGGTATAATCCTGGCGAGACCATTCCAGTCAGCTGTTTAAACCGAACCATGTACGTCACAATATATACACAAGGAGCTGCGAGTACAATTGCTAACCTCGACATCAGAGAAACCGGTGAACATGTACGTATACCATCCACATCACGCTCAGGAATACCTAACGAGCACAAGCCCCCAATTTCTACCCTGTGGCCACTAACCTATATGTTTTCAGATCACAGACGCAGCTGGCCACCTCCAGTACATACCTTTCCCAACCTGCAACGAAACGGGCCAACCCCTCCACCTAAACTTCGGCGTCGAGAAAGACGTAAACTGCACCATAGACTTTGTGACCGACGAGTTCTTCCACCTTCTCGAGTTCTACATCCACAACGATGCGCCCCTGTCGTGCCGCATCCCCTCGAAACCCTTGCCACCTTCCGTCATGGAAACAGAGTACCGTGTGAGCGACGACAGCACACAGGAAGGCGCATTAGGAACTCAGAGCACAATGTACACACCTCTGATTATAGCATTGGCGGGGACACTACAGTTGAGCCACTTGCACGTGGGCAACTATTTGAACTTGCTGGTCCATGCAGGGCCCAAGAGCGTGGCGCCTGGAACGGTGGATGCTGCGACTGCATACTCCGTGTCAAGTCATACAAGGAATACCAAGATTACCATTGGGGATCCGTTGAGTTTGGCGTTTAGTGTGAGGTGGTATCCAAGCACTACGCTGCCTCCTGGCTGGAGTGGATATGGTGGACACATCTATACTAGTACTCTGGTGTACTGTTTCTTGAGTGCTGTGGCGAGTGCAGCCGTGTGCGTTGTTTACTTCCGTGGTGTTGAACTGCCCAGACGGCTGAAGAGGTACGCTACAGATAGGATGAATGGTGGTGGAAGAGGATTTGGCAACGGAGGCAGTGGCTATGGGTTGCCTGTAGCCAACGGTCGAGGAAGTGGCATGGGCAGTGGCTACGGATTAGGCGGATATGGATATGGAGGTGGAGGCAAGAGAGTCGATTGAAACGAACGCAATTCACATACTAGAGTATAGGGTATTCAGACGCGAAATTATACTTCAACGTGTCCATTGGTATTTCGTGATATCAGTACTATATATGCATCCTTCAGGTGCTTGCTGCTAATCCAGCCTCCAGTCATCAAATCATTCAGCCATTAAAGCCCCGCACAACACATCACCAACCGCTTACAAACTGGCCTTCTTCTTGAAAGCGTTGATGAGACCGCTTGTGCTAGCATCGTGAGAAGTAGACTCCTTGTCGTCGTCAAGCTCAGACTGGATCTTCTTGGCAAGCGACTTGCCGAGCTCGACACCCCACTGGTCGAAGCTGTTGATGTTCCAGATGGCACCCTCGGTGAAAGTGAGGTGCTCGTAGTAAACGATCAAGGCACCGAGAGTGGCAGGTGTGATCTTGTCGGCCAGGATGGAGGTAGTGGGTCGGTTACCCAGGAAGGTCTTGTGAGCGACAAGGTTCTCAGGCGCACCCTCAGCCTTGACCTCATCAGGCGTCTTTCCGACCATGAGCGCCTCGGCTTGGGCGAAGAAGTTGGATGCAAGCATCTTCTGGTGCTTGTTGCCCTCGACAGGGTTGTGGCTCTGGGCGGCGAGGATGAAGTCGGTTGGGATGAGCTTGGTGCCCTGGTGGAGAAGCTGGTAGAAGGAGTGCTGAGCGTTGGTGGCTGGCTCACCGAACAGAATGGGACCGGTTGTGTACTTGACATAGTCGCCGCTGCGGGTGATGGCCTTTCCGTTCGACTCCATGGACAATTGCTGGAGGTAGGCGGGGAACCTGTGCATGTACTGGTCGAAGCTGGGCAATGTTAGACTAAGCGTATCTGCTGAACTGACAAACTTACGGAGAGACAAGGTGAGTCTGGGCGCCGAAGAAGTCGGAGTACCATACACTCAGAAGACCACCGATGACGGGAATGTTCTGCTCAAGAGGAGTCTCCTTGAAGTGCTTGTCCATGGCGTGAGCACCAGCCAGGAGCTGATGGAAGTTGTCGAAGCCAATGTAAAGAGCCACGCTCAGGCCAATAGCGCTCCAGACACTGTAACGTCCACCGACCCAGTCGGAGAAGCCGAACATGTTCTTCTTGTCGATACCGAACTTGGTGACCTCTTCCTCGTTAGTGGAGAGGGCAACGAAGTGCTTGGCAATGTCCTCCTGCTTTGCGCTCTTCAAGAACCATGACTTCGCGGTGTTGGCGTTTGTGACGGTCTCGGCTGTGGTAAAGGTCTTGGAGGCGATGAGGAAGAGGGAGGTCTCGGGGTTGGAGTCCTTGAGAGCTTCTGCGATGTGAGTTCCGTCAATGTTGGAAACGAAGTGGATCTTGAGATCGCGCTGGGAGTAGGCCTTGAGGGCTTCTGAGACCATTACGGGGCCACTATTTGAAGTCAGTACACGTTCGAACAGTATCAAACAGAGTTGCATACAGGTCAGAACCACCGATACCAATGTTGATGATGGTGTCGATCTTCTTGCCAGTGTATCCCTTCCACTCGCCACTTCGGACCTGCTCGCTAAACTCCTTCATGTGGTCAAGAACTGAGTTGACGTCCTCGACGACGCTCTTGCCATCAACCTCCATCTTCTGGTTGGAGGTGTTGCGGAGTGCGACATGGTAGACGGCACGGTTCTCAGTGAAGTTGATCTTCTCACCAGCGAACATGTCATCGCGAAGCTTCTCGAGGCCAGCCTCTTTTGCAAGCTCGACAAGAAGCTTCAGAGTCTCCTCAGTGACGAAGTTCTTGGAAAAGTCGAACAGGATCTCGGAGTTCTCGGCATCGTTCTTGAAAGTACGGCTAAACTTCTCGAATCGCTACAGTTTGTTAGCAACGTACTAGATTTAGTCATCCAGACCTACTTGAGGGTCCTTCTTAAAGTACTCCTTCAAGACAATGTCCTTGCCAAGCTTCTGGTGGTGGTCCTGAAGCGCGGACCAGGCATTGAGGTCTGAGGCCTGTGCGAAGCCGGGCATGTTGTGTTATAGGATTAGTGGGCGGGTATGAGGTTTCAAACTTGGACAATTGGAGATAGAGGAGGTCAATTGCAAGCGCGAGAGATGATGGAAAAGGTGTGAGTGAAGTGAAGATGATTGTTTTCGCGGATGTGATGGGAGAATTGTAAGTCGCGCGGCCGAGACTCAGCCCCGCTTGCGTCAGAGCTCCGTTGAGGGAAGGAGGGGCACCACTTTTACCACGCGCTTGCTGTCAGAACATCCCGTTGGTTCCACCTGGACAGCCTTACCAAAGCACCACAAAGCTGATCACTAAGACATGTGCATCTCTAACTCAATGGGGATATCGTCTTGATTTGCTTGCCTGAATTTAGGCTTTCTCTCACACAAATGCTGCCTCAAGCGCCGTGCCATTGCTCCAGAACCCAAAAAAGCATCAAAGAGTACTGAGATCCCACCAATGACCATGTCTTATATCTGTGGATCCAAAGCCGGCGGGTGTTGTGCTTGCAGTCGGCTCCATTGCCGTGACAAGCCACACGCCTATTCAACGGCCATTCTCCGAAGCCGAAGTGTTGAGGCGATGAAGGCACTATCTTTCCGTTACACCCTCGAATGACGGATCCTTCACCGAACCACCAGCATCGCCAAGACCCGCAACAGGGCGGTTGTAAGACCATCCTGCGAATTGCTGTTGCATAGTCTGGGAAAGCATAGGACCATCGACATACGAATCTGTTGGAGCTTCCGAGGTGAATTCGCGGTCGAAGTTGGCGGTGTCTTTTGCGTCAACCTAGGTATATGTTAGCCATGGCCTTTGAATTAACAAAAGTTTTACGTACCACATTGGGCTTGAAGCTGGGCTCGTACTTCCTCTCAAGCAGCTTTCGCCAGTCGATGCTGTGGAAGAAGTAATGCGCCTTGATCTCTGCAGCGCCCTTGGCACCCAATCGCTTCTCTGCATTGCGGTCTAGGAGGCGAGTCAAGAGATCGCGTGCGGCCGGTGGGACAATCTCAGGACCGGGGAAGTGTAGAGGTTCGGTAAGAATCTTGCGGTACATGTCGTTGGTGTTCTCGTCATAGAAGGGAGGTAATCCAGTCAACATCTCGTAAAGGAGAACACCAAGCGTCCACCAGTCGACGGACTTGGTGTAGCCAGCGCCAGTAAGGAGTTCCGGAGCGAGGTATTCTGGTGTTCCGCAGAATGCTAAGACAGTGTTAGTTCTCTGATTCAAGCCATGCTCCGATATGACTTACTGTTCGTCCGGTCTTCATCCTTCATGTCGAGCTTGCAGAGACCGAAGTCGCACAAGGCAATATGACCAGTGTAGTCGAGAAGAATGTTCTCGGGCTTCAGATCACGGTAAATGACATTGAAACCATGTAAGCACTCAAGGGCGCATAACAGTTCGGCAGCATAGAATCGAGCTCGGTTGATGTCGAATCGTTGCTCCTTCTGCAGATGGTGGAAGAGCTCTCCGCCGTTGACAAAGGCCAAGACAAGGTACAGCTTCTCTGGCGACTGGAACGAGAACTTCAACGGTACGATGAAAGGATTGTTGATCTGAGCTAGGACAGAGCGCTCGGCGAGAGTATGTGCGACTTCGGATCGGGAAATGATATGTGCTTTGCGAATGGTCTTCAGGGCGTAAATTCGGTGCGTATCCTTCTTCCTGTACGTTGTGAGTATTTGATAATGCAGAAGAGCGCATGAGCACATACTGCACCTGCATGACCTTTCCAAAACTACCTTTGCCGACGACTTTGAGAAGCTCGAAATCGTCAATCGCAAGACGATCTTGGCGATTCTCGACAAAGTTGACTCCGACCTTCATCTGACCGCTGCCAAACTGCACTGGTATCCAATCAGCACCGGCCTGGCCAGCTGTGCCGTCGCCATTTCCAGATTTGCTGTCCGTCCTTTGCTCCTCGAATTTGGGGTGGACCTTGAGTGTTCCGATGAAGATGTCTTCGTTGCGACCGGCGTTGGGCGATGCGGAGGGGTTTCGGATGTAAAGCGAGACGGTGAGGTCGGTGACGCGGGACACGTCGAACTTGTATTGCGTGTTGCTGCCAGCCCAGAGCGGGTTCTCTGGTGTACCGGAGACTGCGTTGATGAAGACCTGTTGCTTGTCGAAATCGACCAGAGCGTAGGGCAGGTGTTTTGACGAGTAGCGACCGTGGATGGTAGGCGCAGCATTGATGCTGCCAGCAGCAGACTGCGGCCGGTTCGCGTAGGAACCGGCGACTGCATTGCGCGAAGACGAGCCGGGTCGCATTGAGCCTGCCACGGAGAGACCGCCGCCCTGGGACATGGAGCCCTGGTGGTGGCTCCCGCCGCTGAATTGCTGCTCAGCGCCCGGGGGCAGCGAAAACTTCTGGCCCTCATGGAGGGTGACGATCAGGATACCGGGGCGAAGGGGCTGCGCCGGGGCGGATGCGTTGGCTTCTGAGGCGGCTGGACTGGGTCAGCAGGAGGTGAGTGGGGACAGGAGGACCAAAGTACCGATGCCATTGTCCTTGGAGTCTCCGAGGGTCGTCGCGCTGGCGGCGGAACTCGAGGCTTTGGGCGTCGGCTGGTCACCGACTATTGTCGACGTCGACGACGAGCGACTGAATGTGTTGGCGAGGGGAGCAAGATGCGTCTCTTTGAGCTCTGTAGTACGGGTTAGGGGGCGCCACTCAGCAGGCGGGCTCTGGGGATATACGCACTCTTAGTGAGCTTCCAAGACATGGTTGCGGCAGCTCAGCAGTGGGCAGATGCAGGAAGAACAGACGGATACCCAGGGTGCTGCTGCTAGGGAGCGAGAGGGTGGAGACTACGGGACGCGGGAAGGCGACGAGGGGCACACCAAGGAGCGGAGGTGGTGCTGGCAGACAGTGAATAGTGTAGAGGCTCAGGGAGAGGGCTCTGGAAAGGGAGAGCAGACAAGACCTAGGTATAGGGAGCGGCTGGTGGCAATGTGTCTAACGTCCGAGTGCCCCAGGTCTCCGTCAATGCTGCGATGCTCCAGATAGGGTCCTCGTTTGAAGTTGGGTCATTGGGTCTCTGAAACTAGCCTTCATTTCGGACTGACCACGCACTGACGCGCCAATCCTTTTGCCCTTCCTTTGCAGTGTTTCGCGCGTCGCAGCACGAGTGAGAGTCTGCTTGTCTATTTTAATTCGGGCCATGCTACGCCATTGCGAGTGAAGTCGTGATTCGTGCCTGCCCATCCCATCCCAGCCTCGGCTGCAGCTTCCGCCGCCGCCAACAACGTCCGGCGTGGGTACGTCAACATCGCGCGACCTTGAAGCCCAACACCGCGTCCGCTCGCCATCTGAACGCACCAAGCCGCCCTGTCTCAGTCGAGCATTGCGAGCTGCGGCATTATCCTACATTGCATTAGTCATCGCCCCCTCCGACCCCGACTCGCGCCCTTGCAGCAACGGCGTGCACAGCCACAGCTCTCTGTCTCATCCCCATCTCTCCTTCACTTGCGCGCACATCAATAGCGGGGCACCATGGGGGTCATCAAGAAGAAGACAGGTACGCGGGGCACCGAAGGTGGCACCAAGTACGTCTGTGATGTGTGCTCGTCCGACATCACGTCCACGGTCCGCATACGCTGCGCCGAAGACGTCTGCAGCGAATACGACCTCTGCGTGCCATGCTTCTCTGACGGCAAGGCTACACGCGACCACCAGCCTGCCAAGCACAAGTTCAAGGTCATCGAGCAGCACTCCATCCCCATATACACCGAAGACTGGGGTGCCGACGAGGAGCTGGCTCTCTTGGAAGGCGCCGAAACATATGGTCTGGGCTCATGGGCAGACATTGCGGACCACATAGGCGGCTACCGCGAGAAGGATGAGGTCCGCGACCACTACATCGACACCTATCTGGACAGCCCGAGCTTTCCCCTGCCGGAGCACTGCAGCAAGGATGACACCGAGCTCAGTACCCGCATACCGCGTCACGAGTTCCAGGCGAGGAAGAAGAGGAGGATAGAGAAGAAGAAGGAGGAAGCTGCAGGCCGCGAACCTGATGCCCCCAAGCAGAAGCCCACGGCTAGTGTCCCGGCCTGCCACGAGGTCCAAGGATACATGCCCGGTCGTCTGGAATTTGAGACTGAATACTTCAACGAAGCCGAAGAGGCTGTGCAGCACATGCAGTTTGACCCTGGTGATGGCTTGAACCCAAGGACGGGCGAGCTGGAGCCGGAGATGGAGCTCAAGATGACCATTATGGAAATCTACAACCACCGTCTAGACGCCCGAGTTGAGCGCAAGAAGATCATCTTCGAGCATCAGTTGCTAGAGTACCGCAAGAATCAGCTGGCCGACAAGAAGCGAACCAAAGAAGAAAAAGACCTGATGAACAAGGCGAAGCCCTTTGCCAGGATGATGCAGCATGCCGACTTTGAGCAGTTCTGCAAGGATCTGGAATACGAGCACAACCTTAGGCAGGCCATCTCACAGCTCCAGGAGTGGAGGAACATGCAGATCACGAGTCTCAAAGCTGGGGAGAAGTACGAACAGGAAAAGCAGCAACGGCAAACCCGGCCGCCCCCCATTGGGCAGTTCGATCGTCTGGCATCCAGTAGGATGACAAAACCCCAACCACCTTTCGAACAACCATCTGCAGCCACGGCATTGCTCGCGCAGGAGCTGCCTTTGCATGTGAAGCAGAACAGTGGTCTCACAACGCCACCTCCGGATCGCGCTCAGAACGGCGTCAATGGTGCAAATGGTGTGCTAACACCACAGCATTCTAAGACAAAGTTTGTGCCCAAGTCACTCCCCAACACCGTGCCTCTCAAGTTTGGCAAAGAGTCAAAAGCGGATCTTCAGTTGCTCAATGCAGAGGAGGTGGAGATATGCAGTACGCTGCGTATCATGCCCAAGCCATATCTAGCGCTCAAGGAAACTATCATTCGGGCAGCGCTCAACAATGGTGGCGCGCTTAAGAAGAAGACGGCTAAAGAGATTTGCAAGATTGATACGAACAAGTCATCGCAACTGTTTGAATACTTTGTGCATAGCGGCTGGATAGCAAGGGCGTAGAGGAAATGCGCTGATGGCGCCGGCGTTTGGTAGAGAACCATGATCATTTTGGCGGCGTTCGGGCAAGGTATACCCCAGTCTTGGGAAGGGAGGCGTTGTTGTGTTGATAGATGGGTTCGCTGCTCTTTGCAAAATCATATGCACCAGCCCCTCATTTTGTGATTACTCGTTGCTCCTGTGATGATATTGATGATGATGATGATGGTCCGTCCATAGCGCTACCACAGCGACGGTTGAATACAAACAATGGCTCTCACTCCGCAGTTCCCCACTCACATCCCGAACACGCGACAGGCCGCACCCAACATGGCCCTTTAGTTACTTTTTTTGCCATTTGGAGCAGCGGGTCAAGGAAGCTCCCGACGGATACCAGTAATTCGTGCAGCAAGCCTGACATCATTCGCTCGCTAGCAGTACCGGATCAGCCCTACGCAAAGGCAGCCTCCGTATCCACCTCCCTGCATGGCTACCAACTCGCGCTACTTCCACGATATGCCCGGGCTGTATAGTCCCTCACCCTTGGATGCACGCGCAAAGTCTCAGACGGGCTTTTTCGATGCAGCACATGAAACCTCCGGCCACCAGGTGATTGATTCACATGTCCACGAGACCCGCAAGCGCTCCCGGTATGGCTCCACGGCGCACGAAGCCGCGATAGGAGGTCCCTGGGGAGAACATGTCCTGCACAACACTCGCTCCAGCGATACCAGAAGTCCACCTCCGCTTGCGAACGACCGCTACCAACTCGCTGGGGGTATGGATGGGACTCACAACGATACAAGACGAGAAGGCGACTACGACGATTACTTCAACCTCCAGAAGCAGCGCGGTACCTGGTCGGTACCTCCTACACCCCAGGTTGGCCTGGCAAGACAGGTCGCAGTTGGCGAAGTGCAAACGACTCCCAGCGAGAGCAAATCATGGTCTATAATGGGTCTTGTTGGAGGAGTGGCTGGAAAGCTGTTCCAGTTCTGCACAGTGCCCTTCCGAGGTTTCCAGGCGGGAGGAGGAGCGCGATACAGCATCGATGCGCAAGAGGAGGTCGCGGCGAAACTTGGGCTGCAGGACGACCCCTATCAGGCAGGTCCAGTGCAGCAACTGCCTCCTGCTCCAAGCGATGACTATGGAATCCAGTCGATCGACTCCATTACGCCAGATCGACCTAGGATGGCCAAGCGACTGCGCACAGCAGACAACTGGGTGGTTGTTGGAACTAATCTAGAGACAGAATCGAGACCTTCAACACCGCGACTATCAGAGCGAAGACTGCCAGACCGATCGCCCTCATTAATCCCACGCCCTGTATCACGACCAAACGCAGGAACGCCATCCTACAAACGGCCCTCACTAATCCCAGTATCCCGACGCTCGACAGTCGAGAGACGATCCTTTGGTGGCAGCCCGGCAGTCACTCCTAGCTCACACGAACGAGCGCACTCCTACAGCCGACGAAGCTACGGCTCACCAGCCATGTTCGACGACAAATCAAGCAACACCGCGAGCCCTCTGCCAAAGGAAAGTCAACGTCTGATCAACAAAGTGCGGAGGGAAGAGATCGAGGAAGACGAGCGCATGCGCAGAATGAGCCTGCAGATGACTGCCATGCTGAGAGAAGCGAACGAGGCTCTAGGCTCCAAGTTTGAGGTGGAAGAATACAACGACGATGATATTGGTGACAACCAAGGGTACAGCCAGCGACCGAGCTGGTACTCATAAATTTGTACAGTCATGGCACTTAAAGGATGCGATTTGGCGATTTATTGATTCTGATAACGGCCTTTGGAAATACTCGGCGTTCACACGGTTAGGCGTATACCCTGATCACCATTCTTTGATATCTGCGGCGGCTCGACATGGGTCTTGTACTTCGATGTTCAACCTGTCAACACAGGACGACGATTTTTAGAATAATATTTTGGTTCTTCATTGCATGCAGAGATTCGGCAACTATTTCATCCTTTACTGTGTGCAGTCGATGTATGACACTAATGCGGCAGCGGCAGCGGCAGCGGCAGCCCTTATTCGAGCGCATGTACAGTAGTTGGTATTGGAGTCGCGCCTGCTGCACCTTGCGGGTACCTTGGGGCGGAAAGAGGTTAACGCCCAGGGTCTGTGTGGCTTGCTTCGGATACTAAATCTCCTAAATTTGAGCCGCCCCGCACATGCAGTTGTTCCTACGACTTCATCACATATTGTGCACTAGCGCGCCCGCATGGCCAATGACGGGTGAGGTGAAGAGCCAAACAGGCAGCGGGCGCTTCGGACTTTATCCTGTGGGAGGCACGGATTTGGGGGCCTTTCTGGATCGCATGGTCATGTTGGAACGGGCACATGGACACGAGAAGACAATGTAGAGGTACACTGTCTGTAACAACGTCGTACAGTACAGGTAAAAAATAGAACGTAAGGAATGTGGCCAGCTGCCTACAACAGCGGCGTATTCTGCGACACAGGATCCAACAGCCTGACCCTTGTCACCATGGGTACAACTCATTACCTAGACAGACTCTAGTACGCGCTACAGAGCCGTTACAGTGCGTGGCGCCGCATTTACGCCCTGCTGAGCCGCCTTGCACTTCGTCCATGCTGATGAGACGTTATAGTATTGTGGTATCCCGGACGTTGACAGCACACCTTATCACTCTTCCCTCCAACAATGGATCGCACAGGCCCACCTCAATCCAGTCCGCTACTGCAACAAAAATGTAAAGAACCCACAACTACCACAGTGGAGAAGGACCCCAACCATGGTCAAACGCAGAAGAACCTTACAGCACACCCCCGAGGATGCCTTTCAGTATTCCCTAATGCTCTAGCTGCAATCTTACGCGGTGTGGCTCGAGGATGGAAGGCATTTGCTAACGGTTCACTGCGGTTATGGAGAAAGGGCTGGACGGCGGAGACATGTAGTTGCATTTTTGCGCTGCTGTCGTTGATCGGTCTTGTTCTTACGCTCATGGCTCATCAAGATCGCCCCTTGCCAGATTGGCCTCAGATTGTTAGCATCAACTCCATCGTCTCTCTGTTCTCTATGATGATTAGGGCTGGAGTAAGCATGGTACTCGCCGAGGGGATCAGTCAATCGAAGTGGCAATGGTTCCGCAAAGCACGCAAGCTTGATGACATGGCAAAATTCGACTCCGCCAGTCGTGGTGCATGGGGCTCTGTCTTATTCATCTTCGGTCTTAGGATCAAGAAGCCTTAGTATGTATATGCGAACTACGTCTAGGCATAAACTTACACATACAAGCTTTATCGCTGCGATGGGCGCTCTTGTCACCGTCATGTCGGCATTTACTGGATTCGCTGCTCAGCAACTTGTCGTCTTCAATGATTGCCTTCGTACTGATGAAAGTGCCGCAGTCGGAATACGCAAGTCTAATGTTTATAACGCCAGTGGAGAAAGGACATATGTACAAGGGTTCGACGAATTTCTTCCCATGAGTGTAGCTATGGATGTTGGGATACTTCAACCGCTTGAGGACACGACTACTCTTCTTTCTTACGGATGTAAAACTGGTAATTGCACTTTTCCGGCTGCAAATGGATCGACATTTTCAACTCTGGCTACCAACCACTGGTGCGAAGATGCTACATCGGAAGTAGTGGAAGTACCACTCAACTACGACGATGCTGAATACTACGGCTATTTGCCGACGGAATTTTTGATTCAAATGAACTGTGGCGGCAGTCCCGAGGCATGTGCTGAGGAGATGAGTCACAGTTCACCAAATAGTACCAACGGGACGGCTGCCCTCACGACTGATTATGAATTCACTATGAGAAACGGCACAAAAGCAAGGAACATTGGTCTTTCTCTGTCACTTTCCGACAACCTCCTTTCTTACCCCCCAGTCAAGTTTTTGCTTGCCGGTTGGCCTGGATCCATCGTTACTGGCGTATCACAAGGACAACTTGGTTACAATGGCACCATATCGACGATAGGCATGATATACATATCGAACTCCACACGCGAGAACTACGAGTATAAAGCGATAAGATGCGGGATATATCCCACAGTCAACACAATGAAGGCTACATACCACAATGGTGTCTTGAAGGAAGAGCTAAGCAATAGCGTTCGTATTGGTGAAGACGTAGCCTTTGGCCGCACTTCTGTCTTCCGTCTAGCCACGAAGCAAACCCTCCGGAACGGCACAGAAATTCCCTGTGATGAGCGCAACACTGACACACCCGGCTATCTGCCCGTCGCAAAAATCAACATCGACGCCGCACCCATCAATACAACCTACCTGGATATGGAAGGCCCAGGTGCGGAAACCGTGTGGTACCCAGAAGACTGCGTTTGGGCCATGACAGTCACGGGTACGTCTAGTATCCGGAAACATCTCATAACCATTTACGACACACAGTTCCTCACGTTTGTACCAAATGGCCGCTCTGGATCTGCCGCTATGCGTGTCTTGTGGAATGACGGTGAAATGCGAAATGCGCCTTTAGACCACGTCGGCAGTCTGATGACAAACCTCACCACCGCCATGAACACTGTCCTCCGTACCCACGGCATGCCGGGTTTTAACAAGCCTGCTGAAGGGACAATGTGGTACACAACAACCTGTATCAACATAAATTGGACGTGGATCGCCTTTCCTGCTACAATGATAGCACTTTCAGCTATTTTCCTCTTACTGGTGCACCTTGAGAGTAGGGGCGTGGAGAGCGAGAGGCTGTGGAAGAGTTCGATAATGGCAATGTTGTTTTGCGAGATGGATGATATCATTACGGGTGAGGCTAGGCCGGTGGGCAGACAGCGGTTGGAAGAGGTCGCTGCAAGTACTAGCGTGAGTCTAGGGAAAGATGAGGGAAGTTTGAGGCTGGTTGCTAGACAGGCTTAACCATGTCCAAACGCCTACTCTTAGTTCTATTTCCTATACATCCCTACTACCACTACCTTCACTTTGATGCGATTTGAGATCTTCTATCAGTACGCTCATGAGTTTGAACATCTCGCCAGCGAGCTTCTTCCCAGTTTCTCTCCATTCTTCCTCGCACAGCCGTCCGAAGCGGTCTGGATGCCATCGCAAGCGCTCCTGACGTAGCCACTCGTAGCTATACAAACCGCTTGCTCGAAGTAGTTTTGCTACGTCGTGTTGGCAGGCGTGTATACTATCTGGTTCAGATTTGAGAATCGTACACGCTGTGAGATTGCAGGTCGTAATCGTGTTAGGCAGGTAGGGGAACATGGACAGTAATTTTGGCGATGCAGATGGCGTGCGGTGCAGTGGCGGTCTAGAGGCATCTGAGCTACTGGACTGGGAACGAACTTGGAGTTTCCGTGGGGCTTTGGGTTTCGAGCCTCCGGCTGCTGCTGATGCGGCTGCGAACATGACTGCCGCTTCTGTAGACCATTTTTCGTAGAGGGCTTGCGTCGCGGCGTCGGGTCTCGCCTCTGTAGACTTGTCGTTACCGTTTGGCATCTGCCCGCTCGACTGGGATGTGCTAGGTTTCGACTTCTTCTTCGCTCGAGCAAAGAAGTTGAGTGCAAAAGTCTCCAGTGCTTCCTCGTTGACATCGTCAATGGAGCCAGCCCATGTCCCATCGTTCCGGATTGCGATGAATTGATCAGAGCTAGTGGGATCCAGGGTGATGAAAGTCAGATCGCTCCAGAGAAACCCCTTCTCCGCCTTCCACTCTTCTACCGTCTCTTTGTAGATTTCCCAGGCATCTACATCACCTAAACGGTATACAACGTCACCGTACTCACTCATAGCGAAGAACGCGCCTTCGGGACCCCATGTTACAATGCGTGGCGGCCCTACGCGCCATCCAGAAGGTGTCAACCAAGACTGTACGGCATCCTCTAGGCTCGGCGGCAGATTAGCCCAACGTATGAGCTCAGGATGCCAGATGATGAAGGAATCGTCGGGCCCCAAGAAGGCACGCAGGTGTGGAGAGTGCCATGTTTTAGTCAGGATACTCTGGAGTCGTGAAGGTATAGATGAGCCCCACTGCAGGCTGTTTCTGCCCGATGAGTCTTTGGAACTCAGGATCCAGGATTCGCTTATCGGCCCTAGAGCTGCCCAATGTACTTCGGAAACAGACCTACCTAGGAGGAGTTCTTGGAGGCTGGGAGGGAGGTTACGACTGTTGATCGTTAGTTGTCGCGTACAAAGAAATAGGCTGGCGGCGTACTAATTGAGTCCCGCAAAGCTTTTGGATATGTAGCTGTCATTGGGGCCGAACGAAAAGAACGAGGCATTGCTCGCGGTACCACTCATTCCCGGCTGGGCGCGATTGGGTTGGAAGCTATTATGACGTCACGCACTCTAACGTGGTGAAACCTCTAAAGATGTCAACAATGCACCTAAATGAGTGAAACAATATGCATTCAACCTACAAGCGCGTATGTATTGAGCCGTTGATAGGTTTCCGTTGCCCTGACGTCTTTACGAACTGGCGCGTGTTCCCCGACAACGGTTTCAAAACGTTGCTATCCTGTTTAGACCCTAGAAGCGATCAAGCTTGGCAAGGCGAATGTCAACACAATCAGTCGTGCGATTGCCTACTTCTTCACAACATTGCGGCTTTATAGTGGCCCACTGTGTTCAGCGTCGCACACCGCTTCCATCGATCTAGACCCAGCGTTTTTTCTTCTTAGCGAGCCCGAGTTTTCGGCGGCACATGTGCGATTCTACGTTTACGTTTGGCCAACGCGGCTGCCACTTCTTTCAATGTCCGTCGAGACGAGAATAGTATGCTTTCATACACGAAACAAGCTGATGATTGATACTGATGATGGTGCAGTGCACGTCTTCCCAGAAAGCTGGCAAGATTTCTCAGCTCCTCACAATTGAAAAAGATTTATCATGTGACTCTTGGTTTCGAGGACAGCTTCCTCTTGACCTGGCGAGATAGTAGTGAAAGAGACCGTGTTGAGAGCTCTGGACTTCCGCACGAGTTAGTCGACTTCCTGCACGCTGAAAACCGCAATATTCCCAATGTACGATGTACGCTGGGACCATATAATTCGTCTTTCTTCGTCCACGACAAAGCTTCGTACCTCTGGAAGAATCTGCCGGGAACCCTGCTTGTTGCCCTACAGAACAACATACAGAATGAAAGTTGGATTGATCGGCCGCGTCTCGTAGCACTGGGTGCCGGAGATAATTTCTTACTGATAACCGAGAAGAACGCCTCAGTATGGGACTTGCGGCATTACAAATCTGCCGTTGCATTTCTTGAGAAGAGTGCCATGTCAGATGTTCACAGTTTGATCCTGCATGCTTATCGGTACCAAAGCTTCGTCATGCAGACCAAGAGCGGTAAACTCCTCTTCGAAAACGTGCCGCCACATCAGATCGCAAGCATCCAAACCATGATAGCACCAGTTTTACAAGACACGAAAGGTTTGCAACGAAGACCTCTCGTACACAGAGAAAGTGACAAGAGGGAGAATGTCCAGAGAAGGCCCAGCGCTCTCCAAAAACGCGCGCAGATCCGGAGGGAATGGAGTGAACATACCCAGGAATTCACGGCGCAGGCTAAAGGTGTTAAGCTGAGCTTTAGTCTCAATGTCAGTCTGGGTGGCTTGGCGAGAATGCTGGGGTGAGGACGATACTGGGATAACCAAGATCACTTTGCTCATGAGCCGAGGAAAGCAATCCCATCGCACGCATGTTCGATAAGCACAGCTTGGATCCCGCAAATTTGGCAACAGCGGTACTTTTGGATAGCTGAGCAAAGTTAAGACATCGAAATCACGACAGTCGCTGGCAAACCTGCCTGGAAGGATTCCCTGATTCGTTCTCTCAGGTTACGGGTTCAAGGGCCAGGATATCGCGGTACTCTGAACGGAAGGATTGTTGATGGTATATGGTTCTTCATTACAGAACAAATTCGGTATCGGAGAGAAGGAGTTGCACTCAATCGAAAGTGCAGAAAGTAGGAGGCGGACAAGAAGAAAGCCGTACAGCTTTGTGAGTGTTCTTGGCACAACACAAATCATCGAAAAGGCTTCGTGACAGTCTATGTCCGTGTCTGATCGTGCTTCTCCACATTGTACAGACCAATGGAAGGAATTTGAATTGTGGTTCTGATGATAATCGGAAATTGCTTCGGCAAATCGCAAACGCATCTAATATCCCTTTGTACAAGTAGCGCCGCTCGGACCAGAGACTAATGACTCCGGCATGAATATTTGGAGTCTAGTTGTGACAAGAATCGGATGCCATGTGATTTTGCGAGACCATGTACGGATAAAGGGAACGTGATTAGAAGAACGAAACGAGCCGGACCGGCGACAAGAGAAGGTAAGTCAGCCTCAACACTGGATTTTTTACTACTAGGATTGCGCTAGTGCAAGGAACGACGGTTCAACTTAGCTTCTCAGTGCTTTGACGAGCTCTGAATGTCATGAGACAACAGCCGTGATGTGGTTCCACGTCCTCGAGCACCGTTTATTATCACGCCAATATATTGCACAGGATCGTGGACGTAGAAGTCGCGACCTTTGGAACCACACTCGCTGCAGTTTCGAATCGGATCTCAGGACTATGGTACTTTTGTCAGATGTGCTAGAGGTCCGTCGACAAAGCGGTACTGGGGAATACGGATAATGCCTTCGGGTATGTACTAGTATAACTAAGCCGCGCTTTTTTGTGCCATGTATTTCCAAGCTGTTCAAAGTTGGAGACGGCACTATGAGAATGTAGGTAATTTCCAATGTCAAAGCTGTGACATGCAAAAATCGGTACCATGGTTCGGACCGGAGCTTACAGCGATGACATCACGCTAAGACTTTTTGGACAGCCATTTTTGCGGGGAACCTCCGCATGGGCTCGACCTCTCCACAATTTACCAATAACACCACTCCTCCGATACGCCATGTGCTGATGCCGAACTATTACTTGGGTACTTCGGGAAAGCTTGCCAAGTATGACGATACGCATTTTGGGTGATGTAGCAAGCCACGTACGTGGACGGACCGGTCAGCGTACCCGTACTGCGCGGTGCAATGGCAGGTTTCTTTGTACACTAGGGTCGCACGGCTGAGAGCTTAAGTAGGCGGACTGGACGTGTTTGGTCCTGTGTCAATTCCTTCTCTTCTTCCGCTGGAGCCGGGTCTGAATCATGGCTTCAATGCGCTCGCTGATTCCTGCTCTCATTGCAAGTGTGCCTTTGGCAAATGCTCTGTTCATCAATGGCAGCGTGATTGCACCTTGCGACTCACCCATATACTGTTATGGCGACCTGCTTCGCGAAATCGAACTCGCAAGACCGTTTGAGGATTCAAAGACGTTCGTCGATTTGTAAGTAACTTGAAGGACCCGTATTAGATCATAGCTAATCGATGGCAGACCAACAACACGCCCGCTAGAAGAAGTGCTTGCAGCATTCGCCAACCTTTCGAGGCCGATCGAGAATAACACAGCGCTAAATGATTTTCTATCCGAATACTTTGGCGAGGCTGGTTCAGAACTAGAGGAAGTACCTACTGATGAGCTAGAAACGCAGCCGGATTTTCTTGACAACGTCAACAGCTCTGTTGTTCGAGATTTCACACGCCAAGTCATCGACATATGGCCTGACTTAACGCGCCGATATGTCGGAGCTGGAAACTGCTCTGGCTGCGTTAACTCCTTCCTTCCGGTCAACCGGACCTTCGTGGTAGCTGGTGGTCGTTTTAGGGAGCCATATTACTGGGACTCTTTCTGGATCATCGAAGGCCTCCTTCGTACTCAGGGGTCCTTTACTCAGATTGCAGAAAACATCATCGAGAATTTCATGGATCTTGTCGAAGATATTGGCTTCGTGCCCAACGGCGCTCGTCGCTATTATGAAAATCGATCGCAGCCACCACTACTTACGCAGATGGTTCGTGTTTACGTCGAGTATACACAAAATTATACTCTGCTCGAACGGGCGATACCCATCCTTGAGAAGGAGTATGAGTTTTGGGTAAACAATCGTACCGTGACGCTTGAGCGGGCTGGCATGAACTACTCTCTCAACCACTATGCCGTGTCAAACACGCAGCCACGACCTGAATCCTATTACGAGGATTATGTGACTGCCAACAATGCGACCTACTTCAACGAAGAAGGCGAGGAGTTCAACGCCACACAGCCACTCAACGAGACTCAAAAGGCGACGTTGTATTCCAACCTTGCATCGGGTGCAGAGAGTGGATGGGACTATTCAGCACGCTGGATTGCCAACCCATCCGACGCTGTTACAGAAACATTCTTCCCTCTTCGTTCGCTCAATACCATTGAGATCATCCCAGTAGAGCTCAACTCGATCCTGTACTACAACGAGATTACGATCGCCGAATTCCACCGCCATCAAGGCAATTATACCGCCGCACGCGAGTGGGCCGGTCGCGCTGCAAATCGGAGTGAGGCAATGACAACAGTCCTTTGGTCGCCTGAGCACTACAGCTACTTCGACTATAACTTGACCTCTAGTAGCCAGAATGTTTACACTTTGGCCGATAACACAAGTACACCACTTGCGCTCCAAGGAGCGCCGCCTGGAAAACAAATATGGTTCCAGATTTCCCAGTTCTATCCTTTCTGGACAGGTGCGGCTCCTGAAAGCATCAAGAATGACCCCAAGGCAATGAGACGCGTTTACGCACGAGTCGAAGAGCTTCTTGATACCAGAGACGGTGCAATTGCTGCAACGAGCCTCCAGACCGGCCAGCAATGGGATGAGCCAAACGTCTGGCCACCACTTCAATACATCTTGATGCAAGGTCTGCTCAATACCCCCCTCGAGGTTAGCGAAGACGATGACGAGCAGTCAACCGAGGATTACATTTGGACACAAGATCTTTCCCTCCGCATTGCACAACGCTATCTTGACTCTTTGTATTGCACATGGCGTGTCACTGGTGGTGCGACTGATGAAGTGCCGCAACTTCCCGACTCTCAAGGTAACGGGACGATCTTCGAGAAGTACTCCGATGAGAGTACCAACGCTGCTGGAGGGGGCGGAGAGTATACAGTCGTGGAAGGATTTGGTTGGTCGAACGGTGTTCTCATCTGGGCTGCTGATCAATTCGGACAAAGGTTGAACACACCTGAGTGTGGAAACATTACCGCAGCTAACATTGGGGGTGGAGATGCGAAGAGGAAGAGAAGTGCGATGGAATTAAGCAAACGGGACGCCCAGTGGATCAAGAAAACCAAAGGGACGAGGAAGCTTAGATATTGATCATGTGTACTCGTAGCAGCTGGCCAGACAGTTCGCAGGCCAGGTTTCTCTCCTACGATGCAACATAGTACTTGGTTAGTTCCTTCTTTTTTTTTTCGAAATCTACCTCAATTTCGTTGTTCTTTGGTGTATGTCTCAGCTCAAGGTTCTCCTAATATGAATGTCCGAGTGTTTTGAATTCCGCTACTTACGAAAAGACGATAGGATCGGTTTGAACCGCCATGCTTAGAGCCGTTCTCGTAAGTGGACAGAGTAAATAGACATTCTATGCCTATTCATCCAGGTTCAATTGCCTACGAGCAAAGAAGCCAATAGTCATGATATTTACTTTTTCTGCCTCGTCTTCCGGTCAATATCCCCGTCACCAACTACAGAGTGGGCTTTTGTTGTCTGTAACTACGAAACATCGTACGATGTACAAATCCCGCTCGTAAATTGTCGCATGTCCCATCAAGCACCGGAATGCGCTATAGCGCGCACAGTCAGTATCCTGCTGGGTTGGCCCAGAACGCCATCATCATCGATCTACGCGTTTGTCCTATCACGACCAAACACATGCTTAAAGGGCGACACAAACGGACTACTTTGCTAGAGCTGTTGACGTGGTCTGCAACACTCCTTCAATCGGCAGAAGTACAAAATCATGCCCTAGGATATCTGCCTGCACCGCGGTTCGCCGGTTCCTCCCGTGTCGGTTAGAGTGCACTACCATTCTAGGTAAATGGCCCGAAGCTACGTGAGAGGTGCGACTTTGGGCGAAGACCTCAATAATTGCCAAGCCAGCCATCTCAATGTTCACAAGAACTCGCGAGAAGATATCTGATGGTCATTGGAGAACTAAGAGAAGCGAAGAATGATCTGCACGGGACAACAACGTACAGTGGAGAACACTAAACACTAGCGGGTGGCTTTTCATCCCTGACAGGCTTCCGACATCATTCTCCGTTTGACCCGAGGCAATTGTCTTCTTCAATGCAAGGCGTGGTAAGATTTGAAGCATGCTTGTCGAAGAGGTCGTGGGGTTCGGTAGACTCCTATGTACAAGAAGCTGCCGAGCCCATGCTTACTACAGATTAAACATGTCCTATTGGAGCAGTTCTTCAGTAACCTTCCAGCGCCTTTACCCTTCATGTATCAATCTATGAGACAATCGGTAGCTTCTGATGCCATGCGAACTCAAACGCCACGGAGTAACCGCAATTACATGAAGAAGGCTAGCGACGGCGGCTGTAAGGCACCGGCACGTCGGCAAGTTTTAGCTCGATATCATGCAGCTATTGCCGAGTTGAGATGTCTTAAAGAAGGTCAGGCGTGTGGGGTGGAGACGGAGATCTGCAAGTGCTTGAGTGTGAACGACCACTGATCCAATGAAGGTCATCACTCCATCTCGTCTTCCGAGGTTCCTGTGAGTTTGACAGCGGACGATCGATTATTGTACGGTAGTGTATACCTGGGAAGAAAGTTAAATACTGGGAAGATGTTCACCATCTGGAATGGCATCACCGAGCCTCATCACCATCATATTTACTTCAAAGGTTCCTTTGC